>NC_088853.1:11563840-12763840 GCF_963853765.1 Magallana gigas | reverse complement strand
CGCTGATAATTACACATGAGGAAGTTCGCGTGACTCCAATTCTCATTCATTTTAGGTGTAACAAGCTTCTCATTTCTTAAAAAAAAAGTATATTGCGGATACATTAATAAAATGAGAGTACAGGTCCATTTCACTTTCTCAGCGACTGATTGCACGCAGAATGATTTTTAAAAAAAATCAAGATCTACTCCCCAAAAAAACCCAAAAAACAATCGATACCAGATTCGTTTTCATTCTCTCACCAGAGGTCATGCGACATAAGCTTCGCTTACAGCTCTGTTAACGCCCAGTGTACAAGATTCTTGTGCAGACTTAAACGATGGGCAAAATCAGAGACATTATGTCTCTGGCAAAATGTAATTAAAATTTATGTAGTTATTCCTTTTATCCATGAATATGATTATAAGTCATTAAATTTAAATCTTTAACGCCTTTATTCATTTTTATTTTAACATTATTAGGACTATTTTGTGAAGGTAAAAACTAATCATGCGGGACATGAAGGTAACGACATTGCAGCTATTTTGAAACGCGTGAAAATTGATCAAAATAGCTTACTTGAGTTTTTTAACTCAGAAAAGCTAAAAACGGCCTTAACTTATGACCAATCAGCACTCTTCAGGTACCGTAGCCCCTGTATGTTGTTTCCATGGATACCAATAAACAAGGACGAGTCGTGATTACAGAGTATTGGTTTATTACATGATGATCGTGTTACCAACCTAAGAATACAATGATGCTCGGCTCCAGACCAGAGGTATATATATTCAAAATACATACTAGCAGTTCAACAGGCAATGACACATTAACACACGGACGATTTCTAAATCTTAAATACACAGTAACTACAAATTGAGGAATATCAAGATAGAAAACATCTCGAGTCTCTTTGTTTTTTAACTGTAGTCTTGGGTTTTTTCCCTCCTTTAATGACGTCATACATTTAAATGATGTCATTGCATGCGACAATGCCAGTACGTATTTTAGAGGTCAACACACATTTTAAAAAAAGAGCAAAGAATTGATGACAAATTGACATAATCGTATATATGCACTAAAGCTTACAAAGTTGATACAACAAAATCCACTGTTCAAAAATCCATTTACAACCATTTAAAAATTCTGATTTATTTCACACAATTTCCTTTATTTCACTTGTAAATATTTGTTTTATATAAAAAGATTTCATTTAATGCCCGTATCTTTTCCACTCACCAAGGTTTGGTGGACTTATACCGCTAAATGGTCTCAAAATAGCAATAAATACGTTTGATAAATAAGTAAATCTTTAACGCCTTCATCATGTAAGAGGAACCCAGGTTCATTGATCGTGGGTCGAACATAGCTGATTCAAAAGTAAAAAGTTGTAAAATTGTAGGAGGAACATTCCACCCGCTTAGCATGTGATATTAATAAGAACACCAACTGGCATGTCTGATAATAAATCAACAAAAAAAAAATCAGTCAGTTAAACAAGAATTAATTCCACCGACAAAGATCGGGGACCATGACACTTAAACTTACTTACTTTTGATCTCTGTCTTTTATTTTTTTTCAACGTCATTTCCCTTATGTAAAAGTGAGATCTAGGCCAAAAGTGAGATTGTTTACGTTTTCAGGTCACCGATTCGAAGCCATTTTTTCTTCTTCAGATTTTCAAAGCCATATTCTAATGATCCTAAAGGTTTATCTTTGGGAGGCAATAACCCACCCTGTTCAATGTACCAAGGCGATTTTTAAACAAATTAAAAATTTCAGGTCATAAGTTGCTATTCAACGAAGCAATGTATAAAAATCTTGATTCAAAATTCAGATTGAGCACAATTTATTTATATTACTTAAAAAAAAACCTAGAGAAATTATTCTGTGTGTCGGGCCTCTAATAAAAAGTTATAATAAAAAACATCAACATTTTTTGTCTCTGGCTCCGTAATTCACTACGATGAAGAGGAAGAGGGAAAAAATGATAACATGACGAGAGAGAGAAAAAAAAATAAAACCACACATATATAGAAATACAGACCTCAATGATGATAATCATTCTGTCGTCGACAACTTGAGCACTGCCATGTAAATAACTATCAATAATAATTATTTCATCTCAAAAAAAGGTTCGTATTCACCGGGATTAGTTGATCTCCGCCGCGGCTCAGTGTCGGATCACCGTGGTTAAGGGGTTTTTTTAAGAGAAAAAAAAAACCAAACAAGTCCTATAATAATATTTTCCTTCACCGCCGCGGCGTCGATTTCAAACCACAAACAAATTCAAGGCAAGCAACTCTATACAAACATATCTCGAAGGGCGCTCACTCGGTTTCAGTATGATTAAAGGTACAACAGAGTATAGTCGAAGATCCTTTGTTATGGGTTTTTTTGTAAAAAAAAAAAAAATTTTGTTTCCTTTCTGTAAAAATTGATAAAACACTATTTACAACACATAAAGTCTTTGGTTTCATGTAGTTTCAAAATCAAGTTGATGCCCCATTCCTTTTCTGTTAATAACTACCACGCAGAGAAATCTCCACAAATCTTATAAAGTGTTCAACTGAGACTCTGCATCAACTTCTGTAACGTTTAAACTGAAAAACCAGTACAAGCACAAATAGGAGAAAACAAAGTTCATATTCACATTAACAATAATTCACACCCCTTTAAGTGTTTTTCAAGGAAACTGTATAGTTTTTTTTCTTTTTAACATGCTCATATTCTTCAACATCTTACAAAAATTATGTATGAAAACTTATCAGGTAATTCAAGTGATTATGTTTGTGTTCAAGAAATATTCAACTTGTGTTCAAGTATTGGTTAACTGTGTGTTCAAGTTGCCTCTCCCTGAATTCTGCAGTCCTGAGGTAAACAAAATCATGAGTTTCTACTGCTCTAAATGATCTAAATTATGTCCACAAACACACAAACAAAACATCAGTTTTAAAATATATCAATTTCAATGTCAGACCTAGTGATTTTACAGTAGTTTCAGGTGAATACACAGTAAATAAGAAATACTATCTGCTAAACTTGTGAACATCAACAAAAATAAAATGAGTGTTAGGGGGTCCTTGTCAATACATTATCCTATCAAGTGTTGTTGCTGGTTCCCAGTGATTAAGGTATGTGATCCTTTTCAGAATGGACTATTTCACAAGGTTAAAGAACTAACATGGTTGCACCCATTATTTGGAATTTTTCTACCTCCTGGCCAAAAAGAGTGATGGAATTTGCCTTATGTTTACAAGCTAGCCTCGGCTCCTTATATTTCCAACCTAACGATTGGGGAGTAATTGATGAGTTTGGAGTTGGTGCTCGAATTTAAAGTAAAATAATTGCACAAAGGAATGTTTCATTTAAAATATCAAATTGCATGTGTGTCATCTGCTTGTAAATGTCAATAAGTTTTCTGGTGTAAATCATGTTTTTGCCTTAGCTGTGCTTCCGTCAGTCTTAATCGCACTTGTATCTCTACACAACCGGGAGGAGAGGAAAAGAAGTTCATATTATCTTATAACAACAGTTCAGGTTTTTTATCCAAAAATGGTTTTCTTTTCTTTTCCAAAAAAACACAAAAAAAAAAAAAAATGGTAAAAATCTGACATCAATGAATATTTGATTCATTTCAAAATAAGAATTCTTTCCATAATAATAGTTTTTTTTCTAGATCCCTCTTGCTCGCAGTAAGAAATAATGAACGCTCCCTGAGAAATGCATACCGAGCAAAAGGCATCTTGAGGTAGTCATAAGAGGTAACCATGGTAACGTATGAAGAGGTCGCCGGGGTTACGACATGGTTTGAGTTGACAGTGCAGAAAGGTCCAATGTCAAAAAAATATGTTTTGTTGTACAATAAAAAGTTCACAAAGTTAGCAGGTCTGACAAAACATACAGTACTTTTTTGTTCCAACAAAAATCTACGTCAGAACACATACATGTATCTATATTTTAAAAATAAAGGGAAGGAGGGGGGGGTATTGGGGGGTCAAAGAGGAGAAAATTGACTACAATGTTAACAGGCCAGGAATGGCCAGTGAAATAATAAAGTAAACCATACTACACATAATAGTCCAGTCAGGAGTACTAGCCAATGAGGAGAAGACAAGTGTGAGATATATAATGTATGGTAATGGATGCGAGGCACCACAGACAACTGCCGCGCTATGATGAATATGTACAGAAGAAGGTTCCCTATCCCATAAAGTTCAAAAGGTCACAACCTGTTCTAGCAGTAAGGGGAATTCAACAGGCAGTCTGTATCAATTTGTATACATATAAAAGACGGACAATCATCAATCAAACACGTCAAATATTCATAAAGGAATTTTTTTTGTGGGGGGTGGGGTTTAAATAAAGTGTATTTCAAACAATAAGAGGATCATTCTTGACAAATGTTTCTATCATTATTATCCAATTTTAATTTTTTAGGTCCACAAAAACCATGACCAGTTTAGCCTTTATATGATTGTGTAGCAAATTGTAAAGATTGTAAGGAGAGGGAGAGAAACCTGGTGAAGTTTTTCAGAGATTTGGAAGGGCTGCTAAAATTCCTGATGGTTATATACTTTAAAAAATTCTACTTAATGATTTCAACCCAAAAATTCCTGATATAAAACACTGAAAAAAGCCAGTATTAGAAACAGAACCAGATTTTTAACACGATTCGTCAAATCCGGATCAACACATCCGGATACCTCCCTTCATGCTATTTAAAATCCAAATCCAGTTAGAAACAGCAGCTTATAAACTTCTTGTAAAACATGACATTTCTGATAAACAATAGGCCTGCACCATACATACCATGCACCAACATGGGCCATTAAGAATATTTGAAGTCAAAAATATATGGGGGGAAAAAAATAGTTTCTTGTTTACCAACAACACTATCAAATTCATGTACATTTTGTATATAGTGGATGATTCCACCAAATAGAAACCGTCTTACCCTTTTAAAAATATTTTCTTCTTCAGTCAGAAAACACTTTTCAAGTTTCCTTCCGAAAAGAGCTACAGGCTCATATAAAAAATTGAATAATGAACTTGATAAAAATCCCTGCATAAAGTTCAGATTAAATCGATCAAAAAAAAAATATTTCTGCATTGAATTCTTCAACATGCCTATTAAAAACCAGTACATCGAATATCACTTTTTCCCCCAAAGTTTAAACAACTGCCGATTGAACAAAAAAGAGTTCAAGAAATTCGTCAGATCAAATCATCAGATCTAAAGAAAAATCTAAAATACATTAAAATATCCTAAAGCATCTTAACAAACAAGGGAAAAAATGTCAAAATTATAATTTAAAAAATAGCACTTTCAACATACAAGTAGCACTAAATAATTCCATATCCATGGTTTTGTTTTGATTTTTGGTAAAATAATTTGATCGCCCAATGTCAGCCATTGATATGCTAGCTTTAACTTCGATCAATAACATGTTCACTGCAACACTGGTTTCAATGGCTTCAACATAGAAACTCATATTCAAGGGAAGTAAAAATACAATCAAACAACTTCGCTTTCTGAAAAAGCCCTAGTTAAGATTTTCAAATGTAGCAATGCCCTTGGATAAAATTTTAAAGACATTTGCATAGATAAACTATTACATTTTTCTATGGTATTGTTTGGGATTACACTAGTTAAAAAGGGAAAGGGGGGGGGGGGGGGGGTATAAAAGCACACATCACAATTCAAAACTCCAGATCCACATAATAAAAGATTTCCTTCACAAAATATAATAATACAACATAAAAAAGACCCGTTCAGTTTCAGTGTACCTGGGATGCTTAAAATATCGACTCAATAGTAACCCGTTTTTTCTTTTTGTCTGTTTTAAACATAATCTACATCACAAACAATTTAATTCAAGCCCTGATTACAATTACACTTCTAAAAATCGAATTTTAAAAATGATGTCAAAAAAACCCTCTAAATGTCAGGGGGAAAAAACCTGTGTTAAGACCATTTTGGCAAACATTAAAAATTCACAATTCTAAACAACGGCTTTCCTACCAACGCTACAACTATGGAATCATTGTTCTCTACGTTAAACTTTCACACCATTATACCGAATCCATAGGATGATTTGAATTTCTCAAGACATATCAGCAATGTGATATGAAAACAAGTTTTAAAAATCTTTCAACATGACATTTTTCATAAACAAATTGGGGATCACATCATCATAGTTGTATAATACAATGAAAAAAAAGAACAAACAAACAAACCCCAATAACACGTTATGAGATTGTCCCTTGAAACCGGTTTGTAAGGGGGGAAAAAGGGGGTCGGGAGGGGGATGAATTAGCCACGTCAAATAATTTAATGGAGCTGTGAGGTAAGTTTGTAAGACATATCATCTGATAAAGTAGTCCAGGCATACACATTAATATAAACTTACAAAAAGAACAAAAAGAAAATGCTAGCTACCCAGGGGCCCCCTCTAGGGGAAAACGATATACATCAAATGTTTCTGACCTGCATTTCACATGTAGAAAATAAAGCAACAACAACAACAACAAAAATTTTCAAGCCTTTCTTCCCCCTCTTTGGGGGCCCCTGAATTACACCCGTATAGTATGAACATAACCAATATAAACAAATACACAGTTTCCATTTCACTGAGAAACGTTTCTTTTATCAATAGCTGCAAAAAATCCTGCCTGATGATTAAGCTCGTCATGAGAGCCTTCAAATCCGGGGGAAGGAAAACCATCATATTTTTTTTTCTTCTCAAATAAAAACAAAAAAAACTCAGACGCTCACATCAGCCGTTCGCCGCAGGTGCCCCCTATCATTAGGGGCCCCCTTCCCACCCTTGGACACTTTGGGGGCATTCTGACGAAGAAGATCACCCCGCCGCTGACCGGTAAATATTCTCTCCTGAGATGAGGTATACTTTGTGTGAGGTTCCTCATGGATACTACGAGGTGTACCATGCGAATGGCCATTACAGGTGCTTGTTGGCAGGTCCTGAACTTTGCCCTCTGGATATGGCCCCCGGCCCTTATTTTGGCCCTTCTGTTTATCTCTTGGCTGTCCCTGATGACTGTAGTGAGGAGGAGGAGGAGGAGGAGGAGGATTTGAAGTGACTGAGGTTGATGGTGAGGACGCCACCACGCTGCCTCCATGTTTCCTTTCTTCTGGTGAGGTAGGTAACTTACAATGATATCCCCTGAGTGAGGGATGAGAAGGGGAGACAATCTCTCCTTGACACGTCGTAGCTGTGGCGACACTTTCTGAGGTATTTTGTGCGACGACGTCTCTGTGTGACGGAGCAATAGGCTGCATAACGTCGTCTGACACGTCGGGAGGTAGATTTTGTATGGAACTGTCTTGTTCATTCAAACTCTTGTTGCTGTCCTCTGTGTCCTCCAGACTCTTGTCGATTCCGTCCAGAAGGGAATCGCGGTCCGGAGCTTTGTCTAATGAGGTGGGATCTTCTGACACGTGACTTACTTCACTCCCCGACAACATGGCCGCTATCAGACCCCTCCTTTCCTACAGAAAAAAAACAACAGAGCTTACTATTTAGACCAAAAATAACAGTTAAGTTTTCCATAAAAAACTAGCACTTTTTTAAAAGCAGATATAACAGTTGAGTTTTCATGCAGAAATAACAGTTGGGTTTTCCATATGAAAATAGCATTTCAATGAATCAACCAGGATAATATTACAAATGTACAATATTTTATACAAAAAGCTTGGTTCAATTTTAATCATATCTTGCTTATTTCACAGTAGCCTAGGATACCAGCATGCAAACAAAATTGACCTGCAGTAAAACACACTTATAATGCATATAACACAGTCTGTTTTCCCCTTAAGGGGGCTGGCTTTTTAACTAGGTCATCCATATATTCTAAAAATGATTACCACAATTCAAATCTCTTATTATTGCATCAAAAACCTATCAGATAGAAAAAAAATTGTTTCTCTATATATTTTGAATTTAGAGTTTTTCTTGAACAATATTTTTGCACTCATTAAATGCACATCACTTCTTTATAGAAATTTAGAAGGTGTTTTATGTTTAGGTCTTCTGTCTTTGTTACATTAAAATTTGTATTTAATAAGAAGGATATGTCTAAATTATATCTCCTGATGCAAAAGTTTATTAATTTATTTAAAACATTGTCAGGCTTGAACAAAAATGAAGATTATATTTGATTGGTGCAAAACTTTTGATCGGCCGATGAAAAAGTGGGTTATGTTCTAAGTAAGTTGGATTATATTATGTAAAATCTATGGGATTAACAATAGGCTCGGTCGCTTCGCTCCCATTGCCCCCTTCTTAATCTTGTAAATTTTACCTAACAATCTAACTATTACTTAATGAATACTAAAAATGGCTTTGGCCATTAAGGCCCTCTTTAATTTTATGTACATTCATGCGGCTGTGCTATTAGGTCGCCTTACCTCCATGCTTCCCAGACTGGCATAGCCCACAAAGGTAGTCATGTGACCATTTGAAATGTGGCCGTTTTTCATGCCGTTCTTGAAAGGTACGTAGCCGTTTATTCTGGACCCATTGGGTGTGACGATAATGTTCCCACTGCCGCAACCCTACAAAGGAAAAATAATAACTGTAATCATCATTGGTTGTAGGGCACCAATGTTTGCAGCTTTCTAGGGTAACCTTTGCCCATGAATTAACATGCCCACGAACTTAATTACAATCATTTGTTTAATATTCATTAAAGGTATCTCCATTACACTACCAACAAAATAACCTTCAAAAGAACCAGAAAAATTATGGCTACCCATGAACCTTGACCCCAACGAATGAAAATGATTCCAAAGTAACTGTGCTCTCATAAATATTTGATGAATTCCAATTTTTTGTGGATTTTGTTGGCGAGTTGACGAAATAAAACATTCATCAAAGGGCAATTTTTCAGCAATACACCATTGATCATTTTCCACAAATTTACCTATCCATGAAACTGTGACTTTAACAAATTATTGGCATCAATTTAAGAAAACTGAGGACCACAAATATTGACGAAACCACAGTGTGAAGAAAAAAACATTGCAATGTCTCTAGTGTGGTAATTTCAATGTCTATTTGACCTAATGTTTTCACAGATTTCTTTTTCTATTTATAAGTAAGAACAGAACTGTCATCATTTGTTTCATACAATACACTGACCTGGAGAATCAACAATCTACCAAAATTTCCTACTTTAATTCCAAAGTAGGGACAGAATTTGTCATGATAAGTTAAACACAAAAATTATGTTCGATGTAAATGGGACCTGAAGTAATACAACATACAACAATTTTCTTTCATTAAAAACTGTGTAATTCTTTTTGGCATATGCTCAATTTTCTTTAAAAAAAGGACACCGACAGAAATTGACAGAGTATTTAAAGATAGCTGCAGGACTGTAGCTCCCGGTCTGAAAAAAAATCGGATGGACGACCTGGGAGCTACAGTGCCTCCCATAGTAAAAATCTGCAATTTACGACGCACAAAAAAATGCGCTAGGTTTGGACTTATTAATCTCATTTACGATCTCATTCTGTACAAATATTTAATCCCAAAAAATTCCTCGGACATTTTACTAAAGGTATTGTCACTTTACTTGCCTCTGATATTCTTTTAAACATCAACCCCAGCCCTGTAAATTAAAGTGGTGCAAGTTTGTTTACATTTAAAAATGGCGACTCTCGATCTCAACGTAAATTAACAAACTTCATTTTCCGAGGTCGGTTATCATGTTTAAGAGAAAGTCTGAGGCAAGTAAAGTGACAATATCAGTAGTAATTTTGCTGAAAAATTTTATGGTTCTAATTATTTTTACAGAATTAATGTGAAAATAGGGTTAATAAGTCCAAAACTAGCGCAATTTTTTGTGCGCCGTAAATTGCAGTTTTTTACTATGGGAGGCACTGTAGCTCCCAGGTCGTCCATCCGAATTTTTTCAGACCGGGAGCTACAGTCCTGCAGCTAATTTAAAGAGTGATTGAAAAATTGCTTTTTTTTTCCAACTCAACAAACTCTCAAAACTGGTTTGAAATATTAGCCATTAGTTAGAAATAAGAGACACATTCAAGACTTATCAAGTCTACTTTTACAAAATCTTTGTAACAGTCTGGAATAAATACACATTTTCAACTTTAAAGTTCGTGGTACCTCAGTGGAAGAAAGTATACAAACTTTCCTACATTTCACTAGCCAGCAGGGTTGTCTCTAAGGCCCGGGAGGCGGAGAATTCCCCCGTCTAAAGTGACGTAATTACCCTGCTATTTTGGCATTTCAAACACAATCTATCTATAAGCTAGACCTTCAGACCCCTTCTACTTTTTTGTTTCTTCCTTCTACTTCAGATTTTAGAGACAACCCTCCAGTAGACGTATAACACACTAACCTTGGAATCAGAGTGCTCGTTCTCCCCTGGTATGGAACTCAACATGGGCGTGCAAGTCTCGAGTTGATACTCGTTAAGCCCTGCCCTGATCACATGACCATTGCCCCGCCCACCTGCGTGTCCGTTAGCGTGGAGGTAGGCTGGCTGTGTGATGTGAGACTGTGGGGTCGCAAAACACCTGGGAAGAGAAATGATGGAAAATCAACATTTTGTAAAATCTGAAAAACGAAAAATATAGTAACCCTACAGGAAACAGATAGATATCTTGCATGTAAGAATATTAATAGACAAGTACTATTTGATGAGGCCTGGGAAAGCTGGAAGAATCTTTTCAATGTCTAGAGCAATCCTCTCCCTCTCTCTCTCCTCAAGGTTTAAAGCAGTCCTTTCTGTCTCTTGCTCTCTTCTCAATGTTTCGAGCATTTCTGTCTCTCCTCTCTCTCTCCTTTCTCTCTTCTCAATGTCGAGCAGTTCTTTCTCTCTCTCTCTTTCTCTCTCTCTCTCTCTTTCTCTCTCTCTCTCTCTCTCCTCTCTCTCTCAATGTTTAGAGAAGTTCTCTCTCTCTCTCCTCTCTCTCTCAATGTTTAGAGAAGTTCTCCCTCTCTCTTTCTCTTTATCTGTTCAAAAAACCTGGAGAGAGAAACAATGGAAAGAATAACTCCTGGACAGAGGCCGTACCTGTTCCTGAACATGATGATCAGGATACAGATGATGATGCAGGCCACTCCGATGCTGACCCCGAGGATGATTCCCAGTTTCTGGTCCTCCTGGGAGCTTGGTTTGGGCTGTGGTTCTACAACAAACAGTTTTTATATCATTCAGGAGGCTCAGTTGTGATCACTTGGTCCTTACAATCTCACTAAATCTGCATCACCAACCATAGTTGATTCTTTATGCACAGCATAAAAATTGTTGATGAAATGTCACCATTAAAAGGTCCAAGTTGTGAACACTTTTCAATCCATACAAATCTCTTCCAACTTACTGAACCAAGCACAATGAACGCACTTACAATGTAAAGTTACATGCAATATGATAAATTATTTATTAGTGTTCAGAAGCAACTTGATCCATACAATTTCTTCAGGGGTTTTTTTAAGTTGCTTTAACAATCACAATTTTCACAAATCACAAAACAAAATTCAAACCCCTAATGAATGCTTTAAACCCCTGCTTTAAACCAGAGTACATATGAAACAGCAGTTTTTATTGGTGGGACTTACGTGGCATGTTTATGTCGGAGATTTCCATTGGGTCAGTAGGGGGGCCTGGACCTGCATTTGTACACGCCTTCAGCATGATGCGATACAGTCCTCTCTGTAATTCTTCAATGGTAGCCGACGTCAGAGAACCTGCAAAATATATCTCCTTCTTAATAGCACCATCTTAAACTAGAAGAATCAAAGTTGTGTCTTCCAAGTAAAATACTGTAAACATATTATATTTATATTCATATTATTATATATGTGACTATCTTAACACATGTGCATGGCATTAAGCGATGTACTTGATTTAGCGGAAGTCGCATTTCGCCAAAAAAGCTAAATAGAATACACAGCCAAATGTAATATGTTTACAGTAACATAAAATGAATATTACATGGCTTCTTGGACAATTATTCAGAATATTTGCCCTCAAGTGCGATATCTTCACCATCAGATGACAAAACTCTCCAGGGCTTTCCTAATATCAAGGGCAATATAACTTTTTTGTTTTGTGTGTAATAGCTATCACTGACAATACATTATATACCATATACATGTATGTTCCATGTGTGTAATAGCTATCACTGACAATACAATATGTACCATATACATGTATGTTCCATGTGTGTAAAAGCTATCACTGACAATACATTATATATAATGTGTTTTATATGTGTTGTAATCTACTGTTCACAATACATGTTCATTATGATCAATATTGGTAGCCTCGTACCGTTGACACTCTTGATTTCCCAGTGGTTCAGGTTCTGTGTGGAGGTCAGGATCTGGTACATGACTAGGTAGGTGGTGATGTTACCGTTGGGTTCCGCCGGCGGCTTCCAGGTGATGAAGATGCCACCCTCCAGAATCTGTCCCTGTAACTCCCGCGGCTCAGAGGGCACTGTAAAAGCAGTAGAGAGAAGTCAAATACAGACACACAATACAATAGAAATGGAAAGGCAGAGGTCTCAACAAACCACACAATTACCACCTATTTGATATAGTTAAGAGGTTTAGGGTCCTTATCAGGGTAACATATGTGGGATTTATCAATTTAATTTATTAGAAAAAAAACAAAACAACATTCCTAATTACCATCAAGCATCACCAAGAATTCTCCCTCCCCTAATCTCCACACCACATTTTTTCTACCATTAGAAGACCCTTAGTATCATTTTGCCCTTTAATCCCCAGTCTAACCTCCCTCCCCTGCTTTTTGGCCTATTTTCCTCTGCCTCTATGTCCTTCAGTTGTCCCTCCCTTGCTTTCTTTACTTGCAATTCGCCCAAGATTTACATCCCCTGCCCTTTGAACCCAAGTTCTACCTCCCCTGCCCTTCAACCTCAGTTTTAGGACCCTCCTCTGCCCTTTGACTCCAAGTCTTACCTCCCTCCAGGGTGAGGTTAATGATTGGAGAGCTCCACCTGCCCTTCTCCCCGTCCGACACGGTCCGGACATCACAGCGATACTTGGTGTAGGGCTTCATGTCTCTTACCCACAGAGACGACTGAGTTCTGTCAATGGACAACAAATCTCTATTTAACAACAGCAAAAACAACAAAAGCAACAGCAAAATCAAAAACAACAGCAAAAACAACAAATGCGCCATAAAACAGAACATTCTTTGGCAACAGATGCCTGTTACAAATGTACTGTTGCCTGTAACATTAAACATTTTTCAAAAGTAACCATTCACTAAAATTATCACTATTAAAACCGATTTCAAATCAGTACACACAAAAAAGTTCTTAAGAGGCTGGGTGGTAAACCATCAGATCTGCCTTAAAATCTACAGTTTATTTTTTAATCCATAACCTATTGTAAAGAAAAATTCCATAGAGTTTTATAGCTTGAAATTTTAATTTTTACGCGTATAGAAAACTCTCCTGTTAAAGGAAATTAATGTACTGGAAATGGTTCATATTTGGTGTTTTTGATTTTTCGCAGAATTTCGGTTTTAAAAAGTAAGCAAAAATTTGATTCAGACCATTTCTAAAAATTCAAAAAATACTAAATTGAATACACCAAATGTAACATGTTTACAGAAGTCTAACCACCTTAATAGCACTGGATGGTTGTTGCCATGTCAAGATTGTATCAAACTCTTAAAAAGAAGAGATCTATATAAAGATAAAGAAAATCTCAAAATTCTACAGACGAATCATTCGGAACTTTTCTTCACTAAATGATAGTTTGAGGTAGATCTGGCCCCTGGGCCATAAAAGTTAGACAAGCTTGCTTTTGGTCAAAGTCTCACTTTTGCACTATATATTCCTTGTGTAAAAGCGAAACTGAGATCAAAAGTGAGCTCGTCCAACTTTTATGACCCCGAAGCCTTCGGAATTTTTCTTTACTAAATGAAAGTTTGTTGGTAAAGATTTCATCTCTTCATCTCTTAAACAGTTGAGTGTTTCTTATGCAATGTCGTCTTTAAAGCTCTTCTATGAAACACAGAAATTTATTTCTTATAAAAATGGTGAAAATGAGATTTTTGATACTCATTGGAACATCTGGAATCCAATTTTTACTTGAATTTTCCTTCTCTTTCTCTCTTCTCTTCTCTCTCTCTCTCTCTCTCTCTCAAAAAAAAAAAAAAAAAAAAAAAAAAAAAAAAAAAAAAATTTGCACTTCTCAATTATTATATTTAAAGCATCATAATCATGCATTGTATGTCTGCAGAATGTGTGAAATAAAAAAAAAAAAAAAAAAAAAAAAAGATTTCATCTGTTGAATTTCGAGGTAGATGTGGGCAATTTGTTGACCACCCAGCCTCCTTAATCCACATTCTCCATTGACCGGCTCTGACTCACGTTTTGAGGATGACCTCTTTGTCCATTGCGAAGGTCAGGGGCTGGTACCGGACCTCATACTGCAACCCCTCCCCAGGCCCTAGCCCGGGGGCGGGGCTCCAGGCCAGCAGCATGGCAGTGGAGGTTCGGTTGAGGACCATCAGGCCTGAGGGAGGGGGAGGGAGGGAGGGGCTGTATTCCTCTACCACAGGGTCAGACGGACCTAGGGGACTGTTGGCCACCAACACAAACTGGTAGGACGTCTTGTTCTCTGCAACAGTTACAAGTTCTTTTCTGAATGAACCTCAATTACTTAATTTTTTTATTCATGTATATTATTTTAACTTTTTTTTTTTTTTTTGGCAACTACTCTTTACTCTCTACTCTTTAATGAAAAATTCTGTATATTCGTTGAACGCCAAACACCAATTTTTGCCGATTTTCTTAATGTAGCCATAAAATCAAATGTTAGGGAAAGTAAATATGACAACAGTTTTAATGCTGAAACCTGTATTATGTTTTCTTAAAACTGTATATATTATTGAATAATTTAATTCTGGCTGTAACGCGGCATTTGATTGGATAGAAAAATTTAGTTAAATTTGTATAACCTGGTTTGCATGTCACAAGACACGTCACAATGCACCAACGTACTAATTCACTTGACGTTACGTTTGAATTTTGAACAGATTTATATCATTTTTAAAAGTAAAATGGACTCAATTTGTACAGCAAATTCCAGAAAATTAAATTATAAGGAATGAACTCAATATCTACCCAAGTTATACTCGTATAACCTGGGTTGGAGCAATTTACGCTTTTTTATAATCCGCTTCGCGGATTATAAAGCGTAAATTGCCCCAACCCAGGTTATACGAGTATAACTTGGGTAGACATTGAGTTCATTTCTTAATTGTGTTCACTTTTGCTTCTACCCAAAGGTGGTTTATTTTTAAAGCCAACTTATAATCACTCAAGCTAATTCTACAGATTAAAGGGCAGCATCCCAAAAATGCAGAACATAGAGAAAAATCCTCACCCAAGTTGTTGAGCTTGATCCAAGACTGGTCAGGATCGGAAATCTGGTACTTCTGTGGACCCTGGCTGGATCCCGTTAACTTGGTCACCGACAACGTGTAGCCTGTCACCGGGACTTCCTCCTGCAGGCTTTTCCAGGTCACGTTGACCTCCGACGGGGAGACCTTGACCACGGAGAAGTTGGTGGGGGGTCGGGGGACTGTGTCGTTGGCCGAGGCTACAAATATACACGGTTATTTATATCTCTACTCTGACCTACATCTCAGAGAGTAGTGAGGCAGTACAGACACCACAGACATACATTGTTCATTATCTATAGTCATTTGTTACATATTAAATCATTTAAGTAACTATTGGTTTTAAAATACTCGTCTTTTTTTTTGGTCAGTATCTGTTAATGCAAATTACACACTATTTTTCTACTGCATTATATCTATAGGATAGTATGGAAGTATCATTATGTTTCTGATGATGATTCCACAGTAAACAATCTATAGATTAAATATGTCCATTCGCTTAGCCTCCCCAGTACAGAGAGTGAAACTTACCATTGGTGTCATACCAAATGTACAACCTAAAGATTAAAAATGTCCACTCCCTTCACCTCCCCAGTACAGTGAGCGAGACTTACCATTGGTGTTGCCAGCTGTTCTGTATTCCACCCACTGGCTGTCACTGGGAGGGTTGGGGTATCCCATTTCAGTGCCCGCCTTGACCCGAATCTTGTACAGTGTGTTTGGTGTCAGACCTAAGGTACAGTAGATATACAGATAAGCATCGAGATTATATAAAGGATCTCTCATGGTCTGTGGTAGTATGTGATTTTTATTCAACAAGTTGTAGGTTTTCTATCACCAAGCCTTGTAATTCAATCAGTGTTGTTCAATATATATCTCCTGTAATTTAATTGGTGTTATTCAATATATTAAACCTCCTGTAATGCAATCTGTGTAGTTCAATATACAGTCAAACTTCGTTATCTCGAACTAGATAAGACTATTTCAAAACTTCAAGATATCTGAGTATTCAAGAGTAAAATACTTAAAAAATAAGTAGTTGGGACTTACAAATCATTTCAACATATCCAATGTATTTGAGATATCAGTGTTCGAGATATCATATTTCAAATGCATATTTTAGTCTACTATCTAGGCTATTAAAATTATATTTTGTTGGATGTTTAACTACCAGGGAAACATAGAAATTATATATTAATTAGATACGTGATTCGAATTCATCAAATGCAGAAACACCACCTAATTGTTTTACCCTCATCTTAAAAATTTAATTGTGTATCTCCTGTAATTTACACAAGGTTGGGTACCTGAGATGAGGTAGGATCTAGCGGCGCCGGACACCTCCTTGGTGTGTGTCTGGGTGTCCGAGGCGTGGCGGTACTCAATCAGGTGACCGGTGATGACCCCCATCCTGTCCTCGGGGGCCAGGTCCTCCCACTCAATGTTGATGCTATTGGAGGTGGTGCTGGCCTCGCGAATTACAGGTAACTTACTGGGCTCTGCAAGGGGAAACCAAAATGAAGAATATATACAGTATTCAGGGTTATTTTCGCCCCGTGTAATTTTCGCCCTTCTAAACTTGCAGTTTCGCCCCGTCTTGAATTTGCCTGGACACGGTTGTGTTTGAAGAGAGATATTATAAAACATTGGAATTCGCCCAGTTTTAAATTCACCCGTGGACAACGAGGGCGAAAGAGGCATAAACAAAACAGGGTGAATAATTCCCTGTATACAGTAGTCACAGGTAACTTAATGGGCTCTGTAACAGGTAACCACAATCAGGAATTGGATGCTGCAGAAAAAGCAGACTGGAATCTCCTTTATATTACATAGAATGCTGATTGAAGCACTGCAAATTAAAAAAGTCCTTAAATTAAAAGACTTGAGAGACTTTTAACTTAAAGACTTACAACTCATGACTTTGAGGAATTGAGACTTCAAATAATGAGATGTTTGACTTTGGAGACTTAAGACTTGAAACTTGAAGAAATGATACTTTGACTTGAAGACAAATGACTCGTGACTTAGAAGACTTGCAACTGAAGGAATGAGACTCATGACTTGAGGACTTGAACTTACTGCTGGGAAGAGTCCTGGCTTTGATGAGGTCAGATTTAGGCCCTGCCCCGCTATTACTGGCGTAGCCTCTAATGGAGATGGCGTACTCCGTGTATGGACGCAATCCCTCGATCTTTGCTGATGTTTTCCCATTCACAACCATGCTCTGTATCTGCTTGCCTGTACAAATTTATGATAGGACAAATTTATAAAGCTTCTTCAAACTCATTTGTTCCACTGTTTTAATATTTCACAAAATGTACACAAGAATACTCAGATGTTAATAATATTGCTTTGTCTCATTAAAATTTTTCTGGAAGTTGATCTCTTTCTTTTAATGAAGAATCTTGATTTGAATCAATTTGTCTAACATGAATGAGTAAAAAGGGTAGGGGGACAGGGAAAATATGCACTTATTGAGATTGAATTGTGAAGAAACATGGGGAAAAAAAAGTAGCTGGATTACAAGACTAACTTGTGAAACAATAGGGTTATCCGAAACAGTGAGGAAAATATTGATGAAATGGAGTTGGATTGTTAAGACTGAGACTTGCTTATTGTATAGTTTCTTTGATTACTGGACAGAGCTTGTTGAACAAAGATATCCGACACAGAGAAAAATAAAACTTGGACAAAAATGTTCACAAGATGGATTTGGTTTATTAGGACTTGCATGTTGGATTTGGATTGTCAGGACTTACATGTTGGATTTGGATTGTCAGGACTTGTGTGTTGGATTTGGTTTGTCAGGACTTGCATGTTGGATTTGGATTGTTAGGACTTGCATGTTGGATTTGGATTGTCAGGTCTTGCATGTTGGATTTGGATTGTCAGGACTTGCATGTTGGATTTGGTTTGTTAGGACTTGCATGTTGGGTGCTTACCTGGATTGTCGGATACAGCGTACTCCACGGTGTAGGCCAGGATGGGTTCTGATGTCTGCGAGTTGTTCCAGTAGACGTTAATTGTATGCTGGTCCAAGGCAAAAGCTGTCACATTCCTAGGGAGTCCAGGTGGATTCTCTGTGGAAACAAACAGTCCATGTGAAAACTCAGAAAAACATGGATGGATGGATGGATGGATGGGTGGATGGGTGGATGGAGGGATGGAGGGATGGGTGGATGGAGGGAGGGATGGATGGATGGATGGGTGGATGGAGGGATGGATGGATGGATGGATGGAGGGAGGGAGGGATGGACAGACGGACAGATGGAGGGAGGGAGGGAGGGATGGATGGATAGAGAGAGGGAGGGATAAATGGAGGGATGGATGGCTAAACTCTTAATGTACAGTAAAAGTATTGCATTTGTTTTCTATATGGCTTTTTTTGGTGGAAAGCAGCTTCTGCTATATCAAGTAAATCGCCAAATGTTATGCATGTACAAATTTTTTATAGTGGTGACCCTTTCAACATAGTTTACTTAAAAATTGTCAATATTGCTGAAAAGATCTTTCTTTGTAATATTTTACACAGGAACAAATACAAAGCACACTTTAAATATTTTAGTGAGAAACTGAATCATTTGAAGAAAAAATATTTCTGTTAAAAAACTTGTTTATGTTTTATCCACCAAGCTTTGTCTAGTGGAGCTTACTCTCCCTCACAAACAGAAATAACTATACAACGACAGTGCTTGAAGTTTAGCCTCAATAATGGCCGTCCCCAGACTCGATACTTACTTCCTGTATAGATCTCCAATCGGGCGACGCCCATGTCATAGCCGAGCTCGTTTTCACCCACACACTGGTAGTATCCCGAGTCTGACAGCTCAGTGTTGACAACCACCAACTCGCTCTTGAGTCCCACCTTGTTCTCCACCTGTCAATACCAAATGTCAAGCCAGGGTAAGACCAGGTTTATGCTAAATATCAAGTCTGGACAACAATAGACTTCTTGAGTCCAAGCCTGGACAACAATAGACTTCTTGAGTCCAAGCCTGGATAACAATAGACTTTTTGAGTCCAGGCCTGTACAATAATAGACTTTTTGAGTCCAAGCTTGGACAACAATAAACTTTGAGTCCAAGCCTGGACAATAATCGACTTTAAGTCCAAGCCTGGACAACAATAGACTTTTTGAGTCCAAGCTTGTACAATAATAGACTTTTTTTTTATCACTGTCAGACATAAAAAAGTTCTGTCAGATTGGACAAAATTCTGTTGGACAAGACTAGATTTGTCTCCCTTTGAGACTATAGCTTCCAAGCATTGTATGGCTAATAACTAGGTGACAGTGATGGAATAATCCTAAAGACAACCTTTTTATTGTATCTGGAATAATCCTAAAGACAACCTTTTTATTGTATCTGGAATAATCCTAAAGACAACCTTTTTATTGTATCTGGAATAATCATAAAGACAACCCCTTTATAGTATCAATCTTACTTTTCATGCAATAAATATCTTTTTAATGCTTGAGGGAAAAAAAACCTCCCCATAGTATGATAACAATACTTTGGAATCATTGAAATTTTGGGGGGCCAATTTTCTTGGATTGTGAGGTTTTTATTCGTTGGGATATAATTTCATGGATGCATGGATTTTCATTTTTAGTAAGAAAATTTTCAAAATTTGGTTTTATGGAGGATGGAGTTGGGCTACCAACGAATACCGCAAAAATTGAGCCACCACAACTCTAATGATTCCACAGTATGCTAGCAGTTCTGGAGAACTGTGTTTACCTTGTATCTCCCCTCATTTTTGATTTGCTGACCGTTGAAGTACCATGTGACCTTCGGCTGCGGCATCCCTGCGAACTCGCAGGCAAACCGTGACGTTCTGGTCTTGGGATATTTATGGTTGAATGGTTTTTTCAAAATAACTGGTTTTGCTGTAATGGACAGTGATAAATCTCAAGACATAATGAAAATGGGGGAGAATAGATCAAATATTGAAAACAGTACAAAAAATTAAATAATTTATCCTTTTATTGATATTATTCTTGTTCTTCTATTAGTATGCTGATATGAATGTGAAAATTTTCCCCAAAAAAATTCCAACATTCCAAATATTTCAACAGGCACTCTCTCCTACCATATCCACATTATCAGGTCTAGATATCGACAATCAACAGAATATCCAAAGAGCCCACTTACTTGTGACGGTGAGTAACGTTTCTGGCATTCTGCCAGAGATGGTGCCGTTGACGCCGCACACATATACCCCCGCGTCATCCATGTCGACGTTGATCAGCCTCAGGTTGCCACCCACCATCTTCGAATGCGGTAGTGGTTTCTTATCTGTAAACAAACCCATCTCCTTAACTTGTATCACATAAAAGAACAGGTTTCTCCTACCCTTCACACCTCACTCAACGAGACTGTCTAAACACATATATCTATATTCTTATATTAAGAACCTCCTTTACACCTCACTCAATGAGACTGTCCAAACACATATATCTATATTCTTATATTAAGAACCTAAAGAATAACGAAAACGTTCAATTTTTTTGTGATATTTTTAATGACGTCACAATTATCATCACACAGTTGCATTATTGTCAACATAAAAACACTGTTATTTCAGTAATTCTGAACAATTTACCGTTTTCGTATGTAAACGTACATATAAACAGCAATGTTCAAAAGTTCAGTGGGATATGATCTTGGTTGGTACGAGATCAAATCTTCTGAGAAGCCCTTTGGTCTACACAGGATTTGATCACATGGCCAACCAAGTTCATATCCCATCGAACTTTTCAACTTGCTGTTTATCTCTGAAGTATACTGACCTTTCCTGTACCATGTGATGTGTGGGCGGGGATTCCCATCCGCCAGACACTCCAATATCACCGACTTCCCTTTCTCTACTGAGGTATTTTGGGCTGGGACGGCCACAAAAGTGACCTCCCTTCTTCCTGAGGCTGTGAATAGATAGGAGGACCATCAATAACTGTGTTTACTTCCACATCACTGTTCACTATTCTCATTGTCTGAACTTTAACCTCTGTATCAAGCTTTTATCCTTTTAACCTTGTGTATCACATTTTCATTTTCTTTTTACCTTGACCAGAATATCAAACATTTATCTTTTTAACCTTGACCTTATATATCCTTGACGTAATGACCTTGACCCAAACTTCTCCTCTGAGCTACCATTATATCATTAAACAGTTTTTCTATAAACTATCACCATTTCAGTTAATATGAGTATAAAGCTTTTATCCTTTTGACCTTGACCCACCTGAAATGACCCTGAGAGTGGCTGCATTGCTGCGCTTCCAGGGCAGGCTGTCCACCTGGTCTGGGAGCTTGTGGAGTTCTCCCCCCGTGGCCGAGCACCGGTAGTCCCCCGCATCCTCCTGCCTCACGTCAAGGAGCTGTAGTGTCCCTGATGGGAGGATGATGTATCTGAAAATAGAAAATGGGTAAATCATTGTGTCTGAAAATAGAAAATGGGTCATTGTGTCTGAAAATAGAAAATGGGTCATTGTGTCTGAAAATAGAAAATGGGTCATTGTATCTAAAAATTATGAAAAATTTGTCAACGTGTTTAGAAACAAAAATCTCCAATAGAAATTGCACATAAAAATTGAAAATGTGTTTATCTTTAAAAATAGAGAATATATAAGTATAGAAAATACATTACTGTTTTATAAAAAAAAAATGCATATAAATATAGAAAATAGAAACTGCAGTGAGAAAATACATATATAAAATGAAGTTATAATATTGTGTCTGAACATTATGTCTAGAAATAGAAACACATCTATTTGTTTGAATCAAGAAAACTCATTAATGTGTTAAAAATAAAAATACATCAATTTGTCTTAAATGAGAAGAAAACGCATCATTGTGTCTAAAATTAGAAAACACATCCAGATGCTTAAAATAGAAAATGTTTCAACGTGTCGTAAAATGATGGCTCCGATAGAATGTTCGAAATAGAACTATGTTTGCCTGAATATTTCAATCATAGGAAGAAAGAAGATCTAAAACAAGTCAATGATCGCAGAATTTGACTTTCAAATTGGCAGAAATTGGCTTTCTCACAGAAAAATCCCATCTGTGTTTGTCCACTTCCAATTTCGTGTTTGAACTTTGCAACATTAGGAAGGTAAACTTTGCATGATTAAGTTGATAAATAGATTTTTTTACGAAGAAAAAAATTCATGTTTTATCTGTCAGTAGGTTGAAGGAGGGCAAAAAATACCAAGTACGACCTATAAAGTCAACACTGATTATAACAGATTATAACCATGTAATTATTAATAAGATTGTTTACTTATCAACACCGATTTCTTCATTAACAGTAGTCCAATCCACACTTTGCAAAAGTTGTTTCCCTTTCTGGTTTCAACCTAAAGGTCAAAGGGAAAAAAAACCAAAATTTCCCCTTCCTAAGATGAAATCTCATTGAATTTGATTTATTCCTGTGAAGTGTGGGTTGCCCCAATCTAGGGCAGTCAAAATACACAACAAAAATGACAAAGTTTCAAACCTCTAAACTACATAGGCTGCTGTAAGAAATCTATGGGTGTTTTCCCCAAAGATGGTGGCAAAGGGAAATAACTTTTGTAAAAAGTGACTGGTCTACAGCTCTTAATTCTGCAAATAACTAAATGTATTTTTTTTTCCTGATCATTTAGAATTACAAAATTCTTTTCATTAAGGTGGAAAAAAATCTTTTAGTTATGAAATAAAAATGAACATTGTTGTCATAATGAAAAGGCAAAAGCCAATAATAGGGGAATACTTAAGGTCACCAAATGTGAGAGAGAAATCAATAGATTCTGAACAAAATCTGTGTCATCGGTACAAATATCTGGAGCAGAGCTTGATTACTAATGTATACTCTCTCTCTCTCTCTCTCTCTCTCTCTCTCTCTCTCTCTCTCTCTCTCTCTCTCTCTCTCTCTCCCCCGTATACATTATTACACAATATCAGTACCCAGTCAGTTTGAGAATTGTGTTATTAAAATGTATTGAAAACGGGTCAAACACACAAGCTGTATATGGCTCCAGGTAAAAGCCCTAATGCACAACTGTCAATCAAAAAATGCACACCTATTTCTTTTACACCTGTCAATAGGAGATTCCACAACACCTTCATTCACCTGAAATAATTTCTCTCCAGTGCATCGGGGTAACACCCACCCCATTCCCCTTTTTAACCTCATTTTCAATAATTCACATCTCAATGTACATGTATTACCAAACAATATTGATTTCTTTTTCTCTTATTTTTTTACACTGCACTCGATCTCCTTTTCCTTTTTTTATGCTGCAAAGAAAATCAGTTTTTTAATAAAACTGACTGGTTCCTCACAGGAAGTTGCTAATGGCCCCGTACACACGGCAGCTCCTTGTCATCATCCGTCGTAAGACCTGGATCCTTTAATCCAGCATGTTACACTAGGTACTGTAACATATATTTCACTAAGGTTCATCAAGTTTCTACAGTCTTCAACTCTATGGAGCTCTGCTTTTGTGGCCACGCAAATGTACCAAAAGAAATGAAACTCTATAATTGAAATGCACATAATTTCAGCAAATATTGCTGCGCAATGTTCGCTTTAAGTCGCCTTTAAATTTAGGAGTTTCGTAAAGGAATGATGGTCAATGATCATGGCTTTACGACGGTTCTTTCTATTTAAATTCATGGGATGTTTGAGGCCGTTACAAAATTACATAACCAAAAGAACAATAATTTTCAGCTCAAAAAAAGGAAAAAGTACATAGTTTAACAAAATTAAAACAAAAACATTTTATTTTTTTTAAATCAATCAGCTAAATGTTCCATCTGTTGGCAAAAGATTTTTAAACCAAAATCTGATAACATGTTTCATCTAGCTGTTGACAAAAAAGATATCTGTATTAAATTGAATTAAATGATACTTTCACACCAGGCAAAAGATTTCGATCAGATTAGTAAAGAATTCACTGCTCTTAATATTAATCTCTTAACATCTGTCAACAACTCTAAATCTGCACAGTACACAGAAATTATCTGGTGAATGATTTTTTATAACAACCACCCCCCCCCCCCCCCCCACCCCAAATCCCCAACAAATCCCTGTCTTTTACAGCATCACTTTCCTGTGTTACAATTTTACCCATGAGGAGACAAACAGGGTTGTTATTGAACCTGAACCGATTCTCTGGAAAAACCCACCACAAAGATGAGATTTCCCGATAACCGAGGGCCATTTAGATTTCAATACATCATGAGCCCCCTATACAAAACACCTCCCCTTTTGATGGCCTCTGTAGATTAAATGGCAGCTAACTTGTTCTTTTGTTTAATTGTTTATCAAAGACTTTAAACCTTATGCCTCCAGTAACATATCTAACAACAAAACACATGCATTGCTTTAAAATTGCTGCAACTTTAAACTTTTATAATATATATAATTATGCATATTTTTTTTTTATTTCAAAAATTACATGTAATTGGAGATTCAATGAATCGTAGTAATAGTAATGAAATAATTCATTTTGACTTAAGCACACTTTTATACATTGAATAAAGATGTGTCATATTTTGTTTTTAACAAATCAAATCGTTGCAGCTTGGTTTTCAGCTGGTCATTTGCAAAAAAAGAAAAAGAAAAAAACAGCCACATACTTATAAACCATGCATGCATGTTAACCTATACTCACTAATTAGATTCCAAATTAAAAGCAAGGAATTAATTTCCGCATAAAATTGCAAGAAGCATATTTGGTGGATTTTAAAATCTCATCATTTTTTGGATAGATTTAAACTACATGAAACTATGGTAAAAATCAGTGTTTGCAACTTTATATTCTGAGGATTTGAGGCAAAACATTTAAATCGTGAAATTAAGTACTCGGGTAAAATAAGAAATCTACAGCATACTACAGATCAGCATCATTTGATATGACCTAATTTGCCTAGATGACATTGCAGAGGGAACTCGGGGGAACAAAATAATCAATGTTTTGTAAGGTTGACACAATGCTAATAATAGAGATAGCAGAGGGAAAAAAAAACGAAAATCAATGTAATGCTTTGTAAGGTTGACACTAATTTTTTATGCTCATAATAGAGATAGCAGGGGGGAAAAAACTAATTAGAATAAAATCATACAATGGTTTGGGAAAAAAAGTAATCTGGACTCATATCTTATAATTGAGAGTCCCAATTTCCATAACCTTTTCTGTTTTTCATTTTCATTTAATGACATTCGCCTTGACCTTTCACTCCAGGCCTGAAACCATCAGTTACACATTACATATGTTCAGCAATTTCCTGGAAAAGAAAATCTTTTCACACAACATCATTTTTCTAAATTTGTTGGCGAAAAAAAAAGTTGATAAATGCTGTTCTGGAGCATAGTAGTTCTTGAAGAAGAAAAAAATTTTCTAAGTTAGACTTTTTTAATATTCTAATAAAGTTGATTCTCTGTTACAAAGCCTTGTTTTGAGTTTCATATTTTCTGTTTTCTTGGTTGAAATTTTTTAATTTTCAATTTAAAAAGGCTAAGAATCGTCTTTAACTACTACTGTAATATATAAATCCAAATGTCATCACAAAATATTCTACCAAGTTGTCTTGGAGAGATAAATTTTTACTTATCACCATACTTTATTTATAGAAATATTGTATATGCCTTTCATTAATTATCTCCTTTTGGATAGGAATACGACCATAAATATTAGAGCTCTTCATCCAAGGATGTTGAGAGCCAAATTTGGTTGAAATTGGAACAATAATTATTAATGAAGAAAAACTTCAAAATTTTAAATTAAAAATAAAACACAGAGAAAGAAAGGCTCCCTTCATCTCAGTTGAGTTATAATTCAGTAATTAACAAAGTAAATTTCAGCACTAAAGAGAAATAAATTACAGTTGACTACAGTACTTTTCTGCAAGTTGTATGATTAATGTAAAACAAACATCACATTTATCTAATGTACCGGTATATATTGCGAGTTGTTTTAATTCCACGACATTAAAATTTCACGAATACTCAAAAGGTACCAATTGCGATGGTTTTAATTTCAAGCCCCAAGAAAACCAGTTGATCAAAGTATAAGATGGTTATATTTACAATGGGTTTTATTTTGTGGGAAAACGATAAATCGCAAACGTAGTGAAATTAAAACTATTGTAAATATTTGCCAATCTTCAGTATATATCCCTGACCCACTTCCATGAATCCTATTGTACGGTACACATTTCCAAAACCTCGTAGTCCTACATTTCTTATGACCTTCCAGTAAAAATGAGTGGAAGGGAAAACATTTTATGTATTTTTTTATTTTATTTTTTTTTGGTTTGGTTTGATTTTGATTCACAGGTCTTTAAATGAAAAAAAAAATCCCCACGGTGAACTGTTGACAATGAATCAATAATAGAAAACCTGTTCATTATGACATCTTAATAACCCAGTACTCTGTACAGACCAAATTGTTCAATCAATAAACCCAGGAAAATTGATAGGAAAACAAAATCAATTTCTTCAATGTATACCAATTCAAAATCAAAGTACTTAGATGATGTAAGCTTAATCACTTCCAGTACTGAACTATCACAATGGTGGATAGTTCTACCATCAATTTTCTTAGCAATTAAAAAAATTTTATTGAAAAATTAGGCTAAGAATACTTCACATGTTTTAATATATCAAAAAATCATCACGTCAAAATATTCAGGCAAACTCTCGATAAATTTGAAGAATGAACTGACGAAATAAATATATTCTACTAAAGAGAGGTGCTAATTAAGAATTTCATTGTTGCAGCAATAAAAAGAAAAAGTTTTTACCTTGGCCCTTCTCGAATTTGTTTCCGATCCTCTTTTTGCCACAAGTAAAAAGGAGGAGGGGTGGACTGGATCTCACAGTGGAACCTGGCCACCCCTCCCAATGGAACCTCCTGAGACTGTGGATCCTCTGTGTAAGACTTGGCTATCCCTGCAAAAGAAAACACAACAAGGTTAGCTTTTTTTATAAAGCTAGGAAAACCAGTCAGTGGGATATTCATTTTTAAGTAAATAGTGAATACATGTAGATATATTACGGTAATGAAATAAGATAAATATCATCTCCAGATCAATCAGAGTCTGTTTGTAATCAGAAGCCTTGTTTTTGTTAAGTTACCTCACTACACCCAGACTTATACTTTTTAAGACACTACCTCACAAGATGGCGATTTAAATGTTTTGTTAAACTGTTTATATCGTTCGATTGGGTTGTATATCGTCGTAGCTCAGTGGTTAAAGTATACGGCTTCTGAACCGCAGATCATGAGTTCGAATCTGCCTACTAATTACTAATTGTAATTTTTTCCTCTTTTTCAAATAAATACAATAAAATGCTGCAAAAAGTTTGTGTGGTTTTTTTAATTAATCTGCAAAACTCTAACTCTCTCTCTCTCTCTCTCTCTCTCTCTCTCTCTCTCTCAGACACTCTCTCTCTCTGTATTTTTATCTGTTTTCAAAATAATTTCTCCTTTAATCTGTCAATCAATCAAATATTGCTACCAAGAATAAGATTAAGTTATGCTTTGAAGATGATAATTGTTTTTTTAAGGAAAATCATCTATATCTAAACAATGCTAAATGATAAGACAATTAAAATAATGTTGAATTTAATACATACATACAAGTCCATATTTGTTATCAGATGCACAACAAGAGGCCCATGGGCCACATCGCTCACCTGAGGAACAATAGGTATGATAAAATCAGCTTAATGGAGTCATAATACAAACTATCTGGACAATGTACAATAATACATGTTGATCCTGTATAAATAAAATCCATTTTCCCCTGGATATTCTTATGTTTATAATCATTAGTCCCTTTTCTAACAGGACGATTTTATAGTCATATCATATGTTGAGTATTGCAGTTCTCAAAAAGATCCTTAACAATTGTTTATATATGGGATATAAACGTACATAAACTCTGAACCTTCTTGTGAGGCCAAAGAATTGTCCTGGGGCCAAAGTCTTAACAATTATAAAGAATCATCTGGTTGATTAGTTTCTGAGAAGAAGATTTTTAAAGATTTACCATATATATTCCTTTGTTAAACTTTGACCCCCCATTGTGGCCCCATCCTACCCCTGGGGGTCATGATTTTCACAACTATGAATTTATACTAACTGAGGATGCTTCCACACAAGTTTCAGCTTTCCTGGCTGATTAGTTTCTGAAACGAAGATTTTTAAAGATTTACTTTATATATTCCTATTTTAAAATTCGACACCCCATTGTGGCCCCACCCTACCCCCGGGGGTCATGATTTTCACAACTTTGAATCTACACTACCTGAGGATGCTTCCACATAAGTTTCAGCTTTACTGGCTGATTAGTTTCTCAGAGGAAGATTTTTAAAGATTTACTCTATATATTCCTATGTAAAACTTCGACACCCCATTGTGGCCCCACCCTACCCCCGGGGGTCATGATTTTCACAAGTTTGTATGTACACTACCTGAGGATGCTTTCACACAAGTTTCAGTTTTCCTTGCTGATTAGTTTTTGAGAAGAAGATTTTTAAAGATTTACTCTATATATTCCTATGTTAAACTTCGACCCCCCATTATGGCCCCACCCTACCCCGAGCGGGTCATGATTTTCACAAATTAGAATTTACACTACCTGAGGATGCTTCCACACAAGTTTCAGCTTTCCTGGTCTTATGGTTCATGAGAAGAAGATTTTTAAAGATTTACTCTGTATATTCCTATGTAAAACTTCGACCCCCCATTGTGGCCCCATCCTACCCCCGGGGGTCATGATTTTCACAACTTTGAATCTACACTACCTGAGGATGCTTCCATACAAGTTTCAGCTTTACTGGTCTTATGGTTCATGAGAAGAAGATTTTTAAAGATTTACTCTATATATTCCTATGTTAAATTTCGACCCTCCATTGTGGCCCCACCCTACCCTCGGGGGTCATGATTTTCACAAATTAGAATCTACACTACCTGAGGATGCTTCCACACAAGTTTCAGCTTTCCTGGTCTTATGGTTCATGAGAAGAAGATTTTCAAAGATTTACTCTGTATATTCCTATGTAAAACTTCGACCCCCCATTGTGGCCCCACCCTACCCCCGGGGGTCATGATTTTCACAAATTAGAATCTACACTACCTGATGATGCTTCCACACAAGTTTCAGCTTTCCTGGTCTTATGGTTCATGAGAAGAAGATTTTTAAAGATTTACTCTATATATTCCTATGTTGAATTTCGACCCCCCATTGTGGCCCCACCCTACCCTCGGGGGTCATGATTTTCACAAATTAGAATCTACACTACCTGATGATGCTTCCACACAAGTTTCAGCTTTCCTGGTCTTATGGTTCATGAGAAGAAGATTTTCAAAGATTTACTCTGTATATTCCTATATAAAACTTCGACCCCCCATTGTGGCCCCACCCTACCCCCGGGGGTCATGATTTTCACAAATTAGAATCTACACTACCTGATGATGCTTCCACACAAGTTTCAGCTTTCCTGGTCTTATGGTTCATGAAAAGAAGATTTTTAAAGATTTACTCTATATATTCCTATGTTAAATTTCGACCCCCCATTGTGGCCCCACCCTACCCCGAGCGGGTCATGATTTTCACAAATTAGAATCTACACTACCTGATGATGCTTCCACACAAGTTTCAGCTTTCCTGGTCTTATGGTTCATGAGAAGAAGATTTTCAAAGATTTACTCTGTATATTCCTATATAAAACTTCGACCCCCCATTGTGGCCCCACCCTACCCCCGGGGGTCATGATTTTCACAAATTAGAATCTACACTACCTGATGATGCTTCCACACAAGTTTCAGCTTTCCTGGTCTTATGGTTCATGAGAAGAAGATTTTTGAAAATTTCTCGAAAATTTTCATAAATTCCTAATTATCTCCCTTTGCAAAAGGGCGTGATCCTTAATTTTCACAAATTGAAATCCCCTTAGGCTAAGGATGCTTTGTGCCAAGTTTGGTTGAAATTGGCCCAGTGGTTCTTGAGAAGATGTTGAAAATGTGAAAAGTTTACAGACAGACGGACAGACGGACAGACGGACAGACGGACAGACGGACGGACAGACAGACAGACAGACGGACGACAGACAAAATGTGATCAGAATAGCTCACTTGAGCTTTCAGCTCGGTGAGCTAAAAATGACCGCTGAGATCAGAAAAAAGAGAGTCATATATTTGATATGTATTTTGCTCTAATTAACAATAAATATAAACTCAATTGTCAGTTTACTTAAATACCTACAACTCTTTTTCCTAAGGAGGTAAACAAGGTCCCCCAAAAAAGAACTGAGTGTTAATTCCCCTTAATAGGCTGCTGAGATCAGAAAAAAGAAATTCATATATTTGATATATATTTTGCTGTAGTTTATCTAAATATCTACAACTCTTTTTCTCCAAGGAGGTAAAAAGGTCCTCCAAACATAGGTAATCATAGATTACTAAGCTCACCGAGACGGAGCATCACCCTTATGAGACATCACCTTCATAAGACCACCTTTATCATTTTATATGAAAATCATACTTTATGATCTTGGATATTCATGGATTCTGTTTTGACAAAATATCGTATATCATCTGATAAATTTTTTTATGATAATCATATGTTAATATGTTAATCAATACAATTATGATATAAAATTAAATATTGCATCATGTCATATTTCTAATATAATATATATCATATAATTAATAAAATACCGTAATAAACAATAATGAGATTTGATATTGTAACGTATGATATGACATTGTATTGTGTTATACCTTATTGTATTTGATCACATAATACAATATCATAAAATATAATACAATATAGTATCATATTACAATATCATATTACATAATACATCATAACACTGAAACATGATATTATATTGTATAATATAGAATGATATTGTATTGAATGACACTGAAACATATTTGATACATTATATGATATTATATCATATAATACAATATAATTTGATTCCAACATTGTATCTTATCAAATGATACAATATTATGTGATATGGTAAAATATTATAAAATACATTATTATATTATACATATTGCATCATATGACACAATAAAATATATTACAATATTATATAATACAATTTCATGTGACATGATAATATATCATATAAACCAATATCATATCATACAATATCGTATGATACAATATTATATATTACAATATCATATAATACAATTTCATGTGATATAATTCTATATAACTGAAACCAATATCATATTATACAATATTGTATGATACAATATTATAGAATATTCAATATTGTATCATAGGATACAATATAATATTTAGCAATATCTTATGTAATTGTATCATGTGATAAAATAATAAATTAAAAATACAATATAATATTATACAATATTGTATCATAATATACAATACTATACATAACAATATCATGATACATAATCATATCATAAAATATCAAATAAATTGATATAATATCATATCGTATCGTATAACTTTTTTATAATATGTTATGTTGATAATGGAGATCAGGCTCTGCTTCTGAAGCAACCTCTGCATTTAATTTATAATAAAGTTAAATCAACTATGCAAGCTATCATCTATAAAACATGTGACCTGTTCCAAAAAACTAAACCTCATCCAGCATCCGAAACCTATGGCTCAGATTCAGCATTCAAGCCCATCAGGTGCATTTGTATCATAAGACGCATCATCCATGCAATTTTGGTGAAGTTTGGACCAGTAATAACTAAGATATCATCATCAGAGGGCACTAGCAATTAAAACCTTAACTTCCTCCAGCATCCGCAACCTATGGCTCAGATTCAGCATCCATGCCTGTCAGGTGCATCTGTATCATAAGACACACCATCCATTCAAGTTTGGTGAAGTTAGGACCAGTAATAACTAAGATTTATTTTTTAGCATCCTTGATAATGGAGATCAAGCTCTGCATCTGAAGCTACCTCTGCGATTCATTCATATTACAGTTAAATCAACTATGCAAGTTTGAAATAGTACTATCATCTATTAAACATGTGACCTGTTCCTAAAAACTTAACTTTATTCAGCATCCGAAACCAGACTATGCATTCAAGCCTGTCAGGTGCATCAGTATCATAAGACACACCATCCATGGAAGTCTGGTGAAGTAAGGACAAGTAATAACTAAGATATCATCATCAGATGGCACCTGTTTCAAAAACTTTATCTAACCAGCTCTTAAAACCTTAACCTCCTCCAGCATCCGAAACCTATTGCTCAGATTCAGCATTCAAGCTTGTCAGGTGCAGCAGTATCATAAGACGCACCATCCATACAAGTTTGGTGAAGTTAGGACCAGTAGTAACTAAGATATAATCATCAGAGGGCACCTGCAACAAAAACTTAACCAGCTCTAAAAACCTTAAACTTCTACCAGCATCCGAAACCTATTGCTCAGATTCAGCATTCAAGCTTGTCAGGTGCATCAGTATCATAAGACGCACCATCCATACAAGTTTGGTGAAGTTAGGACCAGTAGTAACTTAGATATTGCTATCAATGGGCACCCGCAACAAAAACTTTAACCTGCTCCGAAAACCTTAACCTCCTCCAGCATCCGAAACCTATAGCTCAGATTCAGCACTCAAGCCTGTCTGGTGCATCAGTATCATAAGGCACACCATCCATGCAAGTTTGGTGAAGTACAGACCAGCAGTAACTAAGATACTGCTATCAAAGGGCACCTGCAACAAAAACTTTAACCTGGTCCAACAACCTTAACCTCCTCCAGCATCTGAAATTTAGGACCCAGATTCAGCATCCAAGTCTTTCAAGTCCATAAGTAGGTCCAGATGCATCATCCATGCAAGTTTGGTGAAGATAGGACAAGTATAGCTTAGATACAGGACCTGCAACAAAAACTTTAACCAGGTCCGGACGCCGACGCCGACGCCACCGCCGACGCCGACGCCGACGCCGAGGGTATAGCATAAGCTCTCCTTGACTTCGTCTCGGTGAGCTAAAAAAGAACTGAATGCTAATTCCCCTTAATAGGCTGCATAGGATAACTGCATCTCTTATCACTTTTATGTACTCCTTAACAAACGAAGAGCACTAATTTTTTTGTGTGTGTTCTGTGGTCTTATTAGCTTATCCAGCCTCCTCCATTGCTTCATTCCTCCCTTCTATTCCCCCTCCATGAATCGTAAAACATGGCAGCCTATTTCATTATTGATTCCTGCCTACTATAATGTTAATACCTCGTGAGGTTTAGCAAAAAGAGAGAGAAAGGCAAAAACACGTCTAGTCCCTTGGGAGGTGTTCTGAATGAACATTTGCAGAACAGAGCCCTTATGTTCCAAATAATTGAATAATGTACAATTTACCATAAAAACTAAGTGATGGATAAAAATGTGGGACTCTGCAGATCAACACTAAGGTCAAGGAATAAGAAAGAATATGGCTATCAAAATGGTCTCAAACTACTCCATCTAAAGCTATCATTTCACTACCTTCATTTGAGATCAGTTCCTTCAGTCTGGACCCCCTGACCCCTGACAACCCCCCCCCCCCCCTTCCCCTTATGATCCGGGCATTCCCATTATCACCTTCAAACCTACTCCATTCACTTCACAACTTGTCACACATTAACATCACTAGCATCCATGTCAATCATTGTTTTGTCAGTGAAGTTTTATCAATCTTCCATTGAGATTATTATTTAAGTGAAGTTTTGTCAATCTTCCATTGATTTAACAGTGAAGTTTTATCAATCTTGCATTGATTTAACAGCGAAGTTTTATCAATCTTCCATTGATTTAACAGTGAAGTTTTATCAATCTTCCATTGATTGAACAGCAAAGTTTTATCAATCTTCCATTGATTTAGCAATCTTCCATTGATTAATTCCATAATATATTTGGTTTAATTTCATCAAACTTTTCACTGATTTATTCCACATAATAATATCATAATACCATGTAAGATTTAATCAGCAGCTCTTCTTAGTTAGGAGGCGGAGAAATACTACACAATAAATGCCACTGTTGACACTCCTTAATTTTCTTATTTACAAACAATGACCATCACAATGTTCTGAATTGATTTTTATAAATAGAGAAGTTTAGTCTAAAAAAAAAATTGACCAACAGTATTAGTACACTAATAGTACAGTGTTAGTACAGTATTAGTGCAGTGATAGTACAATGAAAACGTTGACAAGAGAGCTAGGTCAATTCTGTTGTTTATTTGCTAGCATTACCAGGTCATAGGAAATAAGTTCGGTTCAAGTGACATTCAAGAGAGAGTATGTAGCATAATCAAAAATTTAAGATTTCAAATCCTGCACACACATTAAAAGTAAACTGTTAAATCAAATATTACAGAGGAAAATCATGATGCTGAAAATATGCCTGCAATACATATTTTTACAGTATTAAAGTAATTGCAAGATGACATCATACCCATACTCTATCTGAGATTTTATGATGAATGTGGAGCCCTCAATGGAGCTTATCTGTTGCTGATTACCAACTGTTGACAAACTGTTGACCCTTATCTTAGTGAAAGAGCTAGTAGTTTAAATCTCGAGTCTTGTAATCTATATAAGGGAGGATCCAGACACATACCCCTATAATCCATATAAGGGTGGATCCAGCCACTTACCCCTATAATCTATATAAGGGTGGATCCAGCCACTTACCCCAATAATCTATATAACGGTGGATCCAGCCACTTACCCCTAAAATCTATATAAGGGTGGATCCAGACACTTGCCCCAATAATCTATATAAGGGTGGATCCAGACACTTGCCCCAATAATCTATATAAGGGTGGATCCAGACACTTGCCCCTATAATCTATATAACGGTGGATCCAGCCACTTACCCCTAAAATCTATATAAGGGTGGATCCAGACACTTAACCAAATAATCTATATAAGGGTGGATCACTTATCTCCACTTCTAGAGAGGAAATGTTTAATTGTTTTTCCAAAGGAGACCCTTTCATTGCTGACATTCTTAGGGTAAATCTTCCGATTTTTGTTTTTTTTGCTTTAAAATAAAATTGACCATAATTCTAATATGTGGTACAAGGATTATAATGGTTTTTTAAAATTCAAAAATGATCGGAGAAAGTAATTACCTATGGTATATATCATGTTTGTTTAAAAGAAAAAAAATATTTTCTATTCCGTAGTTGCCGGAGTTGCAAGTTTCCAAAACTACACATGGTGGCCAATGGGAAAAAACTTTTGATAAACCTCTACGTCCATCTAAAACAATGATGTAGCTAAGCATTGAAGAAATACAGAATTGAAAGAGTAGTAGATAGAGAAATCTTAAAAATACATTTCTACATTGGGACAAATCTGAATCAATGTATACCCCCACTGTTAGGTAATTCGGCAATAAAAGTATACATAGAAATCAAACATGTAATTGAGCATCATAGTCCAGATTACTCCATCAGCAATATTACACCTTCGTTTATTGTTTTTACTATTATAAAGATTAGCAGCATCCCATTCACCCTTGCTCTGAACAACAATTACAGTATTATTATTGTGCGACTGAAAAGTTTTCTAATTCAAAGACAAACGCCTTTGTAATTAATGTATGCACTGATGTATATTAAAAAATTCTTTAAAGAACAGTAGAAATATCGGATCATCTTAAAAATCAACAATAATTAAAATGTGTAGAATTACATGATCTGGAAGTGTGTACTACAAATAATAGAAACTGATCTACACAGTATTACAAAATCTCAGTAGGTGCTGTGTTACCTCTCTCTCTCTCTCTCTCTCTCTCTCTCTCTCTCTCTCTCTCTCCCTCTCTCTCTCTCCCTCTCTCTCTCTCATTCTCTCTCTCTCTCTCTCTCTCTCTCTCTCTATTCAGGGAGATATGATGGTTTTCTCTCCCCAAAGTCAAAAGATCTCTGCATAATATAATTTATAGTTCTTCAGTAAGAAAAAAAAAAATTCAACACACTCATTAGCCTGGGCAGGCATGCAGAAAAAAAAGTAAAAAGATATGACCATAAAAAAAAACCAAGTTAAAAGTGGCAAATAAAAGGTAAGGGCGCTGGTGTTAATCCCCCTATGAATGGCTGTTACCCAACCAGTGTATGTTCAGTCCCATTCATGATTCTGTCCTGTTATCGACCAACCCGATCAAGTTACCCATATGTAACGCAAGGCCTTGGTAAAATATGTTGTCAAGTATTCTCTTTTTCTGTTTCTCTCTCTCTCTCACTCTCTCTCTCTCTCTCTCTCTCTCTCTCTCTCTCTCTCTCTCTCTCTCTCTCTCATATGTTCACTGTCTACAGAGAATGTCAACAGGTACTTTGCCAAGATTTTATCAGGGATAACTTGACCTAAATTAACACCAATTTCCAGGGCAGTGTAAAAATAAAGCAAAAGTAGCAACCTTTTTTGGGGTCTCTTTTCATGGCAGATTAATAATGTTATGCTTTAAGCATGCAGTGATTGTAGTAGAAACTGTATGACCTGTTACTCATGAAAATCCTACAAAAATTAATCATTTATTAATCTCCCCATACATCAAAATAAAAAAAAAAATCTGACATATCAGAATCTCCTTGGGATCAAATAAACCTCTGATACAGAAAAAAAAATCAATCTCAGAAAAAAGAGAGAAAATGAAAATAGATTTGATGCCAAAGTTAATGTTGTTTATGTTACATTAATAGAGCAGCCCCCTTTGGTGGGGCCTCTCCTGATCTTGTTATGAGAAAAGTGACCTGGTCTCTGTAGGTCAAACCCATGTAACCCTCTATCAGGTCACAAAGAGCCCAAATTGTCTAAAGCAACCGTTTTTCAGGTCAACATTCACTTTTCACACAGATACAGAGCTGTTTGAAATAGCCATTCATAACAAATTATCAATTCTCGGTTACCTATCACTCCAAAAACGACGGAACTATTTTTCTTCAAAACATTGCTGGGGCCCCAAGTGGGGGGTGAAACTCTTTGAGTTGCCTGCGATGACTTAAGGGGCTATTGATTGGTTAGGCTTATTTGCGAGAATAAATCATAAAAATAATCGAGGCTTTAGATTGCGAGGGTGATACAAATAATAATAATACGCGTAATAGCAGATTGTAAGGTTTTTTTTGTGTCATAACAGATAAAAATTTTTTTGTATACGGAAAAGAACAATAACATAAGCACAGCTTGATTAGGATCTGGTCGACTTTATGTGAATATACAAGGTCAGGATATCTCAGCTGTTATAAAGAAATAGCATAACGGATACTTTTCAGAAATTAATATCCGGTTTTACAAATAACTACTTAGCATACTACACCTATTTTTGGACCAGATTTATTTTCCATAAGAGGATTTTTTTGTTCTCAAATGAAAGAGTTATTATATCTCACTTGTGAGAAAATAAAAATAACGAAACCAGCTTTTCAAATATATATAGATATATATCCTATTTTGGACATTAAGCTTCATTTTCCAATAGAGCATTAAATTTTTATTCTCCAATTTTTTTTCCCTTCAAACTAAACTAGTTTAATATCATTTTCAACATTGCCCAATAGTGTTCAATTATTCATCACATTGAATCATAATCATAAAAGCTCTATATCACATATCACACTTAATGTTCTCAAATATAATGAATTCTTGTTACAATTTGAATTTTTTTTTGGCTCTCTCCTTCTTATAAACCCATTTTTCCTGCAACAATCATTTTTTTAAATAATTTTTTTGGTAACAGAAACCACACCCTTCCCTGATACACTGCGATGAAGCGAGAGAGCCTTGAATCCAACCCAACACGTCAAATACAATCAGCTGATTTATGTGACTAATAATAATTCAACCATGTTCATTGGAAGCAAGTACGAAAAGGTGAACTGTACAGCCATATTGCATAAGAAGCACACAACCCCCCCCCCCCCCCCCAACCAACAAACCAATGCCATCCCATCCTTTCTAATTTTGTCATTGTAAATAAATTGGTACACCAGTCTTTACTCACTTTGAGCAAATACACAAAGTTAATGAAAATAAATGTCAATTCAAAATTCCGGGCTTGCAAGCAATTTACTGCAAGCGGCGAGCACATGTGACAATTTATGAATGAAATCTCCATTCAAACTTCCTGCAACTGAGTATATACATGCACACGTTCAAATTACAGGCCATTTCTAATTAATGAGCCCATTATTATTCAATTCTCATTCCATCCTCTTTGAAGCCTGATGCTCTGCTTCTGTGGGCACACTTATTTTGCCTCCTTGGACTTGTACAGGGAACCGAAATAGAACCATTTTAACAAGAGCTTGGACTTTGAGAAGTTATGTCAAACAGCAATGTGATGTAGGCATGTGTATTTCATGCTAGCCACTCAGCCATGGCTCTTTGAAATCAACAAGACTTGTCTGGCTTTTGAGCTAAGACTACCCAATCGGTGGATATTTCACTTGAAACCGCGTCATTTTTAACTTTTTTGACGCAAGAAAAAAATAGCTGCGTCTAACTGAAAGTCCAAAGTCTTGTTAAGATGGTTCTAACACAGCATGTTTAGATGGAGATTGTTGTAAGTTTTAAACACTAAGTTTTATTCCTTAGAAAATTTCATGATGTTTGCAAAATATATTACAGGGATGAGAAAGGCAGGAGATTCATGGGTCTGCATTGGTCTCTAAAAGGGACATTTTGATTTCCAAATCCGCGGAAATCAGCGGATCCACTGAAAACTCACATCCCTGACGTTACCTCGTTTCATAGTAAAATGTTTCCAGCCACTGACAACCAGTTATAAGTTAAAGACGCTACTTAGAACCAACCTCTTAGCAACATATCTTTCTTCCCTCACAGGGAAGCTTACTGGGGAAACATTAGAACTTTTGGAGGGTACACATTTCATGGATTTTAACGGTGTACCCCTCTCCAACAAAACCACACCTTCACGATTCTGTCTAAACAGGCAAAAATGGAATTCTCACTGTTAAACTTTAATATACAAGTACTAAAAACTTCCGATAAACTATTCATTTATTTCACACAAACATTAACTTTTATTATTGAAATTTATTTATAACTCGAAGCCATATCTGAGCTCAAAGGATCTGGCCCCTGGGCCATAAAACTAAGACAAGCTTTATTTTGATCTCTGAAGTCTTACTTTTACACAAGGAATATATAGTGCGAAAGTAAAACTGACATCAAAAGTGAGCTCATTTAAGTTGTATGGTCCCGGGGCAAGCAATGGTGCGACACTTCCACCCTTAATCATTATTCAAATCCGTGACCCTTCTTCTGATTAGCTATTCATTAATTTTCATTATTTTGAATTTATTTAAAATGGAAGCCAAATCTGAGCCCAAACAATCTGCAATGAACACTTCCATCCATTTAAATCATAATTCATATTACAGTTTAACCTCGCAATCTCGAACTAGGTGGGACTGTTTAATCTTTGAGATATCTAAGTATTCAAGATATCGAGGGTAAATAATTTAAAAAATAAGTGGTTGGGACTTAGAAATCACTTAAACACTGATATCTCAAAGACATATCAAATGTCTTCGAGATATCAGTGTTCGAGTTATCAAAGTTCAACTTTAGTTAACAAAACAGATGCCACATCCGTGACCTTTGCCACATTCGTGACCTTTGCCACATCCGTGACTTTTCTCACCTGCAATAACAACTTTGACCCGTTTTGCGATGATGCTGCCGATTTGGTTACGGACATGACACTCGTACACTCCTTCGTCCGTCACATTCTTTTTCCGCCGGAACAGGACCCGTTTAAACGACAGCGACCCGTTTACAACCTGGACCCGCCTCTGATTGGACAGGTCAAGCGGCTCCCCGTCCTTGTACCAGGAGAACCGCGCAGTGACATTGGACCCCACGGAACAGTTCAATAGGAGGGGGTTCCCCTTCTGTGCCACCACATTGTAGGCGTCTGGCCGTGTGAAAGTAATACCCGTAGAAATGAGATCCTCCTCTGAAAAACCAGAATGAAAGCATGTGAAATTCCTTGATCCTCCTATATATATACAAAAAACTTCATTCTTATAATGACTGAAAGTAATATTACTTCTTCCTCCTATATATATACATACAAAAAAGTTAATTCTATGACTGAAACATTACGTAATGTAACCATGCGAAAATTCTTGATTCAACCATACAAAATGCTGTAATCCTCGGGTGTGAAAATTAAATGATATCATAGGAAATTCTTAAATCGCCCTCAAATTTCTTTCTTTTATGACAATACATTTAAAGTTCATAGATTTCAAATCAAAAATGCTTTATTCTGTGACAATGATTTGTAATCAGGTGAAATTCCTAGATAGTCCCATACAAAATCATTTATTTATGACAACTACATGTAATTATGAAAAATGCTTTATTATAACTACGACAATAATTATGTAATCCGGTGAAATTCTTAGATAGTCCCATTACATGAGATCAGGTGACATTTCTAGCTCCTACTATTGGGTCAATACAAACTGCTTTATTTTATGACTACGACATGTAATCAAGTAAAAAAGATCTACCGCCTCTCATCCAAATTGCTTTATTCTATCTAACTATATATTAAACATCATGTAGAGAAGCAAGCTGTTGCCCTGACTACATGGTGGGTTCAGAGTCATATACTGCTGTTCAGTATTGGAGGTTTATGGCCTGGTTCGTGATAAACAATATTTACACTTTCCAGTGTCTTTGTCTAAAATAACACAACAAAACAATTTTGTAATGCATTGTCCAATACATTTCATCAATGACTATCCTAATATTTAATCGTACAATTGCTGAAAATTATGTAAATACATGTAGAAGTAATAAGGTATCATTATTTGAATATTATGAGGTGATTAAATACGGTCAGACGTGATCAGATCTATTGTAAAGCCCGTTGGACTTTATTGGATTTCCCCTGACCATATTTGATCACCTCATAATACTCAAAGAGTGATTCCTTCATTATTTGTTAAATGCAAAAAGTTTTCAATAAGCTTCAAGATGAGCAGGAAAATGAAACTGACTTTTCAGTATGTGTGATTTCGTTACAACCTTAAATGTGTAACTGTGTTGCTTTTATAACCATGGGTGTGTAAGAGTGTTGCTGTTATAACCATAAGTATGTAATAGTGTTGCTGTTATAACCATGGATTTGTAGCAATATTGCTGTTATAACCATGGGTGTGTAATGGTGTTGCTGTTATAACCATGGGTATGTAATGGCGTTGCTGTTATAACCATGGGTGTGTAATGGTGTTGCTGTTATAACCATGGGTGTGTAATAGTGTTGCTGTTATAACCATGGGTATGTAATGGTGTTGCTGTTATAACCATGGGTATGTAATGGTGTTGCTGTTATAACCATGGTATGTAATGGTGTTGCTGTTATAAACATGGTATGTAATGGTGTTGCTGTTATAACCATGGGTATGTAATGGTGTTGCTGTTATAACCATGGTTATGTAATAGTGTTGCTGTTATAACCATGGGTATGTAATGTTGTTGCTGTTATAACCATGGGTGTGTAATAGTGTTGCTGTTATAACCATGGGTATGTAATGGTGTTGCTGTTATAACCATGGTATGTAATGGTGTTGCTGTTATAAACATGGTATGTAATGGTGTTGCTGTTATAACCATGGGTATGTAATGGTGTTGCTGTTATAACCATGGTTATGTAATAGTGTTGCTGTTATAACCATGGGTATGTAATGTTGTTGCTGTTATAACCATGGGTGTGTAATAGTGTTGCTGTTATAACCATGGGTATGTAATGGTGTTGCTGTTATAACCATGGGTATGTAATGGTGTTGCTGTTATAACCATGGGTATTTAATGGTGTTGCTGTTATAACCATGGGTATGTAATGGTGTTGCTGTTCATAAGCAATCTCTGCCGTTGTTTTCTAATATTCAAAAAGAAATTGTATATTTGGTTATTACAGTGCTATTAGTCATGTATTGTATATTTGGTTATTACAGTGCTATTAGTCATGTATTGTATATTTGGTTATTACAGTGCTATTAGTCATGTATTGTATATTTGGTTATTACAGTGCTATTAGTCATGTATTGTATATTTGGTTATTACAGTGCTATTAGTCATGTATTGTATATTTGGTTATTACAGTGCCATTAGTCATGTATTGTCTTTTCTGGTTATTACAGTGCTATTAGTCATGTATTGTCTTATTTGGTTATTACAGTGCTATTAGTCATGTATTGTCTTTTCTGGTTATTACAGTGCCATTAGTCATGTATTGTCTTATTTGGTTATTACAGTGCCATTAGTCATGTATTGTATATTTGGTTATTACAGTGCTATTAGTCATGTATTGTCTTTTCTGTTGGTGAAATTTTATAAGTACTGCTAGTTCATTCTTTACAAGGTAGTTTGAAATGAAATATTAAATGTCAAATAAATATTAAACCTAGCTGCTTCTCCCTCTCCTTTTTTTTTTACAGAAAATAAAAATCTAATTGAAAATGGGGAAATTCTATAAACATTACCTACACTCAAACCTCAACATCTATAGCAAAGTATTGTTGATGAGACAACCCCCCCCCCCCCCCCCCCAATGATAAATACCGTTGAAGATACTAAAGTCGTGTAATATAACAAGATTGACCCAAATTTTTATATATTACACAAAAATTTCTCTTACAAATTCCTAACTGAACCTGTACTTTTCTCCCATAATTTCTGCTGCCCCAAAAAACCCCAAAAAACAAACATGACAAAAGTACTGTTTTTGCTATTAAGGAATGAAAGGGAATAACACTAAACAATTTATAAAAATACAATGATAAAAAGACAATGGCAGAACAAATCGATTTCATTTCCTATATACTTTATCTATATACAAATCTTTCCCCCAACTGACCAAAACATCTATGATTTTTCTTAATTCAAAAGCCACAGGCCCCTTTTTAAAAATGGAGAAAATCATTGAATGAAATACATAACAATTTTGAATACTTGAAGGGTCAATTAATTCAGAGAGGTGTGCTTAAGACATTACCCTTAGCAAATATCAATTACATTCGAACTTCAATATCTTGAACACTGATATCCCACATACAATGGAAATGTCAAAGTGATTTGTTAGTCCCAACCACTTATTTTTAAGTAATTCTTCCTAGATATCTCGAATACTTGGATATCTCGAAGTTTTCAAACATTCCCATCTAGTTTGGGATAACGAAGTTTGACTGTACTTTCTTTTAAATTCTGAACCTTCAATTTTTTTAATTGTACCTCTCTATCATACAACATCATTTGCTGAAACTATTGTGTCCAGGTTTGGACCTTTAATTAATCGCATCTGACCTTTTGACCTCAGCAGGGTAGTGGTTACATAACCTGGTCATTGAGAGAAGAATTAATCCGCTTACTTAAGCAAGAACTTTCTACGTTAATTCCCGCAAATCCCAAACTTTGTCAACTTTTTAAAGAGAGTCCTCGTAAACACCTCTGTTTATTACGGTAATAATTGACCCATGGATTTCCATCCCATCATCTCTGAATAAGACTAATAGAAAAAGCCCCCCACCCTCTTTTACATTACCAAAAAGCATGTTTTCTAAAGAAAAAAAAATAACTTGACAAAGAAAAAATCTTAATAAAATAATTCAACATGCATATTTTTACGGCCCCTATTTTCATATAAAAAGAAAAAAAAAGAAGTCAAGGAAAAAGGTTCACGCAAAACTATTGAAAAATTTGTGTTAAAACTGAAAAATAAAAAATCCATTACAATTGACGCATGAAATTCATCGCATAACAAAATTTGGTGGCGACAGCATTAGCCTTACTGTTTATTAGAGATAAATACGTACAAAATTCCTACAATGATTGGATTAGTACTTAGTCCTACTGTATTACGTATACATATATATACAAGTACATGCACATTTTATTATAAATACTAATAGGACCAATATTGGAGGTAAAAATTTGAACTATGCGAGTGTGTGCGTGTGTGTCCCTTTTGTTAGCGGATTTAAAGTCTTAGTCTGTATTGTGACCTGAAGTCCGTTAGAACTTGTATAAATGGGCCCCAAATGTTTCCCAAACAAACAGCAGTTGAGTAAGAGGTTTATCTTAGGGGCTGATTACACCAGCCAGGACGCAAAGGGGAATGGGGGGAGGGGGAATGTTGTGTACAGGACTAGAGAACTTTATGTAATGTTTAAGTCCTTGGGGCCTCAAAAATAATTTTCTATTGATTGTAAACTTCAATTCTCTTTCAACAGCAGCACATGTAAGTCACCGATCATGTTCTTCAAGAACTTTTTTAAAATTTATTTATAAGACAGCAAACAAGGCGGCCAGATGGAGGGAAGGGGGGGGGGGGGGGGTATACACAGCACTTACGTTTGTAGAGAGAACAGGTTTATTATTAACGACCTAGGGGGCCTTCAAAGTCAGTCAGGGGTTAGTCAGTTACTCCTCTGTACTTATAAGAACACTTTGTAAACTTAGCACCGAGAGGAGCATTCGTTCATTGCCCCTACATATGTACATAATCTTGGAGAGCATTTATTTTCGCAAAGGCCCGGACTAAACTGTTTTTAGTTAGTATAATTCCAATATTTTCAATCATTCACAGTTGAGGATTCTAGAGATGACTTCAGTATGCTTACAAACACTTGTGATATTTTTACTCTGTTTATTATCATTGACTCTCATCAATAGTACTCAATTCTACAAGGTTTCAGTTTATTCATGGACTTACTAACTTAACAGCTTATATGCTACCTGTACTTATTACATAATTTTTTTAAATATAAACCTTCAAATTGATAAAAATATTTCTCATCAATTCAACTGAAAAAGCTTAAAGCATTGGCCTCCGGGAATAGCTTATTCTTTAACCATTTACTTATATACCTTAATAAACATTGATTGGTGGCAACCTGCAGCATCAATACTGTAAATATAAACAAAGGCGTCCTTCACAGTGGAAATCCAATAATTAATATAGATATTAAATCTAACAGACCACTCACCTTATATCTACCATTTAATCAATTCAGAAATTGTTGACAACAGTGATTTTTCTGGGGGGTTTTAAAGAAACCTGTGGCTTTTGAATATGGAAAAATCATCAAGATTTTGGTCAAATAGGAAAAACTAGTATATTATAATTACAGATAAACTATAAAAAGTAAATTAAACTGATTTGTTCTAATTACATATATTATTCACTGTATTATAATTAATAATTAAGTATTCTTCTCTTTTAATTTATAGATTTATATCAAAAAATACCTGTCTTTTTTTTTTTGACATTAGAAATTTGGGGGGCAAATAATAATTATATTTATCCAATTTCTTTAAACTGGAAAGGCATATTTAAAGTGAAATAAAAATGACCCTGTCTTGATTAACTCCCTGCTTGTCAGTCAAACACCCCCTACACACCCCCTCCCCCTGTGGGGGCCCCTTTATCTGACCACTGTTTGACCTTCGGTCACTCCCCTTAAAGGTGAACTCTGCGGCCAATGACCTCTATAGCATTAGATTTATTTATGATACCGCTACAAATCCTAATGCATTCAGTCAATACTTGGACTCAGCATACCTTATGCTATGTACTGTATAACAGCAGACTTCTATGTTCTAGGTATTTCAATAAACCTAATATGATCTTTGTATTCAATAATAAAACTTTTGATCCTTGTACTTCAGTATTCATATAATGTTCTTTATAATAGTACATATGCATTTTAGTTTTATGTAACATATTATGAACAGAGTATTATTTGAATTTGAAATTATTTTGATTCATGGAATTTAGGGCTTTTAAGAAAATTGCCCTTAGACTAACGGTGACAAATAACATGAATTTTCCTTATGAATAGTCCAAATAAAGGCAATTTTCTTAATAGCCCAAAATTCCAAGAATCAAAATAATTCTAAATTCAAATAATACTCTGACATTGCTATTTTACAAGAAATAAATACAGCGAGTACTACAATTTGTCATTTATTAAACAAACTCTCTTTGGTATGGAGAAAACTGGTTCAAATGTATACCTAAATAGACATCATTGAGATTCTGACCATTTCAGAGGGCCCTGCTTAAATAACGGAAAATAAGATAAAAGCACTCGACATATGAATTTGCTTTGACTTGGAAATTTTCAGGCTGGCATAGAACTTGAAGTGTAGCTCAATACCTCTTACAAACAGGCAATTTTGGGTTTAATATGGGCAAGCTTAAGCCAATGGAAAATAATTCATGGTCTAATCCTAGATTGTAAAAATATCTGCTTTGTCCTTCACCTTTCACCTTTCACCTTGCTAAAGGTTACTGCACTCCCTTTACCCAGAGGCTCTGTTTATGTGAATTATGACCTAGATAGAAGACAGTAAATATGCTCTGAATTTTTTTTTTCATGGTCTGATATGGCCTTGACCCTTAACCTAGAAATGTCATTCAAAATCACTGCACACCCTTCCACCAAAGGCACTTTGTGGGTGAAGTATGAGCCAGATTGGACCAAGGGGGGAGAATGTAAGATTCCGGCAAAGTTTTTTCAGATAATTCTGCTATGACCTTAACCTTAGACCTAGAAACATGGTTCAAGGTCACTGCACACCTTGTAGGTGAAGTATGAGCTAGATTGGAAGGACAGATGGATGGACAGATGGACAGAATGATCACTACAAGTTGCAAGCAGAGCAGAGTCCTATTAAAAAAAAAAATTTGATTTCTAAATCACATTTAATATTAACTTTTTCATTAGCTATCTCTTTTAAAATACTTTATAAAAGCATATTATAATATATATAGAAGGGCCTATCAAGACAATATTTTTTAATCAGGATTCTTGCGTCACATCTTGTCATGAGACCATGCAGGATTAATGTTAGAATTAGGAAAATTAGCAATACTTGGGCAATATTATCATACAAAGCTATAAACATATAAAACTTGTAATATTTTTGTTTCCTGGGGTTTTGTTATTAACTTTATTACATTTCTTTGCAATACACAGCAAAATATATAGCAAGACAAGTTCACTTATTCTGCACTCTCCTCACATTTTTTTTTCTTGGGGGAGGGGGGTACTTGTTCCGTTCAATTTTTTTTTTTTTTTTTTGGGGGGTTATTCTTTTCTTTAGGAGGGTGGTATTGCTTCTTTCCTGGTGGGGGGGGGGGGTCATATTTTGTTTATGAATTTGGTGGGGTGGGGATCAGTTTCTTATAAAGGTTACCCTTTTTATTAAATCTTTCAATTGCACAAATTATAAACAATCTAAAGTCCTCTTTAAAAATCTTACCAGATCTTGAGAGAAAATCTGAAAAATTTACTCATTTTTTTTTGCTATTATATAAGAACCTTACTATATGTAATTCATGTTCTATCAGCATGATAATGAATAGAATGCACTAAGAGCTTGAAAATTTACACTCTTTTAGTAAATGTAATGGATACGCTTATAAATTTACTTAATATGAAAAACAGCATCACAAAGTAGAATTACATTTATGGCTTACACTGGGTATTCATCTCTGCAATTACATCACAAATACGTATAATAACATTATAAAATGGTCCGACCTTGACTGACATCAGAATTCTCAAGGTATTATATGCAAAATAAAATTACCCGATACAATGTAATAAGCGTCAGATTACCGTGACAGCAAAGAATGATTGGAGATATGGAACTTCGTTTACAGCATGTAAAATCTGATGTGTGAAACGCATACTCTGGTTACAACAAAAAAAGTGTGAAGGCCGATTCCAATTTCAATTAAAACCAGACAAAATCAATCGGTGAAGAGTTGTATATGTATACAATTTCAAATAATGGATTTCAATCTAAAACAAATGTTCTAAAAATATCATACATCAAAATTGTATTGATATCCAGGATTTATATTGCTAATGCAACTTAATATATAACAGAAATATGTAAATTATTATAGCAATTTGTATCAACAAACTTAAGTTACTGCTGGCAACATTTTTTGGTAAATAGCTTCCATGATTAACACAGCATATTTCCTTACTAATTCATCACTAGTATATTCAAAGAAATTAAAAGAAATTAGACTACGTCAGTTGAATAGGAAGTTTGGGCTATAACATGCATGGACAACAAATTTTTATCTGATCAACCTCAAAATAACATGGAGTAAAAAAAAAAATAACCCCCATCCAATCCATATCTCTGCCCCAACCAAAGGTCCATAGAAAAAACTACCCCCCACCCCAACACACCCCCCCTACCCCACCCAAAGGTCGGCAACACTGCATATTTTGTGACATTCGATAAAGGGCTTTAAAAACTGCTGATATATGCCCATGTACCGTCAACTGACGGGGCACAGGTCTTCACTAATGATTCACTGAACACCTGTTCAATTCTTGGTAAAACCACATATTCACCCCTCCTTCCCTTGGCCATTACATGTATATATTAAGCATTACATGTATATATTACCTGTAGATATTAACCCGAGACTTAAAAAAATGCGCATTGAATACCATACTGTAATCCAACTTTTAATTAAGTGCAAGAAAATTTCACCATCGGTCCATGCAGATTTGCTGGAACCTCTTTCTTGCAATACAGAGGAACATTGATACTTACAAGCTAATCTATCAGTCTACCTTCAAAAATCTGTCAAAAATGTTGCTATTCTCTAAAGTAGTGAAAAACTTTTTGGTCAGTATGTAGGGCAATGAAGGTCAAAAGAAACAACAAACAAGATCTGCACCAATTATACCCCCCCCCCCTTTCCATCATCATCAAAACATATGATTTAGTTATCTTAAAAATGTTGAGTCTTAGACCCTAGTAATTTTCCTCGCTTTAAAACAAAAAGCTAATTGTTTCATGGTCTTGCATGTGTCTAAATATTTATTAGAGAGAGAAAAAAGCACTGCAAGCGTAGCTTATTCATACATGTATCATTAATTCATTCAAGGCTGCCCCCCCCCCCCTCCTAACCATGAAAAATACCTTTTAAAAATGAAGTGCTGCAAATGCTACAAATAAATACATTTAAAAGAGTCTATATTCTAACTTGAATGCAGTGATGAACTAATGATGCCAAAAAATTGCATTAAAAAATAAATCAAAAAACCATTGTTCATGTGTATCTGGAAATTGATTTTCAGAATAATATTCCCTACTGGTACATGCATATTGTTGAAACTCTGCATTCTAAGTGGCATGACCTTTGTAATCATAACGGCTATATTATCTTGCGATTTTAAACAGTATCAGTTTTCTCATCCTAAATTTCAAATAAATCTCCTTTTCTAGAAAAGAAAAATGGGTCAAATATTGTATTTCAGCATAAAGGTTGATCATCTTGTCAACATATCATTTCAAAGAAATAGAAATTTTCTTTGAACACTTCTATGATCAACATCTGATCAGAAAAATAAGTACATGTTCACTCAATAAAACCAACGTAATCAATACAATTTATATTTATTTTATGCTAATATTCCTCTTATGGAACATGTGTTGTTGTTGATTTTTTATGTACTTCAAAAAAAAAGCAGGTGTGGAATACTTTTCCACAGCATGTGGGCGCATTCTAAAAATGGCAACTTTGGCCTTATCCAACCTGACCAAGTTAATGGGGTCACATTATTCTGGTTTACATATATTGTTGGGTTTTTTTTTAAAGATTAACTCTATGATCAATATATTGGAACTTTTTATCAACAAATATCTTTGCACAAGTTTTATTGTAGAACGATTATCATATTAACCTGTTGCTACTATCTTGCACTGATCTTTGCTCTTACGAGGTCAACCACCTTTTTACGTTTCAAAACAAAAATAAACCATTCATATTTAATTTGTTTCCGCTCTCTTGGCCTGTAATACCTAATAAAATTATTTCACTTCAACATTTTTATAAAAAAATAAATCTAAACTGCCATCATCCCCCGAAAAAAACGAAAAGTGTGGTAAACAATTAAAAAATCAACAATTAACCCTTCGTGGGCCTCGCCACATTTTTTAATTCATTGAATACACAGCAAAAACATGCGAGCGAAAAAAATCAAAACAAACCACGCTGCATGCTACGTTGAAACGAAAACAAACAAAGACATAACTGCCCGTCAATTCTGTACACAAAATCAGGGACCCCTGCACGATTCGGTCGTAGACAACAATTTATATGTCCTCAGCCGATAGGGGTATAAAGACCTTCTGATCTGGCTCGACCATGGCACGATCGGCCATATTGGTTTTTTGTGATCGCGAGGTCAACAATACATAGCATGGATAAAAAATGGCGATTTGAAGAAAAAAAGAGAATGCTACAAGATACATACCCCTGTCAACGGGAAATCCCTCCGCTAACGCGAACAATATGAGGCTACATAAATATATGTACGCCATTCAAACCAACACATCGGGGAGATTGTAAATGCTTCTTTCGAACGTAATGTTGGTTCCGGGCATGAATACATTTATTGAACCGAAGCACACCTTGCAAGTCGCAACCCCTACGCCAATGTTATTGGAACAACGGAATACGGTCATTGCTCTGAGCTCGCGCAGTTTATCAAAGGATAAAAGGCTTTCTAATCTAACGTATAGAAGAAAGGGGGTATTCTGAGGGTTTTTTCGGCCCTTACATTACGAGGCGGATCAAGTGAAGAGACGGATATTGAAAACTGTGTATTACGAGTAGATGTGTTGTGTGGGTGATTTGATAAAGGCTCCCGTTACGATAAGCTATCGATAAACATATTACAAAAGAAAAACTTTACATAATATATTTATACGCTGAACAACAAAGATAGGCCGAGCAACGGTATTCGTTTGGTTAAGGCGACGTCGTGAAAGCACCTGCCGAATAAAATTATGAAAAAAATATTGTGTTGAATCAGGGACGGGGGGGGGGGGGGGATATGCAAAATTAGTAATTTTTTTCCGATTTTATTTTTTTTAATGTAATTAAATTATAAATATTGATGGTAACGTTTATCAGTTGGGGCGCTCTTACAGCACCTGATTTACCCGGCTTGAGAAATTGGAACTAGAATGTGAACTAGTAATAAAAACTATATTCTAATGCAATGAAATAATTTAATACAATAATCATTTTATCATGGTAAAAAAAATGCTTAAAGTATGTGTAGCAAATTTATTCTTAGTACTAATTAATGTTCAGATTGTAAGGTGTTATCTCTTATCAATTTCTCATTTACCGTTAGTCTTATCTATGCTTATCTATCTTTATGCCAGACCCCTAATTACCTTTTAATTATAGTGATAATTAGTTAATTGCCCGAACAGTTATATTTATTTAATATTATGTATTCCCTCCCCACACTGAGGAGGTAGATTTTTCACTCCCCACACTGAGGAGGCAATGTTCACTATATAAGTAGGTGAAAGTACCAGTAGAAGAGTGTAGTAGTAGCAGTGGACAGTGTATAGTAAGTAACACAGTGAGCAGTGTAGCAGAAGTGGTACAGTGTGTGTAATAGTAGCAATGGACAGTGTAGTAATAGCAGTGAGTAGAGTAGTAGAAGTGGTACAGTGTGTGTAATAGTAGCAATGGACAGTGTAGTAATAGCAGTGAGTAGAGTAGTAGAAGTGGTAGAGTAGAGTATAGTAATAGCAGAACAGGGTATTAGAGCAGCAGTAGATAACGAATATATTGTGTGGATTATGTGGATTATTTTCTGTGTGAATTGTGTGGATTGTTCTTATGTGATGCATAGACTTTGTGTGTAGATATGTAAATAAATTCGTAAACTCTTCAACGACTTTTTCATACTAGGACTTCATACATTCATTCGGATCAAATTTAAATGTGTTGTAACTCGGCAATGTTCAGACTGCACGCTTGGCGGAGAACGCCTCGGACCCCCCCCCCCCCCCCCGACAAACTTTTAAATATTAAATATCCCTCAGACCCCTCCCTTCTTCCCCCGTTTTCTGGCCATCTGCCCATACAAGCATATACTAATGTTTTAAAATGTTGTCAAAGCAAGACTATAGGATCAATTTACTCAAATATGGTCGTGCGATATGTATCTTAATTTAACTCACTTGAAAGTAAAATAAAGAAAACTTTTAAGGTAGACTTAATTTGGACTTGAAAAAATATATTTAGAAAAATTGTCTAAAATTTTTAGTATTATTTTTTTGAAATTTCGCGCAGTCTGACAGAAAGATAAGTAAATGTATTCCATATAACAAAACAAAATTGTATGTTGTGTAACGAATCAAAAATTGAAGACGAATTTCATCATATATATTAGAATGCACGGTATTTTTTCAAATAGTATAGAATGCAGAGACCTATAACTTTTGCCAAATTTCATGAAATTGCCGGGTATGTCAAACAGAATAATGTAAAGAACCCCTTAAAAATTAAAAAAAAAATCTATGAGTTTATCTCTTCCCCTACACACGCTGACACCTATATATTTTGTACACTCCACAAAACCAAGCACGAACTCATAATTGTATGTTTACATCCACTGAGCAAGATTCCTTGTATTTCTAACGAAAATTGGTTGTAAATCAATATATAAAATGACATTATACTGAACTCTACACGATCCAGTTCTAACCGGTTTATCAATCGTTAGAAACCTTCAGCAACCTAAGAAAAATTAATCATGGAACGCACGAAAATATCAGGATTATGTCAAACTCAAAATTTGCAAACAAAACGACTAAGCTATTTCTTTTATCTTATTAAACAACAGCATGCAACAAATATATTCATATTTTCGTTTGTTTGTTTACATATTGATTATCAAATTTAAACAACAATTATATAGTGAACCATCAAAATCAAGGGCGGAGAAACCTTAAAATAAATAGTCATTCATTTTCTGATTAACATAGCAATTCTAAATTTGCTTTGAATTCATCCATGCAGGCTTAAATTCGCCCCCTGACAACGAGGGTAAAAGAAGCGAAAATAAAACAGGGGCAAATGTTTCCTTTTATTAAGTGTATTGACTTGTTACTAGTTTAGAAATTAAGTCAGGAATTTAGATAGGGTTTACTGTTGAAATACTTTTTTTTTGGAATAGTTAATAGAATTAATTTTATTATTTCACAAATAAAAACTAGTTACTAAAGTTTATAAATCTGTTGCGAAAAATTAAAGATTTTGAGAAGTTTTATAAAAAATATTTCTCCATAGTATACGGAGATCCTGAAATTTTTTCCGAAGGAGTTCGAGTAATGCTTATTTTCCGTGTGAATGTTTGTTGTGTGTGTGTGTGTGTGTGGGGGGGGGGGGGGTCCAATGCTTCATTTTAGATTAATTTGTTATGTGAATAACTGCACCCCATGCACGGATCTAGAGGGGGGTCAGGGGGGTTCGGAAGCCCTTCAAAATTCAAATTTCTTTAAATTACATTACGAAAATCAAAAATATGCCTTGCCCCCCCCCCCGAAAACCCAAATAACCCCCCCCCCCCTGAAAAAAATTCTGGATCCGCGTTTGCCACATCTTTCGGCCTACTAATTACTTCTGATAAAATGCATAACGGATAAAGTCTTCCCAATTTAGAGAAAAAAATAACATACATGTAAATTAATTGCCAAACGTGGTTACATTTTATAGCTGCATTCATGTTGTCATTATATGTCTTGAAAGAGTTGTCCCTCTTTTGATTTCTCGCGAAATTGCTTCAAGAGTTACCTTTTCTTTACATCTAATCTACATTATTTAATTAATGCTAGCTGTCCCATGCACGGATCTAAATGAATTGGGAGGGGTGGGAGTGGGCTGGAGATAACATATGTTGTATATTTCAGCTGTCACTGATGTCTTAAAAAGTCAACAAATTATACACGTGCACGGATCTGGGGGGGGGTGTCATTTTAGATTTTGCTATGTGAATAACCCCACCCCATGTACGGATCTAGAGGGGGCCGGACCCCCTTCAAAATTCAAATTTCTTTAAACTACATTATAAAATTACCAAAAATATGTCCGGACTCCCCCTCCCAACCTGGCAAACTCAAATCTCCCTCCCCCCTCCGGAAAAAAATTCTGGATACGCGCAAGATACTTGTATTTGTTGTATAATGCACACCCATGATTGGAAAATAAATTATTTTAATACACATGTATTCTATACTAATTTACCCCCCCCCCAACCCCGAGAAAACAAACTTAACGTTAGCCGATGCCGATGAAGTATCCTCGTGTAAGCCTAGATGTTTGCTCTCATGCGATCAGCATTCGTGGTAAGGTGTATAGGGGGGGGGGGGGGTCACCTAGAGTGTGTGGTCTAATATCATACCTTTGACCACAGGTGCTTGAAGAAAGGATCGACCCCCCACCTTCCATCCCCACCCCCAGTATATAGCCACCCGGGACTTTATTCATTTTTTTAATCAAAATATCCTTTGATGACATATTTCTGATCTAATTTATACATTCGTTGCACAAAATTACCTAAAACAAACATTTTTTTTAAAAATCAGACCCTCTACAAACTACCAAACTACCAAACAGATCTAGATTAATTATGCTGTAACTAAAGAGTAATTTCACATGCCACCAATTACTGGAAAAAACATATGTGAAAAATTACCAACAAATATTGAAAAAAAATAGTGTGTATTAGAGTGGGTAGATGTGTACTAAAAGAATAATGACGTCTTGTAAGGGCAGTAATCCACGAGTTGTCTTTCTTCCCTCGTCTTCATTCTTTTAAACTTTTCGTTGAATATTGCCTAAAGTGTTACAAACCTCTGTTGTCTCCCTTTGCTCATAAATCTACATAGTGGACAAGTTTCAGATAATCTGCATTGAAAGAATTACAGACACGACACTTGTAGAAGCATATCTCATTTTGTAGAAAATCACATTTGATAAAATAAAATTGTTTTCAAAATCATTTAACTATGTGACCATAAAAAAGCCAAGTTAGTTTGTTTTTATAACATTGTTCATTTTCATTACGGATCCAGAATTTTTTTTCGGGGGGGGGGGGGGGGGATATGAGGAATGATTGTGTTTGTCGGGGTGGGAGGAAGGGGATTATTTTTGATAACTTTACAATGTGAATTTAACATGATAAGTTTAACTTTTGCACCCCTCCCTCCCCACCCTGAATGCTTTCTTCGATTGTCCTTTTAGTGAATTGGCTTTGTCATGAATATGCTTCCTTTAGAGCGGGTGCATGGTGATATAATTAAGGAGATCATCCGTGGTTATTGGATCATACGTGAATCATTTTACATATACACTGTATCAGGTTGACAAATCTGGGAAATCTTTTCACTTATTGTATCCATTATTGTTATAATCATGATTATATTTTTGTTTTTAATCATGATGATATATTTTGGTTTTAATCATGATTATATTTATGGTTTTAATCATGATTATATTTTTTGTTTTTAATCATGATTATATTTTTGTCTTTAATCATGATTATATTTTTGTTTTTAATGTATAAGAATGCCTCTGCTCTTCATTGATTGGACTGGTGAATAAACAAAATAAAGATTTTTTAAGCTCTTTAATAGCAGATGTTTTGCAATATAGTTCAAGAATATTTTTTAAAGCAAATTCGAAGTGAGTTTTGTTTATAGTCGAAATTAACAACTGTAAATTCTGTATTCATTCCACCGCATAAATTCAAAATTTAGAATAATATGCACTATATATCCATATTTTACATGCACAACAATTAAACAAATCTAAAAATTAAAAGCACAATCATGACATCAACAAGACTTAGTTTAAAGTTTACAAGTGTTGTCAATAGCAATGCAATTATGCACATAATTATATATTATTTATCTTTGTTTAATATTTATGCTGCCAGTGAAAGAATCCACACATTTAGTCTCTTTGAAGATTTGATTAGTGGTAGCTACAGGTCTGTAGCTCCAGGTCTGAAAAGTCATCAATTAATCCGAAATTTTTTTTTCAGACCGAGAGCCACAGACCTGCAGCTATAGATTTCTGGATGCACAACTGCTGTTTTCTCACGGTACACCGTATATATGGCGATTTCATCCAAGACTAGACTGGAACCAAACGGGAGCACGATTTACCTCATTTAACCAGACAAAACTAAGAGGTTATAGTTTGCTCAAGGCCGCTTTGATCTTCAAACATAATATACTAAATTATTTTTTTGTTATACTCATTTATCTGAAATACTGTAAAAGTACGTATTTTCGTTAGGTTAAAATTTCGTTGTTTTGGAACCAAATAAAATTCCAGTGGCATTTAATTTCGTCATATCGTAATTCCTAAGATGTATATCGCGTATCAGCTCTTATTTATTTTTACTTGGGTTTAAATTCGTCATGAATTTAAGGACACACGAAACGTTCCTCAATTTTATATAATTTTCCTTGATATATTATAATTCCTTATTTATTAACATTTAGACCTGTTAATTCCCAAAATTTCAGGATAAATTACCAGGCTAGTTTTGGTGTGTCTGTGTGTGTGTGTGTGGGGGGGGGGGTAGGAAATGATGAAGCAGTGGGATGGGTGGGGGCATTTAGATTGAGTTAGCACAACCCAGGCCGTTTTCCAAACACATTACATGAACTATCTATATATGAGAATTTATAACCGTCGTAACGTTTAATAGATTGCAAGTCCATGCAATTTTAGACCAATCAACGCCAGTCTGAAGTTGACGCATATTTGACGCGAAATTGACAGAATAGGACGCAACCCATTGTGTAAAAAGCGTCAACTAAATATTAATTTGACTTCTCAGTGTATTTGCAAAAACAAAACAAAATATTACAAAACAAATTAACAAACTCTATTTTACAATGTATGAATTCAATCAGTCCAATATATTTCTTTTCATGTAAAGCGTAAAATGTGGCAAAACTCTTGTAAAGCAAAATAAATGAAGCATTGATTGATAATTATGGTGGTTTTTTTTACTGATATTGAATAAAAATGACAAAGATCCATATCATATCTTCAATTTTAAGATAATTTTTGATGGTCAAAGTACAAAATTATACCGTAGTCCGTATAAATCTATAAACAATGTATAAAACAATGTTAAATTAATATAAGATTTTTTGACATTTTTACAAACTTTCTATATACATGCATATATGTCTGCATTTAACTGCATTTCCCTAGATTTGAATTCGTTTACATCAACATATTAAATCTCAATGTCATGGAGCCTAAAATGGTACTTTGTATCTAAAAGAGAGTTGAGTATATAGGTAGTTACATAATGGATATTTTTAAAGTAAAGCATTTAAATTAAAATTAATTATGAAAACAAATAAGGGAATTCTTTTTCAATTTCTAGCTTTGATTTTATTCAATCTGACAGAAAATACGTTCGCACGAATGCTGAATGCCACCAAAACAAAAATCATAGAAGGAATATTTAAACCTTTAAACGATAATGCAAAACAAAATGGAATTTGCATGGACTCATTTGCATTTTCTTTCCATAAAACTTAGTCCGAAATATCTGACGTTTTCCTGGATTTTTAAACGATTTTAATAATTTACTTGCAAGATTCTGACGTTTTCCTGGCAAGTAAAATATCAAAATCCTTAAAAAAAAAGCCAGGAAAAGGTCAGAAATTTTTGAGTACATAAAACTGTATTCACATTTTAAAAACAGATATTTTAATTTTTCAGGCAGTTTTCTGTAACAACATTATCTTGAAGTTTGTTGACACACCAATCTTGATACGAAAAAAAAATATCATCTTTTTATAAAAACTCTGTTTAAACGACCTATGGAGGGCTTACATATAATTAGCTAAAAAGCCATAAGGAGGTATAACTTTTCAAACGATATTTACAAAAAAATCAAAAGGCCGAACTCTTTCAGTATAGAGATAGAAAAAAGCCTCAATTGTATCGATGTCTTAAATGTCACTTCCCCGGATAAAAACGGACACAGCTTGCCTCTTTAACGAGTATTTCACGGGCTTTTGGTAAACTTGTTAACTTTGAAAACTTCTCAAGTAATTGTCAAAAGAACATTTCAAGCAATTCGTTGAACTAGGTAATTGTCGTTTTCAAAATATTGACTATTTGATCAATTGCTGATCTGTCAACCATTTCTATGGCCTTATTGTGCGCATGACAAAAAGGTCATTCATCTGGTGTCATCGTTTTAAATTGTCCACAAACCCTTTTATTTGCTCTTTTTCTTTGCAAACCTTAACAGGTCGATAACGGATAAATTTGTGGTTTGAAATGATAGAAAGATAGAAATGATAGAGAGAAAAATGAGAGCGAAAAGAAATGATAAAGATAGAAGTGATAGAGAGAAAAATGAGAGCGATAAAGAAATGATAGAGAGATAGAAATGATAGTAATTGATAGAGAGATAAGACTGATCGCGTCTTTCTTTCCTCGAATAAAAAAAACATCACCGATAAACCTTTGCGATACTCGGCTTAGGTTAGCTGCAGGTCTGTAGCCCCTGGTCTGAACAAATTCGGATGGACGTCCCAGGTCGTCCATCCGAATTTAATGTGTATATGTAAAGAAAATTAGTTGTTTAGCGTTATCGAATTCATTTATTATTTTTCCACGAGCCAAAAAAGATATCCTCTTAAGCTAGAGGTTATTAAGTTAGTACATGTATAAGATTCTTTGAAACTTTTCAAATCAGTAATCAATTTATTTTCAAATCATACCGATAATGAGTAATGCTATTTTTAAGAAGTGTAGAGAGGGGTCAAATCACAGAGATGTGTACTAAACATGACAAACAAGCAAGCAAGAATGGCAAGCAAACATTTAAAAAATGATACCGAAATTTGAGGGGGTGTGATATGGGTGCAACCTTCCCCTTGTCTCTGTTTGTACATACATGTACTTTGAATTCCGATTTTCATGCCTTCAGTTAGTTTATTTTCTTACAAAACATTTCCTCAAAAAGTTTTGTTTTTGGCTTTTGTATTTTTCTCAGAAGGTAACAGAAGAACTACATGTACGGAGCTTTAAGGAGGCGCGGGGGGGGGGGGGGGTAAAAAAAATTAACCGTCAGATATACCTTAAATTTAAAAAAAAATATAGATTTTTTCAGCTATAATTTAGTAAAGAACATTCCATAAAATTTAACTATAAAGTCTGAATGTTTCCCGATATCCTTATAGAGAGCTCTCCATCTGAAAGAGACTGATACGGTCTAAGAATGGCCGCGATCATCTTAAGGTTGATTTGTAAAGAACTATCAATACACGTAGCCTCGTTGACCCGTGAATGTTTGTGGAGTTCTGACTCTTCTTTGACTGTTTAAACACTCGACAGCCATTAATACTACACGAGAGATCCAAGGTCACTCTATATCATTCGCCATTTACCACAACTCTGGGAATTCCAATATTCTGATGATTTATTTCTATATTTCACCCTACCGCGTCATCACGCTAACTATTTTTTTTTTTCATGCAAGATAGGTGGGTGTTAATACTAGAATAAATATTACAACATCAACATTACTACCCAAACTCATACCGTACGCTGTGAATTCCTGAGCTAATTTTAAATGCGTCTCTCGGTCGTTTTTGAAGCATGCAGATATTGGCGCCCCGCCTTAAGAAATTAATATGCAAAATAAAAACCAAGGGATTTTATGGTCAACGCAGTTTATGCAAATACATTTGGTAAGAGGTTATTTTAAGCATACTTCATGCAGGTCTGTCACGGCGTTTTTTGGGTAGATTATTTTTTTTTAAAAATTGCATATCGTTGATCAACAATGTTTTTGCAAAAAAATACAGTCATATTCTAGAGCAGTAAACCAACAAAGTTGTAAATCTCGGGACCAAGAATTAACTGAGTTTTCTTGGAACAAGACTTTACTATCATTAGAACAATTATTGTTATTACGTCTTTTAGTAGCCACTGTAATAAATATAAAAAGTTTTATCCCATAACATGCACGGGTCCAAAATTTCTTCCAGGGGGACCAAGGGATATTTGAGTTTGCAAGTGGGGATCTCAGGCTTAAATTCGGTAATTTTATAATGTTAGTTCAAGAAGTTTGAATTTTCCGGGGGGGGGGGGGGGTCGGGTCCGGATCCCGACCCCCCTGTAGATCCACGGATACATGACATCGTGAACTGAGTATTGCATGGAATTATTGCCATCATACATGTACATGCTAGACGTTCTAATTACAAGAGCCCTTACACACCCCTACAATAGGTACACAATACGATATACATATATTTGTTTTGTTTCTTTGTTCAAGGTTTGAATTCTCAGTAATCGGTCGATACGTATACTTTTGTCTTTAAAAAGTTTACTCAGTGTTTTCATGAGTAACCCTAATTGGCATATTGGCGCAATTGAATATATCACTTCTAATTGCATTCGGTAGAGAGGGGGCAACTTTAAAAATTATTAACCATATACTCATAAGGTATCTGTCTGAACACTTTTCCCAACATTGTGTATTTCTAGCCCTAAAAACCCCTCCACATCCTCAACCTCCGTATTCACGCACGCAGTTTATGCCCCCCCCCTTTCCTCCGACTTTACTCACCTAAGCAACCCGGAAATGATTCTTCATCAAGATAGACCATGTTTTATTTTTTTTAAATTTATTTATTAATGGCTAAAGTTTCATTCTGCCCAAGGATCGCCCTCTTTCACTTTCATAAGGTTGCGTGACGTTCGCTTCAGCATGATATATTGTTAAGTTCTGAGTGTGATGGGCGGAAATTAATTCAAAATTTACAATCCTCTGACCGCCATGATGGTTATTGTATAGAAGGCTTAAGGGGGCTGAATTGCCATTGTCATTTGTTTAGACTATATTGATCTCCTTGAAAAGAAGAGCTCTTCATAAATATACATAAAATATTCAAATCTCTGAACTAAAAAGGATGTACATGTTCTATATTTCTTTACTAATTAATAGTATATATCGGAAAATTTTAAGCTAGATCTGATGGGTAAATTGTTGATCATCCCACCCCAGCCTCGCTAACCTTGGGCTACTAGTACTCGTAAAGGTCAGGCACGTAGCATCGTTTTCGAAAGCGGGGACCAAACTAATCCGAAATGGAAACTTCTCAAAACCATGAAAATCCTACTCCGTGTGTGTGTGTGTTGGGGGGGGGGGGGGGGGGGGAGAGCAAAGCGTACCTACAACTTCATGTAACATCAATTTCGTTCCTTTCAATTCAATTTTTTACGTGCTCTCCAAACAGAGGGGGGAGGAACCTTCATTTTGATTTATTTTTTATTATATGAAAATTTTGTAGGTTCTAGCCTAATGATCATGAAGCAATTTCAAATTGTTCATAAAATGACGATTAAAATTTGTAGTTTACAACGATATATTAAGACACTTTTCATAGCTTTTCAATTTCGTCAGTGTTTGCTGTCAAATATACGACTGAGTATACAATTTTTGCTTCATGATCCTGGGGGCTTGGTTAAGGTATTCATTCTTTTTTGCCATCTTGTATATAAAAATTGGTTTGATGTATCTATATCCTTCTACAGAGAAAGATTTTCGATAAGTTGGTATTAATGAAATCATCATAGTACCATATTTTTGCAGCATAATGCAATTCTGAAAAATACAGCTTATATAGAATTTAAGCGATACCGGTATAATTATTTCAAACAACAGAAAATTCACCATTCAGAATTTGTGACCCCTTTCAACTTGATTTTGACCGTTTGACCTTTAGACCACAAACAATCCAATCCTTGATAAATATATATAAGCTATTATACTAACATAAGTGTTACATGTAATCGTATGCATCATTGTGTGTGTGTTGTGGGGTTTTTTGGTGTGAAACCTCTTTTTTATAAAAATGGTTTAATTTCGATGTAGCTATCATTTGTTAATTTTTCTTTTTTCTGCACATGCATGCATTAAAAATTCATTTGATTTATTTTCTATCAGTTAAACAAAGTTCTCTTTTGTCACCCGCATCTATACTATTTTTGTCCATATTTGCATTCTATATAATACAATACACATTTCCCCCGAGTACTTGAGTTTCCGTTTGGTCAGAGTATTTAGTAGTACTGTTTTTTCTATGGTTTGACTGTTCCCCGAGTGCCCAGTAATCCATTTATTTTCAAATCCACCCTTTTATTCTCCTTTACCTCTCTGTTGACACGCCAAATATCGACAGGAATAAAAATGCCGAGTAAAACCCCAAAAGAATGACAATCTCATTGATATCGAAAACAAACAATTGGGACATTTTTGGGGGCGAATAATATTTGTTTTGAGTTGTGAATTAAATGAACAAGCCCAAACATGTGCCGATAAAATTGGCCCGTTCAAGTCTGAACGCGTAGCGTGCACGGGAAATAAACCAACTAATTGTGGCAAAGGTAAAAAAAAAAAGATCAGCACCGATTGATCCGGCTGATAAAAACATATTTTTACCTGTATTCACAGGTAATTTCTGAAGTTTGAAATAGTGACCCACTTTTTGTAAATCTTTGCAAATATCCACAAAATGATCTCATTTTTTGAAAATTATCTGCACTGGATTTCCGTGTTTCATCATCTGTATTTCAAGACGAAAAGACAGAAACAAAAATAATGGCCCTCTTCATGGATTGACAATGAAGCATTAAAATCTTTTAATGATAATATATGCTCAAGAAAGAGTAAATTATTACCCTTATTTTTTTCATCCATGTACGTTACACAATTAACGGATTAAACAGGCAGGACAGAATTCAGAAATGCAGTAATGAAAACGACCGTCATTTTCTTAATCCTTTTAAAACTGTTTCTATCAAGCGTGTAAAATTTCTCCGATCATCTGAAATTAGTTTATACAATACAGACATTAAGACGACAAACGTGTATAAAACTGGAACCTTTAGTAGAACGGTATTCCATGTATACACGCGTGCATACATTTACATGTACAATATTATAGCCATGTCAATCGTGAAGAGCTAGTCTTTATATATTACTGCCGTGCACAAGACTATTTATTATTTCTCGCACGTGCACTCTTCAAAATAGTAGTGCTAAGTTTCAAAAATAAGCTACAAACAACTGTACAAAATATTAGCTGCTCCATTACTACAAAGAAACATCATTTTCTTCAATATCTTACAAAACCGTGCACATCATTCGATGTCTAACAACCGCGCATACCACTAGCTGTGATATCTAACAACCGTGCACACCACTAGCTGTGATACCTAACAACCGTGCACACCACTAGCTGTGATATCTAACAACCGTACACATCACTAGCTGTAATATCTAACAACCGTGCACATCACTAGCTGTGATATCTAACAACCGTGCACACCACTAGCTGTGATATCGTAAAAACGAGCAAATCACTAGCTGTGATATCTAACAACCGTGCACATCACTAGCTGTGATATCCTATAACCGTGCACATCACTAGCTGTAATATTCTACAACCGTGCCCACCACTAGCTGTGATATCTAACAACCGTGCATACCACTAGCTGTGATATTCTACAACCGTGCACATCACTAGCTGTGATACCTAACAACCGTGCACATCACTAGCTGTGAAACCTAACAACCGTGCATACCACTAGCTGTGATATCTAACAATTGTGCACATCACTAGCTGTGATATCTAACAACCGTGCACACCACTAGCTGTGATATCGTAAAAACGAGCAAATCACTAGCTGTGATATCCTATAACCGAGCACATCACTAGCTGTAATATCTAACAACCGTGCATACCACTAGCTGTGATATCTAACAATCGTGCACATCACTAGCTGTGATATCCTAAAACCGTGTATAACGCTAGCTGTAATATAATAAAACCGTGCACAATTAGCTGTGATGTTTTTCAACGTGCACATCACTAGCCGTGATATCTACAACCGTGCACATCACTAGCTGTGATATCTACAACAGTTTATATCTCTGGCTTACAGTTTTACCACCTTCTTAGATAATTTCGGCAAGCTCAGGGGAAAACCCAGGATATCTTTTTAATAGCTGCAGGTCTGTAGCTCCCGGTCTGAAAAAATTCGGATGGAGGACCTGGGAGCTACAGGGCCACCCATTGAAAAAATTGTAACTTTATTGCGCAGAAAAACGTGCGCTAGTTTTCGACTAATTTACCTTATTTATACGCAAATTCTGTGAAAACAATTAGTACCATTAAATTCTTCATGCAATTTACTACTGATATCGCCTCTTTATTTGCCTCAGACTTTCTCCGAAACACGCTACCGACCTCGGAAATCAAGTATGTTGAATTTACATCGAGATCGAGAGTCGCCATTTTTACATGTAAACAAAGTGGGCCACATGAATTTACGGGAATGGTGATGGTGTTTAAAAGACTATCCGAGGCAAGTGAAGAGACGATATTTGTAGTAAATTGCATGAAGAATTTAATGGTACTAATTGTTTTCAAAGATTTTGAGTATAAATAAGGTAAATTAGTCAAAAACTAGCGCACGTTTTTCTGCGCAATAAATATACAATTTTTTCAATGGGTGGCCCTGTAGCTCCCAGGTCCTCCATCCGAATTTTTTCAGACCGGGAGCTACAGACCTGCAGCTATCTTTTTTAGAGTATGTCCGAAAAAACAAGATATGATCTTTTAATTTTTAAATTTTTCATAAATTATTTCTCATTTGGCTTTTGGCTTGAGTCTATCACACGAAAAATCCGAGAAATGAAACGACAATCACGTGTTAAGCCTTCCTTTGTGTGTATAAACATGGCTACAGCGCTAGCTCACCTATATTTTCAAAAAGATAATTTTGTTGATACTTACATTACTCAGTTAATCAAAATTGCACGAATTACCCCCCCCCCCAAAAAAAACAAAAACAAAAACAAAACAAAACAAAAAGAAAACTACGTTACGATGCAGGTTTTCACAAACTTGAAATCTGAAATCAAGCCAACAGTCGTAAAACAAAAGTTTGTATTATGTATGGTACAATATGCATATATAAATCATTGAATGCTGGTTTTCATAGCAAAAAAATATTTTCTGAATGTCATCGATAATTTGGTGTAAAACATCGAAACTCCTCCATAGTTCCACATACACAAAACACGAGGGCCCTTGTACTTTTTAAGATGGCTATAAACAGGAATGACATGCACTCCTGGGTTGCAGTGCATTTGAAAAAAATATTCAAAAGACAACCATTCCAGACTTTTGTGCGAAAAGTATGCGGTGACTCATTAAATTCATAACTCCAATAACTCGCTACTCCAAATAGAAAACAGAAATATCTTTATTCAATGGCAATGGTATAGATATAATGAGCATATAATGATGTTTTACTTTTAAAAACGCATTACCGGATTTTGTGACAACTTTAGCTAAATGCAGCTAAAACTGAAAACCTTCGACATAAAAACATACGGTCGGTGACATTCCGATTTTCTGTACATCTCCGTAAATAGGCCCAGAACCCCGAATAACTTTACATTATTGCCCGCTATCTTAAACTAATTTAATATGTAATACATTAAAACATCAATAACAAGTATTTAAATTGTTAAGTTTATTGCGAATAGATTGTCCAAATCCATTAATCCAGATAGAGTTTTTAAAGTGAAAAAAGCAAAACCGTGACGGAATACATATACACGGTAAAAGGGGATCATTAAATTGTTTACTTCATTGAAAATTAATACATTAGGCTTCGCTTTCCTCCCTCCTAAAGGGGTGAAACCACAAATCACGAACTAATCATTCCCTTTACCCGGACCAAGGCTTCGGGTTTCTTAATAAAAGAGGGAACCAAGGAAAAAACCTAAACTTGGAATTTTTTTTATTTCTTATTTTCATAACTGCAATATTTATTGGTCGATTCTACGTATACGTCAATGCATATGATTATAGTTTTACAAGAATAGAAGTCGAGGCATGCCAGCTTTGATAGTTCACTATTTGGGACAATTTCCGCCTTGATGCCATTTTTTACACCCCCACCCCTCCACCACCGATGCATAATTCAATTTAATGAGGAAAATACTTTTAAATAACGCTCTTAATAACGCATATGTTCAGCTTAACGGTTTTTAAACTATTCATAAATTTCGATATGTTTATTTTTTTTAATCACAGATCTATTATCTTTTTGACTTATTGTTATTTTTTTTATTGTCGTCATCGCTGAGATCATCATCATCATCATCATCATCATCATCATCATCATCATCATCATCATCATCATCACCATCATCATCATCATCATTTCATTAGTAACACCAATACAGTCCTTTTAATTCGCCCCACTTAAGAAAATCAATCTACTTACATCTTTTAAAAGAAATTTTCATTTTCAATTTTTAAACTACGATATTCGTATTCCTTGAGTCAATATTTGCACGCCCCGTCTGAGTAAGGGGTCGTGTTGTGTGTGTGTGTGTGGGGGGGGGGGGGCTATTACAGTCAGGTTTCCCCCTCTGTTTGACCTGGGCGTTCTGTTCCCCTTCTCGCCTCCCATCCCTCGCCTTTACTTCACGTGTGGCGACATTGTCCCAGAAGCGCGAAAAGACGCATGAAACTCGCCGGTTTTTCGACGAAATCCAATTAGGAAGTAGGCGAAAAGTGGTGTACAGTTCTAAATCCGTGATATTAAAGTCTTATAGTTGGTTATAAAAGAAGAAGAACATATCTCCTTTACGACCGTTTTATGATTTCGATTTAACTTCACCCTTCCTGATTTTAATTTTCTCTTTCTCTCTTTCTCTTGTTTTTTTTTCTTTCTCTTCTTTATTGTTCCGTCCAAATTCTGAAGTAAAAAAGAAAGTGCTTACTCAAAAAAGGAATTTTGGGCCATTTAATGTATAAAATTGGCATATTCGTGACTTAAACAAAATATGCAGACCCTGAAAATATGTTAATTTTCTTAAAGCCTTTTATTTATTAAACTTTGCAAAACCGACTATAATTCCTACATGTATTATTTTCAAATTGTATAATTCATACAAACGCCATGTGGATTTATTTTTTTTTCTTGGAAATGCCCTAACCAGGAAAAGCACCAAAAAGCGATAAAACACGGCTCTCTTTAACAAATAAATCAACCCTCTCACGTTCGTGACTTTCTGCTTATTTTCATAAAGAAAAAATGTTTTGTTTTTGCTTTATGTGTATGAGTTATTGAAACCCAAATACACAAGTATTAGTAATGAATATGCTTGTATATTATTAGTAGTAGTTTATTGGCGTATACATTACATACATTGTCATAGCATACATTTCACAGTACTTTACAATAATTGTGGGTACAGGTGGGAGGCAGGTTATATATATATATATATATATATATATATATATATATATATATATATATATATATATATATATATATATATATATATATATATATATATATATATATATATATATATATATATATATATATATATATATAAAGTGGATGAAAAAATATCAAAAAGACAAACAAAGCAGTAGTTATATATAAACTTAATTTCCGCTTATTCACGTCTGATGATAAAGTTATCCCTCTTATCAAAACAAAACAGTAATGGTCAGCTTGTTTGCATAATATAAATATTTACCTAAATCACATTAGATTAGTATTAGTATCAAAACAACATCAAAAAGACCTCGTTTCGATGTTGTTTTTTGATGAAAAATGAAGTCACACAAATTGCTTGTGCAAAGTGATTTCGTTGAAAATAATTTATAGAATTTCGGGTATGACAAACGTCTCTTTCGTTCAATGCCCGTGAAAAAATTAGTAGATAAATAAATTAATTAAATTGAAATAAATAAACATTCCACTTTGCGTGGTACCGTGTAATTATTTAATCCAGGGTTAATTAAAGTGACACGTGTCGTTAGATTTAATTCTATTATTTAAAAGTTTCATAGTAGCATAAGGTTCCATGGAACATGTTGTGCAAATTCATGGTTTACAACTAAAACCTGCTGAAACATGAAAAGAAAAAGCACCTTTCTACAACAATTAGCGCAGCAGGTGCAGTTACTAAACAAAATTTATCATTATCATCATTTTTTTGGTATTTTCTTAATATATAGTTAAAATTGGTATGATTCAAAATTTATCATGAGATCATTTAAATATATTTTTCTATTATAATACATGTATTGTGTCTCTCCGTCAAAGCTTCGTATATATATACATATATGTATACATTTACACAGTAAAAGAGATGGACTAGTTTTTGCACGCACATTATTATGTATGTTGATTTACTATTTTCAATTCAATTTTTTTTTTGGTCTGTTCATAAATTGTGGGAAATTTTCGCCACAGAAAGAAAATAGACGAAGATCATTGCAGTTCGATAGCTTTATTAAGATTTATAGCAAAACTGCTGCAAAATGACAATCATATGTTTTTATCATCTTTCTTATCTGATGTTTAAATCGCTCGGAGAGAAAATTGAAAACGTCTGGGAAATACTTGAAAAGTGAAACTTACGAACCTGAAAAAAATAAATATCTCAAAAATAATTATACGGTTGAAAAACTAAGGCAATGTGCAGTCATAAGGCAAGTGCATGTAGGTATATGTCTATAAACTCTTTAATTTTGACAACAACTATGAGATGTAAAATGCCGGTGGATGAACACATTTTTCTCTGTAATAGCTGGGACCAACATAAATTTGTTCACATTGTAAGTAATATTTCAGTCAATTGGATGGGTTTAAATTTTATACAAAATGTATACGTTGTCAAATTGTAGATTTTGCATTTACATATAGTTAGTAAATTCAAAATTAAACTATGACACTTAAATGGGGATAGCGTCGAGTTGGAATCAAATGCACGGTGTGCGATGTTATCGGAGGGGTGGGGGTGATCACTTAGTCTACAATAATAATTAATATAAAGGGGAGGGGTTAGGGTTTGGTGTGTGTGTGTGGGGGGGGGGGGTGGGGATGGGGGTGGGTGCGCTAGATACACGTACAAACCTACATGCAGGTAAAGATGCATTACATGATATTTAATACCTGACATACACGACATTTAAGAATAAAGGAATCATAATTTGTCTCTCAAAGGAAACACCGAATTCGACACAAAAAAAGCAATGGAGACAGAGCAGGAAACATGTTACATGTGATAAAACAGGTATGTGAGAGAGAGAGAGAGAGAGAGAGAGAGAGAGAGAGAGAGAGAGAGAGAGAGAGAGAGAGAGAGAGAGAGAGAGAGAGAGAGAGAGAGAGAGGGGTGTTATTTATTTGACATGACTGTGAGATGGCAGATGCAAGATTAATTCAACGGTACAAGCACAAACACAATGCTTAAACAATACATCAATTACTAGTCTCTAATTAATTGTGTTTCAGGTTTCAGAAGAATCATAATACATATTACTGAGTCTGTTTCTAAATTCTTTTGCAAATATTGCTTCAAATATTACCTTTTTTATTCATGTTATAACCTGAATAAATGGAATAAATATCGGAATTTAAAAAATTGTCTTTTGATTAATGTTTTTCTTTCCAAGTTACTCAGATCTTTTTAAAACGAATTTAGAAGTGCTATTTTTCTTTGATATGCAAAATCATGCAAAGATCTCGACTTAATATGAAAATTGTTTTTAAATATCAAGTGCATTTCTGCGAGTTTTAACATGAAAAGTCCTTTTCACTCAAAATTCTCAGCACTCGAAATGGGAATTTCTCAATACACCATGCTTTCTTTAAGTAGGTCGAAGACGCTATTGGGTTTATTATCTACTATTAAAATCCGAACTTCTTGTCAGGGCACGTAAGCGGCCCCCAAAAATGTGTAGTTTTTAGAAAAATCAAATATCTCAACCGTTCTTAGTGCCAAATCAATATTTGTGTATGTTTTAATAGAAGGGCTACGCCTTTTATCCGAGTTTAAACCCTCGTGGATGGGAAAATATAATACATTCCATTTAGAGGAATCGCCTCGACAAAGCATACATAATGCAGGGGCTATACTTTAAATTTTTGACGGACAATCTCTTCTCGTTTTGTTTGATCAAGGGTTACTTAAATTTCAAAATGTAAATACGACATCATATTCTCTCGGACATGTCAACCAAGAGAGTTCCGCATTTATCTTAATCAATATTCAAAAAGGGCGGTCCATGGTAACAAACGTATCATAATCAGCCAATAAGAGGCGTTCACCCGTTAAAAAGTAGGCGGGGCTTATCTATTGTTTCTAGGGCGATGATTGACGTGTGTAAGTGCTAGAACCTCACTCTACGGATGACTGATTCCCGGTTAAATGTGTGTGTATATGTATTAAATCCACGTGGGGTTTACCTATACCGAGACACATAACGGTTTGTTTTGTCAGGATAGGTGCACGGTGTACCCTGACAGGGCAATTTAAAGAGCCGAGTCGTCGATCTACCGTTATTCGCACGCCGGGCACCCCATTGAAGCACACCGTTCTATTCTGTATAGGGAACCATTTAACGGACTAACATGTGCAATGGATTATTATATACCTATATATACGACTGACCTTATACAGAACATGTTCTTATGAAGAAGTCAAGATGAAGTTTCATTTCAAAGGTAGATGTTTACACTTTTTTTTTTAATTTAAATTTTTAATTCATTTCACCAAATTAGTGAAGATTAAAATTTTCATTTGCTATAAGCAATTTCGATGGAATAACATTGAAAGTGAAGAATTGAAAAATTCTTGTTTGCAAAAGTATTGAAAAGTTATGAAAGGTGTTTCTTCATTTTAATTAAAAATCAAGTTATACCAAACTTAAATTGATGTCATTAATTCCGTTCTGGGCCAAAATGACATTTTTAAAATGCTTCCTGCGGGGAAAAGGGTAAACTCATTGCAAATCACATGTAAATGCATAAATATCTCCGTGCACTTAAATCATTTTTTCGGCGAATTTTTAAGGCATGTTTTAATGCATAACACACAGAAGACGTGGGTAAACATTCACAAAATATAAAAAATGATCAACAATTGAACGAATCACTACCGTGCTTATGCATACAGATGTTCATAGAGAAAATATCGGACAAGATACAGGGATTCCATTCCACCATATAGCACCGTTACGTACCAGGTTTTCGCCGACTCACGTTACGGAGCTCAAGCAATTAACGGAATAATATATCATATCTGCTGAATAAGAAACCTTTGAATAATAATTATGCACCTGCTCTCTCTCCACGCGCGCACGGTTTCAGATGTCGCAGAGTTAGGTGATACCCAATACACAATTTCGCAGGTAAATGGGGACCCTTCGTGTAATTGGTCCATATGGACCAAACGTAGATTGGCTCGAGTTTCCTCTGGCCCCATCTCAGTCTATAAACCTGTTCCCGACGACAGAAGAAAACCGGGCAATTATCATCTCGACCAAACGACATTATCAATTTAAACCGATAATGTTATTTAAATATTTGAAATGCAAACTTTATTTCTATGGGACGGGGGTCGGGTAGATTTCAGTCGGTATCAGCCAGGGCCCTCTATTCTTATATATCAAATTACGTCCCCCCCCTGTACGCTATCTTATCGCCTGTTATAAGGATATGTAAATGCTATCTAGAAAATCCATTCCGTGTCGCAAGGGTTTAAATCAATATTCAAATTCGAACCGCAGTCGATTTTCTTATCAACAGTCCGCGCATTCAGAAAAGAAGAAAAAAAATACACGTTTACCTGGGCAAATTGCAAAGTACGCGAGTGCGTGGCACCTCAATGTTCCAAAATAAAAACCCAGCGTAGGACTCTTAAATGTTTTTTTTTTTAAATCAAAACAACGTATCGATTTTTTTTTCAAGTAATGCACTTCATTTGAAGTTCACATTTCTATGGTTTTAAATGCATACTACAACCTTGCAAACATTTTTTCCCTTTCGTTGACAAACTCACAAAAGGTATTTTTTTTTACCTTTCTCCGTTTTGAAAAAAATCTTAATATTTTAAATGTCGGAGGATAATAACAAAAAAGTTGTCGCTTTTAATTTTTTATGCTTTGAATAGGTGTAATAGTACCCAAGGGGGTTGACTCGATTTAATCTCCGTTTGCGGATATACATAATAATAAATGGGTGAATAGATTGGTATATAGCCTTTCTTTTTCAATAGCTCTTAATTGATCAATCCGATTTAAGAAACCTCAGGTGCGTTTGAACACGTCGGGATACGTAATTGGTCTTTAAGCCTTCGTTTGAACTTGTCAAAGTCTTCAGTTGCTTACGGCACTTTCACAAAAAAGCATTGGTTGTTAATCATTTCTTATTGACTCCAAAACAACCCACTAAAAAAAACGTAAGAACTAAACTGGTATTTAAATATAAATTACATAGACTGAGAAATGGAATTAAAAAAAATAAAATATATTCACACCATATCGCAAAGCAATCAAAGAAAAGGGGTAAAAAAAATTAAAGTATAGATTGAGTTTCCAGACGGTGATCAAATGGAATTCATTAAAAACTCCGTTTTCATCCGAATGCAATAAATTTGCCATGATTGAATTACGACATTTAGGGCAATATAAATGTTTATGGAATCCCCGGCCGACGTACACGGGAATCTCATTATAACGTATGCCAAACAAACAGACAAGGAGGGGTCATCCCAAACCGACACAGACATAGATAAATCAAGTCCAAAGCGCCCAGTCCACCCGGACTATATTTAATCATCAGTGTTGAGTACTCCAGGAGATGATTTGATGACATTCCATAATGTTAGTAAACACACTCAAGACCTTGTCCTTATCACCCAGACTCTTGAGATTGTCTCCGCGAGATGGGGACAGAGGTCATAAATCACTGTTTTCTCACACTGTATTATCTACGGCTTCTCCCAAATCTACTTAAACTTAAGGAGGCTCTATCATTTTATTACGAAGACGGCACCATGGTATATATTGCATGCCCTAGTCCGGAGAAGGGGACCAGCCACTATTGCTCGCTCAGCATAATCCCCTTTCCATACCGCTAGTAAACGCAGAGTATAAAGACCAAATTAAGCAAGAGATTATAACTATTTAAACTTAAACGCTACGAATTTAAGAGAGATGAAGTCAAATTTTGCAAGATTGATTAATATCCTCGCGGAGTTTTTGAAAGCACACACATAAGCCCGATCTTGATAAGATACAAGGACATCTATTATCAAATCTTGTTCTTTGGAAGTTCGCTACATCCGCGCACATTGATCTTTGGTCATTCACAAAGATAAATTAAGGAGAGAACCTCCAAGCGGAGGAATGCAAATTTGACTCTTGACACAGAAACAGAAGTGAGGGGGAAGTGTTACGTAGATTAGATGGAAATTCATAATTGTTACACGAAACCTCTAATAAAAATCCTAACCCTTTGCTATATTAAGCATAAATGCTGAATTTTTTTTATGATCGGCTTGGTAATTCAACAATTTTATCTTTATTTGATTTTTACCCGTTGATTCTCAAAATAGACAGCTTTTGTACTTTTACAGTTTTGATAACGGAAAATATGTTCTAAATAAACATTAGTATAACCTTTGACCCCCACTTTCTATTTTCGCAAGTCATCATGCAAAGGGGGATGCAAATTTATGACGTCAACTACACAGGCTCAGACGCAATGAAAAACCTCTGCTGTACTCTTGTGATAGAGTAAAAAAAAGGATGAAAAATAACACGCCCTTACCGGCTTTCACTTGAAATAAAATAAAAAAGAGGAGACATCGCGATATTGAAATAAGATTTCCGTTATCAGATTTATCAGTATTATTAGATAGATATGTTTATTTCACAAGGGGAAAAATCAATTACAGAACTCTTTTCTCCATGTTTTTACACCCAAATAGAAAAAAATCCGTTTTGAATGGAGTGCGTCAAGGAATAGCACTTAAAGAGCCTTTGTCAGTGCATAAAAGAAGAGAACTATTTTATTACGTGACACGAAGTCTTTGAAACCGTTGAACCTTTTCTTAACATCTTTTGAAAAGACTTGAGCCTATATATCATTTTATTACCATTCTTAACGGTATTTTATCGTTTTATATAATTCCTCGCTTTGATATTTGAATTCCTGAGGTATTTTTTTCTAAACCATTCATTCATGATAACACAGCGTAGATTTTTTCTCTCTCAGTTACGTAAAAAGGACTAAAATTCAGAAATAAGTTTTGACTCGCATATCCCACGGTCTACATTGCGATAGAAACCTGTGTGTATATATGAAACTGCCGAAAATCGCAATTCATGATGATTTGAGTCAGATCTGATGAGAAATAGCGAAAAAAGTCTTTTAATTATTTTTCTGAGCGTGAGAACAGCCGTTTAAAGATCTCATTGGGCAATCATCTTGAATAAAGCGCTTATTTGACCATGCATCACATCTTCACGTAATGCATATTAAGCAAATGATTTACAAATGATGTCGTAAAAATCACAGAAGCGTTTACGATATAAATTAAATTTCTATGTTAAAAAACACCGATAAGCACAAATGCGCTAAGCGTCTTTTGTATATAAAAGTAGTTTTTGACACATAAACATAATCGTAAAAAACTTTCGTTCTCATAATAATAAATTCTTCTTTTTTTTTCTTTTGTGAAATGTAACAAATTAAAGTTATGTGTATGTTGAACGAGAATTTGAAAAGCTTGACATGTTTGACTCAAGTGTTTATAAAACGGTGTAAACGATCTCTATAATAAACTCCACCATACATAGACTCCGGGTTATTTTGCCTGTCCTCTATTGTCTTTCCAAAGCCCATACAAAAATATCAAGTTTTTAATCCGATTTGACACAATTTAAATTCCCCTATAACTGTACGCCTGCCTATTGTTCGCCATTGTTCCCCGGTTTTCGGCATGGCATTGTGGTCATTCTGTTAATCCTTGATTCATCGACGAAACATCTGAATTCCACAGAACATGGTCAGGGATCAGGTGTCCCTATGCTCTCTGTGCATAAGTTTGATCAATTTTCAAAATGGCAGGTCTATTCTCTAGGAAAAAAGAAGAAGACCGCACGTTTATCCGTCAAGAAATAATTGAATATTTACATATTGATGATAAAAATTGCTAAATTTCTGAGTCGCCAATATCCCAGGTAGATAGGCTCCACGTATCGACTTTCAATACCTGCATTTGATGTCAAAGTTTAAACAAAACGGCAGTAATTGTCCGAAAGACCGTTTCTATTGTTAACCATAGGATCACCTCAATGTTTGTCAATACGTGTGTAAATAATGGAATAATTAGCAAGCGCCTGTCAACGCAGAATTCCAACCGCAATAACGTTCCGGTACTGCATTACAGACTGTTAAGAATACAAAAGAACCATTAACCGAATTTGTTACTAAATATTGAAAGCTATCAATGCAGCCGTTGATGTACGACACATTAAAACGCTTTCACTTAGCAGAACAATTGGCTACATTATAATGTCATTAAATCTAACAGGGCGGGGTAAGCGATGGAGATCAATAATTGGGTTTTCTATTAATAGATCCTGGGTACAGAAACATGCAAGTCGGTATTTATACCTTAGGTAATACGGGGGATATGTAAAACTCGGGGGGAGAAACCTGCGTTCATTCAACTAGTAATCCGACTTATATTGAAATGATCAGAATTCAGATTCTTTTCAACGCCATTCAAATTCTAATTTCGAATCATTTAGGCATGGGCGGAATCAATGAATAGCGTTTCATAATATGCCCTCGTTATATCAACTTTTCTCACGACTTTTTTTTTATTTCTTCCAATTTCAGTTTGACAGTCAGCATTAAATCATCAGAAGGAAAAACCTCTCTCCACATAGAATGGAATCCAAGCAGTCTTTCCTCGACTTTTCATCATTTCCAAGAGAACTCATGGAACAGTTGCAAAAGTTCCGACAAATTTCCGCACGGAGTCGGGAAGATTCGGAAGTGGAACGATGTTTTCCGGACATCAGATCACCATTCAAACCATCGGACGGGAATTTGTTCAAATTTCCTCGTGATTACCGGGAATCTATTGACATGGCGGCCAGAAGTTACATTCCTTCTCCGAAAATCAATAAGACTTCGTGTGCTCTTTACGGAGAAAATTCGGACTGGATGATGGCGGAAAGAACGAAATCACGCACCCCGCCATCGTCACCATTAACTCCCTCCAGCTCTAACAGCGCCATGAACTTCAGATACTCTCCGTCACTGACCAACCAACAGAGGTCAGAAAGCAAAATGGCGGATCCGGGTCCGAACGTAGCAGGGGACGATGAAATTGTGTACTGTGTTCCTCGAACAATCACCTCCGACCCTAAATCATCACAAAAAGACTGTTCATCCATAGAACTAACTCCATCCAAACAAAGTTACGGGTCTGACGTCATCTCACCTTTTCGGAGACCCTCTCCCAGTCCAAGTCATTCGGAAGAGATGTTCCGTGCTCGTCTCTCGGATACTGTGGATAACGGGACATTTGACGAGAGGCAGACGGAACGTGCCCGGAAGCAACTCAATTTTGACGCATGCTCAGTGAGCAAGAAATCAGGTGAGTGACCAGCAGATAAAAAAAATTAGACCTCTTCTTTTTTTAATTCGAACGAACATTCGAAAATGTGCAATGAGTATATAGTTCATATGTTCGACAATATTCGCAGGCACAATGGACGATCTGTATTACTCATCCGAGAGGTCCCGAAGTCCCTGTAAACAGAGAAGGGAAGTCAATGAAGACGACCAAGAAGAACATACCTCAAGACTCGTCCTTCAACTTCTGTCTCAGATCAAAGGTCAAGGACGCAAGCGGAAAGCCTCGGACTGTTGCAGCTGTGAATGCGACACAGATTGTGACAGGGACAGTTTCAAAAGACAACGAAATGGTAAAGACCAATATATCAAATAGCAAATACAGATTCTTGCATTGGTTTTTACATTATGATAACAGATACTGTATGTTTTGATAAAGCTTTAATAATTAACGACCTATTGTTCTCTTTCAGAATTCTTTCCCAACCAATTCCGTCCGGAGAATGATTTAAATTGGCGAAGGTTTACTGACCAACAGGACATAGTAACGGATAATTGCACATGCGCACTGATGGAAAAGGAGTTTCTGAAGATGGCTGAGCATGCGTACAAGAACATTAGGCGGCAAGATGGTAGCACGGAGAGTTTTGTTCGATTTCAAAAGGAACTCTCTGAGACTAACTCGATCATCAATGAGTCGCTCTCCGTCCTAAAAAACATGAAGAATATTTGCGAGCACCGCCATGTAAACAAATTCTGACGCCTGAGTCGTCGCCATATTGTCCCTCGCCGTCCAGACTACCTTCATCTTTTTTTAAGTTGACTCTATATTTTTATTAAAGAGTTCAAAATAATGTGTTCAGCAAGGTCAGAAATGTCAGTTGTTCAAACCATGTTTGCAATCTGAACCTTATAAATGTGTTCATGTTTTTTAATATAGTTTTTATACAGAGTTTCTATTATGTGCTACAATAATTGCCTTATGAAAATTTTCACAAAGTGAATTTTTTTTAGTGAAAATGTACTATGAAAATGAGTACACGGTATTTGTAAATATTTTTATTGTCTCTCTTGTATGATACCGTGCTTTGTTTATCACGGTACTTTTTGGTGTGTGAACCGGAAACGAGATTCAGTGTTCAAAAAATGGTGTTCAGATGATTGTACTTAAACATTCCTAGATACAGACGTTCATCTTGCTGGTCAAGTCGATTTTTTGTCACGTGTCTACTGCTTTGGTCCACAGCCATTTGCTGCGGTCCTGATATTAAGTGCGAGACCGTGCCGGAAGTCGACTGCCACAAGATGACGCTGTATGGCTCTTCTATTGGCTGTGATATAAAAATGTGTACAGAATTTAGAACAGAGAATTTAGTCCTAACACTTTAGAACTATCTCTACTAAAACCAGAGTATTTATTTTCCTTGTTTCTGAAACAAATCAGTAGAGTTTAGATTTTAACTTATATCCGAGAAATATAATTCTGTCGTATTTATTTTTTCTATACCTATTTAAAGAAATTAATTTATTGCTAATTTTTATTGAGAAAAGGTTGTCTCTCTCGCTTTTTCATATATATATATTGGTTAATACCACGTGAATTTTGAAAGATATAATCTGTGATTTGTACATAGATCTCCCAGTAATTTATTTCTTGTATCACTTTATCTATTTATTCATCAGAGTAACCGGTTTTTATATCTATTATTTATTGTTTTCAAACTTTTGGAGAAAAAGCCTCGAAAACTTAATTGACTGGTTGTTCAATGTCAACAAAACTTGATGATTTGTGCTGTGTAAGTCCATTAGCTCTTATGGGAAATGGTGATGTATAACAATAGTTTCTTAACAGGTTTTCCATTTTGACCTTTTCTTTTTCTGTACTTGATTGGATTTTTTGTTTGAGTTTGCAGTGGGTTTAATGTCTCTCTTAGCGAGTTTTTATATTAATTTTTTATCTCTGTCTCTTTAGACGCACTCCGTCCAAATCTATATATATAGCCATTACGTAATTTACTAAAAATAGCCGTTTGTTTAGAAACAAACGGCACACTTAGTATTCGATTATTTCGCTAGGTATAACGAGTTATAATTTTGAATATTCATTATCTTTAGTATGTAGTGTAGGATTCACGCCAGACTAATTACACGTCTGAGCTAAAACCTTATCAACCCGCCGTCCAAGTTTTGTGTGGTTCATTTATTGATTACCTAATAATAATAATTAGCGGTAGAATATATCAACTCATCACATTGTTCGTTGTGGATCGCCTTGATCTTTAACCATATAACCGTATCGGTTAAAGTACATGCAGACGCTTTCACTTCGAACGCCTCTTTTCCCATCACGTGACTTTCTATACATCACCCTTCATCTTTAGATTGTGAGCAATCTATTATAACCCTTATCGGAATCCGTCCAAATCTTCGATAAGTTATTTTAATGATATACTTGCATTGAATGAATTTATGGATTGTTTTTTACATTTTATAATTTTGAAAATAAAATGATGAACAACTATATTATTCTTATTGCTTATTTTTATGTATATGGCAAACAAGAATTTTTCATTATTTGAAACGCAGAGAAGAATGAATCAAATTGCGATTATTAAAAACTTAATTTTGATCAAGTATCGACCTTCCAGAACTATGTCCAGCAATAAAAACACAGCTTTACGAAGCTTGAAATAAAATATGCAACGTAACTCTTTTGGGAAGCAAAACTTACTACTGCGTATTTTCTGACCCAAACAAACTGATGTTAGCAAACTGGACGAATAGATAATAGATAACCTATGTACACTGTATGTAGAGTTTGTTGGTTTGTTGTGTAACAAATCCTAAGAGCGATTAATATACAAAGGTATAGACAAAAAAGCAATGAATGTAACAGGGACGCTTCCTTTCCTTTGATAGCTACTGAAGAACTTTTTTGCTTTACATTCGTTTAATCGAGGCACACGTCGTAATATATAATGTGCTAATTTTGAGTTTTTATACCTTAAAGTCAGCCTTCAAAGAGCAACTCCTTCGAACAGAGGCTGTTTATTGTTACAGTGTACTAAAACAGTGGATATGTATCGATCCAACACGCGACCAAAAAGGTGTTCATATTTTCTAAGAAATTGTGTCTTTCGGGGAAAATCGAGTTCTTATTCCTGACACCATTTCATTTTATCGTCATTAAGATGTAAGTGTTTATCGTGTTCACTGTTCATGACTGAAAGGAAAACCTTTTGCTTTTGGCATTCTGCTTTCTTAATTTCTGCTACAAACTTGGTTTGCCAAAGATCAAGCCTTCAACAAACAAGAGTAAACCTCAAAACAACACTCCGTAGACTTTTTTCAAACGATAATTTGGATCCAATCCATATAATATATTAATTATATTCATTATTACATGTACTACTTCTTATTACATGTGCTAATACTTATTACATGTGCTACTACTTATTACCTGTGTCACTACTTATTAAATTTTATACTACTTATCATATTTCATACAACTTATTACATCTTATAACATTTTATACTACTTATTACATGTACAACTTATTGCATGTTATATACTACTTATTACATGTACTACAATTTATTACATGTACCACTGTTTATTATATGTAAAACACCTTATTTAATAAGTAGTACTACTATGCAATACTACTTATTAAATGTACTACTACTTATTACATGTACCACTACTTATTACATGTAATACAACTTATTACATGTACTACTATGTAATACTACTTATTACATTTTCTACTTCTTATTACATGTATCACTGCTTATTACATGTACCACTACTTATTACATGTGCTACTTCTTATTACATGTGCTACTACTTATTACATGTAATGCAACTTATTACATGTACCACTACTCTCCATCAAAGAGACTCAAGGGAAAGTTATTTGATCCGTGTAACAGCTGATCCGGATTACACCCGTGTTTGTATCTTCTTATTTATTACACAATCATTCTCCACTCAAACACAAAAGGTATAAAGTAAGTAACAACAGGATTTAAACGGATGAACTGAGCAACTCATTTTGGTCTACTTCAGCTTAAACAAGTTAGGTTCGTAAGAACCTATCTTTCTATTTCCAGTGGGTCGTATATTTACTTTAACAGATTAAAACGAAACATAAGTTACATTAACACAAATAGCCGATGATGGAACACAAATTTAAATATTGTTATGTTAACTCAGGAGATTGAAACAAAAACAAAAACAAACAAACAAAACACAACAACTCAACAGCGATAAAACAATATTTAATACAAAGCAGAATTACAATTAAATAAATTTAATACTTGGATAAAGACAAATCTTAGTGTTCACCCAGGGTCATTATGAACTAAACCTTTAAACTACATGTATAACTTGTGTCCACTTAGGGCTTCATGTACGAAAAACTGTACGCTTCCTGAATAATTATAATCTTTGGCCACAAGAACCCCTCTCCATCCCTGACTATAATCTCTTTTTCAAACTGGCAAATTTTAGAGTTGACCAATAACCCCGAAAAAGATGGCGACTCCAAAATGGAATTTCGACTCTCATTAATCGCGTTGCTGCTGTATAATTGATGGGATTATACTGATTGTTATAAATCGGAATGACCTAGGCGGCCCCTGACTGGACCGAGATGTGGTCAACATGGCGGGGGGAGAGGGGAGGGTCCGGCGCCTCATATAAAACACACACAAAGAAAAACTTTATTAAAAGTCAAATGTCTCTTGAAAGGATATGGATTTTTGTAAATCGCGTCATATAAGTATAGTATGGATCATGTATTCCGTTTCGGTGAGACTTGTTTTTTTACGCGAGGCTTGCGTTTAAATTGCACGGCTAGTACATTGGGGTACTGGGACCCAAACAACCGATTATTTCAGATTACAGGGCTTTAATTCATTTTCATGATGGAGTTGTAATGGTGCGGAAAAACCTGATAAATGCACGAATCATTATTTATAAAAGCATGTTTTTGTTGTTGCTTCATTGCTATCAAGACAGGGGGTTATGAACAGGAGGCCATTGTGTATGTCTAGAAATGCATTTGGCGACATGGAAACTTGATATATCGAATATACTGGTTTTCCGTCAATAATTATCCTATAAAAGTAATCACGGAAAATCCTCATTAAAAATAATGATTCATGCAGAAAAAAAGGACTCTGAGAAAAAAAATCAAATCTTACGACAGAAAAGAAAAGAAAATGCCTCTAGTTTCCGGACAAACACTTAGTCTATTTTATTGGCGTTAGTGTAAAGACGATGTGTATTGGAGTTTAAAGAGCGATTCTGCACCGAAAGCATTTTCAATTACAAAACGTCTGCCTTAGCAATGATTTGCATTTGCACCTGAGATCCCAAATTGATTGAACCATTGGCGGCAAAAACAATACCTGTATACCTGTAATACCTACATGTTATGGAAAAAATGGAACTAAAAAGCGGCAAAGAATGAGAATTTTATTTTATTACCTTGTTTACAATATTGCGTGTTGGCGATAATATTTTTAAAAGAAAAATATACGGAAAGCGAAATTATAAAAGTGAAGACATATTTATCAAGTTAATACAGCTATTTTTTTTATTGTCATAGACTATGAGTTATAATTGTGTAATACTTCGATACTTTTAAGTTCCCAGGCTTTTGAACAGATATCGAAAATATCTTACTTCACTTATCGGTGACGAAACGTGCTGTTAAGATAACATGTTGGATTCTGTGATCTTTTTTGTGGTGATAAAAACAATACTTACATCACCTGTAGACGCCAAACTTTTATTAGATGGCGATGATCTTGTACGGAGCACAACTCGGTTTTCATTTTTGGGTAAGAAACTAGTGTTCAGGTAGAACCCTCTTTTGAACCCCACCCCACCCGAAAAAAAAATCTCTCGTACAGAAGGAGTTGAAGAGATAAATAAGATTGAATAAAAAAGATAATTGTTTGCACGGGTTGGGAAAGAGGGGGTAGGTAAGAAGGGGACAACCCTCACATTCACGAAATAACTTACTCCCCCCCCCCCCCCAAAAAAAAAAAACCCCAAAAAAACGAAACCTCGGACTACACCTCCCGACATTGAAAACAGAATTATTCCTCAGAGATTGTTCCTTAATTAGCGAGTTGCACACCAAAGTTTTCATAAAAAATTGATGTAGCAACTCCCTAAATTCAATTCTTATTTTGAAATTAGCATTTGAGTATGTCATTCAAGAATATTGCCTACACGCACCTGACGTCTTTTTGAATGAAGAAAAATAACACTTGAATAAAATTGTAACGGTTTATCGAGGTATTATATTTCTATGCTAATGGCGTAATAAAAGATTCCCTCATCAAAGTCGCGGATTCATATTGCGGACGGGAGTTAAGAAATGCGAGTCTCGGCGCGTGCTGGTTGTATAGAAATGTTGACAGAGAGTATTAATATTATAATTAGATATCAACTGCTGTCATCCATATTCTATATGCTATTGTAAATAGGGTACATATATATATATATATATAAGAAGTTTTATTATATTAAACCCTCTGTCTTTAAATTAATTCTATTATTGTCAACACAAAATGTAAAGGATTTGTGCAATTTAGGTAAATATATTAAGAATGCTTTTGTAATCAGAAAACTTCATGTATAAACTTGCCTTTTTCAAGTGACCAGTATATGTATTATAACATGTGTATATTAATTGTATATGTCTATGAGCTGTACAGCTGTTGACTAATAAACAATACAATATATATATGACATCGTCTCAAGTCACAATTCCGGAGTCCGCTTAGCTCTTGATGGGAGGGGATCGTACAGATTGGCCGTGGTTTCTGACGATGAGTATATAAGTTTATATATATACATATAAATACCAGGTTTTATCGCAAATATTGTGGAAAACGTCCTATTAAAACATATAGTTATAACCCAGAAACCATTATCAACTACAATGTAGGTTTTTTTTTGTTTTCTGTTCGGCTCAATAATCTTTTCAGTGTATTTTATACCCATCATCGAATATGTGGAGTTTCGCAAAAATCTTCTATTTAAAGATTTTTTTCCTTGTTAGTCACACTTTGGAGGGGTAAGAAAATAATTAATCGCGACCACATGGTTAGAATAGATTATGAGTACATCCGCTATATGACATAATGTATACAGGTCGCCATCCCTTGAAGTTACATAAAACTCAACTCTCTGAATAATTCTGAGTCCCTAACCTAGGAAAACAAACAAACAAAAATTAGAAAACACATTTACCGTTTCGCGGCAAATAAAAGAAGCTGAAAAAAAATCGAATTTAGATGAGAAAAATCTTCGTTTACAATGACTGCAACAGCTAAATAGAGTTTGGAGAATAAAATCAATTTAACGCTAATCAATTAAACCAACAAATTACAGCAAAGGTAACTGCAGTCCAAACAAACAGAACAAAGAGGCCACCAGACAAGAATATCCGAATTTTCTCATGAAATACCTGCGACGCTTTTAAGACGGTCAATATTTGATCTGGGGAGAAAGTGAGAAATGAAAATATTTCTTCCTTGAAGTTTGTCAACAAACACTAGCCCTTTGACTTTTAAATTACGTTCCTGTTTGAAGTAAAAGGTGCAAGCGATTTGACGGTCAGTTGGGTTTTAGGTGTTAAACTCGCTCGCGAGATTTTGACGTAGGTGTGAGATTTCGCGCGAGTCTGCGAAGATAAATTATTGGAGACAATGGCTCCGATTTTCTGAGTCATTCTCCCAGAAACATTTTTAAATCTTTTAAATAGTAAGACCAGTAACTAATTTTTGTTTTCTTTACAGATTTTAATCCATTAACAAATTAAGTTCTTTGAAGATTTTCGCCCTAATTAAACCGGCTTAACTTGCGTTTACCCCCCAGAAATCCAATTTACTAGTAGTTCCATTCTAGTTCTACAAGTAAACTGTCTTCTCTTCGAAATGTATCAACAAAGAATCTTCAAATATTTGATGTTTTTTTCTCCGTATTTAGCAAACGTCATTTCTGGTCTGCATGTCTTTACGTTTTTTTCGGTTGTAAACGTTCCACCACAAGTAAATATTTCTGTTCTATAGGTCTATACTTTTAAAGAATTTTTCTTGACACAATTAGGTCACAAATTCTATCTTGGAGTCTAACCTTAGAGTCAACGATCAGAGCGCTAGGACATAGAACTCTGTAAGAAATCGGTACCAAGTCACTCTAACCTTGTACACATATAATGGTAGAAGGGGTTCAACAAACCCACCATTATTCTACAGAATTTTTTTTACTGTATATGAATGATGACCATCTGATAAACGACTCATTGACGTTCTCAACATTGTCAGACCGCCTTTAGAAAACCGTTATAAATTAGAAACTCGATACGCCGATTAAAGGAAATATTCTTTTCAACATTCGGTAAATAAATTTGTATTGAAGGAGATCGTTCTCTCTCTCTCCCTCTTTCATTTTTCCTCCATTCTTCGTTTTCTTTCTCTCCCTCTCCTGCTATTCTATTTTGTATAAGAAAGGGAGGAACAAAATTGTGTATCGTAAGCAATTATAATGATCGTGAGAACTAGATTTGATTTTTTAGAATCTCCTCAAAATTATTATTACATGTATGTTGAATCGAAAGATACGCTCTGCGCTCACGCACACTGCCATAGAATTAAGAGCAAGGGGTTTTGTGGATGTGCACACATTCAAAACCTGGGAAACCACAGTTTACGGACAACGTAATATTCTAAAAGGATTATCATTAATTTAACCGAAATTACATGGTGATTTTGAGGAAATAATTGGATGTGTGTGTGTGTTAGAGAGAGAGAGAGAGAGAGAGAGAGAGAGAGAGAGAGAGAGCAAGTCATCTATACCTGATATATATATTTTATGTTCAATATCTTTATAGAAAGGTACTATGAATGTGAAATGAGAATTTATGAAAAAAAATCGTGCTCTTTTAACATTTGGTAAATTTACAATAATAAATCAAATCCAAAGGAAAAATACAAAATATATTATGGAAGAGGGTTAAGTTCGTGACTCTGCATGAAAATTTTGTGTTCCGAATTACATATAATTCTCATATACTTTTTTATGTTGAGAAAGCCTTAAAAAATAAGATTAAATGTTTCGATATTAAAGTCTTATTTTACACAACGCTGTATAAATCTTACATGACTCCCCCCATTCATATTCAATCGTATTGTGAAGGGAAAAACTAAAATAAATTGTTTTCACTCAAAATTCTCAGGCCAGGATTTATGAAATTGAACTGGTGATCAAAGAAAGTTTTATAGGACTTTAATTGCCGACTCAACGACTTTTTCCACAAAAGAAAAATGGGTTTCTTTTCACTCCGAACCCGATCATTGCGCGCTGATCCCGAGGCCTTTGAAATTTATTAAACGCAATCTACTCAAAAACAATCTTCTGAAAATGTCTACTCAGCTTTGTGTAGACTATTTAACTCTCCACTTTCCCACCATGCCTCTACAATAACATATACATAGAATCTGAAACGAACTTCCCGTGACCATATTCATAATGCAGAAGTCAAACTGTGGTGTTTTTATTTATCCAAATAAAGTCTGAACACTGCTTCTTTTACATTTTATTGCAATAAAACTTTAAAAAAGGCATATGATTTTGATGATTAAAAATATCATGCAAATTAACATCGAATATTTTCATAGGAAGGTAAAGAAAGCATGCAACTCGTATTCGAAAGAAAATAAAAAAGCAAAAAAGTACATGAAGGAAACGGGATTTCAAGTTGAATACTAGTACTTTATAAATGAATAAGCAATATTACAACTATATTCTGGCAAAAACAACCAAGCAAGAACAACTTTTTAAATATGAAAATCAAATTTCAATATAATTAAACATGAATTAATAGTTTAAAGTACTACATATCCAGAAATGAATGTTTTATAGACTGATATAAATTATGTGTACTGTTTTATCCACGGCCCTAACATGGCTCCTCGCCGCATCAATACGCTAACGGAGCTTCAGAAATTCAATTCTTTATATTTCTGTAATGTGGAAACAAACTTTAAAATTTCACAATTAAAATTTTCGTCAAGAAAATGCAACTTAATGCATAATTTTGTATTAAGCAAACAGTCCTTTACAAAAAATTTAGATTATTGGAAATCAAAATTTGTGCATGGCAAATGATATTATTTTGTTTACTTGACGGGGCGGAGGTTGAGGGTGGGTGGGGTGGGGAGGTCCAAGATCTATTATTTGTACTTTTACTCTCTTAAGTCCGGGACCCTGGGACCCCCCCCCCAAACGACCACTCCCTCTATAGGTTAACCAGAACATAATAGATAATGTACGGTTTCCCACGCTGTGTAAAGGCGCTCAAAACAGGAACGGTTGTCGCGATAAATAAATAAAAAAAAGAAGAAAAAAAGGAAAGAAAAATTGACGGAAAATTAAGAGATATTAAGGATTTAACTCTATCGCGAATTCAAATCTTATCAGTCATCGGGATATTACAGGTTAAATACCGATTTCTTGTGTCAAAATAATTGACACCTAGTAAAATGAGATCGCTATCACGGGGCTTACACCCCGCCCGTATTTTAATTCAATGCACCTCAGTTCAAAACAAGCAAAAAACTGGATTTATAGACAAGAAAGAGTTGATTTTGTTGCTGGCGACACCGATTTTTAAGAATTTGCGATCAATTAATGTCGGAGAGTGCAGACGTCAGTTTTTTACGCCAATGTTTATGTCGGAAAATTTCAAGCGAGAGAAAAAAAGAGTAGATGAAAAAAGAGCAAAGAAAAGGGGGTCCTTGAACGCCAATAACAAACAATATTGATAACAATCTATCAAAATGCAGGGTTTTTTTTCTTTCTTTTTCATATTCCATTTACAATTAAAACATTCAAGCGACCTCTGTGTGTTGCGATGCGTTCAGTTCGATTCTACCGGTGTGTACGCTGCACCATTATTTGGGGAGCGTTCGTTTTGGAATACTGATAAGTACATATTCACGTAAAGTGACATCGCTCTCGACCCATGACTCCGTAATGTACATTAGGGGATATTGGGTGTAAAATGAGATTGATTGGCCGTAACATTGGGCGATAAAACGGCACCTATGTAGAAAATTCTAATGCAGAACTATTATATATTTCTATCGTGTCATGTCTGACATAAAGTTATACGAGGTCAGGGCAGTTATTAAATCATCTTACCCTCATTACGTTATAATAGGGAGGAAAATGGCATTTCTACCCGTTGATTTTTTGAGACAGGGAAATTTACCGCCTTGACAGCATAATGCACTGACTTGCAAATTTCATTAATTTCGACCTCGTAGTTAATCACTCAACCGCGAACCTACGTCAGTGAGTCCATTTTTTGGTTAAAAATTGAAAGTACTCTTTTTTCAACATCAATAGATGGCAAATAAATAATTTTTTCTCATTGAATTGAACTCCCTCCGAAGAAGGGATGTATTTTGATCGAAACTTCATTCACTAAATTTTCATTGTCGTGTTTTAATAAAAGCAAAACAGTTTTGTCCAATTCAACAACTTTAATAGAGGAGAAAAAAGAAATACAGAGTAAATTGACCAACTTTCCAAGCAATGAAAAGAGCAAATTGGAACGAATTGATTCCTTCAATGCATGAAATTCTTTTTCATGGGGGACTATATATTATGATAACGGACCGTAAATCCACATTGGGGTAGATTTATTGAACGAAATGAGACAATAATCGCTCTGCTGAAGGACAGGGTAAGACGTGAGAAAACACAGACCAAACGTTAGTTACACGAGCAGAGCCGTTTTGCGTGTTTGGTCTCCGTTATAGATCTGTCATTGAGCCCTTGTACACAATGCTACTGTGTGAGTTATAACCTCAATAAGGCAGGTAGACCAAATTCTGTGGGACCCTTTGATCCCGGGGTGAAATGTCGGCTCTCCATATCGATTCATCGTCCACGGATATATGTACATGTGGCTTATCACCTCACGGCCTTATCCAAGCAATATACCGCACTGGTAGACCCCACGCCCAACTCGCACCCCCCCCCCCCCCCCCCCGCGCTTCCTAGTACGAATCATCAATGTGTTTATTCACTAACCAAAGACTCTTGGAGGGGCACATGAACATTAAAAACAATAATATAATGATAAATATTTTTGTGTGGTTATCAAATGGGAGTGAAATGGGAGTTTTTAATTTTGAGTATTGTCTACATACATGTAAAGTTAAGTATGAACGACTACTATACGATTACATGTATTCAATATGTGCAGAATAAGCAATGCAATTTAAAACCTTAACAGTCCATCAAAATTAAATAATGCCTGCATGCTTAATATGTACAGTATATTTTCTTTATCGATGCGCATGAAAATAAACTCCATTGACTGCTTCAAAGTCTACTCTTGAAAATGCAGGGTGGGCTTCAAGAATACATCGCACACTATGATTCAAGTTTAATAAACTGGCCAGGATTAGCGATCGACTTTGGTCTTCTTCAGAAGACAAGTGAGGAATTCAATATTCCCCCACTGCTTATCTCATTAATAAGACGCGGCGCATTGATATCACTGTTTGTTTACTCACAAAAGGATGAGTCTGCGAGATAAAACTACTTACCCCTGATCAAACGCTCGGCGTTCGATGAGGTGTGCGGTCGCTGAATACATATCAGGAAGTATCCAGTGTGTACTCATACATATATATCAGGGCAGAGTTTTAATTAATTCTGCTCGTATATCCCCATACAAGAGGAATTAATTCAATAAAACCGACCCTGATGAAATTTTAAACATATTCATGTTTTTTTTTATCCCTAGACTATTAAGACAGTAGACTTTGAAGTTTTATTTTAAGAGGAAGGCTTTGTATTTGGTGAAAGAATTGGTAGCAGGTCAGAGCTTTAAATAAACGACCTCCTCCAAAGATGCCGGGGAGTCTACAGATTAAAGGGCTCAGGGTTTTTTACGGCTCATTTTAAAACAACAAATTGCATATATTATAGAGAAAATTGTAGAACCGTTAGACCAAATCAAGATGGATGTCAATATTAAAGCAATTGGGTTGATTCCATTGTGTATATTTTGTACGTCGTTTAAAATAGATAACGCCAACTTATCTTTAGAATTTTCGTACTAAACTGCTCAATATGAAAAGAGAATTTTATTGATTCATCTAATCTTTCATGGTTTTAATGAAATAAATAAAGAAGAAGAACAAGAAGAAGAAGAAGGGGAGAAAAAACAAGTGTTAGATGACCAGCCTAATATTTATGAAGTTAAAGTTAACTAGGCCTATAACAGTTTGAACTGTTCTTAAAAGTAACGTTTAAATCAATAAACTTTTGGCTTAACTGATCTTCTTGAGAAGAAGAGCTGTGAATAAATATATGATAGATATATAATGAATATTCAGATTTAAAATCTTAGATAAATAGAATAATTTCTGACAAAAAAATAGTATATAGCTTTACAAATCATATTGCTGCCCTTTCTGATATAATTAATTTTAACAAATAAAATATACCTCATAATATATATAATATATAATCTATTTTAATATTATATGTTGTTTATTTTATTTGTTAAAATAGATTATGTAGGAAAAGGACAATATCATTAAATTGAAGGTAGATCTGATGAAAAAACTGTTGGCCACCCAGCCTCCCCAAGACAGTCCCACGATACTCTATGATGGTCCACCATAACTAATACTGAACCGTATTCAATACGTGTGGGAGTCAAAAAACCGAATTATGGGTCTCTCCCCTCGGGGGCTGAAGTACCTGGGTCAAGGAGCAACGGTGATCCCACAACACCGATCTCATAGGATTCCATTCTGTCCATCAAAGCTTCTTCAGGGTCAACGGTGAACCCGATATCTTTGATCCAGTGGGGTGGGGATTTGAGAAAAGGGCATCTTGTACGAATTTAAATCCCGAACAAATTGGTTAAAGGGTACCTGCAGTGCCGGTCAATTTTTGATATAATGGAGATCTATGTGTAAAAACATCATCCTGAAAATTTTACAGCGATCGCATAAGTAGTTTTCGAGATATTTGGGGAAAACCCGATTTCACACCTGAACGAGTTTTGAATCAAGCCGATTTGGCGCGAGATGAACTGTGACGTCACGGGGTCAACGCCGCTGTATGAGAAACAGGAATATCGTATGAAAACTGTTCGTTTTCTTGCATTGTTTTATCGATATATGAACATTTTTTTCTGTTGTTTAATTTCCTTATCAACCCTGGATGACTAATTATACTGTTGTTTGAGTTTAACCCGTATTTTATCGAACAAAAATGCCGAATTCGGACAATTGTTTACTTCATGAATTTCGTCAAATGTGTAACACATTTTACATATAAATGCACACCATATGTAGCAAAATGACAATTAATCAAAGCATTATTGTTATAAGAAACATATGTTGTTAATATTGTCATTTTTTCGAATGATTTCTCAGTGACATAATTAACTGATTAATAATATTGATAATACATAATGATATTTCGTAAATGGTAACTCGGGGTCTATTCCTCGTATAAGGCATAAAATTACAAATGATGTTGCCCGACTATTCAATAATATTGATATCGGACCAATAACAATCAAAATAGTATGCATTCTTTAACAAACAAACACGGGATTATAAACGGATCAAGGCGAAAGTCCAAGATGGCTGCATGATTAAGTCTGTCTCGTATTCTTTTAAAAATACGATAATGGAATTTAATTTTACATTAATTTACATCCTTTGTCAAAATGTTCCTGTTTATTTAGATTTCATAATGATTCGCTGTCAGTATTACCATTTTTAAAAGCTATATAGAGTTATAAAGCGTTTAATTTCTGACCATTGCGCTCGAAAGAAAGTTGCACTTTATTAAATAAGAAATTATAAAGACCAACGTAATTACTTCCGAAATAATTACTTGATCACATAAAAAAGGTTTCAATTGCTGAATTGTAAATTTGGTCATTATTTAAGTGATTAGATAAGTAACAATAAAGGCATTTACTTCGAACATAATTTTTACTATTTAATAGTACCATGCATGATTCTTTAATCACTGATTGACGGACTATACACATGTTTTAGCTGACGAATGCTTGATTTTACACAGTTAAATTTATTTTTCTGTTTTATCTTTTAACAATTGAGTAGCTAATTATACACAAATCAATTTACCAATCCAGAGGTGTGAAACCCCCTCTTTGTTCACCAGACTCGTGTACCTTGTGTATACATACCCAAGATACACGTGTGTCTGGAGCAGTGGCTTTGTTAGTTTACCTGTTTACCTGTGTCATTATCTCGGATCACTCGTGTGTGAAAGGATATTATGTAATCAAAAAATGAATAATGAACATAATTTGCCCATGTAAGCGTTTTAAGACATCGTATTCATCGGTAAAAAGGCGACGAGAATAACAAATTTTAAAATCCTTTAAAAAGAAATCTGATTGTAATAAAATAATAACGGATACAAATTTCTAGATCTACAATACTTAAAATAACAAGATACGTCAAAACATCAGACCTATATCAATCATTTTAGCTGAAAAATTGAATTTAATTTGTATAGCTTTGTAAGGAAATTTCCCTCATGTTGACCTCGTGACGTCACTTCCGCTGAAGCCTCGTTATCGCCTAATTCTGTTTTCTCTTGATTAGATTTCCCAAAGCAGGTAAAAATAGCCACTTTGAAGAGGCATAACTCCGTTATTTTTGCCCCGATTTCGATGCGGTTTTTTGCATTAAATTTTGGTAAATAAACTCTTTAACATATGTTTCACATCGGCTGGGCTGCAGGTACCCTTTAAGTATAACTTCAAAAATAATTCATTGATGTATCGTGTTTGTCAAAACTATCTTATATTTCTTTAATTAAGGGAGCTGGTTTACAAGTGAAGAATTGATGAGAATCGGATGCCTGGTCATCTACCTGTTACCGTAATGTGCGTGGAATTACGTCATTGGCGGAGGAAAATGATTCAAAATATGATGTCACTTAAAAAAAACACCCCCTGCAAGAAAACCACCCCCTTAAAAAAAACCATAAACCCAAACTTCAAAAACCAATGTGGGGAATTTTCTGAAAATGTCGTAGAAATAAAAAAAACAAAACGTGAATGAACAGAATTTTGCCTTAAAATGATTTCGTTTCTATTAAAAAAAGCCAGCACATGAAGGGGTCAAAAGCATATATATCAAGGGGGACGCTCTATGATATATCAAGAGGTGACCCTAACAGGGACCAGGTAAATATTGGATGTTTACACGGCCATCAGAGTGACACTTGTGTTAGTGTCCAAGAGGTTCCGAATGCCCATTCAGGGAGTTCAAAACTAGGTGAGATAGAATGTCCCCAATCAAACGAGAGAGAGAGAGAGAGAGAGAGAGAGAGAGAGAGAGAGAGAGAGAGAGAGAGAGAGAGTCATCAATACCTGATATGAAAGAAAAAAAGAGGGAGACTGAGAGAGAGAATGTCCCCAAAATTGAGACAGAATGAGTGAAAAGAGAGAGAGAGAGAGACAGGCAGACAGAGAGAGACAGACAGACAGACAGACAAAGAGAGAGTTCTATAACCTGGATACAGTTCAGTGTCTTCCTCTTTATTTCTAGCACTCGCCTGTATGACATTCATATATCAGAGTGAGTGAGAAAGTACGAGGGAGAGTGACAGAAAAAGAAGGAGAGAATTAATTCTAGCTCTGGTTCCTAGAGACATTTTATAGTGTCTCTCAACTCGCATGCCTCGTTGACACAATGAAAATTTCTAAGTTGTGTATCGCTAAGTCTGTGCACGTGCTTTAGGGCCTTTGACTCTTGAAATCATAAGGAGGTATGGAGTATTTTCAAAGAGAGGCATGAAAAAGTAAACATCACAAATCTTTACATTCATCTTGTCCCCGTGCTATAGGAATTATGTAATGTAAACAAAATTTTTTTCCCTCCTTGAAATTCCTGTCTATTTTCTTGTCATACAAGGGAAAAAACACCGTAGAAGAGATAAAAGGTAAAAAAAAAAAGAGTCCAATATGTAGTATGGAAAATAGGGTCCAACACGTGCATGGCTATCGGACAGGGAAAACCCGATCAAACACAACTAAAACAAACAGAGCATGTTTGTCTTGGACTGCAATACGAATAATGAACAAGCCCCTTATAATGTTTGCCCATCAAAATACTGCTCTATTTGGAATAGATTTGAGGGTCGATCCGTTGGACGTCCTTATCGCGCTATCTAAATACTTGTGGTAAGGAGAGAGAGAGAGAGAGAGAAAGAGGGAAAAATTGCCCAGGTGTGTTATGATACAGGTGAAATTTGCATTAGCTCGGTAGGTACACATTGGAACCCCCGTACCGTTAGCTAATGTACAGAGGTCGATAAAGGCCGAGCCTTGGTGTATAGATTATCGAATATCAATAGGCAGAGTTCAATACGGTCTTTAGAAGTGTTGAAAGGGGCTTCTGTCAGAGAGCAAGGGGTGCATGTTTTATTCTCGTTTTATTCTCATCTTTGTTTTTATGATTCGATTAAAGCATATTTCACGGGGTTTTGCGATAATTATTTATTGTGTTGAAGAATTGTTTAAAAAGTTGTGAAAAATTGAACATGACCATTAATTGATCTTTATGATATTTAAAGAAAATATGGACACGTGTTTCGAACAATTTAAAGCTGAAAATTCAAACACTAGGCTTCTAACATAAAAACACTAAAATATTGGCAAAAATCCTCTCTCTCTCTCTCTCTCTCTCTCTCTCTCTCTCTCTCTCTCTCTCTCTCTCTCTCTCTCTCTCTCTCTCTCTCTCTCTCTCTCTCTCTCTCCTTTATTACTCTTGCAATGCAGTTAATGTATTTATTCTCAGCATGAAACAAAATCAACAAGACAAAAACAAAATCAAATTGAAGAAAAAAAAATCTTTGCCAAAGGATAAATGATTTAACAAAAAAGACTGCGGTAACTTAAGTCTCTAATTATAAAAATTATCGGCGACATCTTTGTGTAATATGTTCCGTCGCAAATTCTTTCTAAAATGTCTGCAATTTATATTCGTTACAGAATTTCTTTATTCGCAGATGTAGCGATGACAAGGGAATATCTAATTATTTCGTCTACTTCTTTCCCTAACAAAAAGACCTGTGTAAGATTATCTCTAGAAGTCTTGCACGCGCCGCGACTCGCATTTCTAAATCTTGCAAGATGAGTCTCAATTGATGAAGAAATCTTATCTTGCGTCATTAGCATAGAAATATTATCCTAGGGTAAACCGTTACAATTCTATTCATGTGTAAATTTTCTTTCATAAAAGGATAGCGTGCGTTTACAAGTAATAAGCTTCAAGGGCGAACTTAAATGCTACTTGCAAAATAAAAAAAAAAAGACTAGAAAAAGGACTTGGTACATAAAAAATCTCAATTTCGATAAACCCTTTTATGTTGTCCCAACTCTGCACTCTCTGCCCAATATATCTTTAAAAGTAGGGTCACCCAGAGATACAATGTATGTCGGGTGGCCCGATAAGCTATTTTCTCTTTTTAAAAAAAGGAATAAAACATTTAAAACCCCTGATATTAATTATTTTCTTTAAAATGAAAAAAAAATCCGTTGACTGTCTCGGCTTTGGTAATATTCTTAAGGTACCGTAACCTAAGGTTAACGAAGGAACTCGCCCAAGCAATAAGACATTGAGGGTGTTAACTAGGAAATCTATTGTTATCCATCGTAATGAATACCGGGCGATATGGAGAAATTGAAAATCAAAGTTTACCCGATTTCTAAAGCCTGCAGAATTCGATTGTTTGGCTAACACGCGTACCAGGTGACTTATCTTAAATAAGAGGATTAGCGAGACATTGTCTGGGATTAAACGATTACTCGTACGAAGATTACTCGCACCTTGTAAAGAGATAATTCGTTCGTTGTATTATTGAAGTTTTGAATGAAATCGAACATCGCTGATTTTGCCGTTTCTTTTGATGCATCGATTTGTTTAAACGTTAAGAGGATTCAGATTCATAGGGCAACAAGTCAAAAAGAAAAGGTTTGAAAATACATCAGACGGTGATTGTGTGAAGTTTTAAGACAAATAAAAACACAACAACAACAAATAAACTGCTTCAGGGGATGGGAGAAGGGGAGGGGGAGGAAAGAAAGTTGAAAAGAGAAGAAAACTGGCTATTTAAAACAATGCCAATGATTTGATTTCAATTTTGAGTTTACGATTGTGTTATCTTGTAGTGACAATTAAAATGGTTGCATGCATTGGTCAGGGCCATTTTTAGACTATTTTGATCACATAAAAAGAAAATCGTGCTTAAAAAACAATACATTTAAACTTCAAAGCAAAGGGATTTTTTCTTTACTGAATTATGACTTGTGGCACAAGCACTTCCTTCTTCAAGAAAAAATGAAATGAAAGTGTTGATTCACGGCGCCTTTGTGATTTTTATCAAAAATACTTCAAATTTTGCTGAATAATAAATAAAAAATGCAATAGAAATCATTAAAATGTTGTAACTTAATTTTTTCCATTTTTCTTCTACTGAATATATGCACTTTAAGGAACATGCAATTGTGTCTCTAAAAATATAAGAGAAAACAAGTGCCAGTGGTTTATGGCTAGTAAAATATATTTTCATTTTTTGGGGGGTGGAACTGCTTTGCAAATTGTTGACTACGGCGACTGCCTGACTCTTAACTTAAAAAAAACACATAGCATGCAGTATTATCTTTTGTCATTTTCTTTTTTTTTTCTTTTAAAATTTTTATTTTCTTGAAAGAACATAAAGGGACAAGAAACACGATCAAGTTATTCTTTCGCCTTATGAAATTAAAATTAATCTGCGTCTCGGTAAACCCCGAAATGAAATGGCATTTTTTCCTGAAGAAAAGAAACCCCAGAATGACGACGTATATTCTAAGTACATTTGATAAAAATCACAATAGAGGGCAGTGAATCAATATTTCCATTCATAACATTTAAATGTAAAGAAAAAACATTGAAAATAAATTGACATTCAAGCCATGCTTTTTCTCATGCGGTTTTCCTTCAATGAATTAACAATGGCGGGTCATTACTGGGGGCTTACTAAAGTCAATTTGCACCCAATATCTGGGCACAATGAAGGTTATATGTTAAAGTATTAAATTATAATAGAGAAAAAAATCGACCAATTGTCCATTAAATATGGCTCTCCGGTCACAATCGCTGAATGGAACAATCAGAAGTTGTAAATGAGTCGTAAATAAATGAATTGTGTGAGAACTGTGAGCCCGGCTTCTTAGACCGAGTGCACTCGCACAAAGGGCTCTAGGTCATTTGGAGATCCTCGAGACTGATTGATTTGTGCAAGTTCACTCGATCAGAAACCCGTTTCCTGATGCCGATTTCATATAAAAACTATTACTATAGGGGGACTGAAATACGACACCGGTATCAAAAAAGATGTACTTTAATTTACGGATAAAAAACCGTTGTTTGACAATTTTTTCCTTACTCAGTAGCGCAGACAAGACTTTTTTTTTTTTTAATCTTTAGGAAATGAAGAGTGCATTTCCGGTATAAGCTGTTGAATTTCACACTTTTATAACTACGGGCATTTTGCATTGATAAAAAGAGAAATAAGCATTATGACAAAGATATTCTTATTCACAACAAGTGAAGTTTTTTGTTTAATTCTCACGCATTTAGGATGAAAGTAATCTTAGTCACTTGTATAGAAGGCTTTGATGAATTAACAAGTACATGTAGGCGTGTAGGCTTTCATGATCTTGGGATTTCCTCGCATTCTCTTGATATAACTCGCAATAAAAAAAGAAGAAAAATAATATGATTTTAAGGAAAAACCCATGTCCTTCATCACAATAGCGACGAATCTCAGTCATCTGTCTTATCAAGTCTTATTGGCATTATTATGTCATAGAGAGAAAAAATTAATTTACGCGTTGCGTAATAGACGCTTTTGAATTAAGAAATCTTTAACAATGATACTGTCAAATTTTAAAGAGCTATAGAGCATTGCATCTCTAAATTTGCTTTTTATTTTCACTAAGTCATGTCCCATTGACTTTATGACAATAAGTTGCACCAAGAGCTGTTGTTCAGTTGCTAGATAGACATTTTCCGCATTCAATGGGACATAACGTGAGATAAATAATGTGAAAACATCGAAACAATTACAATTGACCATAAATTACACTAACGACAATTCCATTTACTGTGTGTATTTCATTCCAGCTCTAAACCCCCTCCGAACTCCATACCCATCCACACCCCCTTATCTATTCCTACACCGCCAATGCAGCTTTGATGCAAGATTTTGGAAAAGAAATAAAATCAGAATTCAGTTGTTCGGGAGTACACCTTTAAAGAGGGTTTTTTTTTCAACATCGAATAACATTGCCAAAATTGAAAATTTCAGACTGTTAAGGTTTTAATGTATAAACTTTCATCTTCATGTATGCGTTTGTACTTAAGCATTTCTACAGCTACGATGAGAAAATCTTATGACATATATGTTGTACAAGTCACGTGGTTCCGGTTGTCACTGGACATTCAATGGCCGTCGTCGAGTTGTTCCGGAAATAATACATGGCCAAAACCGGAGGCACTTCATCGGAATGTAAATAAAGAAAAAAAGGTTGAAATTCCTGATAGCTCTTAACACATGTGAATTGCATGACATGCCAAATTCTCGTATCATTTCATTCAAGCTGTCATGCATTAACAAAAGGGGTCATTTAAGAGGACACATTTCATCGGGATGCTATACTATTTGTATCTTGTGTAAATTTGCATACAGACCCCGTACATCATAAAGACCCCGTACATCTTTTAAAAATAGAGGGATTATTCAAATGTATTGAAATTGTGAAAATGACATTGCGAAAGTTTGTTTAAAAAACGAAGCTCAAAATGAAATTATGACGTAATTTAAATAAATGAAGAAAAGATTCCTTTGAAGAAAAGATTCTTAATCTTTATGCTCGCTGAAAACAATGAATGTTTTCAATGTCAGAGATACTATAGGCATAACAGAATTTGAAAAAATGATTATCGAAATCCTTGGCGACCTCGCCTGGGGGTAATATCATGTGAACAAATGCGCGTGCCGGCCCGTGGAATATCCCCGTCTTACAATGGTCGGAAAAAAATACAACCAACTTGAAACAAGGAAAAGGTTTCGTTTCTGTCCCTTGTTCTAAGCGTACACTTGATATCTACAGCTGATAAGCGGGAATACAATTTCAAACATTGTCCGCGTTGCGTTGAAACAAAGCAGCGTTGAAAAGTAAAATTTTATCCTTGAACAAATTCTGATTCATCAAGCGAAATGGTGCGTAAAAACGTCATCAGTTTTTTAAAAAAGTGAATTTTGACAAGCCTATATAGAAGTGTATCTTAAGATTACTTTGTGTTGTCATTTAATATAATAGATAAGACCGAAAGGTTTTAAGACTTTTCACGTCAATAAATCCGGAAAAAATAAATAAATAAAGAAAATCAATTGTATGACACATTTCTGTTTGAAGTAAGAAAGCAATATTAGCTATATTTTCGAAACCTTTTTTTGCCCCCCCCCCCCCATTATGATAATTTTGTACATAAAGTTAATCTTTATGATATTTAAGATTTAAAAGAAATAATTTTTTTAAAGGAAATATTACTCAATTCAATGCAAACCAATTCTGTACGCGACGACGCTACGTGTAATTTTGGCTTTAATTAGGGCCTCTTAAATATAGCTTATAGAATTTTTTTGGCCATTTTAGTAGTAAATTTGCCAATTTACAACAAAAATCTTCGATAAGAAAAGTGCACCTTTAGAATAATTTCCAATAAATAAGTAGGTTTTACAGTACTAGTATATATCTGAATTGAAATAAAATTTTCAAATCTGCATTTAAGTCATATGATAGATTTTCAGCTATGTCGATTTTAACATGCATTATTAATTTTATTTTACACCTTGCAATCTCTAAAGTTAAGAAGGACAAATAAATTGACATTTCAAATTCCATCAGCAAAGTCGATCGGAATTTACTATAACTAGCTGAAAAGTACTTTAAAGAAAAATAGAATTATTTAACTGAATTCTTCAAAACAGCTCAAAATATTTCTTTAAGTATCTATATACTTTCTTTCAGCGAAGATTGGTTTTAACATAATCGAACTTTTTAAAGTTTTAACGATGGGTGAATCATCCTTTTTGAAAACACGAAATGCATGCAAATATACCACATATAGTTACAACTGAAATCTGTCCCATAAAAACCACAGACATCACGACGGCAATTTAATTAGATTCCTAAGCATAATTATTGTTTCGTGCCTCGAACAATTCAACCCTGAACGTCGAGATAGCCATCGAATTTCATTGATACGATCGCAAAATAGCACCTCGGAACAAAAAACACAGATAAAAAATTAGAATATTAGGACACCGAACCCGAGCAAATTGACCCACCCAAGACAAAAGAGAGGCCTTCCATCAATAGGGTTATAGCATTTTATAGAATATAACTGTTACGATAGTCTAAATAAGGGAATTTAAATTACGCATTCTGCCATGCACGGAAAATATTCACTAAATTGAAAAATCTCTGGAATATTTGCGGGACAATGCAGGGGACCTTAAAGGCTTTACGTCTTGATCTTTTCAAGGCTTAAGAACAAAAGGTCGCACACAATGGCATGATAAAATTGGAGGTAAAGACTCTTTGGTGAGTCAGTCTTCTCTCAGATCGTCGTTTGTTTGTATACAAATAACGGCACACAATGCCCGGCATACCTTCCATAATAGAAATATTATTATCCAGGTTTTTGTACTGACCAATAGCTGAGGTCAGCATAATATCTCTCTCTCTCTCTCTCTCTCTCTCTCTCTCTCTCTCTCTCTCTCTCTCTCTCTCTCTCTCTCTTGTACTCTAGAACAACCAAATAAAATCCATTAATGCACATCGCTGCACTCCAATACATACCCCCTGCTCAACTTTACACACTAGGTCCTTATCTCTGCTAGCGGAGGGACAGTTTTTCTACAAATCACGCTTCGAAATTCTATTTGTTTGCAAGCATGTGCATGCACTTTTGGGCGAGGCACATCTATATTTCAAAAAAGAAAAAAATCAAGGAGTAAAAAATGAATTCTATTTTATTTATTAACTTCATATGCATCAAACTTTATAGAAATCATGCTAAATTTAACAACATTCATCTCTGAGTAAACCACTGTATATGTTTGTGCTATCAGGTCGCTTTTTGATTTTTTTCTCTACTTACAATATGTGAACACATTCAATTCTTATCAAATACCTATACAAATGTATCATATTGTTTAGGATTGTAGCGAGAGCTTATGCATAGTAGAATATCAAACTTAGAAAAATATTAAATATACATGTATGTTATAAAATTCACGACTCGAAGCTATATGTAATTTTATATCTTCTCATTTTCCCCAAATTAATCAGACGATAAAATTCATTCTTCCATTTTTTCCAATCTGATAATTTTGATAATCCCAATTGATTATCTGTCATTTAGAATTCAACATATGTAAGACTTCTGTCTGACTTTGATTTATTCCTTTAGAGGGCAGCAAAAAAGTCTGATCCGATAAAAAAAATAGATAATTCGACAATAGTATCGAAATATCCCGAGATGTTGAATAGTACATATCACCGATAATATCAGACCAAGTCTCGACCTAAACGGGATCAAATGTCACATGATACGAGATTTTAAACGGATTGCTCATCCTCGCTACAGCCAACTTGAATAACATTTATATCTCATTTAAATACGATATTTGTTTATGAAAGACCATCCAATCAGATATATTTTATACAAATGAAAAAAAAATCAATTCTATTGTTAATTTTCAGGGGGGGGGGGGGCGTATATCAACTAAATTGAATTTTTTTTTTAAAGAAATCTATAACTGTGCACGATCAGAAACATCTATTGTTATTTCTTAGTGGAAAGTATTTTAAAATACCATAACAAAAACTTGCAAGTTAAATCTAAATATAAAACTTGCACAGATGAATTTTTATCTTCAACATTTGAATCATAATTGTCCCAAAAAAATTTATAGTCACGAACTGAAACCAGGAAGATGAGTTTTTATTCCACACACCCAACGAAAAGTATAAAATATTCAAATTTATATGCACTACAAATGTAGGTGATGTCAAGGCATTACTGTCATGTTGTAAATTTTGAATTTACTGGATAGGCGTTGGCCTAAATACAAATACATAGCAATACGCCGATCCCATGTAAGAAGTAGGATACGTGCTCTTTCTTTCTTTCTTTCTTTCTTTCTTTCTCTCCCTCTCTCTCTCTTCGTTTCTCTTTATGCACGTGTGTCGCTGGGCCTCTTCCAGCTTTCTTCAGAAAATGCTGCATACAATGACTACAGTCACAACATGAGGGACCTCAGAGATCCCAAATGAACAGTACTGTCTATACGCCCCTATGTTCTTTATTTCTATGACCCAGACGTTCCTCCCAAATTATACATGCTAGGTGCGCGAGAAAACGCCCTGTCGCAAGATTCACTTCAACATTGTCAATATTTACTTTTTCTTGACGATTGTTCTTTTTACAGCCATAACGTTATTACATACTCCCAGCTAACGGCATTTAAAGGCGGCTTCCCATAATGCTTGCTGACAATGGCCGACCGAGATTCGGGTTCCGATCAAACGGCAATAATAACAACGGATCACATTACCGCCGGGAATTAACTCAAATATCATCATTGTGACATCCATGAAAGAAGATGCATTCCGAAGTTCGGCTCACGCGATGGGAAACGTAAACATTGGTGACGTCACACAATAAGTTTTTTTCTTGGCCAGGAGGCATATTGTGTTGTCTTGACAATGTTTAGTGTTGTACGAACCGCTCAGGCGCGCGTGAGAACTTCTGATCTGCAGTGTTCGCAGATTCGGAGATATAGATGGTTTTGAATATGTGGTATTGAAAATAATCGTAAAATGTAGATTACACAGAATTGTCAAATTATTGGTATTCTCAAAGTTTGGGATGACATCCTTCCGAAATAAAGCTCCAAATGATACATTTATCATGTATATAGAATTTCCTAAGAGAGGGGTTTGCAATGTCGATCAGGATTTTTGAGTTTATCGATTTTGATCGCTTTGTCATTTCTAGTGGAGGTCATAACCAACACAAACTAAGATGAGAAATATAAGATTCAAAATGATAATGAATAGAAAAAAATAAATAACACAAGAAAAGAAAATCAATGCACACAAAATAAAAAAAGACTAGAACCAAAGGAGGAAAAATTCAGAATTTGTTACAATAAGTTTTTCAAAAGTTTTTATTTTTATTGGTCTACCCTTTGCGCATACAAATTTTTCTTGACGTCACGTATTCAACGTCATAATCGTGGAATTTTTTGGGGGGATGATTATACCAGTGTACTACATTATGCATATGTGGTAAACACAGTTAAGTAAGTTATAAAGGTATTAATGTAATATGCGTGCGTTTATTCTACATATAACCAATTAAGCAATAAAATGGTAACATTTATTGATCTGTTATGACGTAATGTAATCTGTCTACGTCAGAGCATTGACTATTTTTATCAGTTGGTTTATCATTCATCAAACAATTCAAATTTCGATGATATTAATATCAGATAGATACGAGATGCCCGTGTCACTATGGATAGGAAACGCTTTATTAAAACTTCAAAATTCATTAAAATGTTGGATATTTATTTTTCCCACGAAATTCTCGCCTCGGAAGAAGTCTATACAATGTATATGGTCAGGATAAAACGCAATCTTATCAACAATTGCTAGGGTAAAACGGTAAAAATTATGAACTACTTTTGCTTTTATTGCATTTTCAGGCAATCTAAAAAATTAATTCAGATAAATCTGAATTTGACTTATTGTTCATATATAGTACGAGAGAGAGAGAGAGAGAGAGAGAGAGAGAGAGAGAGAGAGAGAGAGAGTAAACGAAATTCTGAAAAGCGATTTTTTCTGTAATTTGCATATCTATACAAGCTTTATTACAAATAGTGCAAATGTACAAAAAGACTTTCTCTGTTTACAGGCCACAGAGAGCGAGAGGTGACGGACGTCACACGACCCTCCTATACAGAAGAGTCGCAGGATGGCGTGTCAAATGGCGCGGTAGTTCTAATTCTTTTGATAAATTCAATAAAACCCTCTCGGGTTTCTGTGTATTTTTGGTAACTTACGTCTTAAAGTTCAACCCGAGAAACTTTTTAAGTGCCAGCTTTCTCTCTTTTTTTGCATGTTGTTAGAGGAAATTCTATATGCCTGTACATTATAAATGCATGAATAAAAATGCATTCACGCAATTGCGCTTGCAAAATGTAATTACATGTATTACCTCTCTTGAAATTAAAATCGTAATGCATCCGACCTGAGCCATAAACTTTATGAAAGAAAATGAATGCACACTTCTTTAACTCCTTACTATTATCTATCCAACTATTAAGCTACGATGCGTCCATTTTCCATTTGTTAAAGGCCCTGGCTAGTGGATAAATCAGTAAATCCTATACGCATAGCAGTTATTCCATAGTAGATAATGGAGTCATTCCAAGAAAATATAAAAAAAGAGAAAACTTTAATGTTTACCTTATATTGTCCTTAATATCATCGAACAAACTGTAAACAAGCATTCTGAGAGTATTGCATAAGCAATACACGTCCCCTACCGGTTTGTGGAAATTGTGAAAACAATGCACTGTTATGCAGAATATCATTTCCTACTGTCTTCTGTACCCCAAATCAACAGACCAACCCGATAACGAACCCGATTGTAATTATACAAAAGACCCTGTCGATTAAATTTACAACACAATGCTTTACACTATTTTACAGAACTAATTTGTTTGTTAGAAACAATAAAAAGAATGGTCCAAGTAATGCACGATATTATTACTGACTACATGTACGTTCCTCATTTATTCAATACACACCGAACCCGATAACGAACCCGAACATTAAAAAATTGGAATATAAAAAAATAATTTTCTCGAAAATATGTCAACCAGACGCTACAAAAGTGTAAACTTAATCTGTAGTTTGACATTTTGAAGCTGTTCAGCAAATTTCATATTATTCCTAAAACGCATAAAGAAAAAAAGTGTAGAAAACTGAAGTGGGACAAACAGACGGACGGACAGACAGACGGACAGACAGACGGACTGATGGACGCAGAGGAAAGCTATAGTCCCCTCAGGTGAAAACCGGTAGGGAACTAATAAAATGTACCGCTACAACATTCATATTGAGGTGCATCAACTTATGCTTGGCGAAAATTTCTCAAAAATCTGATCGAAATGATTACAAGACTCAGCGAAAATTCAAAAGATAATCCCTGTGTATGTCCACAGAGAATTTCAAGAGTCGGCGCAGAGCCTGTTGGCACAAGCTCTGAAGATTTGTATCGCACTGAACGTGTAACAGTTTATCGCCAATGTTAGCGTAATGAGCATGGCGAGGACCACAACCGACATAACACTTGACGGTCTGCTGTAAAACATGGTCCCCGGATGAGAGAGTTGTTTATAGATACAGGCCACACGTACTGTATACTCTGATAAGGGCACGCGATCGTGTGGAAACGTGCACAGACAGTTTGGTTAACATTGAAGTGGGTTTACGATATATGCGAAGTGGTTTCTCATACGTTGCAATTTGTGGAATTTAGTTTGATATATACACGAAATATATCCAGTGGATATAAACGGTACCATATATTCTATATATAGTATATACATGTACAACGTACTATGCAGAGAAACATAACGAACATCTATTATTAAACTATTAATTAATGTTACATATGTACATGTATTTTGCTTTTAATAAAATACAACATTTATAAGATTGATTATAAAATATATATATACACATACCAACACTCTTGGATGACAACGGTGTCTGTTCATCTTCAAATTCAAATGTAAATTTACGTGCAATTAAGAGGAATGGGTGATAGTGGCCATTTTATTACTGTATATATTATAATCTCCCTGAGACTAAGGAATTTTTATAAAGATGTAGGAAAACTCTCCGATTCCAAAGTAAAATATATGGATTTTCCCTTGCCTGCATAATACTGTTTATGTTAAAAAAATCATATTTATAATGGTAGATTTGATGGTTCTTAAACCCCCTGTCTCCACAATTGAGTAAGTTTCCACCCGCATTCGTAATTTGAATGTGGCGATGTGAGAAAAATTTCTCTCAGCCGTATTTCTTATCTTAGTGGATTGTCCTTGTAACGTTACACTGTCGTTTTATTAATATTCGCTGAGTACCAAATTTTTGCGAATTTCGTGGATCAGTTGATGAAAGAATTTTAGAGTTCATTGAATTGCGTAGTAGTAACGCGAAATGTAATAACAACGTAAAATATGATTAAACTCAATTTTTATATTTTGCGTTATTACATTCTGCGTCAGGGTCAACACAAAATGTAATGATGGAGGTTTATTACATTTCATGTCGCTACAGTGCACTATCTAAAAAGAAATTGTATTTACAGGATCACTGGCCACGAGTTCACAAATTCTGAAAATATAATTCCCAGGGATATAAATAAAACAACTGCAATTCTAACTACACGTATGTCCTCTTGTCATGCATTGGGAATATTATCAATTCATTAACGTTGTTACCATGAAGAGCAATATTTGCAAACGTAAATGTAGATTCTGAGTTACATTTAAAGGAATTGTCATTTTTATCATTTTATATTCAGGAAAGACTAAAAGGTTCTGGACATGTCTTCACAATAACTTAAAAAATGCTAAAGACGTACACTCAATAACGCATGTGAATATTACTCAGTTAGTACTTGCTCTATAGAAAGGGGCCGGGGGTATCCGGACCCTTCCCTCCGAAGATTAGAAATTACGAACCTCGAACCCGGACAAAATAACGCATGGTCCTCATTACTCTGGTTTTTTTTTTTACGCCTTTTTGATCGTTATAACGAGCTATAGGCCAAGCAAAGAAAGACAACCCTGTTATTGCTCGGAAGAGATTTTTTTTATGAATGTGTTCGGTCTATCTTTTATTTGATAGAAAATATGCCAACTGCTCTGAATCATTTTTATATTTAAAAAAAGTAAAGCAAATATTTCTTATTTCTCCCTAACATTGGTGTTATAGCAAGTTTATCACGTAAAAGTTTAGTCGCAATTCATATCTGAATATATATATACCCATTATGAGTAATTCCTTCTATTTCTTCCGGAAGTGATTTGTAATTCACAGCTATGTGGAACCTGACATGAGTGAAATCTACATGCCCCTTTCATCGATTGGTTGAAAGATTCAGCGGCAAAACAAAAATCACGAACTGCACGAAATAATCATTATGATGTCAGACTGAAATTCCCACAGAAGAAGATTCGCTTGTTTCTTTTTATTAAAGTACTGATGTATGTAAGTAGTAATTTTGTGAGTTTTCTTACTTTTTACGATAAATATTTCAACTTGTGTAAAAACTGTAAATATAAACAATTAACTTGTTTATTGGATGATTCCTGCGGGTTATGAAGGTGGCGATCACGACACAAAACAAATTACATAACGCGGGTTATGTATTTTTTCATTATTTTCGCTACCGTCATGTTGTAAATTTTGAACTTGCGGGGTGGCAGTAAATACGAAATTTACAAAATAACAACTGTTGTCATTATGTTAAATTTGTATTTACTGCCACCTAGTAAATTCAAAATTTACAACATGACACTAACTTCATTTTTCACCCCAGGCTTTATTTTGATTTTCTAACTTTTGGTTCGTCGTTTTAGAAGTCACCTTTGTTAATGAAAATATGGTTGGTGAGTATTTTGTGGTTATTATTGTTGGTTTTTTTTTACTTTGAATGCAACAAACACCTTTATAGATAACCGTAATTCAACCTGTAATCCAACTTAAGGTAGCTCGCGGGTTTACCTGCTTGTGAGAAAACCTACCTTGAAAATTTGTCCACGTGATCCATAGGTTTTATAGTTTTATTTCTAAAATTTATTTAAGATTCGTCTGCGCGGTAATAATGTTATCGTGTTTCAAATACAGTGTCATTGATAAAATCAAGCAACTCCATTTCAATGAAATATATAGTAAAATGCACATTTTAACCGAGAAACGCATTACAAAACTATGCTCCAAACTTTTGAACGATTCAGACGAAATTAATCACACTCCGCACAAAAACAGAGGAGATAATTATGAATCAATTCATAAAAAAATATCAGTATGTGTTCTCGGCCAATTTTTGGCAAAACAACTTTAAAGATTTAAAAGTTTCTCAAAACCTTATATTTTCATTACGACGTTAGCCTGACGTCATCATTTCCTTACTTCTTAGAACACCAAAATTGAAATGCATTTATTGACAAGACTAGCTGTTTAACACATTTTAGAACATGTTAATGCTTATTAGACATTATTGTGAATGTTATTTAAAAATGCAATTAGTGTAAGGCTGTAGAGATACAGAAAATTGCTATTTTTGTTTTTATGAAACTCTGAGTCAATCAATGCAAAAATAAAATGCCAGGCAACTACTGACATTATAAGTAAGTAATCAAATAAAACAGTTATCTCAAGCCAAAAGAAATTTAAGAATTTAATCGGTAGTACAGATTACGGAAGTTATAATTGTAAAAAAAAAAGCGAAGTTAATGCATACATTCTATTTTAAAACATGACTTTAAATGGAAGAGCTCTAACGCACACTCATTCTTTATCTTTATAGAACAAAATGTGACAATGTATGTGACATCTTTAAATTTTCAGCACTTGATATTATAAATCTTTATATAAACAGTCATAAACCGCATATAAGCTTTTTAAAATATTTTCTTTTATACTTCTAAATATCTCATTTGTCATTTTAAAATAAAATTATGAGTTTACTATGACGGTCAACTCTTTACGTCGATTCCTATTGTGACGTCAGCAATACCGCGAGCTACGTTAAATAGCCACTATCTACAACGTGAACAATAATAAAAAAAAAATTGGGAAATGGACAGCAAATTCATATTACCAGTTTGGTGTGTTTGCATCGTGAGATTCAATAGCCAGAGTTTATAATTATTTCTCTCGCTGATATCGTAACTGACATGACTGAGTCGGAAAACTTAACGATACTCCCTCGTTCCTTGGATATAAAAAGTTTAGAAAAAATGGCGTTTCTACTGCTTAAACAAAGTTCCTATGAGCATTACTTTTCTTGTTAAATGGGAATTTTCCTAATTAAAAAAACCCATTGTTGTTATCCCGTACAAAAACTGGTTCGATATATTGATATACTAGTATACCTTAGTAGATAAAGCTTTCTTCTGATAAAATGTAATGACTTATTTTAATCTTATTTACCTATCTCAATATGAGGTTTATTTTTTACATTAAAAAAATACAGCTTGCATGTATTGCTTTTAATTTCTACTATGTGCAGGGGAAAGGATTATCATTGGATAAAATTATATGAACACCTATCAATTGAACTCAGCTAAAGAAAGATAACTCTAGTCTACAACACATTACACACTATAACGGTATTTGCATATATTATGGAAATCAATTATACCGCTCCACTGTTGCATAAATATTGTATTAGGCAGTGATAAATTTCTCTACAACGGCAACATTCAAAGATAAAATGGCTTATGATAAATTTACCAACAAGCAAAATTAATTTATGTTCATGTTAATAGAATAACTGCTTATGAAAGTAGATTAATAATAACAATAGACTGTCTCTCATACACAAGAGTACAAATAAAATATTTTTACAAAAAACAACAAACAGACAAAACTAAACAATAATGATATTAACAAAAAACACCCCTCCCATGCACTTCCCCTAATAAAAAAAAACCTTCAAAATCCGCAGTCAGCACTTTTGTGAAGACCGATTAGCATACGTTAAGTACCCTCTCTTTTGTTTAAGTAGCTTTCACGAGAAGGATCTATTTCTACCATATATTCTTCCTGATCATCCATTATTACGCAAAGAATGAGCGAGAGGACACTGTCACAAGCAACATGGCAAATAAAACAATACAGTTACTGCTGTCAGAACGATACTCGAAACCTTTCCTTAACGCCGTCTTAGACTTGATTGAAGGCGGAATTAGTGTTTTTGCAAACATGACTGTTCTTGTTATGTATTCAGGATACATAGTTGATAAATCCCGGCTTTATTTTGATTACCCACTCATCTAATTTTCGCTATCGCGCTGCAGATATACCTGATGATTTACCGTCCGTTCACTAACTTCAATGACTTGAAACTACTGCAGAATTGCTATTTAATGACCATTTTTTTTCTCGCTTGTCATTTTTGGTATGCGTGAAGAGAGACGTTTTTCTATTGTGATGTGCAAATTTGATTAATTACTGATCCTTAACTATGTTTTTTTTGTGTAAATTTTGCGAAATTTTATGAACATTGTTTCTCCAAATTTGTTTTTTCTGTAATATGTTAAATGTCAGAGTCAGAAAAAAAGTCGTCGTCAGTCGTCCGATGGTATGGTGTCCGGATAGGGCCATTTGCGTTAGCGCGACATCGCGTTCAGATAAACGAGACCTCGCGCTAACACACAACACGCCGTCGCGCTAACGCAACTTTGCATAACACGCCGTCGCGCTAAGACACAACACGCCGTCGCGCTAACACAACTTTGCACAACACGCCGTCGCGCTAACGCAACTTTGCAAGTTTCACAGTCTAGTAGGAAGTCGTGTCCGGAAATATCAGACTGCGCATGCTTAAATATGTAGGCATGCACGCAAGCATGGATGAAAAATAAACAAAATGTACTTTGAAATATATATATTATTTTCATTTATTATCAATGCATATGAATAAAAATATAGTTACTAGTGTGTCACTGTATAAGGATATGAATTATTATAAAATCTACCAATTGATACATTTACCTTAAATATTTAATAAAATTCATTAAATCAACAATAATATATTCATGACACATAGGCGTCGGAACCGGTGGGGGGGGGGGGGGGGGGGAGCCCCCCCCCCCCCTCTTTTTTTTTTTGATAAGTTATACCTAACCATTAGGAACATAGCAGAATATAGGGTTCAGCCCCCCCCCCCCCCCCCCCCCCCCCCCCATCGCAGGAAACATAATTGTTCCGTAACGTACGTTTGAAATATTTAGAAGTTGGAGTAAAAGGCATAACCCCCCACCCCCACGGATTAGGATTTTTATGATTTTGGGAAGTAGGTTTTTCTCTCTCAATATTTCTGAGGATCAGTCTAGCCCCCCACTTTCAATTTGCTTCCGACGCCAGTGTGACATGTTATATACCTGTAATTTTACATTTTAAAATTTCTTTGCTTTGGTAATATACAGAGCACCTAATATGAATTTGTGACATGTACATGTTATAAATATATCATTGCTAAATTAATTAATTACATCAAATATTTAAGCTAAATTTATCAATTGGTAGATTTATTAATAATTTATATGCATTCTAGCATATCCTTATACAGTGACATACTAGTAACTATATTTTTATTCATATGTATTGATAATAATTGAAAATAATATATGTACATATGTATTTCAAAGTACATTTTATTTATTTTTCATCCATGCTTGCGTGCATGCCTACATATTTAAGCATGCGCAGTCTGATATTTCCGGACACGACTTCCTACTAGACTGTGAAACTTGCAAAGTTGCGTTAGCGCGACGGCGTGTTGTGCAAAGTTGCGTTAGCGCGACGGCGTGTTGTGTGTTAGCGCGACGGCGTGTTATGCAAAGTTGCGTTAGCGCGACGGCGTGTTGTGTGTTAGCGCGATGTCTCGTTTACCTGAACGCGATGTCGCGCTAACGCAAATGGCCCTATCCGGACACCATACGATGGGCTCATAATTTGGTGAGTTCGATTAGGAATCTAGAAAACTTGGAGTCCGATTTGACAGATCGAATGGTTATTATAGGAAAGGCTATCGAAAATCTACAGAAAGGCCAGTCACAGTTACAAGAGCCTTTGGATAGTAAATTGAATATTTCCGAAAAGAATTTCTGTCAAGTTTTTACGATAAATTTAATGCTATAAAAAGCGATCTCGACCTTGAGCTTGGATGTCAACAAACAAAAATTATGAATAGATGTCTTATCAATATCTATCAACTCCATTCTTAAGCGAGAAAGTTGAGAAAATTAAACGACCGGTCTCAGAAAATTGCTCAACCCCAATTGGTTGTTTATTAAACAATGACCCGTTAAGAGACCGATGGGTACAATATTTGCGAATAATGTGGAGCAAAATATAGTGTTCCGATGGGGCCACTTCGACCTTCGCCTTTAAGGCGAAGATGCGAGAGTGCGAAGTTGTGAAGGCGAAAGTGCAAAGATGCGATGGTGAAGCGCGAAGATATGAAGACTTTCGCCTTCGCGTTTTTTGATTGCATTCAGCAAGTCTCGGTCGGTTACACAGAATTTGGTGCAGGCACGGTACTCGGCCAATGTTTGCCGATTTATCTAAGATAATATTGGTACGCATGCGCTAGGCCATCGTGTTTACTTTGATTGTTTATAATTATAAATATTTTAATGTGTATATGTGACATATATGTTTACCAGCCTAATCATTATATACTCTACATAAGATTAATGTCCGCCATAATGTGTACACATGCACTTCCAGACTCCTGTTACCAGTTGTCTATTTACCGTGGATCAAACACAGTAACATTCTGATTTCATTATGCGACATTCCTTGCTCATGCATGGATCTAGAGGGGAGAGGGGGTCCGGACCCCCCCCCCCGGGAAATTCAATATAAATAATTTCACACAGTAAAGGGGAAGAGGGGGTCCGGACCCCACCTTCCTGGAAAATTTAATATTATTATTCTTATATAATAAAATTTCAAAAAATATGCCTCGGAACCCCCCACCCCGACATATACAATTATCCGTCGACCCCGCCCCCGGGATTTGTTCAGTTCCTGTGAAATTTCGAGCGGAAGTATAAGTGTTTGGATAATATTATCAAAATACGTAAGTATTGGTCGTTTTTTAAATATCATATCCTGGTTTTATTTATGTTAACATATGAAAATCTATTAATTCAACCACTATACACATGGTTGAAAACATAAATATTGGGTTGCCGAATAAAATCATACCCATGTTTGATGCCTTTAGTGTGCAATACCATGCTTTTAAAAAAAAAAAATTGAAAACAAAATTATAAATTGAAAAAAAATATGAATGAACAAAGAAGCAACATAAAAAGATTTTGAAAATAGCATATGTTTACCGTATGCAATCCTATAAGTATAAATTCAACTTAATTACAAATGTAAACTGACTTACAATTCCATTTTTTAAAGCATAAACTGGACATAAAATCAAATAAAATCATGAAAAAATCTAACGTGTTGCATAGTTCATATTCTAGATGATGTAAAAGAATTTTATACAAGAACCCATCAATAGACTAAAAATCGCTTACGTTTCAAGAATCTTTCTTAATGACAGCGCTGTGCAAAAATCGCTGATGTTGATGATGTAATGGACACATTAAATAATATATACAGGCAAAAGTGCTTCGCATATCCCTTATGAAAATCTTAAAATTCATGCAAATTCTTTGCATAAGAAGGAAACAAAAAGTAACAGGCATGAATTTCATTTAAAAATTATGTTAATTTTAAATGCGTTTTAGCTGCAGATTTTACTGGTACACTTCACAATAAATCCTTGATACAACCATATCAAAGAGTGGGATACCTTAATAATTCTATCAAATTCTAATAAATCTATTTTTTTTTTATCAAACAATATTCTTTCCTTTATGTGGTATCAATTATTTGCTTTTAAATTAACACATTACTTAATTACTTTCTTGGTGACCTATTGTGATCAGTTTTTGTCCGCCTATTTATTTTTAAAAATTAAAAGGCTAGTGTAACTGTTAATACTATTATTGAATCGTTATGGTCCTAACGCGTTGTTCGCGATCTGGAGTTTGTCTTATTTAAAAAAAAAATCAAAAGATGTATGGACTTTTAAACGTGGCCACCTGATACCCCTACTTATTGTTCATTTTTCTTCCTTTTTGAGAGATATTAAAAAAAACTAGGTTAAGTTAAAGCTAGAAAAGGTACGTTTTATTATTTTACTTCACCATTAATAACCTTTATTAACATCATTTAATTGTTTATGATCAATTCAAATACAAATATTTTATGGTTGTTTTGCATGTTTTATAGTTTAGATCTTTTCATATTTTAAAGTTATCATTTTCTTGACATTATCATTAAATCTCAATTCATATTTAATCGATATTTGCCCTCGTTAGTAATTATATTCGAAATCAACGTACGTGTTTAATACACCATGTAACACTTCTATTTTAAACTTTATCTATGAAATCTTTGAAAACATCAAACGCTTTTATGAGAATTTATTTTTATTGGTCATAAAAAAACCCCAAAAAACCCTGTACATTCACAATGCAGTCTAGTAATTTGCTTCATAGAGTATTTGCTATAAAAACTTAGTGTACGATAGTACGATAAGAGAAACACAATTGAAAACCATAATGTCTAATGTATTTGCATTTCATTCATTTTCATTTTATTTATTCTCATATTGTATAAAACAACATAGAGAAAATATACAATACATACAATATTATTCCGTATTCTGTACACATCAACCTGGAGAGTTGACTCTCTTATTTATAATATCGATAAATTTACATAAGTTATTGATAACAGCTAATTTGTTACATGAAAATAGTTCAAAAAATTTGAAAGCATTTGGTCGTCTTAAATACATTGATGGTAAATAAGCTTTTCTACAGTACTGATCAGACCCAACCTAACAGAAAGTGAACCCAGACTAAACCCCGGGTTTACTTTCTGGGTTAACTAGAGTGGACCCAGAGTAAACCCCAAGTAAACCCAGAGTGGACACATAGAGTAAACCCCGATCAGAAGTATACCCTGAAAGCAGACGCTACATGTGTATTCGGAATATACAAGGGGCTGGAAGCACAGGCAGTAGGATGATAAGTTAAAATACAGGTCTGCTTCACACTTCAATTCAAATACAAATATTTTATGGTTGTTTTGCATGTTTTATAGTTTAGATCTTTTCATATTTTAAAGTTATCATTTTCTTGACATTATCATTAAATCTCAATTCATATTTAATCGATATTTGCCCTCGTTAGTAATTATATTCGAAATCAACGTACGTGTTTAATACACCATGTAACACTTCTATTTTAAACTTTATCTATGAAATCTTTGATGGTCTTTGATAAGTTAAAATACAGGTCTGCTTCACACTTCAGTGCGTATTGTTTACTCCAAAAACAATTCTCGGGTAAACCCAAAGTAAACCCAGAGTGGACCTAAATTTTCAAAAAGTAAACCCAAAGTAAACCCAGAAAGTAAACCCGGGGTTTAGTTGGGGTTCACTCTGGTGTTAGGTTGGGTCTGATCTGTACTGTATATTCTTTCAATTCCGGACATATCATAATATAGTGATATTCGTCGCCAATGTTATTTTTACATAAATTACAAAATCGTTGATTTCTAGGTACATTGTTCCATCTGCCTGTGTCAATTGGCAGTTTATGATTGCTTGTTCTAAATCTAAGCAATGTAGTAATGTTATTCATATAAGCACCAGAGTTTATGTAATTTCTAGGTACAAATTAAAAATGTTATAGGTAAACAAGTTATAGATCAATCCTTTACTAGATGCATTACAATCTGAGACCCATTTTTTGTTGAAATTGGTCAATCAAAGTTTGCCTAACAACATTTAAAATACATTTTTCATTTTCTACATTATGCGTCAACCAGACATAGCTTAGACCACATTCATGTAAAATATTCTGTATACATTCAACCAATTTGAAATTATAATTGTTGATTTGTGTTAGGCAATTTTGATTTTTTACCTTTCAACAATCTTATCCAAAAATTCAACATTATAATTTTTACTTTCACACACAATGGGTATCTAGCAAGTTCACCGTAGATCATAACATTAGGTGTGGGTGTCTTAAGATTAAGTATGAGTTTTCAAAATTTAAGATGCAGCAAATTTTCAATGATACATACATTTTCAAAACCCCACATTTCAGAACCATACATTAAAATTGGAACAATCATTTTATCAAACACATCAAGTTGACAATCAATCGATAGACTTAGTTCTCTTGACTTTTTGATTATTGCGTACATAGCTCTGGTAGCTCTTGTCACTATATATTTCCTAGTACTGTGGAAAGAGCCTGTTCTTGAAAATATAACTCCTAAATATTTAAATTCCTTCACGATTTCTATTTCGTTAACACTGTATAGAAATGATAAATTTGAAGTTTGTCTACCTTTACCAAAAATAATAATTTTAGTTTTCTCAACATTAACTTGTAATTTCCATTTTCACAGTACATTTGAAAACAATGAAGCTGATATTGTAGAACATCTTCAGTTTCGGACATTAGCACAGTGTCGTCTGCATACAACCATAATTCTTAGATAACAATTTAAATTTTGTTCAATTTCTTCAGACAGGCTTTTCAGTCCTGTGACATTTTCATGTGATAAAAAATCCTCAAGATCGCTAAGATATAATGCAAAAAGATTCTCCCTGACAACACCATTCTGACAAGGGAAACATTCAGAAAAATCATTATTATAAAATATTCTTGATTTACAACCATTATACATATTGACAACAACCTTTAAACATTTCCCTTTAATTTGATATTCGATAAGTTTTTTTCATAATCCTATACTCCACACTTTATCGAATGCAGCTTTAAAATCAATAAAGGCACAGAAGAGTTTCTTTTTCTTAAGTGAAGAAAGTTCAATCAGGGAGTAAAGAACAAACATATTGTCAATTGTAGAATAATTTTTCCTAAAACCACTTTGATTTTCTCTGATAAGATTATCATTATCAGCAAAAGTAGTTCTTCCACACTATACAGAAGTAAAGACCTTTCCTAGACAGCTCAAAAAAGTAGTCGGACGGTAATTTTGTGGGTCAGCATAACTACCCTTTTTCTTATATATTGGTTTTATGTTCCCGACCAGCCAGGCTTCCGGAATAAATCCAGTATCAAACACTAAATCAAAAAGATTTACATGTAATGGTATCATGATATTGATGGATGACTTAATATATTCATTAACAACAGTATCTGGTCCCGGCGATTTGTTATTTTTAATAGTTTTAACAACCTCTATAATTTCGGCCGCGGTAACTGGGTCATTGATCAATGACTTACAAAATGTATCTTCGCATCGATCATTGATGGAAGAATAGTCTAGTTCGATATCTAAATCATGTTCGTTCGCGTTAACAGTTTTAAAATAGTCATAAAAATCTACTATGTTAATATCGTTAAATCCGTTACTGCTTTTATCATTCACGAGTTTCCAGTATTCTCTTGGATTTGAACTTCTTAATGCTTTAATGTTACGCTGTAGGTTATTTCTATTAACGTTGTAAGATTTATTTAATATGCGCTTATATTTTTTCTGTGCTCCTTGCAGTTCGGATTTAAACACACTGGTTCTATATAACTTGTATGTACAATTTTTTCTTGCTTTAAAACAATCCGCATTAAACCATTGTTTTGTTTTGTTATTTCTAACCGAAGTTGTATTACGAGGTAAAAATGTTCCAAAAGTGTTCTTGGCTGAGGATAATAATACATCAGCTAAACTATTGAACAAAACATCTGCATCTTCCTTCTGTATTCGATGGAGTCGCGTACTTATCATCTATAGTTTGTTCAATTCTTGAAAAATTTAATGTATTCATATTTTGGCAAAACTCGTTCGACTTGGTTGGATCCCATGATCTAATTCTTTCTGTAGGATTGGCATGAAATGATATATCCTTATAATTTTCACAGCTAAACTGACAAGTCAATGGCATGTGGATATCAGAGTACAAACAGTTAAAATCTAATACTTCAAAATGTTTAACAAACTTAAAAAAATTTGCATTACAAATTAAAGTCAACAACACTTGATCTTGTAGTGGTGAAATTCCCACTATCTGCATCTCCATGACCTCTTCAATTCATTATATATAAACTATTTGTTTTACAAAAGTTCAACAGCTGATTTCCAGAAATATTTGTTTTTTTATCACAACTTATGTGTCCTGCAATTCACATTAATTCACGCAGCTGCTCGCACAGACGTTCTGTAGTAGGTAAGAATCAGACACATAATATACTTTAATTATATAACTATTGTACTTTGCTGAGGTAAGGCTGAATGATGTATAATAATTGTTTTGTGGAATATCTTTAACTGAATATTAAGAAATGGGAATTTCTTATCAAAAACTCAGCTATCGCAATTAAACTTTTTCGTCGTTAATATTTGATAGACTAAGTCTAACTTTGTTTTTTAATTTACGTGAAAATTATGAAAATCGTGACCTGTTTTGAAAACTTTTTTCGTAGACGATATATTGCTCATGAAATTGTGTAATTTGTCTCATATTATATTTTCTTTAAAAATGTTCTACCTGTTGATTCATTTAGGAACGTGCATACATTTTGACATTCATAAGATATTTTTTATCTATGATATGAGATACTTGTATCATGGGCTATTTTTATTTAACGCATGCCTTTCCTTTTGTTTTATTTATTTTTATTCTTTTAAAACGTGATAGAACTAGATTTTAATCATATATTTCGATTTATACAGGAGGAAGACATGAACCCATGCTTTAAGAGTGTTTGATGATCATGGCCAATTCTATACAGTAAAAATATCAAATGAAAAGTTCCATTTGCATACTAAGATATTAGATATTTTTAAGTTCCTAATTTCGCAATTTTTGATTTTTTTTTTCTGTTATTGACATTGTAAATCGTATAAAAAAAAATCAAAGTTTATTATAATAGATAGTACATGTCTATGTAAATAATACATGTAGATTTCATATTCATCTTTAAAATCATGAGAACAATTATCATTTAATTTACGTTATATTCGACATAGTTCCATGTGTACGTAACAAACAATTTTATAAATGAATGAGCGCATATTTTATACACATTATATGTAACATACTGTCTGCATTAAAATAGATCAAAGTATTAAAAACAGATATTGACACTTTGTTTTTCTAGAAGTGATAAACAGTTCTTAAAGCACGTCTTGTCCCTTTGTTAAAATTTTCTAATTATCAATCAACTTTGCTAACATTTCTGTTAGAGAAATAATTACAAAACATTTCTGGAAAATATGAGAAGACTTCCCGACTGACCTCACGACGATGTGTAGAAAGTCACATGTCTGTAATTAATATAACGATATGACGGCATAAACAACGTTGACGTCACGCTCTGCATTCCTTTTGGTATTGTAACATTATAAGTGAATTTTATTGAACATTGATAAAACCGCGCGTTTCCTTTATGTTGACCCTGTTGTGTTTAAATATTTTTTTTCAAAACTTAACATATTTGTTTTTGTAAAACAGTTCAGACTTAGTCCAATTTTTTAATATGATTTTAAATCAATCTTTGAAGAAATCAGTTTAAATCAAATTAAAAGCAAATATGTTAAAGGGAAATCCCCAAATTATATCTATCTATCTATCTATCTATCTATATATAACGATCGTGCCTATTTTAATGATAACTATGAACAAATTATCAATAATAATATCAACTTTTTGTCACTTTTAATGTGTATTACTTACGAGGGTTGTTTTCAAAATAAACTCCGATTAATACTTTGTATGATTTTAATATATGGAGCATTATTTTATATTTCATCGACATCAGGTGACGTCAAACAACTGGAAAGCAAAACCTGTCACTCTTTTTCAAAGTAAACAACTTTCAGTTTCACACACTTTTCATGTTATTTAACCAACTAATAAAATGCACCTTCATACCATTATTTGTCAATTTTTTGTCTTTTGTGGCGTTTCTTAAATCATTAAGGTATGAACATTTCAGTCGACGAAGTTTCGACTTTAGATAAGGAAAGGAAGCAATCAATAGAAAAGAATCTAAAATGTTAAAACAGTGGCCCTGGATCTTTTTTTGGGTCATATGTTTCCTCCGACACAGGATGAATCTCTGCTATTCAGTCAATTGAAATGTAACTGAAAGGTGACTGAATGGCATAGCTGTGCCAGACCATTCAGTTATCATTCAGTTGACTGAATGGCAGAGCTTCATCCTGTGCGTTGGCTAATACTACATCCAAAAAAGTGCCTTTTGTTTAAGGGCGCACAGTGACATTGAATAAAGGTTTTAGATCGATGGTCAAAGTAATATCTGACGTCGCCAAATCATTGTTCAGAGCAAATATACTCTCCTCTTTCACAGACACTGTACACAGAGCTTTTAGGTACATTGTATCCATTAACTAAGTATGAATGTCAACTGTGAAGGTCATAACAGCTCTATATAAAGTCAGGTTTAATGCCATAAAGTATTTCCTATTAGCTTAATCTTGTTCTTATCACAACAGAAAAATGTAGGTAAGGAATGTACATTGAGCTTGACTTCAGATCTATGCCAAGTGAACCATATTCGAATATCAAAATTACTATAGAAGTTATCAACAACAGTACAAGGCATCAGAAACTAACTACACATTAAATCCACTAAATGTAAAGGAGATGACTGAAGTTTTTGTTTGAAAAGACAGGTAACTGATGAAACCTCTGATGGATATTTACCATGTATAGTTTGACTTTCCAATTTGTACGTTAAGGTCAGACGCGACCTATCTTCGGTGTTTTCTATTTTTTCCGATCGCCACAATGTGAAGATTTCCACTTAGTAATTTTATAAATTATTTTTTTTAAAGTTATATGATTCTATTTTTATTTAGATATAAAGTGTTCAATTGAAAATGTATAGTATGGCTTTATATATAAGCATTCAAATGCATTTTGCATAATATTTTAAGGAAAAATTGAAATATTCTCGCTCCGAAAATAGCCTGGTAATGTACCCTGAATTTTGGGGAATTAACAGGTTTGAATGTTTAAGAAATAAGGTATCATTTTTTATGTATATCAGGATATAAATACAAGTTGGTCACGTGATCAAATCCCATTTCGGACTTTATGGAAGATTTGATCACGTACCAACCCGTATTTATATCCCAATATACGTCCAAAAATGGTACCATTTTTCTTATATTTACATTTGTTGCTCGTGATAACCTAGAAAGCCGCTTCGATTAAGATGACGTAACAAAAAATAGTACAACAATTATGCAAGCATTTGATTATCATGAAAAATAAATATAACACTACTTTTGACAAGACAACACTTTTTTATTATGATAAAGGGAAACAGAAAAAAAACCCACATGTACAACTGAAAAAACAAACGATTGAAGCTTGGCGAAATAGTACCACTTTTGTTGAAGTCACAGAGCGGTTAAAAATTTGAAAACAAAGCGATTGAAAGTTGAGTTAGAGTCTAATTACAAGCATTTTCAGGGAAAACCCTATCGCAGAATCAGATACAAGAGCATAATGATTTCCTCCGACATTATAGAGGAAAGCAATTTTAACTTCAAAGTTCTTTATTTACGGAACAAAACGGACAGAAAAGCCAAGGAGTTAAATTTGACCGTGATCCGTGAATGTACTAAACACGAAAAGTCTGTGATATTGCTTTTGCAATTTTGATGGAGGCTTGTAATAAAGTCAGAAATGAACTTTAACTGAATTATTTGCTGCGTTTTACAAAAGAACTTACGACTTACGAATAGATTAATGAATGCTATTAATTACAAATTAATCATTGTTTTCTTCTTATGTTCGTAAAATAAAATTATTAGAATTGAAATAGTTGAAAATGCAGTCCAGATACATTTTCTTTTTTGCCTAAATTATGTTTTCATTATGATATTTAATTGGTGTCTTTCAGCACAAGTCGGTTAGTTTGAGCACATAGAAAAAGTAGTGATCTAGATTATTAATGGGCTACTTTGACCTCTTGACCCATAATGATGTTATGCAGAAATAACAGCGGATTGTGCAATCAGTGTTATATAAAGGAAAACATTTGCATGCATAAATATTTATAAATAAGGAATAAAATCTCCAGGAAAATTATATAAGACTGCGGAACGACCTGTATGTATAAGCGACTTTTATACCACATGTAGCTTTTTGTAGAATTAACAGGAAAATTAAATACCTAACGTAGCTCTGAGAGATATAATTTACCTCTTACTCATAACGCATAGCACATGATCTGGTCTGTCAGCTTGGAAGAACTACCTGTTTTAAAATTGGAAAGAACGTATGGATTTTAAAACGGCGCTACCTGAATTACCAATTTATTTCATGGTTGTTTGCATGTGTTCTTTGTTAATATATTTAACATGTAACTTATCTGATATTTTGTCATTATTTGATTTTAATTCATTATCATCCTATATCTGCCCTGATAAGTATTTTTAATTTGAAAGTCAAAAGAAAAGAGCGATGCATTATACATGATTTATTTTGGTCTTGGTCTTCGATCTTGCAGTTTTATTTGCGTAAAAAATATTCTGAAAACCTTCTTTTAATAAATAGACTGTCATCGCATATGCTTTTGGTAGAGCAAGGCCGTTAAATGGAACTGTCAGATCATTGCGTATCTGCAAATAGTGTAATTTAGGTAAGGTCGAGGATGAATTCTATTTTTATACTTATTTGTCCTTTTCACAAATGTCTTCGTGTATTGTATTTAAAAATAATATTACTGGACTCGTCCTTCAATGTTTAAGTTACTTCAACTCATTGCCATTCATAATCGCAAACAATTGTGCAATCTCGCAATGTATCTGCGTGAGGCAAGTAAAAAACGGGAATGTACCCTACTAGGGCATCCAATTAATGTATAATTATTTTCATAATTATTTGATTGGTTGATTTATAGGGTCTTTCCTCCTATGAAAGTACATGTACGAATACTATTTGTTTTAGAATATAAAAGTTAATATTGATATGTGTGCTTCTGTTTTGATAGAGTGTTAGATAGAGTGTATCGCAATACGTTTATAATTATGTACATATGTAACATCTGCTTATTCATTCATTTGAATTTTAGGAAATAAACAATACAATACGAATATATGTACACTTCATATAACATTATCTAAATTATCGTTATTATAATAACGAACACTTGATTTACAAAATATAGGTCCAAATATAGCAACAGGGTGCAATAAATTTAGAATCCCACTTACAACTGTTTAAAAAACAATATGTTGTTTGCCTATTCTGACTAATACTACATCCAAAAAGTGCCTTTTGTTTAAGAAAGTACAGTAACATTGAATAAAATATTTAGATCAATGGTCAAAGTAATATCTGATGTCGCGAAATCGTTGTTTAGAACAACATACTCTCTCCTTTCACTGTTAGATTCATAATTCATGTACACAGAGCTTTAAGGTAAAATGTATGCACTAATCTTTACCAATTTTGAAAGTCAACTGTGAAGGACAAAACAGCAAAACAGAAAAATGTAGGGAAGGAATGTACATCCTACATCAAATTATACGTTTGATTTACAAAATATAGGTCTAAGTATATCAACAGGGTGCAATGAATTTAAAATCCTTATTACAGCTGTTTAAAAAATATCATGTTGTTATTTGGTCTTATGCTGCATTAAAAGAATGTGAAAAATTGCCAAGAATTGCCATTAACCGTGGTTATGATGATCTTATCAAGGATCTAGGCAATGTTGAACGGTATATTATTTTCTATTGGAACTCCGCGACCTAACTTTGCTCATTGACTGACTGATCTACGCACGGATACATTGACAAGTTTTAATACCTTGGCGTTTTTAGATCTCATAGTGTAGAAGTAAGGAAAAAACCTACCATATAACACAGCAAGTCTTGTATGGAGCAATGAGAAAGATTTACCAATCGACCGAGAAATTTAATCTGTTTTTATCAGTGTTATCACCCCAATCTTATTTTATGAATGTGAAATGTGAGATTTGATAACACAGCTATTTAAAGAAAGTTCATTTAAAAGTTTTGAAATTGTTATGTCATATGAGGTCTTGCATCCAAAATTGTTTGGTATACAAGGAAAACTGGCGATATCCATTTAAACTTTAAGTGGCATATGATTGAAAACTTACCTTTGTAATGTATTGTTATTTTTATAAATGCTTTTCTAAGGGATTAATGCATCCATGATTGAAGGTCCACTATTTGCTTTTTAAAATAATATACCTTTTAGTTGTTGTCTCTTTTCGCCTTATTATACAAGTCTCTAAATGTAATTGTTTTTATTGATAATAATATTAATAATAATAATAATAATATTGAAAATAATATAAAATTAATAAAAAAAAATATGTTTTTGAAAAAAGACAAGTAAAAAACAAACCATCAATTTTTAAACAAGTTATGCATTTTAAAAGTCATGTAGTAGAAAACTATTAAAACTATTAAATATAATCACAACATTGAAAACGGTAACAGGAACAATCTAACTTACATCTAGAAAGAAAATACTTTATAAAATACAACTATCGGTAAATGTACATTGCTCGGAGCCACTGTCATATCTGCTCGCATCATTGTCAAACTTATCAACGGCAGGCGAAATGTCTACTGTATCAAGGACATGCTCAACCCAATCACGCGTACCGTATTTTCGTCCCTCATGTCTTCCTTTTGACAGGGACCTATTATTACATCCAGTAAGGTACATCGTTTGAGGACTTTAAAATGTGGTGACGGTCGATTCAATCAAATATAATATTGATTTATTTTTTTAGTAGAAAGCCTTCAAAAAGGTATGTTTAATTCTTTTGCTTTATCAATATGAAAAAAAATAATCTTAACTTAATAATGTCAATAATAATATGTATATATTTGTTGTTTGTAGTTTATTGACTTATATTGTAAGAATTGTTTCAAAAATGTTGATGGCTTAGTAATCTTTCTTTTGATCATAAAAATTGAATCTAAACTCTTTTTATAATTTCAATATTTTGATGTATTCCTCATAGATATACTTTTAAGCAAATAAGTCTATATAATCCCTCACATATTATTTTAAATTGTGACCATGCCACTTTAAGGATTTTTAATAATCACAGCAAATATAAAAATCTGATATAAAAGAAAAGCATCATGTGCCTACAAAGATAAAAGATATTTTCATGATATCAGATCTAAAGAAAATATGTTATGTCAATATTAAATCAATGGCGTTAACAATCGCTTACGGGTAATCTAATAGGTAATATTTTAACCATCTCGGCTCCTTATTTATAATAGAAGAAACTTGCATTGTCATCCTCAATCAGTATATTGTTTTTAATTCGAATATTTACAAGAATTGACAAGGACGTACATGGGCATGTGTTGTTTAACATGAAATGACAAACAGATAATTTATTAAATACAAAACATACATGTGTTTGTACAAAATAGTTTGGGAGCATTCCGGGTATGTCAATAAGAATTACATTGTAGTTGGAAAAAAACATTAATAAACGTTAAATTCTGAGAGGATTAATTCTTTTTTATAACTTTTATCATATTTTTCATGTCTATGAACAGTGTAATGTGTATTGAGCTCTGGTGTATTTTCAGCACAATGCCTGAACTACACATCAATGGTCGGATTCCATATCATAACTCTTCCCTGGAGAAAAATGCTATTGGAGCCAGTTATGATACCAGCTCCAGTGTAATGTTCACAGGGCGATCGCACAACTCAACAATTGCTATCAGCACTACACCAAATACTATGGATACCGAAAATTCATTCGGTGTAATTGTTTTCTCTATTTTCTGTTTTTGTCTTGCTTTGGTCATTATAATTTCGATCGGAATGTGTCTCATCAGAAAAAGACAGAAAAACGAAAACACGAGAGAGTCAGGAATTCAACGAGTCAGTTGAAATGAAGCCTCTTTCTACGAAAGCCGAGAAGGATCATTCGAGATTCGAGATTCGAAATACGAGATTCGAAATACGAGATTCGAGATTCGAAATTCGAGATTCAATATCTAAATTAACCAATCAAATCATGGATATGAAACCTGTATCCTAGCAACATCAAACTGTTCTAAATAAAGAGCATTCGTACATGCTCTTTCCTACAAATAAATGTCTTAATAGCTCTTATATAGTGGTTATAAAATGTTTAAATCAACATTGATGAATTAACCCCACACAGTATAAACAATTAAATTAGAAATAACACTGTTGGCTTTGCGAATCTAAGTGGTTTTGTTTGCCCTGTATGTATTTCCCCCCGAACAATTTTAACCCGAAGTGTATTCGCCCCAACTGTGTAAAAATCGGCTCGCGAAGAAAGATCTGTTTAATCTAAATGTTTTAGCTATGAAACGAAACTCAATGAAATAATCGACATGTCAAAATATAGGTTATGATAAAGTTTTAAACCATTGAAGATATAATGATTTACAACCTCAAAGACAAAAATCCAGATAAGAATAGTGTATTGTAGGGTATGGCAATGCCATTGTCGATATGAGAGAGAGAGAGAGAGAGAGAGAGAGAGAGAGAGAGAGAGAGAGAGAGAGAGAGAGAGAAAGAGAGAGACAGACAAACGCAGAGAGAGTTTTGTAGAGTCAAATTCAGTTTGATTTAGAATTTGAAATTGATTTGATTTGTTACAAGCATATATAGACAATAATTAAGCCTCTAAAACGAGAAAAGAGAGGAGGTAGCAAGGGTAGGGCAGACCAACTAGCAAGCTTTAATTTTAACGGTGTTAGCGCACCTGTGATTGACATCGACTCTGACTCTCTCTCTCTCTCTCTCTCTCTCTCTCTCTCTCTCTCTCTCTCATCACCTAGCATTTCCTTTTCCGTGAGGGGGTTTGGGGTATTTGTGATATCTTACATTAGCTAGCGAAAATGATAAAAGAAACATGAAATTTTCTTTAAATGTTGTGTGGATGTTGTACGCCAATAATCTGTTTTCAGTATATACATTTCAAGAGGGGGGGGGGGGGGGGGGGGCTATATAGTCCTAATTAATTTGTCAGTTATTCTGTCCCCACTTTGTTTTCTCTTCGTTTTCCAGGTTTCTTTTTATTTGGCTCGGCAAATTAATATAAAACTTTCTGTGTAGCTCCATAACGATCCACTGTAGATAAATTATGATAAATTATGAGTAGTTTTACTTTTGATAAACAGGTACATATCCCTACTTGATTTTTAATTTGACTCTAATAATCGGATTTAATATTCCAATAATTATAGGGTAGGAAAGAGTAGACGGGACTTTTTTGCGCATATCCTACTGTACCATTCATTCAACACAGGTATTAGCACTCATCGAGTTCGACTTGCTTTCCTTTTCTTTCATCCACTGGATTTAAAGCTATTCATTTTTGAAAATATTTTGAATTTATGGCCTGATTATATATAAATTAGAGCTGCGCTGATGCATATATTTACCCAAATGGACCAAAATATAACCAAATGAATCTAAAAATTTTGACAAAATTAGTTTTAAACGTACGACTCTTTTTCAATTCTAATCGGGTATGTCCTTTAGAAAAATCTTGAACCACACACATTTTAGCAAATAAAACGACAATTGTTTCATTTTTTTATGGGGAGGGAGGTGGTGCCGGTAAAAGACATGTATTGCTTGTGGCAGTTGTGCTATACTCTCATTTGTTATAATAGGTAATACTACATAAAATGAAAGTTTCCAATTACACTGTACATAGCTTCTATCACGCATTTTGACCCGTGCGATAGTTTAAAACAATTTTCAAAGCATTTAATGTAATTCAACCGATCATTTTTGAAATTTAATTTTCTGGATCCCCGCCTCTTGTATATTAGAATTACATGTACGTTGACCATATGTACACATTAACTTAATCGGCTATGTTATGGGACGATAACATTTTTTATCAATGTTTTTGCAGGATATGTAACAAATAACAGCCTATTTGTGGGTTTTTGCACTGATTATTTGAAATAATTTGCCGCTATCTTTTATGCATTCCACACACCACTCACAGTTTCTTTATTTGGTGTTCTGTGTGTATGGCGACAAATTGGTAAATTTGCACCACTCACCCCTTGTAGCTTCATCCTGATTACATTTTATCTGGCTAAATGTACTGTAGTAGTATATTAAATACACACATCTTTGTTTGCAATGCTTAATTACATCTTTAGAGATTTACTTACAAAAAAAGTGAACATTTGTATGACTTATATATGTAATTATTGTCAATTTTGGTGCGGTGGGGGTAGGGGGTAGGAAACTACAGAGAAACTTAACTTGGCTGGGAAACATATGCTTTTATTCTTTCTTGTTGATATATCAATGAATGAATTATAACAAAATATATGTACAACAATTAATTTTGAAATATTCATGCACAATCTAATAAAAGGTTTTACTGTTCTCTGCACAAGAAATCGGCAATGTGAACAAATTGGCACCCTATCATCCCTACCTTTAATTGTAGAGAGTAGGTATCCTTCTATATTGAAAACAATTCCAAAAGTAAGACTCATAATAAGTTGTTTACTGAGGAAAAGGAAAAAAAAATGTATATATTAATAATTCCGTATGATGTGATAATATCTCAATGATTTGTTTATAATCATAGTACTAGTGTATCACTGTATGCATACATAAAAACGATTAGTAATGCTTATATTTATTAGTGAAACAGGACAGATTATTTATATTTAGATTATTTAGATACATGTACTAATCTTCATGCGGGGATCTAGAAAGGAGGGGGTCAGGGGATTTGGACCCCCTCCTCGGGAAAATTAGAGCTTATTAAATTTACATAGTAAATTTTTTAAAAAATTGGCCTAGGACCCCCTACAGAAAAAATTAGTTCCGCTTATGAAGTTCTCTACCAAAACCGCATTTTTACACATAAGGGGTGAATAAACCCGGGTTTTAAACTATTACTGGTGGTGAAATACCTTAGGGTTCAAACGCATCAGGTGGAAATGCACCAGGGCAAACAAAATCACTTAGATCCGCGAAGCACACTGCATTATTACTAGTCTACTTAGATATTCTGTGTAAAAGTAAATACAAATAATGATTTAGTTAGGTAGGGAGAAGTGAACATAGCATTTATTTGTATATAAGAGCATGTACTTATGATTTTTATTTAGAACAGTTTGATGTCGCTAGGATACATATTTTCAGATCCTTGATTTGATTGGTTGATTTAGATATTGAATCTCGAATTTCGAATCTCGAATCTCGTATTTCGAATCTCGTATTTCGAATCTCGAATCTCGAATGATCCTTCTCGGCTTTCGTATCTTTCGCCTCCCAATTCTATTCAAACTTGACTCTGAACAAACACCATATAATTATTACTTTTTTTTAAAATTGATTTTTGTTTTTGTTTCTTTATTTTTCGCTATGGCAGAATTTTGTAGATAATTCATGAAATGTATTTTTTTAGCTTTCTCTTTTTTTGTATATTGTTACATGAAATTCTATTATCATTTAATATTCATTCGTTTAATGAGATATTGGCGCTTCTGATTCGTCGAATTTTTTTTGGATACATGCATCAATAAAATTATGCCTGGTCTACTTTTCTCGACTGTTCTGATTTAACACTATTTATAGAACGTGAATTTCCGAAATAAACACTGTCAACAAAATGTAAAGTTGTGTCTGTTTTATTGCCAGCAAACAAAATGCAACTTTATAAACATAAAAAAACTTGAAAGTTTAATCTTCAGAAATAAACAATATACATTATTTAATTCACTTAATAGATAATTCAGCGTCTTCTCGTGATTTCGTCTGCTAGAGATCAATCAACATTACCGCAAGGCTGGCTGTTCCTTTTCAAGAATAATTATAACGAACATATAGGCATATATACACCAGGGCTCCCACTGGACCAAATTTCCCTTTCGCCACTTTTGCGCGTCGTTACGCGGCGCAAGATGTTCATTAACTAATACTTCAAATTCAACACTTATATTACTGAATAATATGTTATAATGTTATATTTATCCCTTAATATTCAGTAAAACATCTACGATGAACCAACACTTATTTCTAAATGATACAAAGATAAATTGTTTGATATACTTTTTTCAGATAACAGATCAAAACATGTAAACATATAACATATCATAACCCATGTGTTACATAAATAATGAATAAACTGTCGGTAGAAGAAAGCACTACAGTGACTACACTAATGTTTATAAATATTAACACAGCACTACACTAACACTGCACAAACACATTTCACATCACATTTCACTTGATCACAGATATCATCACTGGTTAAAGTTCACATGAAAAATCCTTCTGGCCTTCAGGGATGACCATTTTCTGAATGCCTCTTCATAATTCATTTCTTCCTTTCCACTGTTGATGGACATTTTATCAAGTTCTCCAATGTTGTTGGCTTAAGGCAACTTCTTACATCAGTCCCCATATTGACAAGCCAAATGTAAAAATATATGCATATACTGTAAATGTCTTCTGTCAAAAGTAAATGGGGTACATGGTCACGCAAGATTATCATATTTATACCGTAGCGCACTTGACATCAAAGAAAATTAATTATCTGCGTTGATATGTCCATATCAATGACGACCGACTGCAGTGTTTTGAAATTTCATGAGAGAAAAGCAAACACAACCCAATTATACACTTTCACGGTAACACTGCTGTTTAAATTTGGTAACGATGATTTTTTGAATATAAGGTGAATCTATAAAGACTCGTTCCGAATTTCTTTTTTATGTTTTTATTCATTTGCTTGAAAATCCCCGCACATTTTAAAAATTTTCAATAATCTATTCAAATTGAATAGCGGAAAACTTAATTTAAGCGTTATGAACCGACAAAACACTCGACTTGTTGTTAAATATGTTAATTGTGTACTGTATGAAGACACGTGATCCTGTGGAGACCTGTATAGAAAGTTTGGTAACAAGGAAATGGGTTTACTGTATTAACAGACTGGCCAAGAATTAACGAACTCTTGAAACCCAATCCCTAAGAATATAAATAGAACTGTAATTTTAACTATATGCATGTCTTTTTGACAATGGAAATATTAACGTTGTTGTCAAGAAAAACAATATTTGCAAACGTAAATGTAGATTCTGAGTTTCATTTAAAGGAAACATCAGTTTTTAAGCGATGACATTTTCAGTGCATACAGAAAAGAACTTAAAAGTTCAGAACATGTCTATGAAAGGACTTAAAACAATGCTCTATTAGAAAATTATTTGAAAATGTCACTGTCTTCCACATAGGATGGACATGAAAATACGCATGTGAACATAACTCAATCATTACTTTCTCTGTTAGGAGGGGTAGGGGTGATGGGGGAGGGGTGTATCCGGACCCTCCTTACTGAAGATTTAAAACTAGAAACCCTCGTATCCCGGGAAAAAATAACACATAGTGTTCATTACAGTGTTTTTGTCGTACCTCCAGGCCTAAGAAGGAATCATATTTTAGCTTCAAATCACTTCAATGCATAACAATTCAAAGCACTTCAACGGCCTTTCATATCGTAATAACACTTTATCGGCCAAGAAAAGAAAGACAACCCCGTTATTGTCCGGAAGAGATTTTGTATGAACGTGTTCAGTCTATCTTGATGTTTGGATTTTTTACAACCTAACTGCTCTGAATTATTTTGTATTTAAAAATGTAAAGGCATATTTTTTTTAATTTTTCCTTAACATTTGTGTCATAGCAATTTTTTACTTGCAATTTATATCTGATTATTTACATCTAGAAAGTATGATTCCATAGACTTTTGCGGAAATTAATAACAAGTCACAGCTTTATAAAATCCGACAGGACTAGTCTACCCGATCCAGTTCTTACCAGTTTATCGATTGGTCGAAACTTTCGGTAACATTGACTTCAGACTCCACGAAGGAATCATAATGATGTCAGACTCAAATTCTCATAAAACGATTTGGCTGTTTCTTTTATCTAACGCACTTATTTACACTAACAATGATTTAGTTATTGCTACTTTTTATGATCAATTTATTCGTTTGGTAAAAGAAAGATTTAGATATAAGCAATAAACTTCTTTCTACGAAAAACATTGCAGAAAAAAATAAGATAACCCGCTAACGCGCGTTATGTATTTTCTGCAATTTTGTTTCTGTACCTTCATGTCCCGCATGAAACACCAAAGAAAGCATGTTATTGTTTAGATGGTACATGATGCCTTTGCTGTACGCCGTTTAAAAATTTTCTATTTTTGTCTTCCTTTCAGAAGTCACCCCTGTTAATAAAAATTATGGTAAGTAAGTCATTGTGGCTATTTTTTCTAAAGTGAAATGCAACAAACACTTGCAATAGATAAATTAATCAGGGCTGTGTTTTACAAAAGAACTTACGACACAGTCGTAATTTAGTTCAGTTTCATGGAATGATCCCTAACGTACAGAATGTATACAAAAAAAATTGTATAAAAACGATTCAGTTCTTGTAAGTATGGTTTATATGTAATAAGTTAAAATAATTGGTTGGTTATCATTAATGAGCTTTTATAAATTTTGTCGAACCAAATTCAGTGGTCATTATGTACGTAGTGAACAATAAATTTAAAAATATAGAAAACCGACAACAAATTTTAGAACCAGTTTGGTGCGTTTCCATCGTCAATGACCCGGGTTTAAAAATAATTTCCCCGCGGGAATCATAACTTATTTGGAGAACTATATTATACCCATTTGTTCCGTGGATAAAATCGATTGGAGAAATGGTGTTTCTACTGCATTAAACTAAGTTTATATGAGCTTAATGTTTCTTGTTAAAAATAATGGGAAAAGTCATTTAGAGGTCCGGATTGGAGAATATTACGATATTGTCATCATGTACAAAAATTGGTTTGATATACTGGTATATTCCTCAGAGTAGAGAAATCCTTTTTCAAATAAAATAAAACCATTTCTTTAAATCCTGTTTATCGTTAGAGTTTAAGTAACTGATACATGCAGGCTTATCATTAAATATATAGTTTAATCTTTTTTTACGGCAAAATACAATTAAAAAAACACAGCTAGCTCTTGCGTGGCATGTACTCTTCAAACAACAACCTGTCAGGGATAGACAACTCATTGGATACAAATCATATATCGTCAACAATAATGAAAGATCTCATGAAGATCATAATTATTAATGTTCTGCTTACATTGAACTTAGCTAAAGAAAGATAACTTCTGACCAGTCTACAACAAGTTACATACCGTTGTATGAAAATTACAGTACCTGCATATATTATGAAAATCAAATATATAGCTTTACTGTTGCGTATCATTAAGCAGTGATAACTAATTATGCAATGGCAACTTTCAAAGATAAAATGAGCTACCTTATGACAAATAAAAACAAAGCAAAATATACTTTCATGTTAATAAAAAAACTGCTTATGAAAGTAAATTAATAATAGCAATAGATACAGTAAATAGGCATACAAGAAAAATACAGAAAATTACCCCCTCTTACACACACATCAGTACACATAATGAATAAAACACAAACAAAAATAAACCACACAACAAACCAACAAAACATCTACACTTCCCCTAATAAAAAAAACCTACGAAATCCGCAATCAGCACTTTTGTGAAGAAGTATGTGAATACGTTAAGTATCCTTTCTGTTGTTTAAGTAGCTTTTACGAGAAGGATCTATTTCTACCATATACTCTTCCTGATAATCCATTCTTAAGAACAGAACAAGAAAGAGGACACTACTACCAGGGACATGGAGAATAAAACTATACATATCTACTGTCTGAACAGTACTCGGAGAAACTTTTCCCTAACACAGTGACATTGAAATTAGTGTTCCCAGAAACATCACTACTCTTGTAATGTTTTCAGGATACGGTATGCAGGGTTATTTTTGCCCCGTGTAACTTTTGCCTTTATACACTGCAAACAATTTTGCCCCGTCTTGAATTCGCCTAGACGCATTAGTATTTTAAGACAGTTAATCTGAGACATTGGGATTCGCCCAATCTGTGGCAACAATGAAACGGAGACGAATATTTCTCTATACAGTTTGATTTTATCAAATTATATGTCTAAATATTGCAACACGAGACAATAAATACAAAATCCTTCTTACTTATAGCTGTTTAAAAACTGATTATGTTGTTTCTGGGTCTTACACTGTTTAAAAAAAAAGAGTGAAAAATGGCCAACAAATGCCATTAACCATGGCTAAAATTATCTTATAATAAGGGTCTAGGCAATACATTTGTATAATTTTATGTCATGTTTATTTCCCAATAAGTAGATTTTTTATAAGCATTCATTTGATTATATAATTTGCTTATGAATACTTTTGTTTTATCACAAAGTCTGTGAATGCAGATTAACAAGTAGAACAGGAAACACTTTCTTATTGGTACAAGTGATAATTGAGGCATTTAATCCGCTGGAATGAGTGGGACGATAGGAAGTTTTCACTCACAATTGAAATATTTTTTTTGTGATGGCCATCCAAACCAATGAGAGCTTCATGTACGTGTACACTAGAAAACACGGAATGGCCGCATATTATTGTTTTCTTCAATCTAAAACTCAATGCACGCGATCATCCCCAAGTCTATTTTCCATACAAAATTGTAACTGAACATTCCCTCTCCCATTTTATACTAAATAATAGTATGCTATTTATAATAAAGCTACTTGTATCACATTATACATGTACACCCCATCCACCAATTGTGATTCGAGGTTTTTTGGTTTTTTCTGCGGTTTTTATTTTGTAAAACTTAAAAGTTCAGGTTACAGAAAAAAAAAACAATTTCTAAATTTAACATATTAATGACTTTATTAAAAGTTTTAAAACAAATTTACTATTGCATATATTTTACAATGAAAAAAAAAGCTATAAATAGTTTAAATAAGTAAGCTGTTTAAATTTACAAGTTTTGATTTAATATTGAGTAAATTGAGTAAATGATAAAAAAGGATGATTTAATAGAGGAAAAACTGAAACATATTACGCATTAATTGTTTCTCGTAGAGGAACACTCCTTTCTTGATTCATCTTTTTGACTAAAATACCCTCCAAAATATTAACATTGACCTATAATATTTTTTCTTCTAGGCAGCCTAAAAACTTGTAGATGTCGACGGACAACATATTAAGTAAAAACATTTAAATAAAATACGCCTATACATACTAATGCGGTAAAAAAATCTGTCAAATTAAGCATCCCCCTTCCCCAAAACATTCTCGAGAAGGAAGTATTTGAAACGTGAAGTATCCCCTTGATTGTAGCTACTGAAGTCTTCACATTTCATAACGTCATTACGATATACTCTTCCTGATTATCCAGTCTTCAGTTCATTTGAAAACAGAAATCAGAGAAGACATTCTAACATGGCGAGTGGAACCATTCAAGACCTCCTGTCTAAGCGATATTCGGATAGACTTACCCCGAACACTGTGATTCACCTTACTGAAGGTGCCATTGGTGTCTTTGGAAATATCATTGTTCTTGTAATGTACTCCAGATATATTGCTGACAAGAACGGGACAAGGTACTTTATCCCTGTTCTAGCTGTGGTTGACCTCATGGGATGTCTGTCAAACGTGGTCCAATTTCAGCTGGACAACACTATGCGATACACCTACCCTGACGTCCATCTCTGCAAAACTCTTTTTTTCTTGATGATAATGTCTGGTGGACTCTCCGCTCATCTTATTTTCGCTATTTCTCTGCAGAGATACTTGATGATTTGCCGTCCGTTTGGTCAGCAGATGACACGAAAGTATTGCAGGCTCGCTTTTGTGATTTTTGTTCTTTTCTCGTTCGGATATGCCGCTCCTGTGTTAAAGTTTGGAGGATTTAATGAAATAAAAATATGGTTAAAGAGAAAATCTGGCAATGTAAATCGGACTTTCTCTTTTACTATAGGGAGTTGTCATTTCGATGATGGTTCGCACGGACCTAGAGTTATGGTTCCTTACTTCGGAACATTGTTGGTACTTTCGTTTATGAATATCATTGCGACTTCCGGTTTATACATACCCGTGACCAAAACTATCTATAGGACACTCTCATCAAACAAGAATCATGGAAACAGAGTCAGTCGAATGTTGGATGGAGATACACCGATATCCTCAAAAGACACACACAGTACTAGTGTTGAAAAAATCAAAATGTCAGAAATTCCTCAACAAAGCCAAAATACAAAGTCAAAATGCTCTGGAACTGAAATAAAAGCTGGACCTGGTATAAAATCCGCACTGCAGGAAACGGACCGAGAACAGAAGGCTCGTAAAAGAATAAGCGTCATGTTTCTTATCATCATAATTGTCTACGTAGTTTCGTATCTGACGTCACTAGCCACACAAGTCTATGAATTCCTATCCACAGAACGTATGTCAGGTTACCGATTGCACATCCATATGTTTTGTCTTCGTTTAAACCTTCTAAACCACATAGCAAATCCGTATATCTACTGGTTTTACGACGTCAAATTTCGAAAAGAACTTCAGAAGTTATGTTGTAAGAAACATTAAGTGAGGCATGTGTAAGACAAGAGAGGCTATCATAATGAATGAACAAAATAAAACCAAACCCCAATCCTATATTCATATTATTTGCGTGTTAAGGTGATATATTTTATTTCGGTTTATTTATTAGCGCTGTTTCTCGGTTGGGAATGAATTTTCTGAGTTTTCTGCTTTAAGGTACATTTGCTTATAAATAAGAATCCGTTGTATGGATTGGATATGACGAATGGCAAACTTTGATAACTTTAAAGAAAAAAGAATTCAAAAATCAAAATTCTTCTACTGAAAAACATTTCCCAAAACAATTTAATTGTATTTGATTCATTTCTAAGTTGATAACGTTGGAAAATTTTGCGAAGAGTTGCGAGTATTTCCGTATAGAGAAAATATTTAAACAATTCACATTATGAATCTCCGTAAGAAATGTACTTTTGTTCACGTGAGTTATTTTAGGTAAAATCGTATCTCGATTTCAATTGTACTTCATTAAAAGGTGTGTATATTCTGGACAAATTTCGTTAAAGGAGTTACGAAAACAGTCGCCATGGACATATTATTACAACATCTCTTAATATTTTTTGTGAGTTTCTTTAAAAAAACCCATTTAAAGTGACACTACAGCTCATTTTGCACAAATTTCATAAAATGGCAGTTTTCTCGTTACCTAAAGGAATTTTCATGCAAAGTTCTTAGTATGAACTTTGCAAAAATTACGCTATGTGAAACTAAAAATTCTCAATTTATCACTAAAACGAATAATTTTAGACGGACCATAGAGTTAATATTGTCAGTCCAGTCTTTCGTTCAGCAGCACATGCGCATCGATTGTAAACATTTCAGTAAGAGGGTTAGAAGACCACAAATTTCGACAGATTTGGCTAAAAAGTGAATCTTCTTATCTCGTTAATACGCAATTGTATTATAAGAATATGTTAACATCTAGATGCGCAGAGGATTATTATTTCCTTTCTTCGCAAAGTGCCTCATTTCATATGATATGATATAAAATCTGAATTTCGAAACATCTTTGACACGCAGTAGAGAGCTTATTATTGCAGTAAAGAAAATCAAACTTTCAATACATGCACAGCTTTTTTTTTTTAAATTTAATTGTGTTAATAAATGACCAAGATGATGAAAATAAGCTGTAGTGTATCTTTAAATAAAACCGAGTTAGAACAGTTTGTATATATCTATTTTTTTTATTTTTGCTGCTGCATTCTATCATTTCATTGTAAAGGTTAAATATGCTATTTTGACATATCTTTAGAATAAAGATTTGTCAGAACAATCCCCATCTTTAACCTGAAGAATGTGGACATAAACAAAATAAGGTCTGGTGTTAATAATCTTTAGCTCTGAGATAATATAACATTTAAAGTTGTTTAGTATTTTTCTTTGTCTAGAATTTTCTTAATGAACAAATAAATTTCTTTGTTGATGATTTTGACTTAACTTTTCGTCACATCTGAGTTAACTGAATGACAGAGATTCATTCTGTGATGTCGATACAGCAAGTAAAAATATTAAATACACAGTCTTACAGGGTCGAATTATTTCGAGGCAATTTTACACTAGAACACTGAATATTCTGTCTTTTTAAGGTATTTGATTTATAATGAAGAGAAATTGAACACTTTTTCATCATTTTAATTCAGTTGTATACGTGTTCCTAAATAACAAACCAAAATCCCATCATTTCGCACTTTAAATGTCTTTGAAGAGTTAATTGTATTTGGTGAAAGAGGAATTAATTTCGTCAATATGTCTGCGGTAAATGATTTATTTATTTCATACTGTGATAAAGAGAGAGTTTATGGATATATATTTACCAGGAGATTTAATGAATTTCTGATTAATTTCTACAATATCTTGAAAACACAACTGCCTCCCATAGTCTTCAATATTAAATTTGAGGTGCAATTACTTGGACAGTAATCAAAAATTTTGTGAATTCCTTTGGTGGAGTATTTTTTTTAATTTGAAAACACTTTCAAAATCCTACCATCGGACCGTGAATTAACTACTTACAAAATATGGCCGTAATCCATTGAGTACTTTACGAGGACTAGTGGTCGCGATCGTTTTTAGGCTGTATTATTCCCTACAGACAAAAAAGCTCTGTAAACATATATACAGAAAAAGTTCAAGTTTTATAGTTTTAATGTTTGTAATTTTTCTTCCAAAAAGAAAAGTACGCTTTTACAATGTCAGAGTTAATCCTCATTTTGACGTCATATTTTGAATTCTACTACATCACATTGATTTCACTGGATATATGTGATGTGTGATTCTGAATATGAATTTTATACAAAAAATTATTTATATTTATATGAATTAACACATTCTAAATCGTTTTATTTCTTTTCGTTTTATAACAATTATCTCGTTTCATGGTGTAGGCATGAGAGAGTTATCGATCTTTATGTAAACAATTTTACATGAATTTTATGTTTTGGAAATTACTAAAAGGGTGTCACGTTAGGTTGTTGTTGTATATATATATATATATATATATATATATATATATATATATATATATATATATATATATATATATATATATATATATATATATATGCCAAGGAAAGGGGAGTCCAAGGAATATTTTCGGTACTTTATGATGCAAATTTAAGATTTCTTTAGTACCCTCAGTGCCGACCTTAGGATCACTCAGAGTTTCCCCAGTACCCTCAGTGCCGTCATTAGGGTCTCACGGGGTAAGTAATCTTTTTGCCGTGCCACACATGGCTTCCCCAGAGTTGTTTGATAGTTGATAGTCTCAGGTGTCTTTTATAAAGAAGTGAACCGTTATAAAAGTAGGGTTTTAAAACGCAAATCTATCGAGGAAAACAGGGAGTGCCATCATCTTCATGGCACATGGGTGAAGAGCACGATAAAACCATTAGTGCTCTGAAAGAAAAGCTTAACACAGTTCCGGTTGTTGCCTACCAATAAGTCACCCCATACTAATACCAGCATTAAAGAGCTTGTAGTGGACATGTATAAAGGTAAGACAGAACCAAGACAGTGATTATAAATGCAAGTCAGAGGAGAATTTTTCGGTACAATAACTTGGGTATCTGGCTTTGAAGTGGTCTGTGAAGATTTTTGATTCATAAGCAGGAGCTGAGGTTGCTGTTAACGACGCAAATAATTGGTACCGGCAGCACTCCTAGCATTAAAACGATCCCTGCAAATAAAAAAAACACGTCCCGTTAATTTAGTCAAAAGATTATATGACTTTAGTTTAGTTTAAACAAATATTCATCTTTTGTTTGTTACGTCATTTTTTAGATTTCGTTAAACTCCGCCTTCATAGGATATTTTATGCGTAACAACTTTGTTATATTTTACGTAAACTTGGGTACACATGTGTATCACAGCCAGGGTTTGAATTATTTGTGACCGAGTTTACTAGGCGATGCCTTTCCTAGGAGTGTATTGCTATTTTTAAAGATAATGATAATTGATTTTATGACCTGTACCAACTTTAAAATATTTTTTGCAAAACTTTTTGCTATTTCACATTCGCAACAACATCGAACTGTCTAAATTTTGAATGTTGTTTAATGACATTACTGAGACAATGAGCCAATTATACTTTCATGCTAAATACTAAAATCTGATTGGTTTTGACTCAGTTCATAATCCGATCTATTGCCCTCAGCGTTAGCAAAACAATAGCATGCAACGAATAACACAACGGATTGTTACATGCGCGTAGAGTATGCGCGTACGGTTCGACGTAAAATTCACGGTTCGTCTTTTTACCCCAATGAACCCCAATGATACCCAAATGAACCTTATTGATTCCCAAATATACCTAATGATACACCTATGATACCAAATGATATCCCAATGAACCCTAATGATACCCTAATGAACTTTGAAATACCCCAATGATGCTAAATATCAGCATAGATAACAGATATTCAGCGCAAGCGTGTGAATAAACATTGTTTATACATTAATATCATTGTTTTTTCCCTTTCTTTGTTCATTCTTGACCGAGAGTTTTCTAAATTCTATTATTTTTAATCTATTCTCTAAAATTAAAATAAAAAACCAAAACCATAGCTAAATATTTAGAGGAGCGGGTAGGGTTTTAAAAAATCCAAACTGAAATGGAAGATATATACAATTCTGTTCCAAGGTCAAATTTCTCTATAATTTTTGTTACTGCCCCAAATAAGAAATTAAAGACTGTTCTTAAAAAGCAATTGGGGAGAGAGGGGTTCTCCCATTCAACTTTCCCGTTTTCTGCATTCATCATTTATTCGTATAGGCGTAGAACACAATACATTCATTGCTTACAATATAGTATAAGTATTAGCTTATATGATATAAGTATTAACTACCAATCTGTCGTGGTATAAAAATGAAATTAAAATATGCTCCCCTATGCGTATTTATTTGCATACTTTAAACCAAAGTTGCTAGATCCAAAGTATCAGCCCGATTCTAAAATCGCCTTACATTTTCTGTCATTATGTTAATTAGTCAAGACCTTGCGACAATGGCGCCCACGTTGATTTTGAGGAACCAGGATTCAGAACTAGATACGAGGACGGAGACTAACGCCTAGTGAAGTTGCTGACAGTTCTATATTTTGGTAGGCCTACCGATACAAGAAGCACTACCAAGAGTGGTACTTGGAATTCCACCCGAGATTGGTTCATTCATTGCTGAATAACCGGCAAAACTCATACGAAAAAAAAAGTTATTTGTGAAATTTTCACTTAAGTATGCAGTATTTCGTTTTGAAACACCGCCGAAACCATCTCTAACAGTCGGCTTTTCACCTGTTCTTGTTTACAAGGAAGTCTTCTCTTCTTCTTTGCTGGTGCTGATGTTGACGTAGAACTACGTGCTAGTTGTTAGAGATAATAAGTAGGGGAGAGCTTGTGATATGATTGTTCTAGATTGTCGCCTGGTGACAGCTTTCTCAATATACATGTAAGAGTCAAAACGACGCGTTTACTCAAATAAAAATGAAAAAAAAATGTAGAAAGATATCAATAGATAATATTTATAACGGTTCATATTGACGCCAACTTAGAGGGTACAAATTAGCTGCATGTCTTTAGCTCTTAAACTGAAAAAAAATCCGATTTTTTTTTCAAAATCCAATTTTGAAATTTCTGTTTAGTTATCATAGTGTCCTTTCTGACATAAATTATCTTTTAAAATAATATTTGCAATATGACTACTTTGTTGTCATGTACAAATTTTGAATCGCAATAATCTAAATTTTTGTAAAGAACAATAGAAACACATGGAAAATATGCATTTTTCGATAATTATTCTGTGTCTCTAAAAGATTACATTATTTAATCACATTTTATAACTCAAGAAAAAAGCTCTGTAACTCTGTAAAAAGCGATGTTGGCATATTTGCATTCGGTTATAATGTTAGTGGGACCACTTTAATTCAAATAAATGGTGTGGGGTTCTCTTTACTCATCAAAGTTTATTAAACTGTATGAAGGAATTCGATGACAATGCTTGGTCACCGAGCTTTGATTCCTGTATAGAACTGATCTTAAAGCCTTTTCATTAGGTATACGTTTATTTTCTTCGTTTGTTTTCATGAATATGTATAAACCTTGTCTATATTTTTCTAGGAATAAGAATTTTTTTTTGTTTTGTTTCTTTTTTTCATGGGAGGGGGGGGGGGGTCAATTACTATCGGTAATTTAATTTCTCCAGGGGGAAAAGGTCAGACCCACGCATCTCCTCCTAGATCTGCTCAAGATATGAATACTTTGATACTACATTCAGCATTTTTTTATTCCACTGAATAAAAGTACATGTGTAATACAAAGCCTGGTTTGTAGATTACGTATGTACATATGATTTAAACCAAAATTTAAAATTAGTAGCCATTTCCTGATGTTCTTGACAATTCAAAAAATCATTCATATAATATTGGGGAATAGATAATACCTCCTCAGCCTGGCCAAGGAGCCCGGCTAAAAATTGCTTTTTTGTAAAAAAAAAAAAAAAAAAAAACCCAGTAAAGGATCTTTGCTATGTATACTTTTAAGTATTATCTGTAATTTATTGTGCATTATTTTCTCGAACATTTAAAACAAAACCCAATGGATGTAAATTCAAAGTTATGAAATAAAATGCTGTTAGAGGTACATCATATATGTTCCACAACTTACAAGGTTGTAAATTTTGAAGTTTGACACTGCCCGACCAAAAAGTATTTACACAGTTACATAAAACCATAAATGCAATTTTACCCTCCATGATAGCTTATTCCTTGGCATTTAGTCCATTTATCAAGTTTATCTTTGTCATTCTAAGAGACGCAGTAATTTTTTTTTTTACATGTACCATCATATTTCACCGATATCAAAATAAAACTTGTTTTCATAAAATATGATTAAAATCGGATTGTTTTTTTTTACTTTATCATATTTAAAAGTGAGTTTTATCCGCAGCATTTTCAACCCCAAGAAATATCAACAAAAATTTTGTTTTTGTTTCAAACACTTCATGTTTAAAATAAAATACTCAAGTAAGAATGCTAGGTCAGTTTGCTTGTAAGTCAAACTAGGGGAAAATATAAAAACCTTCCAATTTCGAAAAGTGGAGTAAATAAAAATTAATGTATCGTTGTATGTCACAAGTGTGAGTTTATTTCGATAGAATCGTAAAATAATGAAAGAAAAATCCTATATCAAAGTATTGAATCGGTATCTTTTTTAATATCACATTACACTATTTCTAATGTAAAGCTACACTGGATTTCGCCGCATTAACCATTTACAAAGTGCATAGCAGTTTCATCTATACATGCATACATGTGCATTAAAAAACTAAATTAAATGTTTTTGTACAATCCAAATGAATATAGTTTTTCTGTCTTTTAGAGAATATTTCCGACAAAATTTCGATAACACTTATAGTGTTAGGAAGAGAACAATTTTCCATTTTACGTAAAAAAACAAACATTTTTTTTATCTATCTGGAAACAGTATTTGAATAATTTTTACGACATTATCTACATGTATCGTATTGTTATCGTTGCAACACTATCTTTAAACTCTTGTATAGAATATATCTGGTACACAGTCAAACTATAAATATTTGCTGTCAGCAATAAGCGTCTTTTGATAATGAAACAACATCTCAAGTATAAAAACAACATGAGGTATAAGTATGGTATAAAACACAATATTCATCATCACGGAACGATTAATGGATTTGCATATCACGTGGGTTTTCAAGTTAAATACCATTACTGGCAGTTTTTCGAACATTTTGGACGTATCATTTGGTGAGAAAACAAACTTTTTGAATGTTTCTCATAAGAACACTTTTCGGCTAGAAAAAAATAAATACAAATGGAATCCAAGGTATTTTTCTTTTCTTATTATGTGCTCATTATATTAAATGTACCTTGTTATTTATAAAGTTTAGTTTGTTTTCTTACTACTTATAACCTTCTAGATTTTTAAACTTCAATTTATTAAATAATTATATTAACAGCTAATATGAATGAACTATTGCTAAAAAAGAAAAGAAAGAAAGAACGTGTTTGTCCAAATAGTTCGTGGTATAATTATATTTTAGTCAAAAGCGACACTATCTTCAAAAAAGCGTTACAGTATTTTAAAGCTATACACTATATTATATATATATATATATATATATATATATATATATATATATATATATATATATATATATATATATATAATTTTTTGGCGTGGTCTAATTTGACTTTGATTTAGGACGTCATACAAGGTCATTGCACATCCGTTGATTGCAAGGCACTGCTACATGCTGAATGACCTTAACCTTACACTTAACCTGACTTTGTTTAGGGTCACTGCATATCTTCTACCAAAAGGCTGTATGAGCCAAATTTGGCCAAGGGGAGAAAAGATATGCAACGGACAAGACGACAGACGAAAAACATGAAAAACAGATGACTTAACACATTTTAGAATGACAAATAACGGGTCTGAATCTGTAAAAATTGAATAAATAAGGGTAGTGGGACTTCATGTTTCCAAAACCGTTTCTTGAAATCCAGCTATGATAAAAAAATTCACATTTTTAGGGTCCCGATTATCGAGAACTAGAGATGACCACGTCGCCATTTTTACACAGTCGCAGTGGTATACACTAGAATTGGTCCCTCCATATGAATTATAAATTTTGAATTAAAAAATCCATTCTGGAATGCAGTTCACTTTTGAAATGGTATATTGAACTGCTTTTCAAAAACCGATTGCACTTCTCGTTTCACTATGAAAGTTGTTCAAACTGCAAGGTAAGTGGAATCGAACGCCTAACTGTATGCGAGGTACATGCTTTCACAGAAGAGACTTTGTAAAAAAAAATGGTAACGTTGTACCAGGAAAACAATATACAAATTAGTTTTGAGCAGGAGTTTAACTACTTGTAGATTTTAAACTGATATTCATGTGCAATAAGAAAAAAATATTATTTCCTTTTTTTTCATAGTCTAAAGTTGTTGTACATCAATCAGATTTGAAACTTTGATTTTAAAAATGAAAAATAAGCATTTTCGAAAAGTTGGGTTAAAATTTGTTAATATCGTGTTTAAAACCGCAAATGTTCATATTGTTATTTAATTTCTTTTAGATTTATACCTCGTTGGTTTTGCCCTTATGACGTGGCGTTGGGAATTTGAAAGGCAAACAGAAAAAAATTAATAAGTGTTGACAATTTTGAGTTTTATGATTTTTTTGTTGGATATCCAGTTACATGTAAACATTGGTGCAGCAATCAGGGCTATCAGATTCTATCTCGGAAACGGACCCGCGAAGGGAACAGAGGCAGTGATCCCATGCGATCAGACGCATTTTTCTGGTCTCAATCTGTTGCTAAAAATTAAAGGTGTATTCAAAAAACGGAATTAAATATAAACCACAGGGTAAGATTTACTAACAGTAGGTTGGCAAATTGATGTAATGTTCAAAATGTTAATCTTAATTTGATATTGCTCTATACAAAGAAATAACATATCTACAACGACACGTCCATGTTTATATTTATTTTGAAATACTTATACCCCTCCCAATCCCCCACCCCCCAAAAAAACACCCAAAAAAAACCCCCACAGGAGCAGATATATGTCAGTGCCAATTTATTTTATTTGGGTGGACTGTTATAGATACAGAACATTGTCTAATGATCTCATGCAAGTATTTTGATCTATAGGGGACAATTTTGACGTCACTTAAAAAAACTGCTATTGTACTAAAAAAAGGTATAGCCTTTTAAATATCCAACCTGCCGACACACTTGATGTTGAATTTAGAATAAAGGCATTGAAGTGTTCGCACTTGGTATAACATTCGTTCTCGCATAAACGCCTACAAGGAGGTATGTTCTTTTTTCTTGTTTTTTATTAAACGAATGGTCATCACTATTTATTTATTTTCTGTTTCACTTTTTTGTCCCTTGTTTCTATAAAAGTTGGGGCGAAATACATTGCTCAATTGGTGAGAACTATTTGAACGTTATATGTCAACTTAAATATAAACTGATGTTTAATAACTGTTATGGGGAATTTCTTTTACTGAATGTTTTAAACTAGAATATCTCTTCAAGTTCTTATAAAACATTCAGTTACTCATAACCATTTAAATTGTGTAATTTGTTTTTAATTGATGGCTTTCTTTTCAGCACAATGCCTGAAATACATATCAATGGTCGGTTTCCATATCATAACTTCACCCTCGAAACCGATAATTTTGAGGCCAGTTATGATACCAGCTCCAGTTTAATGGTCACAGGGCGATCGCACAACTTAACAATTGCTATCAGCACTACTGCAACTACTTTGGATTCCGAAAATTTGTTTTGTGGAATTGATTTCTTTATTGTCTTTCTTTGTTTTTCTTTGGTCATTATCATTGCAAGCGGAATTTGGCTCGTCAGAAAAAGACGGATAATGAAAACTCGAGAAAGTCAGGAACCCAACGTGTCAAGACAATTGGAGCCTCTGTACTGTCCCACTTCCATTCAAGACTGTAGCTAAACAATAAACCATGTTCATATGATTACTGCCCAAATGTGATGCAGTGCAGTTTAAAAGAATATATGACGGGAGGATTTTTTGCGTTTGAAAATGAATTTTGATTTGGATTCTTAGTTTTTCTTATAAGCAGAATTCACGGAAGCTTTCGGGCGTGGTTTGTTCTACCTTTGTCGACTTTATATAAATTTTACTTTGTTGTTTTTTTAACTTCAAGCTGACATTTACTAGGATTTGGCAAACTAATGCAATGTTCACTATTTTAATATTATGTTCAATAGAATTGTTCAATAGATAATGTTCAATACAAAAAATTACATTTAAATGTCTAATAAATGTATTTATTCATTATTATATCTTTAAAAACCTCCATTAGCAGCTCTTTATTTTTAGTTATCAATATTTCTTGATGCACAAAACTTGGATCGATTATTCATATTTTAACATTGGTACATTTTCCTGCAAATAACATAGAATGATTTAACGCTTACACAACGTATGTAAGTATAATAATGTATAAGATTGTAATAAGAATCAAACAACACAATAATTAAAAACGGAGGTTAATTGATTATATTTACCTGTTCAACTGTCTTTGTCTGTGATAACATTACAAATCAATTTTGAACCCCACAACCCAATAACTTCATAAAACATGAGTGACACAAAATGGACGTGTCTTATAACATAACCGAAAAACGGTATTGGCTACGACGTGTAGTAATACGTAGCATGTGCTACATAAAAACTTGGGTTTATTCGGGGTTTACTTTGGGTTTACTTGGAAATTGCTTTTTTCGGTCAACTGTACGCACTGAGTGTGAAACAGACCCGTAATTTATTTAACAATCCTACTGCCTGTAATTCCTGCCCCTTGTGTATTCTGAATACACAGTTAGCGTCTGTTTTCAGGGGTGTACTTCTGATTGGGGTTTACTCTCTGTATTCACTCTGGGTTTACTTTGGGTTTACTCTGGTTTTACTCTGGGTCCACTCTATAGTAAACCCAAAGTTAACCAATAAAGTAATCCCAGGGTTTAGTTCGGGTTTATTTCCTATTAGGTTGGGTCTGATCGGTACTGTATATATATATATATATATATATATATATATATATATATATATATATATATATATATATATATATATATATATATATAATTTTTTGGCGTGGTCTAATTTGACTTTGATTTAGGACGTCATACAAGGTCATTGCACATCCGTTGATCGCAAGGCACTTTGTGGGTGAAATATGAGCCAGATTGGACCAAAGGGAGGGAACAATATCATCCGAACAAGGATTTTGTTTTAGATAATTCTGCTACATGCTGAATGACCTTAACCTTACACTTAACCTGACTTTGTTTAGGGTCACTGCATATCTTCTACCAAAAGGCTGTATGAGCCAAATTTGGCCAAGGGGAGAAAAGATATGCAACGGACAAGACGACAGACGAAAAACATGAAAAACAGATGACTTAACACATTTTAGAATGACAAATAACGGGTCTGAATCTGTAAAAATTGAATAAATAAGGGTAGTGGGACTTCATGTTTCCAAAACCGTTTCTTGAAATCCAGCTATGATAAAAAAATTCACATTTTTAGGGTCCCGATTATCGAGAACTAGAGATGACCACGTCGCCATTTTTACACAGTCGCAGTGGTATACACTAGAATTGGTCCCTCCATATGAATTATAAATTTTGAATTAAAAAATCCATTCTGGAATGCAGTTCACTTTTGAAATGGTATATTGAACTGCTTTTCAAAAACCGATTGCACTTCTCGTTTCACTATGAAAGTTGTTCAAACTGCAAGGTAAGTGGAATCGAACGCCTAACTGTATGCGAGGTACTTGCTTTCACAGAAGATACTTTGTAAAAAAAAATGGTAACGTTGTACCAGGAAAACAATATACAAATTAGTTTTGAGCAGGAGTTTAACTACTTGTAGATTTTAAACTGATATTCATGTGCAATAAGAAAAAAATATTTCCTTTTTTTTCATAGTCTAAAGTTGTTGTACATCAATCAGATTTGAAACTTTGATTTTAAAAATGAAAAATAAGCATTTTCGAAAAGTTGGGTTAAAATTTGTTAATATCGTGTTTAAAACCGCATATGTTCATATTGTTATTTAATTCCTTTTAGATTTATACCTCGTTGGTTTTGCCCTTACGACCTGGCGTTGGGAATTTGAAAGGCAAACAGAAAAAAATTAATAAGTGTTGACAATTTTGAGTTTTATGATTTTTTTGTTGGATATCCAGTTACATGTAAACATTGGTGCAGCAATCAGGGCTATCCGATTCTATCTCGGAAACGGACCCGCGAAGGGAACAGAGGCAGTGATCCCATGCGATCAGACGCATTTTTCTGGTCTCAATCTGTTGCTAAAAATTAAAGGTGTATTCAAAAAACGGAATTGAATATAAACCACAGGGTAAGATTTACTAACAGTAGGTTGGCTAATTGATGTAATGTTCAAAATGGTAATCTTAATTTGATATTGCTCTATACAAAGAAATAACATATCTACAACGACACGTCCATGTTTATATTTATTTTGAAATATTTATACCCCTCCCAATCCCCCACCCCCCAAAAAAACACCAAAAAAAAAACCCACAGGAGCAGATATATGTCAGTGCCAATTTAATTTATTTGGGTGGACTGTTATAGATACAGAACATTGTCTAATGATCTCATGCAAGTATTTTGATCTATAGGGGACAATTTTGACGTCACTTAAAAAAACCTGCTATTGTACTAAACTTAAAAAGGTATAGCCTTTTAAATATCCAACCTGCCGACACACTTGATGTTGAATTTAGAATAAAGGCATTGAAGTGTTCGCACTTGGTATAACATTCGTTCTCGCATAAACGCCTACAAGGAGGTATGTTCTTTTTTCTTGTTTTTTATTAAACGAATGGTCATCACTATTTATTTATTTTCTGTTTCACTTTTTTGTCCATTGTTTCTATAAAAGTTGGGGCGAAATACATTGCTCAATTGTTGAGAACTATTTTAACATTATATGTCAACTTAAATATAAACTGATGTTTAATAACTGTTATGTGGAATTTCTTTTACTGAATGTTTTAAACTAGAATATCTCTTCAAGTTCTTATAAAACATTCAGATACTCATAACCATTTAAATTGTGTAATTTGTTTTTAATTGATGGCTTTCTTTTCAGCACAATGCCTGAAATACATATCAATGGTCGGTTTCCATATCATAACTTCACCCTCGAAACCGATAATTTTGAGGCCAGTTATGATACCAGCTCCAGTTTAATGGTCACAGGGCGATCGCACAACTTAACAATTGCTATCAGCACTACTGCAACTACTTTGGATTCCGAAAATTTGTTTTGTGGAATTGATTTCTTTATTGTCTTTCTTTGTTTTTCTTTGGTCATTATCATTGCAAGCGGAATTTGGCTCGTCAGAAAAAGACGGATAATGAAAACTCGAGAAAGTCAGGAACCCAACGTGTCAAGACAATTGGAGCCTCTGTACTGTCCCACTTCCATTCAAGACTGTAGCTAAACAATAAACCATGTTCATATGATTACTGCCCCAATGTGATGCAGTGCAGTTTAAAAGAATATATGACGGGAGGATTTTTTGCGTTTGAAAATGAATTTTGATTTGGATTCTTAGTTTTTCTTATAAGCAGAATTCACGGAAGCTTTCGGGCGTGGTTTGTTCTACCTTTGTCGACTTTATATAAATTTTACTTTGTTGTTTTTTTAACTTCAAGCTGACATTTACTAGGATTTGGCAAACTAATGCAATGTTCACTATTTTAATATTATGTTCAATAGAATTGTTCAATAGATAATGTTCAATACAAAAAATTACATTTAAATGTCTTATAAATGTATTTATTCATTATTATATCTTTAAAAACCTCCATTAGCAGCTCTTTATTTTTAGTTATCAATATTTCTTGATGCACAAAACTTGGATCGATTATTCATATTTTAACATTGGTCCATTTTCCTGCAAATAACATAGAATGATTTAACGCTTACACAACGTATGTAAGTATAATAATGTATAAGATTGTAATAAGAATCAAACAACACAATAAATAAAAACGGAGGTTAATTGATTATATTTACCTGTTCAACTGTCTTTGTCTGTGATAACATTACAAATCAATTTTGAACCCCACAACCCAATAACTTCATACAACACAAACTGGACGTGTCTTATAACATAACCGAAAAACGGTATTGGCTACGACGTGTAGTAATACGTAGCATGTGCTACATAAAAACTTGGGTTTATTCGGGGTTTACTTGGAAATTGCTTTTTTTGGTCAACTGTACGCACTGAGTGTGAAACAGACCCGTAATTTATTTAACAATCCTACTGCCTGTAATTCCTGCCCCTTGTGTATTCTGAATACACAGCTAGCGTCTGTTTTCAGGGGTGTACTTCTGATTGGGGTTTACTCTCTGTATCCACTCTGGGTTTACTTTTGGTTTACTCTGGTTTTACTCTGGGTCCACTCTATAGTAAACCCAAAGTTAACCAATAAAGTAATCCCAGGGTTTAGTTGGGGTTTATTTCCTGTTAGGTTGGGTCTGATCGGTACTGTATATATATATTTGTTTTCCCTCGGACTGAAATGTCACATTTTCATTGGATTAAACATGGCACGTGATTGCCTCATATATCTCTATGTAGGTTCTGTGAGGATTGATATTAGGCAATATGGCCGTCTCGATTTCATCTCGATATTTCATATTATTTAACACAGAAATCGTGTTTAGTAAGTCATCAAAATATTTAGAGTAGTGGCCCTTTGGAATTATTTTTTAAATTAGAGTAGTTGCCCTTTGAATATTGACGTTACATTGTTGTGTCTGGAGCAGAACAAAATGGCAGCGTCTAAATTTGCTCAAATCTCTGCAGAAGTTTAAAATTGAATAGCAACAAAGCATTGTAAGTAAACATGGGTGAAGCAAAGATTTTGAAAGAGTATTTGAAAGGTGAGATTGAAAATTTTGAAGAGTTTAAATGAGTTTAATTGGACGAGATGTAAGGCATCTTGTACATGGCTTTGCGTAGATCACCGCTATTTGTGAATGAATATGTCGCTTGATAGTCCTCGGGAAAACAAAACACTTATTAAGTTAGTTACTGACACACTACGGAAATATATTGGGTTGATCAATCTCATAGACGGCTCGGCTTCGCCTCGCCATCTATGAGATTGATCAACCCAATATATTTCCGTAGTGAGTCAGTAACTAACCTAATAAGTAATAATATATATATATATATATATATATATATATATATATATATATATATATATATATATATATATATATATATATATATATATATATATATAATTTTTTGGCGTGGTCTAATTTGACTTTGATTTAGGACGTTATACAAGGTCATTGCACATCCGTTGATCGCAAGGCACTTTGTGGGTGAAATATGAGCCAGATTGGACCAAAGGGAGGGAACAATATCATCCGAACAAGGATTTTGTTTTAGATAATTCTGCTACATGCTGAATGACCTTAACCTTACACTTAACCTGACTTTGTTTAGGGTCACTGCATATCTTCTACCAAAAGGCTGTATGAGCCAAATTTGGCCAAGGGGAGAAAAGATATGCAACGGACAAGACGATAGACGGACGGACTAACTCAAAAAAAAAATCTCGATTATACCTTCATTGCAGAGGTACCCATTCAAGCCCGGAACACATCCATATTCACACAAACCATTTATATTGTTACAACCGGTACATTTGTCAGGACAGTTGTAAACGCAATCCTCTCCCCCAAAACAATTTAGGACATCCTGAAGAGAAAAAAATAAAGTGGCAACACAAATATATGCGGTTGCATGTATGTTCTTGTGTGCGTGATTATTGTATTGTGACATTTGATAACCATTACCGGCATAGAACTAGATTAAAAAGAAAAATTATTAAACAAAAGAAAAAAAACAAATAATATTGAAAAGATGCTAATAATCCAAGTTTTTTGAATGCGTTTATCCCACATAAATGATAAGGTATATAGCTAATGTAACCCTCTAAATTGGTTGACTTAAAGAGTGACATTGTCTTGCAATGAAATCGATGTATCTATAGATCGATCGACTTCGTGTGAGGGCTAGTTACATGTATATATAGTTAAAACTATCATAAAGCCCTTCAGGATTTATTGATTTATATTGATTTATATTGAAACGCCCTGACAAAAATGATCACCTCAGAATACTCAAAGAATGGTTCCTTATTCGTTAAAGATTTCTTTATTTAAGAATACGTCGAGGAGGAAAAGTTTGAAAGATAAAAGACATCCGCCAAAAATGTAAACGAAAAGATGACGGATTTATATAAAAAAATATAATAATCAGTGCATTTAAATCTGTTTACACTTAACTGTATAGCACAGCAAAAAAGATAAATCTTAGTACAAGATTCACGCATTAAATTTTTTCCCCTGAAAGATGGACCAGAGTTAGTCTGTCGTGATTTCAGTTCAATCTATTAATAAATGAGTTCAAATCAATTTAAAAGCAAATATTTACATTCTACTGTGTTTTTCCATTAAATTCTGTGATGTTTAAATGCCTCTTAATGCAACACCTATTCACTGCGTATGAATTTACATGTTATTTACATAAATAGTTCCCAAAACATTGATCTCTAATTCTTTCTGTATTCATGAATGGTGAACTCAGAGGAGTTCCGAATGAAAAAATATCTTCTGCTTCAGTAAACAATATCTGCATAGTTTGCACTGTTGTCCTATTATATGTAAGATAAATGGCCAATTTTGACCTCAACTTTGAGGACATGGATATACTCAATTTCCTGACAGATGAAGATGATGAAATCTTCAAAACAATAGATTGGGGAACCATAAATAAGGTTGAGGTAGATACATGTACCCATGCCATTGAGCAGTCTCTCCATCCAGATGGAAAAATTGATGATCACCAAAAGGTTTGTCTAAATACATACAATAAAAAATAAAAATAAAATAAATAATAAATACATATTCTTTTATGCAAAAATTTAACAACTGCTATAATAACAATCTATAAACTTGCCCCTAAAATTCATATTTTAGAGCCCGCCTTCAAAGCGGTTTAAACCCTCAACAAGTACTGACATAGACAGACTGTTTGCATCAAGACAAGCTGAATCTACAAAAAAGGATGCATTGTGGGGAATGAAAATTTTTCAAGGTACAACTTGTTGATAGTTAGTGGCAATAGGTGTAAAAATTCATTCAAGGCTAAGTTTTGTTGCTTTTTTAAATACAGCAATCAAACACATGACCAAAAATGTTACACACATGCCTTTTTGTTCACAAGTACCTTTCTTACTTTATTCAGACTGGAATATGGAAACTTATGGTGAAAATTTGGATATGATATCTGTAGATGCAAACACACTTGCCGAAAGGTTGTCACACTTCTACATTGCTGTAAGACCTAAAACTAACGCTGAAAATAATGGCAAAGACCAACTTTATCACAAAAGTTCTCTCATCAACATCAGATGTGCTATTAACAGATTTCTAACTGATAACAAAAGAGAAATAGACATAATCAGAGACAAAGAATTTAAAATTGCCAATGGAGTTCTCGATGGCTTATTTAAAGAGAGAACACGACTCGGATTGTCTCAACCAGTTACCCATTAAAAAGTTACAGAGCCCCATGACCTAAGTAAAATTTCTACTTACCTTGAAAAAGCAACTACATCACCAGTAATACTTCGACAGGCTGTGTGGTATCTCATCTCCATCCATTTTGTCACGCGTGGCATGGAGTTTCACCACCAACTGAAATTGGACAGTTTTGAGTTCAATGAGGATGATACTGGAGAGTTTGTCACCCTAAATCATGAAACTCAACAAAAAATCCATCAAGGGGGTATTGTACTAGCAGCAAGAGCTGTTGAAGGACACACTGAGAAGAGAATGTATGCATCTCCTCAAAGTACCTGCTGCCCAGTAAAACTACTCAAACTCCTAATTGAAAAAACAGAAAAAAGTGCAACTTCTCTTTTCAATCAATATTACAAGGAAGCAACCCCGGAAACAGACAAGTGGTATGCAGCAAAACCGCTTTCTAAACGTACCTTTAGCAAGTTCTTAAATGAAATATGCAAAGCTGCAAGTGTGGAAACTAACTATACCCCCCATTGCCTTAGAGCAACAGCAATTACCTATCTTAGCGACCTTGGATACGAAAGTAGACACATCATGTTTATGTCAAATCATAAAAGCGAAAGCTCATTGAAGTCTTACAACAGATCGATGTCGTCTAACCAAAAGAAAACAATGAGCAGTACTTTGTCAACAATGGCGGCTGGTAGAAAACATGTGGAGTCGACATCAACCATGTCAACAATGGATGTTTCAGCCTTACGTACTGTATCCGAGACTGGGGTGTCAACAGTTACTAACCTTATTTCTTCAACAACTTCAGTCCACTAAAACGAAGTAAATCCTCCAGTCGGATTCTGTCCTACTCGTTTCTGCACGTTTCACTTCAACTGAGGAAAGGCCGCCACGTGACCGCATCACCGCCTCTACCGAGTTTAACTACGCCGTGTTATTTACTATTTACTATTTATTGTTAATGTTTCTATTTAATCAGTTTATAATTAAATTTCATACATGTTTAACACAGTGGTTTAAAATTATTCAGCAATAAAGTTGAATATATTGTTTAAAGCAAATTTTCAAGAGTTATTTTTCATGGATTATATTTTTAAGCTTATCTCAACAGTCTTTGTGATAACCAGATTAAACCAGTTTAAGAAATCAGCTGTTCTGGCTGTTACTAATTTACTCCCTCTGTGGTCTGTAATTCATACCGATTTATTTAATTAAATAATTGATTTCATTAACACGGGAATGTAAATATAAGCATTGAATGATTTATTTTTGACGTCGTCGTGTCAATAACTGTCGTCAGTTGAGCAGACAAATTATCATAACGAGCTAGCGCGCGTTATTCAATTTGTCTGCTCAACTGACGGCAGTTATTGACACGACGACGTCAAAAATAAATCATTTAATGCTATAATATGTTAAAGGAAAATACCAAAATTATAAGTAGAAAAACTCATACATGTGTAACGATCGTGCCTATTTAAATGATAACCATGTATAAAATATAAATAATAGAATGAACTTTACGTCAGGTTTAATGTGTATTATGTATTTTGAAAAAAAACAACTAGAGTTTGTTGAAATAGGTGGGGACATTTTCTTGCATCTAATCTTTAACTACCTAACTTAAAACAACCAGGATTAGCTCAGATTAAAAATATGAATTCCACGGGTTATTAATAAACGAAAAACTTTATAGAAACCAGCAGTTTTTATGACAAAAAATAGTTGTTATCACTGTTACTGTTAGTGGGTCTTCACAAAAAAAAAATAATAATCATCCTTACATTTTTGATGACGGTGTGGGCATCTACTTGTATAAAAAAATTATGACGACGGCGAGTAGACAACCAACACTAGAATACAGAGGGCTAATAGAAATTAATAGAAATATTTCTTTAATTCATATTTTCCTTAAATATGTTTTTTTTAAGTCGTATTGTTATAAAAAACCAAACTGTAATATATTTTGGAAAAAAAATACATAATGTACATGAACAATACAGATCAGATTATATTATGGTGTATATCTGCTTCATTTTACCTGTGAACGGTGAAAAACTAAGTAGTGGAAGTAATCTAGGTATTAAAATACTTTAGTGTAAAACAATCAAGTTTTATTACATCATCACGAATCTGTACAAAAACCCCCAAAAGAAACAGCCAATTGTTGTAAAACCGATTCAAAGTATTTAAACGCACTTTAAACAGTCAATGTCTATTTGAAGTCCTACACATGAAAAACAGATGACTAAACACATATTAGAATGATAAATAACTGCTCTGAATCTGTAAATATTGAATAAATACGGGTGATGGGACTTAATGTTTCCAAAACCGTTTCTTTAAATCCAGCTATGATAAAAAATGCACATTTTTAGGGCCCCGATTATCGAGAACTAGAGATGACCACATCGCCATTTTTACACAGTCGCAGTGGTTTACACTAGAATTGGTCCCTCAACATTTAAGGCTCCAAGTATGAATTATAAATTTTGAATTAAAAAATTTGTTCTGGAATGCAGTTCACTTTTGAAATGGCATATTGAACTGCTATCCAAAAACCGATTGCACTTCTCGTTTCACTATGAAAGTTGTTCAAACTGCAAGGTATGTATGCGAGGTACATGTACATGCTTACACAAAAGAGACTTTTATAAAAAATTCGTTAGAGGTAACGTTGTACCAGGAAAACAATATACATAGTTTTTAGAAATCCAATATAAAAGAAAAGCTCCCCGTGTAAAGAAAGATATTTTCAGCTTCTTAAAAAAGTAGTTCAGACTTAGTTTAACTTTTTCACTATTATTCTCCAAAAGGGAAAAAAAATCCGCTTCCATTACTACATGTACGAATATATATTTGTTAAAAATCGTCAGAAAGTGAGGGGAAACCCTAATTTTGGACGGACAACATTGAGTGGCAAATTATATATCAAATATAAAAAAAATACTACTGATTATCTTAAAAATGACTTTTCCATAGTTACAAATTTTTTGAACTTCCAGATACATAAGTGTCATAAATTTTCAGGCATGTCCCTTAGCTAAAAAAAAACCCATCCCCAACCTTATCTCTCTCTAAAATATATTTTATGCAAGACGTTCTTACAGGTATTTGAATGAATAAATGATTTCCCAATTAAAAATTTATATCTAATTTTTTATTCATTGTCAATTTCCCAAAAAGATGATTCATTGTTTTCAGTTGTACTTCTTTGACAGACTTTTAAATCCAAGATGGTCTTGGTTACTAAATGTTATCCTCATATTAAGGGTATGAAAAAAAACGAACTCTAAAACACTGGAAGCTTCTGCAAAAATATCCAATCTGCAAAGAAATTTTTACAGAAAATAGTTTTACGTTTTTATGAGGCCTATAAAAAATTGTTTGTTTAGGGTAACACTGATGAACAAATTAGGTTAGGTAGGTAGGGATTTTTTTTATTTTATCATATGTTTTTCTGCATGAACCATAAGAATGTTTGTTTGTGTCATATTTAAAAATGGATTTTTTAATAGAAATAATATAAAATTCACAATCGGATAAAACCAGACATCTAAAAATGGTAGGATCGGGCCATTTTTTTTAGGTTAGTCGGGTTACCCTAAACACACAACTTCTTTTTACAATTTATTTGCGTCACTTTTAATGTGTATTACGTATATATATAAAAAATATTGGGTTTTGTTGAAATAGGTGGGGATAACTCCGATCAAAAGTAAATTCTCTTAAGGTATCTCACTCCTCATGTTTCGATTTCATTGCGCAGATGATTATTATATTTAAAATGAATATGATTTTACTTATTTAATCATCACAGATAGATTATTTTTTATCTATAATTATTTTTATTAATTACACAACATTCATAAAGAAAATCCATTTGAATTCAAGAAACAAACAAGTTTTTTGGGGAACTATTTTTTCGTGCGGAAGGTTTTTTAGACCAAAATGACAGAAACAAGCAATTTTATGAATTTTCAATATACTTTTCTTTTTATTATACTTTAATCATTATTCACATTTTTAACATTTGATAGGTTTGTAACATATTTTATAGGTTCTGTGTGACATGTACAAAATCAAATCTTGAGAATGTGATAGCCGTTTAGCATAAAATCATGCATATATATAGAACATGTCTGAATTTTTTTAAGCCAAATTTTGCGAGAATTTTACCTTTGAAGCCCTATATCTAAAATCTGACATCACTGACCCCCATGTTATATTATGTCAAAATGATACTGAATACATATTTAGGCAAACTGGATTAATCTTATAAAATTCTTGATAAAATTCTTGATATTCAAAAAGTTTTTATTTCAAATCCAATTGCAACTATTAAAGAAATTGTCTATTCTAGTGCAAAAAGGTCACAAAAAATTTATGCAGCTTTGTACAATTTTTTTCGTAATCCCTCTATTCAGTGTGAACATTGTGCATAATTAAAAACAATATTTGAAGAAATAAGTTTGCTTAATCAAAAATACTGACAACAAATCCTAATCAGGATGAAATTGCATTTTAGGTGCAAAAAGGTCAAATTAAATGGGCCATAACTCAGAGGGATGGATACTGATCCCCCATTATCTTTGTATTATTTAAGTTTGTTTTGTCTACAGATTTCAATGATATACTTCTCAAGAAAATCTTGATACAACAACATTGAGGAGTGGGATACCTAAAGGTGAATTCCACGGTTATTTATGGATTAAAAGATTTACAGAAATCAGCAGTTTTTATGACAAGAAATATTTATATTTGTATAAATATGTTAGTGGGTCTATAAAAAAGTGATAAGTATCCTTACTTCTTTGATGTCTGTGTGGACATTTACTTGTATTTAAATAATCATGGGCGACAACGCCTCGATTTCGATATACTTACTCTCAGTTTTATAGAAATAATACTTAAATCCTATTTTCCTTGAATAATTTTCTAATTTGTATAGTTCTCAAAAAGTCTTCCTAATTCCCAATGTTATATATATATATATATATATATATATATATATATATATATATATATATATATATATATATATATATATATATATATATATATATATATATATATATATATATATAAAACGGCAAGATGCATTTAAATAACAATAAAGATCAGCAGCACTATCTACATGAATATGTCAGTAGCAACTTTAATACTATTTATAAATTTTGAATATAAATTTTTTAATATTCAGTCTTGTCTTTTCCAAGTCATTTTTCAAAATTCCAAAAACTAACTTCTAACCGTATTGTTCATAATATCAACATATATTAATGTATTATGTATTATCGTGTTCAATTTTTGACAATCTATAAAAATACCTTATAAGACTTCTTTAAAGTAAGTAAGTAAGTAAGTAAATCATTTATTATAGTGACATGTGCATTTTGCATGTTACAATAATACAGTGAAACAATAATACAAGATAATAGCACCCGGCCCATCGGACCTATATGTCACTGGTTATATAAATTACATATTTAAAAGTCAACGTGAAAATTTTGATTGTCTTAGTTTTAAAGCATTAATAATAAATTGAGAGCATTGCCGGGGATAAGTACATACTAAAGTTCTGAATAATTCAAATTCTTCATAATTTGTTGAGCCAGTGGTATTTCTAATAAGTAAATTTCGTAAATCATTATATAATGTACATTTTAGGATGAAGTGAATTTCATTTTCAATTTCATTTAAATTACAAAAAACACAGAGTCTGTCAGTTAAAGGTTCATTTCGAAAGCGTCCAGTTTCAACACGTAAAGGGAGAATTCCACATCGGAGCTGAGCTAGGGCAGATCTTTGATTTTTTGGAATGTTCATGAGAAGATAATTTTCTGTTGAGAAGTTTTGCTTTAGGAGACGGTAAGTTCTGAGTTTGGGAGAGTTTTGAAGATTTGCGAACCAAATGTTTTCTGATGTCGAGTGTTGGTTTTGGATAAAAAGTTGGACGTCACAGCATATTGCGTTAGTATAGATATTTGACATGTTCACGGAATTTAGCACAGCTTTTAGTTGGCAGTTCCATCCCCTTTCGTTGTTAAGGCATTGATCCCAGATGAAAACTTGTTTTGCCGTCCTGTTGTTGTCCATTGTCTGAAATTTGTTCCAAAGGCGGACCATATTAGATTTGTGTCTGGAGCTAGCAGGGGCCCATCCGGTTTCTCCTCGTACGGCTAGTAATTGTGCTAAACGATGTGTTCCCAGGAAATATCTTGCTGCTCGGTCCTGCACTTGGTCCAGTGAATGGAAGTTTTGGTATCCCCATACTCCGCTGCAGTAATCTATTACCGGGGCGACACAGCTATAAAATAATTTTTCAAACGTAGTGAACCCAATGTCCTTCAAGCTGTGGATTTTGGATATTAAGGAACCAAGAGCTCGTCCTCCAGATTTAGAAAGATTTTCGGCATTATTTTTAAAGTCTCTGTTTTCGTTAAATAACACTCCGAGGTATTTATAAACTGATGCATATTCTAATTTCGTGTTTCCTATGTAAAATGTAAAGTTGCTTTTTTTACTGTTTCGTTTTCGGAAATGTAAGATTTTTGTTTTTGCTAAATTGATTTGTAAGTGCCACTTTTTGCACCAGTTACTTACAACGTCAAGAGTGTCTTGCATATTTCTTTCATTTTCAGTGATGAGAGCTATATCGTCTGCATATAGAAGAATTCCAACATCAGTATGATGAATAGGGATTCCCTTTTTTGTATTTTTAACTTCCCTAGCTAAGTCGTTAATAAAAAGGGCAAAAAGGGTTGGCGATAGGTTATCTCCTTGTCTAACTCCGGAGGTGCAGTTAAACCATGCGGTGTGATGATCTCCTATGCGCACACAAGATTCTGTATTATGATATAAAGATTTAACATTGTTGTAAAAATGACCGTCCACTCCGTTAGTTAGGAGACTGTATTGTAGTAGATCCCGGTCAACCGTGTCGAATGCTTTCTGTAGGTCAATAAATGTAACGAACGTGGTATCTCTATTTTGTATTAGACTGTTCAGAGTAAAAACGTGATCTTCACAATTTCGATCTTTTCTAAAACCATTTTGTTCATCAACTAAGAGTTCGTTGTCTTCTAGGTAAGCTGTTAATCTGTTGTTTAAAACGGAACTATACGCTTTGGATATGACCGAGAGTAGACTGATGCCCCTGTAATTCAGTGGAATTCTATGGTCAGAATTTGGGTCTTTTAAGATGGGATATATGATCGCTTTTTTCCAAATGGTCGGTATTTTGTGATTTTCAAATATAAAGTTGAACATTTTGTGCAGAGCTTTTATAACAGTGTCATTTTTTAGTACTTCATTTGGCAGTTGATCAATTCCTGTAGATTTCCCGTCTTTATTTTTTAGTACGATATTCCTTATTTCGTTTATATCTATAGTTTTGTTAAGCTCTGAGTTGGAGATGTATAATGGATCAAGCATGTTTTGTCCAAATGCATGTTTTTGGATAATAGCCGTATTTCTAAATTGGGAGTCGAATGAGGAGTCCGTATTTGGGTTGTAGAGATTGGAGAACTCTTCTTTTTTATTTTGTGGCTATTTACAATGCTTTTTAGTCTAGGCTAAGAATGATTATAAAACATACAACAATACAAACAAAAGATTAGATAACACTTAATTTCTTAACATATCAATTGAATATATATGTACATCAATGTGTTCATATCAAATTTCTGTAAACTGTAATCATTACAAAATGAAAATGAACATAAAAAATGAGTCACACATAAAATATAATAGTTATTGTTAATATTGTACAACAGACTAGACTTATTACAGCGTAATTTCAGACCAAACTATGAAGAAAGGAGTTTAAATGAAATAAAAAGCAAATGTGTAAAAAGGGAAATCCCAACATATATAAATAGATCGAAATACTCATAAAATGGTTGTGCTGATTTTAAAGACCATTCTGAATAAAATAGCAATGCTAATATGTACTTTGCGTCACTCTTGATTAGCATTGCGTACATTGATAAATTTAGGAGGTTTGTTGAAAAAGGTGGTGACATTTGATTGTTTCTGATTATTTACATATAAAGCTCTAATATAACTATATACAACGGGGAATAACTCCAACTAAAAGAAGATGTGCAAAAGGTGACTTCCACGACAATTAAAAATAAAATTTACAGAAAACTGGCAAGCTGTTGTTGATGACAAAAATATACGTATCATCTGATATACATACTGTCACTCCTAGCGCGTCTTAAGTAAAGTAATACGTATCCTTACTTCTTTGATGTTCATATGGGAACATTTATTTGTATTAAAATAATTTAAATTGATTGGGGACTGGAAGGTTCAGAGGCGGATCCAGCAATTTGGAAAAGGGGGGGTTCCATTTGATGAAAATCAATATGTGCAAAATTCATCATTTGTCAATAAACAAGGACTTTTTGAACGTTTTCCGTGCGTATACAACTGTATTTAATAAACATTTATCTCATCACTATCTATTTCACATCTATATCAACAGCAGAGTGCACTGCATTATTGAGTGTTTTGCCTTTTTGGTTTAGATAAGGAATATTTGCATTATATCTAGCCTTAAGAAACCCAACTTTCCAGCAATGATAAATTCAGTGCGTCTATGCTTGATAGAAAAGAAACACTAAGAAACAAAACACAACTCAGACTAATTATGACAAACTATTAATAAATGGATATTTTGGTAATGTTTTTTATGTCTTTGATGTTTTTAAATTCTGAACTATTTATCGATTTTGATTTCTATTGATTGCCTTCTTAAATAAAGGTCTAAATGACATGATATGACAAAAGAATGGGGATAATTTATCTGCTGAAAATATGGTACGTGTGTAATACAATGGTAAAAGCAATTGTCGTCCCAGGGAACTTGATGTGACCTCTGTAATGGGTGCGATACATCATCCGGACTGGTACAGACGCGAGCATTTTAAAAAAGAAAAGTTTGAAAAGTTGTGCATTTTCATAATGGTTTACATATAAACCCTTTACAAGGTATGTTTGTAACAGAATTTCCTATTCTTGGAAACAAAACAAAAAAGGCTTTCTTTTGTGTTTAAAAGTGGGTATGAAGGTAGCTAGCATTCCAGAAAAATAGCATAACCCGCATAAGCGGGTCATGTAGTTTTCTTTGTATTTTTCGTATGAAACGAAGTAAAACTCATCTATTATAATTATTTAGGTTAATTAACTAAACAATACATTTGAAAGCGGCTTTTTAAAGTAAAACGAATGCGTGTACTCGTATTTGAACCGTTAAGTCGTTTTACTCGATGGCTTGTCAGTTCAAAACTGTACGAACTATATTCGATTAAAAAAAAAAAGAAATAGAGTAGAAGATACATTGTAAATGTTATTATAAATCTATGATACTGCTTAATTTTATGTATTTTTTCTTTAATTTTCCACATGTTTACTCAGTGTAGTAAACACCGGATGCTAAAGGGGAGTACAATGTACTTTATTTCGATAAAAAATCGATAGGGTTTTTTTTTATATAAGAAAAAAATTATGGGACGTAATACGAAATTATTTAAATAAGCAATTTTAAAAGCATTTATTTGAGATAATTACAGTATTTCTATTATAAATGGGAAAAATTGTCTTTAAATAGGCATTAAACGTTTTCAAAAAAATTCATATGTCCCAGAGAAAGGGGGGGTTCCGACCCCCGGAACCCCCCCTCTGGATCCGCCAATGAGGTTGACCTCAATATACTGGGTTGAAAGTATTGCATGTACTTCTATAAATAGAAATTCCATCCTACTATTTCTTAGATTACTGTTTTGTTTCGGATAGTTCTCTAGTATCCCCCCTACTGTTATGTTTTTTTAATAAAAATAAAAACCCACCTGTATAATGCATCTAAATAATACAGAACAGCAGTACTACATGTATATATATATATATTGGTTATACAGGCCGGATTAGTCCAAGTCTATTTGTTTAAAACCTGAAATAAAAAAAGAAATGAGCCTGGTGAAAAAATAGTACATTAGTTAACACACCTTAAGATCAATTCTATGTAGGAGTCAATGATTTATAAAAGGGCCTGGCCACGCATAGTCACCAATTTTCCTTATATTTCATACATAGACACAACTAGGTGTTAAACGCAAAAAACCACTAAAAGTTTGTTGCTGGGGGAACCGTTACCATGGTAATCGAGGCTAAAGATGGGAAAGTAGCAAAACTTACCTACTTTGAAGCCATATTTATTAGAAGGTTTTGCCCACTAATGTAAACTATCAAAGACGTAAAACAGCCTTTGTCCTATTTTCAATTATTTAATTATATAAGAAAATTGATGGCGAAAACAATACTTTTAAAAAGTAACCATGGAAACTGTTACAAATTTTTAAAATCAGTTTTCTGCGGTTTTTTAATAAGCCCAAACGGGAAACTGTTAAATTTTTTCATCCATATCAATGCCCATGCAATATATATTTTATCATGAAAATTGACATCCGTTGTTATGGCAACAAGGCCAAAACTTAAGAAAAACTGAGAAATTGAAGATTATTTTGGTATGCTTTCATTCCTGATTTTAGAATTTATTTGCAATTGTTTTAGTTGGAACTTATAAAAATATATATCTAAATTTTCATTATACACCACAAAGACCTTTGTTATACAACAGAGAAGTGTTGTTCCTATGGAAAATTAAGTTGCGTAAAAAATCACACAGAAATTCTTACTTTTTGAAAAGCCCCTAGCAACAGCAGTTTTTTTTTTAAATTCCAGGTTTTTTCAAGTGTCATTAAAGTTAAGGACATACTTTATTTTTTTTCTCACCATTTGGATAATATATATATTCATTATAAGTGAATAATATCCATTTAAAGATACCTAAAAATATTATAATTTTCCTTATTTTTTGTGGTAGAGTCAAGTATATGGCATTCCTACTAGCTCTGGCTAGCGGGTTAACCCTTTAGCTCGATCGGTAGAGTGTTGGACTGGCGTGCCAGAGGACCCGGGTTCAAACCCCAGCAGAGGTATAAAGTGTCTATGTTACATTTTGCGCCCACGTTAGGACCTGGGTATTCTCTGGCGGGTGAGAGAGATTGTTTCCAGAACTTTGCCCCACAGGCATTGGCACTCCAGGAGAGTCGGGACGCCTCTTTCCTTGTAGGGGGAAAATGTGGTAGAGTCAAGTAATTTTAATAACCCATGGTGCGAAGCCATTAAGAAAATTTTAAATCAATGTGGATTGACATATATATGGTATCAAAACACAATAAACATACCCTGGTTAAAATCTAAAGTATAACATATTTTATTAGACCAATTTAAGCAATCATGGTATAGTGAGGTACATAATTCTCCAAAAGGTTTCAATTATAGGATTTTTAAAAGGTCACTGGATTTTGAAAAGTATTTATTGACTTTGCCAACACAATTATGTAAGAAATATTGTAACTTTAGAACTGGTAATGCTAAATTACCTATTGAGATAGGTAGATGGTTTAATATTCCTAGAGAAAACAGAATTTGTAAACTATGTACCTGCAATGAAATAGGGAATGAATTTCACTACCTTTTCAAATGTACTGATGTATATATATCCAATTCAAGGGTTAGATGTTTACCAAAATATTTCATAACAAATCCAAATGTTGTAAAATTTGAAAAACTGTTTAATGTCACAAACATAAACCAACTTACCAATATTTGTAAACTATTAGATACTATATTTGAGAGAGTTAGCTCTCTTGGTTAAATTATATCTGTTATCCCTTCATCGTGCCTGTACCATTGATTTTCATGTATTATATATATTGTAGTTTGTACATACTGTACATATGTTTTTTCTCTACACGGTAAATTCAGTTATGAGAATAAAGTTCATTGTCATTGTCATTGTCAGTATATGGCATTCCTACTACATGTAGCTCTGGCTAGCGGGTAAACCCTAATTAGCTCGATCGGTAGAGTGTTGGACTGGCGTGCCAGAGGGCCCGGGTTCAAACTCCAGCAGAGGCATAAAGTGTCTCTGTTACATTTTTAAGCTTGTTACCATAGCAACGGTTCTCAATTTTCATATTTGAATTTTTAATTGCACAAGCATAATAGTGTTTACCAAAAAATCCAAGATTTGCACTTTTAATTAAAATTATATGAAGAAAACAGATTTTAAAATTTCTGTTTAGTAACCATTGAAACGTTCTAAAAATATGCGTTTCTCCGTGAATTTTTTTCTTTCTTTTGAAAAATGACAACTTTTTTAAATAATATATTCTACCCTGGAAACCCCAAGTTCTGCACATTACTCACAATATGATCTCAAATAAGCATTAAAATGCCATTTCTACATCTTTACCCTCGGTTACCATGGCAACGGGATCACATAGCAACAAACCAATGGTGTTAGGCTTTTTTACTCACAAAAGTCTATCAAATTGTCAAGTATGAAGAAAATCCGTGACTATGCGTGGCCACCGAATTTTGATTCTTACATCTAAAAATTACTGTGCCCGATTGAATGGTATGGTATATCATTCACGGTATATTGCATTGTTGCCGTTGTTGAATGATTTCTTATTTGCCACATTGATTTTTTGTTTGACTATTTAAAGAACGAATCTTCTAAACACTGCCATCTTGCCCCTTTTTGAGCACCAAAATTTACCTTTTCAAACAAAAATGTTGTATTATTTTAGTTAAAAGCTCCAAGCATGATCTAATTAGGCATATAAATTGAAACTTTTTATGGCAGTTTTGTCAGGGAGACTCTCATTATAAACATAGCAAACACTAATGGGGATTTGCAGCCATTTTGTACATGTAAACCTACCCTATAAAGGCTTGTTTTTATCAAAAACCAAATCTGTTGTCAACAGATTTAAAACAAATGAAAATTGAACATGTGCTAGCTTTTACCTATTGTTTTGTAAGCAAATGCAAACTTTGCATGAAAGAACAGAATAATGCCTTTTTAAATAATTAAGCTGGAGCTGCGCAGCTATAGACATAAATTCAATATTTCATTAATATTTAATATTATAGCAATCTTATTATAAGTGGAGGTTATGGTGTTCATTTTTCAACTATTTGTTGACAAAAAGACAAATCTTGTTTATTGTAACTTAAAAAGTCTCAAAATAGGCCGCGGTTGCCCTATTGTCAAAATGGTCTAAAACAATCAATCTCACACAATATATATGTCGGTATCTTTATATATTTATCATATCAAAATAAGAACAAACAATAAAATACCAAGTACTTAAACTAAAGTCCCCCAACCTTAAAACCTAAGTTAACATAAATATTGTCTCTGGTCTCAAATAGACAGATAAGTTGGGGACTCAGGAGAAAAGCTGCAGCTAGCAAAACCAGCCCCCCCCCCCCCCCCCGTCAAATAAGAAGATACATGACCTTATATAAAAAATAGAGCAGAAGTCAACTGTCATGAACGATATTGGCTATCGAATAAATAAAGTGGGCGTTAGGTACCAAACTAATTTGATAAATTACATCGGGATCGGAATACTATTAATAATAAATATATATCCACAACACGAGCAAATCAATCCTAACGGATGCACATGTTCCAGGATTACTATTTGTTAAAAATGTGAGTAATGACAATGGCATTGCATATACTTGTTCATCAGTTGTCCATATTAAGTACTAGTGGAAAGACAAGAGGGTAAATGAATGAAGTGTCGTCCATTTTTTTTATAATTTTTCCATTGCTGTAAAAAGGTACATGTACCTTACCACCAGAGGAATGTTCTTGCATAACAATAGTTATATTTCTGTTTAACTGTACATTAAACACGGGGAAAATTAGTGAACTGTTAAGAGAACTGTTATGAAAAATGAAGTATTGTATGCACACTGGTCTGAAACAGACGGCCAGTAGACAGATGTCAGATGCAATTCAAATTGATCACTAGGTCCTACAATCACCCCAGATTGGGACCAATCGCCTAAATGGGATACAACAGCCTGTTGCAGAGATTGATCCCTCAGTATATTGTATATCCTGAGTTACATTTTTAGTTCTTTAGCCTTTATTGGATACTAAGAAAAACTTCACTAAGTTATGCATGAAAATAGGGTATCAAAATTATATTTTACAAGATGATAAGCAAGTTTAGATATTGTAATATAATAGTTGGATTTTAGGCAATCTTCTTATTATTAGTTTCTTGAGTAAAAGAATAAAACCTCTGCAAGCAGCATGACTTGAGTGGTATATAGATTTAAGGAGAGCAGTATGCCTGTGAACCAAGCGAGCTATACGGGCAAGGTGTGTGTGAATAGAAAATTTTGACCAGCTGCACATTCATTTGTCGGATTTGTTTGGCGTCAGTGACTCGGACCAGTAATGCCTTGTTCGTATCGGACCAGCAGTTCCCTGTAAATACGGTTTCCCATTTCAGGCTCTCTTAAGAACAAGCAAGATAAAAATAATTCATAGTTCAGCGTAAATATAGGACTGCTATTAACACAACGTACATGGATTTGCAATATTCAACCCTTTAACCTCTGTACACTTTCAAATGCAATCGAGAGACACAGTTAGTTTTCTTGCACTTTGATCTATCAGAATTTTTTGCGTCAGTAAACTTCGACCCACAATGCAATTCCAAGCATTGCAAATGGCGTCCTCACGTTCCTGCGAGAGTCAAAGTAAAACTTTTGAGAACCAGATAAAATGCTTAATTTCAAGAATGCCATGCTTTTAGGTAAATAAATCAGTAGTTTGAATTATCAGTGGAATTTTGAGCCAGACGACACTAAAATGACATGTCCTAAGTTAGAATACTGCTGGGAGCTTTACTGTGGAATCATTAATTTTCGTGGGGGCCAATTTTCGTGGATTGCTGAAATTTTATAGGTTCGTGGGGACGTAATTTCGTGTGTTGTCTTATACATTCAAAAACGAAATATGACTTTATAACCCTAATATATTATTCGTGGAGGATGTTAATTCGTGGATGAGAGGTACCAACGAAATCCACGAAAATTGAGCCAAAACGAAATCTAATGATTCCACAGTATTTTCTTGAATAGTGGTACAATTTTAAAAAATTTATTTTTTCCCCCAAAATTGAATTTTTTTTCTGCCATTTTCAAATCAAACACATGCTAGAAATCCATATCTTTAAGTAATTTAGAAGTTAAGGTTTGCATGCAGGAGTAACCTAAAAAAATAATTGTTTAAAAGTCATATTAAATGAATTTCAAATAAAAATTGTCAAATGTAATTCTTTTGAACTTAGGATATTGTAGTACTTGTATTTCTTTCACAATCTATGATTGTATCATAAACATATACAAATTAAACAATGGAATTTACCTGTAAAATATTTTTTTTTATCTTCGGAAAAAAATGAAAATTAAGTCTAAATATGATGAAAATTGATATATACATATGGATTCATGGAATAATCTGCACAGATTGTACATATGTATCTTTTATTTAAAGAGTAACTCTTCTTTCTTTAAAGGTGAAAAAAGTCTAAAGATGATGGACATAGCTGTGTAGCCTTTTTACATGTAACATAAGCTAGCTAAAATAAAACCATGGCTGGTATATCAAGAAACAGCTTTACGGTGGCGGACTGGGTGGTTTTTGCTGGTCTTCTCCTTATTTCGGCATGCATCGGGATTTACTATGCAGTAGCAGGGGGCAAACAGAAAACCACCAAGGAGTTCCTAATGGGCAATCGTGACCTGAAAATTGTTCCTGTGGCTGTGTCTATTCTGGTGTCTTTCCTGTCGGCCATTTTGATTCTCGGAGCACCTGCCGAGATGTATACAAAGGGAACACAGTATTATCTGTATGTGTTTGGACAAATGTCTGCCGTTGTCCTGGCAACTGTTTTGTTTGTGCCGCTGTTTTATCCTCTGAAGCTGACCAGTATGTATGAAGTAAGTCTTGGCATAATTATTTATAAAGTCTATTTTTAAGGATTAAACCTGGCTCTGAGGTTAGAAAACTTTGACAAGCTTATACGTATGATCTATTAGAGTCACTTGATAAATAATGGTAGAAGACGAAATTTTTAAGGAAGCCTAATGTGAAGAAAAAGATAAAACTTTAATTTTTTCATTGTTGTAACATATGTATACATGTAATTATGATGAATTAATGATAGATGTATAAGGTATTGAAAAAAGAAGCAGAAATAACCCAGACAGACGGCCTTGGCTCAGTTTTCCTGTGAACTTTATACACACAATTTTGATTGGAGAGTCTGCCTCTTTCTTTGTAGTACATTGAGATGAGATTCAAATCACGAGCCGCGAGACTAACGGCCACAGTCATCAACATTCTCTCCTCAGTAAGTCTGCACACCCATGGTTAAGGTGTCTACTCCTTAGCAAGGTTTGATTACTCACGAATTTCTGAGTTCTCTAATATTAATGCATGTAGATTTGTGCATGTAAAATTAAAATTCTCTGTTGGAAAATGCCTTGAATTGTCATAAGTTTTAAGTTTATATCACAAGTTGGTAATTGTTAATATTTATATTTTCAAATATGTTTCCTTTTATGAAACTATAGAATAGCATAAATGTTCAATTCTGTATGAACCTTGAAATCTACATTTTGGAATAAATCTACATTTACTGCATTCATGCATACTACTATTGAAATGTCTGACCTTGTATTATTGTTTACCTTTCAGTTGATTTACACAGGTGTGGCCTCCTTTGCTCCGGCCACGGCCCTCCAAGCAGGTAACTGTCTACTACACAGGTCTCTGTAATCATCAGTGTATGTATTGCTAAACATGTGCTTCACCTCTAACTAAATAATCACAATTATGTATGATATGGTCATACTTTATTTTAAAAGGATGTGTCTGACTTTATTTTTTATCGGTAAATTTAACCTTTTTTCTCTCAGACTCAGCGCTAGCCCCACCATCCCAAATTTACACCCCAAACCCTGAACTCTTGATGACATCAAACTTACCTGTCTTCTCGCCTTTATGATTCTAATTTGCTAATTTTTTAACAAATTCTGACATTTCCCCTCTTCCGACCATTATTTCCCCTCCTACGACCACCCCTACTCTTCATGGCGCAAAACTTATCTGACATCTCACCTGGTAAATGTTTTTGATATACCGGTAGGTTATTGCAGTGAAAACTTACCTGTCTCACACCTGTATGTTATTTTCAGTGAGCGGGTTTCCAGAGTGGGGGTCCTTCCTCATCATCGGGTCTGTCTGTACCTTCTATACCTTCATGGTAGGTACATGTATAATGTTGTGCACCTAATGGTGCATGCACTGCACAGATCGATTAGGATTACCTGTCTGTTTGTATATATGCATAGCTAGAAGAAATCTATTTTGACCATCCAAAGCATTATCTCAAGAAATAAAAAATCATTAGATAGCTCAATATACAGTCTTTCAATTCGCAATATTAAAAAAAAAAAAATTGTTATATATTTTTTGGAAGGTCATATCTGCATTCAAGTGAGATAAGACTCTCTCTGGTAATAGAAAAAAATCTCATTACAATGACTAATACACAGGCAGTTACACCAATTTACAGTCAATAAGAAATTTTGGTATTTTTTCCTACAGGGTGGCATAAAAGCTGTTGTGTGGGTGGATGCGTTCCAGGCCATCATCATGTTCGGCAGTCTGTTAACCATTGTGATCAAGGTACAGTCTTGGCCAAAAACATTTCTACACTGCAACAATTAATATCATGCTATCTTATGGTCAAACTGTTGCATATGTCATGGTTGGGCCTATACGAGTTAGTTCCCTTATCCTATGGTGCCCTTTCCCCTTGGTGACACATAAGTATGAAATAAAAACATGTTATATATTTATTGTTTATGATTCCAAATGATCTGATATTTGGTCTGACAAATGTCAAATACCTAACAAGTTTATTGTACCGTCAACTATTTAAATAAGCTGGGTGGCGGTCAGATTTAGGAAATAATAATTTGACCATAAACTGTCATTTAAAGAAAAAAAATAAATTCCAAATATTTTAGCTTAAGAATTTGAATGTTTTATGGAGTTCTTCTACTTGAGGAGATTTATTTGGTTTAAAAATGGCCACAACCATCCACCTCTCTTAACATTACTGTTTATTGATTGATCAATCTCCAAAGCTGGCGTCAAATGATAAGTGAGTGTGGTAATCATTGTAACATCATGAAAGTGTCTGCTATTCTATAGGTCTGGTTCATATAAGGAAACATATTTTGCAGATGTAAATATAAGAATTTTAACATGAGACTGTTTGTTGGTTGTTTTCAGGCTACCATGGATGTGGGTGGATTCTCCCGAGTGTGGGAACTCAATGAGGAGTGGGGACGAATCAACTTCTGGAAGTAAGTCTGCAATAATAACTTAAATGATATATGTTCCCTCTGTGTTATTTTACTTAGCTGCCATCTGGAAAACTTATTTGGTAAAAAAAAATATATTGAATAATCAATCTGAAACAGATTTTGCAGGGATTTAAGTGGGATTTTTAACATTACATTACAATTATGAATTAAATACATGTGTATGATTTGAGAAAAACAATTTTATCAGCCTGGGGCTTCAACTTTCCCCAAGTCAATACTCAGCCTAAAGTCTAAGTTTTGACCTCAATTATGCACTTTTGATATGCAGATTTAAGTTTAGGACTAAGCAAGTAGAGTGATTTGAAAATTATGGTGATGTTGAGTCAAAATTGCCTTGCATGGCAAGTTTAATTTGGTTGAAAAGTAAAGGAATTATGGCTGAAAGGCAGACAGCAGATAATAACACTGTTTAACGCCAAGTTTGTGAGAAAAAAAAATAACAAAGTATGTAACATTACAATTTTTATGCCCCCCTTCGAAGAAGGGAGCTAGGGCATATTGCTTTGCTGCTGTCTTTCGGTCTGTTGGTCTACCAACTGTTTCCGTTCATTTTCTTCGCAGAGAATGAACATATTGAAATGAAATTTGGTATACAGGTTTATCAAAAAATATCTAAGTCCAGTTCGATATTGTGTACGATCAAGCAATTTTCGACAGAGTTATTGCCCTTGGACATAGAAAAATTCCAGTTATTTGCAGTTTCCGCTCATTTTCTTTGCAAAGGATGAAGATATTGAAATGAAATTTGGTATACAGGTTTATCATGATGATATATAGGTCAAGTTTGGTATTGGGTACAATCCAGCAATTTTTGACAGAGTTATGGCCCTTGGACGTAGAAAAATTCCAGTTATTTGCAGTTTCCGCTCATTTTCTTCACAGAGGATGAACATATTGAGATGAAATTTGGTATAAAGGTTTATCAAGATAATATCTGATTTACAGTCAAGTCGTACACAGACCAACTCGTATACAGGTCAACTCGTATACAAAATATTCCGCATAAAAACACGAAAGTCAACTCGTATACAAAAATTTCCGCATAAAAAACTAAAAGTCAACTCGTATACAAAAAATTCTGCATATAAAATAGGTATGCTTAACCGAAAGTCAACTCGTATACCAAAAAAATTTAAACAAAATAAAAAGGAGTATTTTAATTAGCCTTTGAGAAGTCATCCGTTTGGAGAAGCAAGAAACACCGCGCTTGGTGTTTTAACAATTATTGTTTTGATGTGTAGAAATAATTACCAAATAATAATGATTGGATTGACACAATTAATTATCGTTAATTTTTTTGTTGTAATTTCACATCGTTACCGAGTTGAATGATAATGCACAATTATACATGTATGAATTTTGCAGTCTTTGTAATAGTTGATAAAATCCATTTTATTCTTATATGTCCTTTTTACGCTGAATTACGGAAGCAATATATAAAGAAATTTTATTACAAAAAACCAAGTGTTTTTTAGTTACTTTTAAATTACTTTTACGTTTTGTTTCTAACTTTTTGTATAAGAGTTGACTTTCAAATTATGGTGATTTTTTGTACATACGAGTTGACTTTCGGTTAAATATACAGGAATTTTTGTATACGAGTTGACTTTCGATTTTGTAACAGGATTTTTTTGTATACGAGTTGACTTTCGGTTAGGTATACGGGAATTTTTTTGTATACGAGTTGACTTTCGGTTTTTTATGCGGAAATTTTGTATACGAGTTGACCTGTATACAAGTTGGTCTGTGTACGACTTGACCGGACACCTAATATCTAGGTCAACTTTGGGTATGATAGATCAATTTTCAACAGAGTTATCGCCCTTGGACTTAGAAAAATTTCAAATATTTACAGTTAACGTTCATTTTCTTTGTGGATGTATCCAAGGGAGGGGGGCATAAGTGTTTCACAAACATCTCTTGCTGTCTTTTTTTATGGCGTCGAGCGAAGCTCGAGAGCCATCTAGGGATCGTACGTCCACCGGAAGTGTAAGGAGCTGAACAACGCATGCTTTCAATTAATCCGCGAATATGAGTGCAACGTTTTCTTTTGTATTTGAGGAATAAAAGAAGACTTGCTTCCATTAGAACAGAACTGTACATCAATATAACAAGTTGGCAGATAAAAAAATAGTTGATGTCTTTGACAATGTTCATATTTTATTGTAAACAATATGTCTTGGTTTCAGCGGATGAATACTTCACACACTTGCGATAGTTAGGCCTACGTACTCAATTTGTTTATAAAATATACCTGCCTGCAAAACAGATTATTTTGAATCCATATCGAATGTTGACTATGTACAAATGCTTGATCTTTTAGAAACAAAAAACTTCCTGCATAGAACTATATCTACAACAAAAAGTAACTTTAATTAAACCAACTAGCCTTCTTTCACTTTTAACTGTAAACGATATGAATGGGTGCCTTCTTATATCTACCCCTGATCTTTTCGGTCCGATCATTTGGACCCATGTGATTTTTAAATCAATGGATAATAAGAAACAGAGTTTTTATCAGCAATGTACAATATATAGAATTAAATACAATCATACTTTTAATACTTATTAATTCTATTTGAATAGAGAAAAAAATATCTACAATGTTTTAACTCAAATGGATATTTCTATTAAAACTTTCAAGTAACATTTAAAACTTTTTAGGAATAAGGTGAGTTAATTTGTAATGATTTGAAATTTGATAAATTTTGTGATAAAAACATATTTTTTATTTATCTGAAAGTAGTCGACAGATGTATTTTGTCTAATATATTTGTTTTTAAAAAGGAAGTATAATTGATACCAATTTTTAAATGAATGGTCAATAACCAAATTAAAATGGTTTTTGATAATAAAAGAAATCACAGTTCATTTTGATATTTTTATTATTTTAGTTGACTGCATAAAATCTATATTAAATTTTATTTGTGTTAATTTACCGCCCGATTCAATTTGAAAAAATTTTTTTTTATCTCCAGCAAAACAATAAGAAAAGTTGGTCTCATGTTATTGTACATACATTTCTTAAGAGTTACAGAATCATAATTTGTTTAAGGATTTTTTTAATCAAGTGTATGTGTGATCAATGATGGAATACCATAAATTATTTTGACTTTTTAAAAAAATTGTTCAGGTTTGTACTCTTCAAATTTACTTCAACTCGACGCCATTGTGGCCCTTCAGGCCTTTGATTTTTAAGTAAATGTATGTGTTCGACAAATCATGAATATGGCGGTGTTTCATAGCTTCTTGTGGTCAATATTGTGGACCCAAATGTTAACTTTGTCTTCAGTTTAGACTTGAATGACTGTTTTCTTTATTTACAGCTTTGACTTTGACCCGACTGTTCGCCACACATTCTGGGCGCTGACCTTTGGGGGTATGATTAACTGGGTTGGGACATTTGGAGCCAGTCAGCAGAGTATACAGAGGTTCAGTGCCCTACCCTCACTCCGAGAGGCCAAGATGTGAGTACTCAAAAACAGGGAACTTGAGTGTGAGTACACAAATTTACCTGTTGTGACCCATCCCCAATGTTCATGTTTTCGTGTGTAAGATCACCCCTCAATATCTGTATCAACATCCTAGATTTCCTCTTATTGTTAATGTGCAACAACATTTTTTGTGATCTCCCATCAAATGTTAGTGTGTACATGTAACAACATCCTTTGAGATTCCCACCCAATGATCAGTGTGTATTTGTCCTTTGAGATTGCCCCTCAGTGCTCAATGTGTATCATTGTCCTTTGATTTTTCCTCTCAATGGTCAGTGTAACACATTTTCCTTTGAGATATCGATCCCTCTTCAATGATCAGTGTATAACAAAATGTCCTTTGAGATTCTCCCTCATTGTCGGTATGTACAGTAACAATGTCGTTTAAAAACATCCTGTGAGTTTTCCCTCAATGGTCGGTGTGGAACAACGGCTTTTGAGGCCCCCTTTCAATGTCAGTGTCTAACAAGGAAAGCTTAATGCATCTCAAGGGCCCATTTTTTGCCAACTGAGAGCCTCTATATATTTCATATAGATACTGAACTCTTGTATCAATGATTTATATTCTTTACAATGACACAGAGCGGTGATGTTGAACTGCCTGGGCCTGTTCCTGATGGTGACCACGGCCTGTTTAGCGGGGGTATCAGTGTTCGCTTACTACGCCTCCAAGGGATGCGACCCTTACACCAGCAAGGAGATCAAAAACACAAACCAGGTCATGTTTAACGTATAATATATTATATTAGGTGTGTTTATCATGTATATAATTTATACTGTAATGTTATGTTTGTGTTGACGTATACATATGTAATTGGTCTTTGAGAATTTTTTTTTTCATTTCTGAAATCTGACATAGCTTGTTGTAAACATCATATCATTGCATTGACTGAATTAAAGTAACCAAATAAACCCAAGAGATATTCGGACAATGCCCCAATATACTCTTGACTGTGTGTTTATTCATCGTTCAAATGCATTTTTATGAAATCTTGTGACGTCAAACTGTGTCACTTAGCAATGCTAGCTTTCTTGTAAATCTCTGACTTGGGGAAACTTTTTTGCTCATCAATTTTAACGCAAGATTTCAGTTTCCCGGTATTTCATGGATTAAAGATATACTGGTAGCTCAAAATCAAGTTATTCCACATAGATATTCTATTTTCATCAAAGAAATCATACAAGTACATACAATCTGAGCCTTTCCCAATAATTGATGGATTTTTCTCGTTACAGATCATTCCCCTCTTTGTGATAGAGATGCTTCATTACCCGGGGGTTCCCGGGCTATTTATAGCTGGGCTCTTTAGTGGAGCATTGAGGTCAGTACACAACTTACAACATTAGTAGTAATGGTACTAAGTCATTATTTACATGTATATTCAATGAAAGCACTGCTGTGATGTCATTCCTTTGTTTCAGCAGTTTAAAATTTTACCTTTGACAGTCCGATATTAGTGAACTTCTCAATATCAGACCGTTACCACTGGTTACAGTACTGATATCCTTCAAAATCGGACTGTCTTAGGTAAACCAGCAATGAAATTCAATGGCAGCATTTTAAGTACATACCTCAAACACTTCTATATGAAAAAATATTAGACAGTTTTCAGCCCTAACAGGCCTCGAAACTGTCTGATATTTTTTTTCATACAGAACTGTTTTTGGCATATATCCATTACTTATATCAGGCCCTGGTCAAAAGTCTATGTCTGGCTCTCATGTCCATGAATATTTGTTTAAAAGATACAAATATCCGAAATTACTATGCTAAACCAACTTTTATTCAGGTTGGAGAAAAATTTTGTAAGGTGTATGAGAACCCTATAGTCTCAAAATTTCTTGCCACAGACCAGTAAAGTTCCTTTACTAAATGTACCAAACCTGAAACTGATGACAGAGTACACAATAAATAACATCTTTATTATTTCGCTTTTCAAAAGATTTTTTATGAAGACGGTTTAATAAGTTCAGTAGGTGAACAATGTAGCATTAATGAAACAAAAAGATTTAATTAGTTTTAGATAGTTTTATCTGTAGTCTAGTTTAGTTTAGTTTTATCTTTTAGTCTTAAGTCTTTCCTTTTTAATGGAAGGGTATATAATAAATCTATCATTATGATAGTAAAGTAACTTGATCCAAAGTCTTATTGACAGGAGTGGATCATCAGATCAAACTCAATGCAAACTGTGCCTGTTTTGTTCCGACTTCGCCATCAAGTTACCATTTTGATAATATATTATGTTTTTACAGTTCTGTGTCATCCAATCTGAGTTCACAAGTCGCCACATCATGGGAGGACATCATCAAACCACACATGAAGGGGAAGTCGGAGAGCACCAAGGCCTGGATAACCAGGATGTTAGGTAAAAATAGAACAGGATGTATGGTGAAAAAAAGAACAGGATGTTAGGTGAAAATAGAACAGGATGTTGGGTAAAAATAGAACAGGATGTATGGTGATAATAGAACAGGATGTTAGGTGAAAATAGAACAGGATGTTAGGTGAAAATAGAACAGGATGTTAGGTAAAAATAGAACAGGATGTTAGGTGAAAATAGAACAGGATGTTAGGTGAAAATAGAAAAGAATCTTAGTTAAAGGGTAAAAAGAAGAAGGGTAATGGTAAGGGGTAGGAATAGAACAGGATGTTAGGCAAGGGGTTATAGGAGGAAAAATAAATGTTAAGTAACGGGTAATTATAGAACACGGATGTAAGGAAGAAATTGAAAGAAAATAAACAAAGATGTAAGGAAAGCTAACTAAAGGGTAAGAATGCAAGATCAGAATGTTGGTGAAGAAGTAAAATTGATTCTGAACAGGATATTAGGTAGAAATGGATAAAATTAGAAGAGAATGTTAGGTAAAGGATAGAAATACAATAAATTGCAATAAAATTACAATGATAACTGTCTACTATTCTGTAAAGAAGGATAATAAAAAGTAGGGATGGAAGGAATGTTAATTTATGAAAAATTTTATCCATGTGTTATAGCTATATAATATAAAGACTACATCATACAATTAATTATGGAAATATGACAGTCTTGGAAAGAAGGATGCTTCCTCAGTACTTTAAGGTGTCTCACTACACTTTGAAATACATGTAGTTTCTCAACCCCAGACAGATTCGAACTCATGATCTGCTCTTTACAAGCCCACTTCTTTAACCACTGAGCTACGGGGATAGTCAACACAGGAGATTGATGAAAACAATTTAGCACTCTTGTGACGTAGTGTCTTAAAAAGTTTAAGTCTCGGTGTAGTGAGGTACCTTAAATCAACTTTTATATGCCAAGGTTTTGCTTGAAATTTGAAAAATTTAACTACCCATTATGCATAATCAGATGTTTTTATTTTCAGTCATTGTGTTTGGAATTCTGGGAGTTGGCGTCTCATTCGCTGTCAGAAAACTCGGGGGAACCGTTTTACAGGTACACATGTGGCTCAGTCGCTTTAGGTAGATTTGTATATACACTGAGACACTGGGTGTGTCGTATAAACAAATCTCCCTAAAAAGACACTGCATATAAACATATCCAAGTTCTGTTTATTTAAAACAGAGATTTTATTTCCATACTCATTGAGGTGTCATGCATGTTTGAGAACCACAGGAGATTAGGAGTGGGAGGATTTTTACACCTTTTTATAGGTGAATTTTTTTTAAAGGGGGAAATTTATGAAGAGGAAAAAATTTTTTGTTTTTTACCAAGAAAGTATAATTACTTTTTACACATACATGTGTATGTCCCTTTCTTGTGTGACTTCAATCAAATACTCTTACATTATATTTTGGTTCCTACCATTAGATCTCTTTTGTTAAAATTAACTGTTAACATTTTTAATCTCCATGAGATGAAAATCTTTATAAAGATGGGTAGAAAATATTGTCAAAGTTAAGTTAATACCAAAATATTTGGATTGTTTCTTTAATGAATAACAGTTTATGGCTTAAGATCCTACAGTAGACCTGGTAGATCCACACTTTTTGCATAGTTTTCTCACAGTAGCCTTTGTAGTTTAAAGGTTTATAACTTTGTCATTTGACGTTAAAAATCCGTTTCCGTTCTGTATTTTGATTGCCCCAAGATGGGGAAACACACATATTGAAGGAATAATTAAATTCAGAAAGATTTTATCACAGCCAAATACTTGGTTTTATCACAGGACGCCCAAATATATGGTTGCATAAAGAAGGAAAAAGTTAGTTTTTCCCTTTTGACCTTTGGGTTGACCTTGCAGAGGGAAACAACTTTTGCAAAGTGTGGATTGGACTATAATACCTTGTTAGATTCCTTATATTCCAAGATTCAACCATCAAAATTGCCAGAGTATAAAATCACAAACGTCTAATTTTTACATCTGTACGAAAAAAGAAAAGCCAGATTTTAAAGTATGCAAGATGTGCAAACAGGGATATTAATTCCTTTAGTTTTATTTGGAATCTATAGAGTAATCTATTGACCGTTTAGCCTCCTTGAATGACTTATTTGTCTTTTCTTTTAGATCTCCCTTAGCTTTATGGGTGCAGCCAGTGGAGCACTGAATGGCTTTGTTGTACTGGGGGCATTCTTCCCATGTTGCAACTGGATTGTAAGTTCTGAGTTATTTAGATCAAAAAATTAAATGTATTGGTTTTCAGGCACTGTTGTATTAATAGGTAAATGCTGCATCAATGATGCAAATGATGTATCAACAAATTTTTTCGCCATATTAAAAAGGGGAGTAACTTAAGTTGATATTCAAATTTAAGTTAAAATATGAATATTGAGTTATTAACCTTTACAAATCTTACCAAGAACAGCCCAATACAATAACTTTTGTATAGTCGTAGCTGCAAAACTCTATCATAAACAGATCTATTGTAACAGGTACCAGTACATGTACATGTAGTTGTATAGATAATCAGTTTTTATTTGGCCTGAATTTTTGTTTCTGCAATATTCAGTTTCTCCTTAATTTTTTTTTTCTGAAATCATTATTTGTTATGCTCAGATTCACTTAGAGTATCATTTTGTAAACTCCTTATTCTCTATAGGGGGCCATGGTCGGGCCCCTCGTGTCCTACGCAGTGATGATGTGGATCGGAATTTCCAAGTACAGCGTTCTTGGGGTCAAGGACACCCTGGACTTCCCCACGCACAGCTGTCCGTCCAACCTCAATCTGACGACCTTCGTGACCTCTGGTGTCCATAACTACTCCGTCCCCCATGGCAACCAGTCTCTGATGGTGACCGGTCTGTCAGTTGCCATGACAACAGCCATTCCACAGGTCACACAAGATCGGTCAGTGTGTATTCTCAATGTTTTGGTTGTTGATGAAGAAAGCTGAGCTTTTGATATTTTTATTTACTTGTTGATTTTATTTTTGGATGTTTTTGTCCTGTCACAATATCGCACAAAAGGTTGTTCATACAAATTAAATACATAATGTACCGCATGTTTATTATTTCCTTTTCACACTTGACAGATCTGCTCTCCATGAGCTTTACTCCCTTTCTTACCTGTGGTACTCCACTCTGGGGCTCATTATTGCTGTGGGGGTGGGATTACTCGTCACAGCTGTTACAGGTAAGTTTACACCTGTGTGTGGGTGGGATGGGGGGGATCATCATTGCTGTGGGGGTGGGGTTAATACGGTCTAGTAGAGGAATGGATGGTCATCGCTTTTTTTTAGACTACATTAAACTTGTATAGTAAAAAAGCTTTCTTTTTAAAAATGTAGAAGAACATTCAAATGTAATTAATGTATGGACTAACATAGGTCAACAAACCATATTTAAAAATTTAAGGTAGAACAGATGAGTAATTTGTTGAACACCCAGCCTCTTTTATCAAGTACTGTAAATTCCTTATCAAACATGTGGAATTAATTTCCTCGTGTAATGTATAATCGTGAGGACCAGTCCTTGTAGATTTTGAAAGATCACTCAGACAGTTTTGCACTATATGAAATCATCACAAAAAATGGTACTTGCAAAATTATATTTGATGCCAAACAGCACAATAGTGGAATTAAGTACTCGCGTAAAATAAGGAATATACAGTTATTTCATCAGGTCGACCTTCATAGAACAAAACAGGCTTTAGGATAAAAAAAATGTACCAGAAAACTCTTTCTTTTGTGTATATTGGTTTTAAATGATGTTTGATTAGTTAAGTGATACCAAAATTGTCTCACAATCTTACTTGTTTGTAGTTAAGGAAATTGATTGATTTTATTGACTGATTTTATATGAATTGATAGAAAGAACAATAGGTCTGATGAAGCTTAAAGAGGTGGATTAATGCTTCCTCATCCCCTGCTTCTCTCCTGTTTGTACATAGGCAATTTCGCCACATACAGTAAAACTCATTAAGAACGAACACGAATATAGCGATTTCTCGGATATATGAAAGTTTTTATAAGTCCCCGGTAAAATTCTTATCAAATCTTTGCAAAATTTTACGGTTATAACAAATTTAGATATAACAAATATACGGATATAGCGAACTTTTTTTGAGTCCCGTAGAGATGAATGATAACAAAATTTAAGACTTTTATTCAGAATTTCTTTATAAATTCTAAAATTCGCACTATCATTTAACATATTAGTTTGAATTAATTTATTTCTTAAATAATTTTCAATTCACACTCCGATTATTTAAAGTATCAAAGTTATATATTTTTATTTTAAGCCTCAATTTACATAAATTATAGTGTGGTGAAAGAAAACATGTGTATTGTGAATTTGTTACAGTTATTTTTACAAATTTGTTATATGGATATAACGAATTACGGATTTAACAAAGCAAATCTATTGGTCCCTACGACTTCACTTTAACCAAGTTTTAAATTTATTGTATGATGTTCATATGAAATAATTTTCATATCAAAATGATATGATTCTCATATGACACCTGTGATAGGTTTCTGATTCTTTTTTGTATCATCTCATATCAGTGCATTTATTATATCAGAATCATATCATTTTGATATAAGAATTGTATATGGCAAAATCTAATATGGGTTAAAGGAAATTTCATTTGGATATGAGAATTGACCATGAGAATTGATTTCTGTGGCTTCTGTGTAGGTCCTATGAAGGCGGAGGAGGTTGACCCGCGGTTACTGATCCCAGTGTGTGACCGCCTCTGTTGTTATCTCCCCTGGTCAGTCAGGAGACACTTCTACTGCGGGGCCGAGTACCAGACAGAGGTTAGTACAGCACACATGTACATGTGATATGTATCGTGTACCGGCGGTACGCAAAATGTACCTTTTTTCAACCCCATTCACTCTGTACCAGCAGGACACCAAAATTCCCAGAATATGATAATTTGTACAGTATTTTGAAATTCTCGCTAAATGCTGCCATTATTTTGTACCGTTTTTTGTACTGTTTTTTGATGGGTAGTGTACAGGTTTTTTTTTCACCCAAATTCCAGTTTTTTTATCCTGAAAAGTTTTGTGGTCTTCAACTTATCTTGAATTTAAAACGTAGTGTTAAATTGTGTAAAACAAGGTCGGAACATTTTGTCGTATTCATGGAAAATTCAATTTTATATAAATTTGTTTCAGGAAAGTAGAGAGAGCAGTCCAGAAGATATCAATGAATTAAATTCAGAGACTAAACTGGTCCGCGGAGAAGGTGGTGACATAGGGGCAGGGGACCAGACAAGTGACATTCAACTGAAGTCTATAAAATCTCTCCATGATTCCTGATGTTAGTGATCGCCATCCACAGGGGAAACTCGAATATAGGGAAAGTGGATACACATTTCAGGAAAAATAAGGAATATGGGGACTCATTTCAGAGGAAAAAGGGAAAGGGAAAGGGGGCACACATTTCAGGTGTTTTGGGCACAAACATCATTTTTACATCATCATTTCTGGAGGAAAGAGGAAAAGGGGGCACAAACATCAGGGGAAATTATAGGTAAATGGGGCACAGCACACATCTCGAGGGAAATTTTTGGGCAAGGGGTAAAGGGGCACACAGTTAACCATGTTGAAATAAATGTGTTTATTTATTGTCTTTGTTGATCAAATCAAGGGAGTGAATGTTGAAAAAAAAGAAACGAGTGATGATGAAAAAAAAAGAATCACTACTCACTAAGCCATAGAGACACACATAAAATGTGTACATGTTCTGTAAATTGTCTGTAAATCTTGTGAATTTGTTGTTTAAAAGTAGTAGTCTAAGATTGTTTTTTTCATCCAACTTTTGACTATGTTATTTGAAGCCATGCTCATCCCATTCAGATCTGGGTCTGAATTGTTTTGTGTCATATTAAAAGCTCCCTCCATTCTTTTGAACAATGCAAGAAAAGGACTTTCAGAAGTTTGACACTTTGAATGTCAAGGTCATTTGATGTTCAAAATCAATTAGATGATTGGAGTAATTTTCTTTTTTCAAATCGGCTTCTTAGAAGCGATGTGTTATTGGCATTATATGTATGCACTTAATACATGTACATATATCACATGCACGCTGGTTTTTATTTCATATTACAGTTAAACTTCGATATCTCGAACACTGATATCTCGAATACAATGGTTATGTCAAAGTGATTTGTAAGTCCCAACCACTTATTTTTCAAGTATTTCACTATCGATATATCGAATACTCGGATATTTCGAACTATTTAAACAGTCCTATCTAGTTCGAGATAGCGAAGTTTGACTGTATATATTGTTTTTTATGATTATGTGTTCTGATGTTTCACCTTGTCAAGGATATAAGTTGAATATGATTCACAGGGAAATGAAATTGCAACATGTTAGGAGGTTTTTCATAAGAAAGCAATGCTATCTTAATTTTTATAAAATGCCAGTTATAAAAGAATAGAATTGTTTAAATTTGTGATGGGCAATATTTTCAGATTTTATCAGTAAACTTTTCATCATCATTAAGTACAAAGAGAAAACAATATATTAAATTGTGTCTCATGAAGCCTTTTTAAAAAAAGTTACACTAGGAGACAACCATGAAAATTAGCCCCAGAGAAATTTTGGAGAGACCTCTTACACTTTGCTATATGTACCTGTATCTGTAAGAAGAATTTTATACCTGATATTTTAAGGTTTTTGGGATGTGGGTTACATGTTAGGAGTGGCCATGTAGACTTAGAAACTAATTCTTATTTCAGTGAGAATAACATTGTGTGGAATTTTACATATCAAATGGTAAAACAAATGTTCTTTGATCAAAGTTATACAAACATGTACTTATAATACATGACTGTGTGGAAATAAGATTTTTTTGGAGATTTTATTTTTCTGTGCCTATTTTTTTGCGACCACACTTAACCGTTTTATAATGACCATTTTTAACTCGTCATCATGGACAGACTTTAGTTTTGGTTTTGTGATATGATCAGGGTTACATGTTCATTTAGTATTGAAGTTTTGTCCATTATCCCAAAAAAAAGAAATGCATCTTAATTTGCAAATTTTGGACATTTTTTTGTAACTGACCGAGACTTATTTTTACTTAACTTTTTCTTTTCTTTTACGATGCAAGGTAGCAATTTTTTTTGAAGACAATATATATGACAAAAAAATAAAGCCATAAATAAAATAAATCTTAACTTTTAATTGTGATTTTGTAAAACAAAATAAATACTGAGTGATAATTGGATATTCTGCTTTGAAAAATAGACTTCATCATAGTAGATAATTTATTCATGTACCTCCATTATATTTACATTTTCCAGTGTCATTGTGATAATACTAAGAATCGATTTTTTAAAGGAATGGTCCAAACCATTTCATCAATAACTGTTTCAAACAGAGACATATATGTTATATATGTCTCTGTTTCAATATTCAATTGTACAACTGCTGAAAATTATATGAAATATAATTAATAAGGAATCTTTTTTTTTTTAATATAATGAGGTGATCAAATACGGTCGGGTGTGATGTTATTTATCCTAAAGCCTTCGGACATTTTTTTTTATTTACATGTAATCACCCCTGACCGAATATTTGACCACCTCATAATACTAAAAAAAAAAAGATTCTTCAAGAATTAAATACATAAAGAAAGCAAAGTGTGGACATCAGTTGGTGACAATTATTTGCATGGTATTCTTCTTGAAGAGGTACATGTAACGTATCAAAAGATATTAAACTGCGAAAGTGTATCCTAAATATTTACAGCATGGAATGTATACAGGTATGTTGACATTGATATTGGGATAAGCCTGGATGTAATCCGTCTGTATAGGAATCAATCTATGTACACATCCCTCCATACATTGTGTTCATTGTAGTGGGACGTTTTAACTTTCTTGTTAAAATATTCGCTCTGCAAATATTTACTTCAGAGCTTACACCAGTGCTAAAGTTTCCTCAGCCGCTTCGTAAAGCATTGGCGGTAAAATAGGCTGAAGAGCTCGTGGTAGAGACTTACTTTTACAAAACTAGTCGGTAGTGATTTATAATCAATTGGTGCAAAAATCGAAGGGGATGTCCACTCTCAACACCCCACCCCTACCCATAACCACCATCATCAGTTCACCCCCTTTTCTCCATTATGTCAACTTCAAAATTTTCGTCAAGCTTAAAAAAATATTTAAAAGTTAAGCTTTGGTTAATTTCAAAGCTGGTTCAAATGAAGGACAGCAAACTATTTCTGGGCCTTGTTTTAGAGTGCTCTTATCATATGTAGCTAATCATGACTTGTACTTTAAATGATAAAAAGTAAATTATATTGTATTAAAGATGTCGATTTTAATGTTTTGATTAATTATTTAGATAAATCAATGTGATTAAATATCATTATATTTCAGACTTGTGAACCGCATGTCACGAGTTTGAAACCGTTAAGGACTTTTGTTTGTATTTACTGAATTAATTTTTTGAAAATCACAATTGATATAAAAATAGAATATTTGTCGTCCGTCGGACATAATATATGGATCTAATGCGTCAATTTTTATGCCCCCATCGAAGAAGCGAGGGCATATTGCTTTGCTACTGTCTGTCGGTCAGTCGGCCTGTCGGTCGGTCCACCAACAGTTTTCGTTCCTTTTTTCGCAGAGGATGCACATATTGAAATGAAATTTGGTATACAGGTTTATTATAGTATTATATAGGCAAGTTTAATTTTGGGTAAGATCAAGCAATTTTCGACAGACTTATGCTCCTTGGGCGTAGAAAAATTCCAGTTACCTGCAGTTTCCGTTCATTTTCTTCGCAGATGTTTTCAAAGGAGGGGGCATAAGTGTTTTACAAACATCTCTTGTTTTAATTTTTGCCGATTTTAGAAACTGTTTCCAGGTGTAGGGAGCCACCTTTAACAACTTTAAAAATACTAAAATAATACTTAAGTTTGAATATAAATGCTGTACAACTTTCAATTTATTATTTGTTTATTCTATATTTAATATTTGATTCGATTTGAAGTTGACCAAAAACGTTAACGATCGCATAGGGTCACTTTAAGATAGGTGGACTGCATGCGCAGATCCAGAAAATTTGGCCTGGGGGATCCGTATATTTTTCATGGGTGGGTGGGTGGGTCCGATACCTTTTTTCGATAATTTTATTATGTAAATTTTAGTAGTTGGATTTTTTTTTAGGGGGGGGGGGGGGTGTCCACATCCCCTCTGGATCTTCGCGTGGACTACTTTAAAGAAGATCCGGGGCTGGAGATGTGTAAACACACACTGTGTACCAATGACCACGCTCTAGTACTCTGTGTACCGCCGCTGACTGACATTTTTTACTACTTAATAAGGCCGGGGTCCGATCTGTTTACGATGTAATTGGAGGTCACAGTGTGTCCAGTCACGTCTCAACATAAACACCCAAACTTGTGATGAATGAGGTCGGTAATATATACAAGACATGCGCGGGCGGAGGGAGTCGAAAGTGACGTATTGCTAACATTACGTAAACTGGATTAAACGCCACGATCCTAAAAGTTTGCATTTGCATAAAAAATGTTCACCTGGTGATATTACAGAGAACAGAAGTATTTGCGAATACTATGATATCTTTTTACCTGGTCAACCTGTGGTAAAGTTCTGTGAGAACACGGATTTTTGGTCGGAATTCGACATTTCGAACAAATGTAGAGTTACCAAAATTCACCCCGAAGAAAATCAACCTCAATGTTGTAACATTTAAGGTGGAAAGACAAAAAGGAAGTAAATATGTCTGAAGAAGGTTTCTCAATTGTGGACTGGGTGATTTTTGCAGTTTTGATTCTGTTTTCGGGAGTCGTGGGGATTTACTATGCGTGCACCGGCGGAAAACAGAAAACGACCGATGAGTTCCTGATGGCGGACCGGAAGATGCCGATACTTCCGGTCGCAGCCTCCATCCTCGTGTCGTTCCAGACGGCGTTGTTGATACTGGGTCAGCCGGCGGAGATGTACACCAAGGGGACCCAGTTCTTTCTGTCGTTGTTTGGACAGCTTGGTGCCGTGTTTCTTGCCACCACTTTATTCGTCCCGCTGTTCTATCCATTAAAACTCACGAGCTTTTTCGAGGTATAAAATAGCCATATAGACCCTTAAAGTATAAAGAACATATTCTGTAAATATTAAAAATGTGTACAAGAAAATTGATTAATTATATAAACGACAGTACTATTAAAGTGTTAAATGAAAGTAATTGAGAGAAAAAATGTACTATTGCGTGTTTACGAAATTTTGATAAAAAAAAATAAATATTCAGAAACTTAAAACTGTAACTTTATATCAAACTGAAAGCAAAAAAAAAGTTTACTACATATTTCCTTGTATTTGATAAACAATGTATGAAACTTTTATTGAGTATCATGATTTTAATTTACATGTAAGTATCATTGTTATCCTTTCAGTATTTGGAACATAGGTTCGACTCCAAGGCAGCTCGCGTGACGGCCACTACCATAGGAATTATATCAACGGTAGAGAGAGAGAGAGAGAGAGAGAGAGAGAGAGAGAGAGAGAGAGAGAGAGAGAGAGAGAGAGAGAGAGATCTTAATGAAAAGTGTAATAAACTGGTAACATTTCAAGGTTCTCTCTTGTTTTTAGCCTACTTTAAAAAGATAACTAGTATTTTTGAAAATGTATACATGAATGAAGGTTAAAATAATAAAGATTATTTGAAATTTTGTTTCCATATAAAGGCATTAAACGTCAACATAAGTTTCCGAGTGCAACAAGTTTTTTTTCTTCATTTTTTTTCACAGATTCTTTACTCTGGCATCGCGTCCTTTGCCCCAACAACGGCTCTAAGTGCAGGTAGGTTAAAGGATCAATAGGTCAGCTGAATGGTTGACCTCTTTTACATGTCATATAGTACATCCATTAACTGTTTTAATTATTTGCCTATTCTAGACTTTCCCACAATTATTGCAAAGTTAAAATGTGTTTAAGGGATGGGTTGTGGTGTTAGTGGCCGTTTTTAAAACTACAAATCTCCTACGGTGACGAAATGGTTTTTGAAGAATAAAGCTTTGTGTAAAAAAGAAAACCTTTAAATTAAAAAGGGGTACATTGAAATATAAGGATTTCGTCTTGACCACATAATAGTTTATAGATAAAAACTATCTTTAGAAGGTATATTTTTTTTTCATTAATCGTGTTCTGACATCGGTTATAAATGCTTCAATCTCATAAATATTCATTTGTATTTAATCTCATGACTAGTCAATTTATGATGCTTCAATCTCATAAATATTCAAACGTATAAAACTTCCATCTCATGAATATTCAATTCATGCTTCTCAATGCCATAATACCGGTTATTCAATTTATAATTTATTTTCATGAATATTCATTGTTCCAGTGACCGGCTTTCCTGAATGGCTGTCCTTCACTCTGATTGGAGCGATCTGTGCATTCTACACCTTCCTGGTCAGTGGTGGGATAACTAAATACTGGGGAATCATTCAAATTCGTGGGGTCAAATTTTCGTGAATGAGCTACGGGTTTTTGCTTATTCGTGGTACAGACCCTGAAACGTACTACTACACCAAAAAAGCGTGCGACTTTCGTGCGAGAAACGTTTCGTGTAAACCGTTTAGCGTTTCGTGTAAACCGTTTAGCGTTTCGTGTGAATCGTGAAGCGTTTCGTGTAAACCGTTTAGCGTTTCGGGCAAAGCGTGCAGCGTTTCGGGCAAAGCGTGTAAATCGTTTCGAGGAAAGCGTGCGAGAATCGTGTGAAACGTTCATCAGATTTCATTCGGAACTCTCTGACAATTTAATTGTTTCAAAACAACGCCCGTGTTTTACATTACTATAAACTGTTTGTGATTAGCAAAATTCTCTTTGTAGGTATACTCATGAAAAATCTTTAAGAAATGATATATTTATCTTTTTACAAAATTGAATTAATTTTTCACAAACAAAAGAAAGGTACTCGTATTAAACAGGTCGGGTACACTACCTTATATGGATAGCATTTTTTAACACGTGACAGTATTTGCGTCAAACAGATTCTCCAATCCAGTGAATGAGTTGCAATGCATGACGGTCTACAACGTGTTTAAGATTCAACAAACGCACGTGGTTTTTGTCTGTTTTATTCACAATATTTAATTGCTTGCCGGAATGTTTGTAGATCTTGATTTTTACTTTAGAAGGTAAAAAAGGAAAGAGTACGTACCATTAACTTTGTTCCATGCTCACATTGAAAAATACTGTTGTTTTAGTTGATCAGTTGTTGCTTCAAAAATGATCAGTATCAAACGACTGACAAACAAACGCATACAAGTACAAACAGGTTTTGATAAGAAAAAACTGCACAGTTGTGTATTGGTGACTTTATCATTGTGCACTAGAAATAAATACAGGTAACTGTACATTTTTAACATACGTGAATAGCCACGGTAGTAGAAATGCACAAATATACAAACGCAGAAGCGCAAGCTGTGCAGCATATAGTATTTTGTCCGTTAAGCATTCTGATGAATGTCCCTGAAGAAAATATCAACGCGCATTCTAATAATGTTGTCTTAAATATGGGATATCACGTGAAAAAACGGTACTCGCTGCTTCTAATTCTATAGGACGTACCTCTCTTTTGAACATTGACAATGGGGTATTTAAATAGGTTGATATAAGTCCTCATATGCAATACTTTTTAAATGTGAGCATAGAAATGGAAGTTCAGACATAATTGTCCATATTAATTTCATAAATTCTGAAAAATCATTCAAAATAAGTTTCCAAAGAACAATTCAAAATGGTATATATTTTCAATACGCTTTGTATACACTGAAACTTGTAGTAGCCCACAATGCCTTGCAACTCATTCACCTGATTGGTTTGTCGATAAAAGTAAACAGATGGCTAATTTAGTATGCAAATTTATGCCGACGTCACAAAATATAGTGGTCTCGACCTGTTAAAAGAAGACTAGTTACAATGTACTGAGACTATTTGGCTGTGTACAACAAGCACACAATGACCTCGGACATCGGGTAAGACCTGCTTCTGGCTGAACATGTCAATCAAACTCTGTGTATTCGTTTTCATTGGATGGTCACGCGTCTCTTTTTTGTCAATAGCCAATAGAAATTTAATGACTTTAAGGTAGTCAGAATTAGTATTCAATGATGCACACAATTTAAATGATATATTATTTAACATTTATTTGAACAAAATTAAATATAAACATAAAAAGAAAAAAATATACTGTTCATATCTATAAAATGCGGGAATCCCGATTAAAAATATTTCCACAGTTATCTTAATTATTTAAACACTTATACCGAAGAACAACAAATCTTAGAAGTAATTACATGTAACACACTGGAATTTGCCTAAAATGTACACATACAATTAATTCTTATGAGAATCTATATGCATGGTACTAATTCAAAGAATTATGATAGATACTCTTTACGCCGTTATGCGGGGCGCCGGTTATGTATACGAATATTGAGTCAAAAATTTAAATCATTTTTATTTTTGGTTCTTTCCGAAATCCAAAATAGTAATGACAACATTCTTTATTGTTTAATCGATTGATTTTTGTCTGTGACATTTATTTACCCGAATGATACGACACAAGAAATAAATCAATCGGTTGTTTTATAGCATTTTTTTCTAACTTTTGTGACAAATTTAATTTTACATAACTTTCAAAATTATCAATGTAAATAATCATGGGTTTATTTACTGTTAGTATTTTTACATCGTATTGTCTGAAACCAATAGAAATACTAATGTGAGAAGAAAAAAACACATCTTGTCGAAGACTGAAAAACCGATTTCAGTTTGTAATCATACGGATTTTATTTTTGGTATTGAATATTGAGTTACGGTAACTGTTTTTCTTGATTTTTTATTATTTACGGCTCTAATAAGACTCATGATTATTTCTTTTTAGCAATAGATATATTTATAGAAGTAGTATTTTTGCTAATTCTGTGAACAAATATTTATTTGCTTTGAATTTTAGTACCAAATCAATTTAATTAATCAATTCAATACTTATTTACCTATATGTTTCTAATATCAGTATTTCTATTATTTCGTGTTTTCTTTAAACTTAATTCTTACTAACAGAGTCAGGGTAAAAATCCGAGAAGTCCCGACAGAAACGAAAATCGATCAGGATAAAAGCGTGTCCAAAGCGTGTGAAAAGCGAGCAAATCGTTTCGTGCGAGAATCGTTTCGTGTAAACCGTTCAGCGTTTCGTGTAAATCGTTTAGCGTTTCGGGCAAAGCGTGCAGCGTTTCGTGTAAACCGTTTAGCGTTTCGTGTTAACCGTTTAGCGAGCGTGTAGCGAGCGTGCAGCGAGCGTGTGGTGTAGTAGTACGTTTCAGGGTCTGTATTTAATTTCGTTGATGCGTCAGTTTCAGTTCCAGTAAGAAACTTTAAAAATTTGTTTTCATCCAGGATGTTAATTTGGGGGAGGGCTACTTACGAATACCACTAAAATTGAGCCACCACAAATTCTAATGATTCCACAGTGATCTAATTAATTGACAAATTAGTGACAATATATAGTAGTTTTGTGTACTTTCTATGCAACTAAATTCATTTAATAAGCTTAACCCGTTATTTAACATTCGAAGTTCACATTTTCTTTTAATGATAATCCTGATATTCAATATATTTCACGGCAAGTACATGTACATTTAAAGTACTCTAGCTAAATATATCGACGAAAAAATATTCTTCAAATTATATCTATATTAAAAAAGAAGGAACAAACATTGTTGAAATTATTTGTAAATTATCTTTGGCCATTGCATATAAATACAGGCATGATTGCGTGGTCTTTATAGGGTGGACTAAAAGCCGTCATCTGGGTGGATGCTTTCCAGGGCCTCATTATGTTGGCGGGTTTACTGACTATTCTCATCAAGGTATTATGATAGTTGACCCACCCTAAACGTCCACATTGTGTGTTTTAGTATATTACTTTTAGATTGCTTTCGAAATACTGTTTACAAGAAAATATTCGCCCCATTTTATTTTCGCTCCTTTCGCATTCGTTATCAATGGGCGAATTTAAGACAAACTGTTTGAAAGTGTAGAAGGGCGAAAATTACGCGGGGCGAAATTTAAATAACCCTGTATACAGAATCCTTTTCAACGGAAACTAAAGGTATACCTACATGTGGGTATACAATTCGTTAAAACCACCATTAATGTGCTGCGACTTTATTTGAAGATTGACCACTTTTAAATAAAAGTATTTTGAGATGAACCTTTAGAAGACGTGTTCTTGATCAAATACGACAGAAAAACAGTTTGCTTAGCATCAAGAATTATTCGCAAAGTGATATTCACATTAATTGTCACTTGCATCACGCTTCATTAAAAGGTGTAAGATTTAAATATTGCGATCTACTGTCACCATAGTTGTTAACAATAACTGCATACTTCGATGAGTGTTAGCAGAATACCTAGTATCATTATAAAGGTGATATCTGAAATACCTATATTTGGAGCAAAGCTTCTATAAAACGTTCAAGTCATATATTAGTTTTATTTTTACTTTAGCACATACCGTTCAATGAATCACCATCAATAAAGATTGCAAAAGACGCTTTATATAATTATGTATAACATTAAATGCATTTACACTTATGTGTATCTTATCAATTATAATGTATTTTATAGTCTGATATAACGCATACCTACATACTAACAGTAAATATCAATAACGATAACTCTTTATACAGGCCACTCTACTGGTGGGCGGATGGGGAGAGGTGTGGCGGATCAACCAGGAGTGGGGGCGGATCAACTTCTGGAAGTACGACCTAGCTATGGATATTAGTAGATATGATGATTTAACTTGTATAGATAGATACATGTAGATATAGAAAGATACTAGTAGATCATGATAGAACATACTGATGAGATGATTTATGTCAGCGTTACTCTTAATGTCTAAAATTGCATGAAAAAATCATCAGATTTAATGAAAATATAAAAAGAATCTAAAGCGTTCGTCTCTACATGTAGCACTTAGCTATAAGCCAAATGGACTACAATTTTGGATATCGTACTTATTTTGCGAGTTAAAGCCAATGTTCACGGGAGGTCATATACAAATTGGTTCTTTGTGAAGAATTTGCTCGACTTGTTGTTAAAGTAAAAAAAATATATCTAAGTAAAGACATTAATTTCTTTATTTCAGTTTTGATCCGGATCCAACCATCCGTCACAGTTTCTGGTCTTTGGTCATCGGGAGTATGATCAACTGGACCGGGCCGTACGGCGCAAGTCAACAAAGCACCCAGCGATTTGGCTCGTTGCCAACTCTTCGCGATGCTAAAATGTATGTTTTTTTGAAAAGAAATTGCCGGCAACTCTATGATGCCAAAAAATACATAATCATTTCTTTTTTATGAAACCTTTCTTTACATCATGAAGTATGATTAATAAAAAATTCAAAATATCAATATATACATTTTTTTCAGAGCGCTTATGCTGCAAAGCGTCGGATTGATTGTGATTGTGACATCAGCATGCATGACAGGTGTCGCTGTTTTCGCTTATTACGCAATGAAGGGTTGTGACCCACTGACAAATGGCGATATCATGAGTTCAAATCAAGTGAGGAATCTTTATTCTTTTCTAAAAAAAAAAAAACTTTTTCAGACTATCAAACATATCCACTGCGTTTAAAAATTAATAAACATTGTTTTCCTTCAATTTTACTTGTACGTACAATATGTAGATACTAGTAGTTACAAATTAAATATAGTATCGTAGAAGAGCGCTTTTACCAGTTTACCAATCTAATAAAACTTTGCCGGATAATTATGTCAGTGCCAAGGTGGCATTTTTGCACCCGTCTAAGCTGCATACATCGAAAAATTCAAATATGCCACATGAAAGATCATTGCTTAAAGAGCTAATAACCACCTTTGTTATCATTGTATCTCACCTGTCAGGAGAGCTATTTATCTTTCAAAATCAAATGCTACAGGAAAATAATTTTTCCCATAGGAAAAACAATATTCCTATAGGAAATTTCAAATTTCCTATCGGATTACAAGAATTTCCTATAGGAATTCAATTCCGATACGATTTGATTTAATCCGATAGGAAATCTAAATTTCCTATAGGAAAACTACCTGCCTGAATCAAATTCTTGCAGGAAATACTCTTCTCCTATAGGAAAAATAATTTCTATAGGATTTGTATAAAATCCTATAGGATTGTCAATATTTCCTATAGGAGAATCATTTCTCTTTTGGGAATTATTATTTTCCTATGGGATATTAGTTTTTAAAGGTAAATATCTCACCTGTCAGGTAAAATACACTAAATTCAAAAGTGGTTATATTCTCTCTATGGTCTATCACTTGGTATATATGGATTTTTCCGAAACTGAATCTTAAGCGGGTGCAAAAATGCCACCTTGGCACTGGCATAATTATCCGGCACAGTGTTTAATATTCATTAATAGTAGATACCAATATAAATACATAGTTATACATTTGTTCTATCCTAGCTGCAATCAATACATTTAAATCGATATCGCTCAAATTCAGAAGTCGAAGTTAATAAGGTTTTGTTGCTTTCTGGGTTTTTAGATTATCCCTACGTTCGTGATGGAGGTGCTGAACTACCCGGGGGTACCCGGTCTCTTCATGGCCAGTCTGTACAGTGGCTCTCTCAGGTACACGTGTACTCATCATTTAAGGAGGCTCAATGGTCCTTGGCATTTTTAGACGAAATTAATCTTTAAATTCAGGAGAGCTATTTATAAAGAACAATATCCGAAATTTAGAACTGTGACATTTTGATTCTTTCTTTAATAAAAATATATTAAGGCCTAATCATAAGATAGAGTATCATATTTAGAATTTTATGGTAGATTGGATACTAGTAGTTTTGTTGACCAGCCAACTTTCTTACAGCCAAGCACGGGCATAAGCCTTAAAGAAAAATATTTCTTATGGTTTTCGAGTGTCTTTAATGCAGATTTTGCATTATTAAGTGTATTCAAACAATTCAGTTACATGTAAATCAAAAACATTTTCATATAATCATTGCTACCTATACAGAGATTTTTTGTCTGAAGTACTCCCCATATTTTCTTTGAGTGAAAAGCTGTTTTAATCAAACCGAAATGGCGACAAGTTGAAATAAATTTAAGCTTTGATATAAGTGAATTTTGGCATAAAAAAGCACTGGAATAATATATCATGTGGTTTTATCAACTATCTTTCGTTGGCATCGTTTTTTGGATTTATGCCAAAATTAAAAGTTTCAAAGATTAGTAAAATGGCATGCAGATATTGCAGGTCGATGAGCATTTTAATTCCGTCGGTCATCTTAGCATTGTAACCCACAAAAATATTATTCAACAAATGTTAATGAAACCACAGTATCCACAACATTTATCTTGTGAATTTCCCTTTACAGCACGATCTCCTCCAATTTGAGCACACTGGTCGCCATTACTTTTGAGGATCTGGTGAAACCATTCGTCAAGAACAAGTCTGACAGCGTCCACCTCTGGATCACAAGAATGCTGGGTAATTAATGTGATTCTGCTCATAAACCATAAAAACCGTCTACTTTTGTTTTATTGATATATTAAATCAACATCATATAGTATTTTTTACATCATATTAATTGCACAGTAATCTATTGTGATTATATTTTCTATAGAAACACAATATTGTTTTTTTTGTGGGAATCAAGCATTAAATTCTAATGTCTTTGTGGAAATCATACATGTTAGTTTTTAAAGTGTATTAGTCACACAATATTCTGTTTTGTTTTAGTGTTGTTCTTCAGCGCAGCAGGAGTGGGGATGGCGTTTACGATGCGCAACATCACCGGCACTGTGTTACAGGTAAAGTAATGTAACAGGTAAAGTAATGTAACAGGTAAAGTAATGTAACAGGTAAAGTAATGTAACAGGTAAAGTAGTGTAACAGGTAAAGTAGTGTAACAGGTAAAGTAGTGTAACAGGTAAAGTAGTGTAACATGCCACATATAAAGAAGCAACATCATCGGTAGAGTTTAACAGGTAATACCGTAACCGGAACAGTTTTACATGCAAACTAACAACATTTGCCGGTGCAGTGTATCAAGTTAGATAGCAACATTATCGGTTCAGGAAAAAAGTAACATAACAGATGCTCTTTTAAAAATAAATTAGCAACATCAACAATGCGGTGTAACATGTAACACATCATTACATGTACATGTAATGAAAATAAACTAGCAGGACCGCCGGATTTGTGTTTTATGGAAACTAACAACATTACTGGTAGAGTGTTACGTGTAAACTAGTAAGGTAACAAACGCAGTGTTACAGGTAAATTAACAGTATTACCGGTTTTATAACCAATTATAATTTTATTTAAAAAATTGTAGTTTGATGTTTAGACTGTAAAAAATTCGATGACGATATACAAACTTTTTTTTTAAATTCCAGAACTCTTTGCATGAGTTTGAATATCCACACTTAATAAAGCGATGTTCCCGCTGTAGTTGTATGTTGCTAACTATATAGGCGGTATTGAAGCCAACATATTCTCTATTGTTTACCAGGCCTCCATCAGTATCTTGGGATCGTCTGGGGGTGCGCTCAACGGGTTCGTGGTCCTTGGCGCCTTTTTCCCGACGTGTAACAGAATTGTGAGTACTTTTGTGTACAGGGCTATCATAGCTGCTTTGTTCCAATGAGACTCTTCCTATTTTTTGGTCTAGTTTTAAATTTGCCGATTTGCTGATTGTAAATTGCTTGGCCCTGGTGCTTCATTTACAGATTTTCTTTAAAAACCACAACAGTCTATAATTTTGAGGGCACTATAACTTGAAGTAATTGCGTTTTTATCAAGATATTATTTAAACTTTATTTACTTAAGTGTAATTATTTTTTTAAAAGGTGACCATTTTTAATTTTTAGGGTTCCATAACTTGAATAGTAATAATCAGGATTATTTAAAATGCATATACATGTTCACAATCTTAAGTTATTTTATGAACCGTTACCGCTTTCTTTTTTAAGGGCGCCATAACAGGTCCCATTGTGTCGTACGCCATCATGCTGTGGATAGGAATAGGACAGTACAGTGTGCTGGGGATCCCTGAGGACTTTCCCTTCCCGACAGACAACTGCCAAGCCGGAAACGGAAGTATGACCGGCGGCAACAACATAACAACGCTCGCCGTCACCACGAACCTTATTAGCACTACCGGTGTAACAACAATGGCGGCAGTTCCGGTCCAAGAGCTGTGAGTATTTTATTAGTTGATGATGATGATGATAATGATGATGATGATTGAATTATAAAAATAAGGAAATTTAATATTCTATAAAAAAACCCCGATCAATTCTCCATGATCGTCCTTATCAATGATGACTGAAGCCGTCGTACTCCCTGTTCTACCAGACGTCGTGTGTTTGACTGTATTGGTATTTATATTCTAGGACTAGGCTGAGGCGCCTGACTCACTCTACTATCTGTGCTGTTTTGTCTGTGTGTTATATTGGTATTTATATTCTAGGACTGGACTGAGGCGCCTCTATTCCCTCTCCTATCTGTGCTGTTTTGTCTGTGTGTTATATTGGTATTTATATTCTAGGACTGGACTGAGGCGCCTCTATTCCCTCTCCTATCTGTGCTGTTTTAATTTGTCTGTGTGTTATATTGGTATTTATATTCTAGGACTGGACTGAGGCGCCTCTATTCCCTCTCCTATCTGTGATGTTTTGTCTGTGTGTTATATTGGTATTTATATTCTAGGACTGGACTGAGGCGCCTCTATTCCCTCTCCTATCTGTGGTACTCCACTATGGGGACTGTCATCGCCGTCATTGTCGCCCTCCTCATCACCTACGTCACTGGTCAGTCGGATCATCTTCTTCTGTGAAATCATTTATATTCGTGGGGGTCAATATTCTTGGTAGTCTCCAACGAATATTTGTCAGATTTTACAGTATTACTCTATTAATATGATTATATTATTGTCTTTGAATGTCAACTTTATGATAGAGCACGTGTCTGATAGTAGGATAAGGGAGTTAATCGCCCAACAATATTACCCATTAGATTTACTTCATATAATTTCATATATGAATTTAACCATATATATAAATATATACTATTTGGTTAAGGAATAATCCAAATATCTTACCATTTTGAATGTTTTCCAATATCTTTGTACGACAAAGCTTTTCGTCCCATGAACATCAACATTGTCTAAAAATTGTCACGAGTACGAAGTCCCCTTAATTATCCAGATTACATTTCCCTGAATTTACCTGTATGTTTAGGACCCAGAAAGGCCACGGAGGTGGACAGGAAGTACCTGATATCTCTGTCCGACAAGCTCTCCTGTCTGATTCCGTCACGATGCCGGCGGGGTGCGGACACCAACCAGCCTCAGGTATTATACTGTTACCTATTATGTTTGTTGTGGGGCACATTGCTCACTGTACATGGACGTAAGGCCAGTAACCAAAAGGTCGCTGGTTCAAACCCAGCTGTGGTCACTTGATGTTGTGTGTTGTGTACTTAGACAAGGCACTTTATCTACATTGCCTGAGTCCACCCAGCTGATATTGGGTAACGGCTTACGCTGGGAGTTAACCTGCGATGGACTGTTGTCCCATCCAGGGTGAGTCAATGACTCTCATCCACCTAGCACCCTGGATACCGTGGATAAACACCGGTCATATGCGCCTTCATGGCACGGAGTTGGATTTAACTACATGTAACTCTTGTTTGCTACTGACACTCTATGGAAATATCTCAAGTTACAGAACAAACTATTATAACTTATTACATTGTAGATTGTTTACTCATTGTCTATGGAAGTATATACATCACATTTTTTAAAAAACATATTTACATGTATTACTTTTGGTATGGACTTTATAAATATAGTATGTCGGATTCTTATATTATGTACTATTACCTACAAAAATATTAGTATCAGGTTTGTTACTGAATGTCTATGGAAACATGTCGGGTGTTTAGGTCGTTAAACAATATATAATCAATAAGAAGTGTTACAGGCTGTCTATTGAAAGAGGTAGCTAAAGCTGGGCCTGCTTTGAGAAGTTTAGGAACCCAACATACTATCATAGACTATCTATAACCAACCTATTATTTCTTTTTTTTGCAATGGACAAGAACATTTTATATGTTGATATATTGAATAATGTTAAATACTTAAAGTGAAATTACGACCGCCGTGATCTATAATTTGCTACATGCTGACTGTAGAAAATAGACGACAGTCACGTGACCCGTTTTATCCAATGACGTTGCATCATAATTACACTTCAAAAACTACGAGACAAACACATGTACATAGTAATACATACAAGTCCAACATGCAAAATATTTGGGCGGTATACCCTCATGCTATTACACCCAAAGTCTTAGTATCTTAGACGCCCCAAAAAGCCAATCGCGACTTCCGGGCTTTTTTTGCAAAGCTTCACCAAATAAATCAAATAAAAGATAGACTCGATCGCTTTTCTCTTTTTTAAGTATTGTTTAAGAAGCCGTAAATGTCCGGGGTGTACATTGTTTCTTATGGTACACAAAAATAAAACAACCAATTTAATAATAATATTTTTCCCACATTGTAATATTAATTTTTGATATATCAACCCATTTAGAAATTGAGGCTTTCAAGTATTCGGGACTGCATATAATTGTAAAGTTTGTTAGGCTTTTATCGTTTTATTTCAAAACATGTGTGGAGATGTTCCTCCAATGGAATTTCCATGAAATATAATTCACAGCAAAATACATGGGGACTTTTTAATTTTTTTCTCGCTTTTATCAATTAGCATAGAAGAGTTGAAAAATAAAGAGTTTGTTTTCTTTTCCACAGGTAAAGAGTGAAATGGGAAAAGAAAACATTGCCTTTTCAAATTTGGACGAGAGAAGTACACAAGATTCACAGAACAAGTCAAACAAAGTTGAACTGTATAAAATTAAGTCATGACGTCAAGATGAATCATAGATTCTGTGTATGGATAAATATAAAATATCTTAAAGTTCAATATTTTTAAACAATCGATTCGACAATTATTAATATCGATTAATGAAGAATATATATCCTGCTTTCCTTGATATTAATAATTCATAAATACATTAATAATGAATGTAAGATATGCATGTTAATGTTAAAGAGATGAACTATTTGATATTTTGTTTAATTATGTGTCTACACCAATGCGAGGACATTTATATAATTACCAGAGACTGGTATGAACACATCCATAAATCTTAAACTCCGTAATATATATTACATGTAGGCTGTACATTTATTTACATGTTGTTTATTTATTCATACGTGTAATCTATTCAGTTTAGTTATCAGTTCTAGGTATTTTTAGTTTTGTATTGCAATGTTTTTGTCATGTGACCTCAATATCTATGTTTTATTCTTGACTTTTTATCATAAAGCAATGATGTGATTATTTTATCTTCCTTCCTATGCCTGATCCTAAAATTGTTTACATGACACAACATTTCGTGGTGGTAATAAAACTTCTACAATTTTTACTCGTGACGAATAAATTTCGAAAACTATAATCGTAAATGTTGTTAAAAATATCTTCGGAAAATACAGTCCAACATTTCATTAAAGAAAGAAACTCATCTTAACTTTTATAAGCAGATTTTTCTCAAAACAAATTAGACAATATTTTTACAAAACAGATGTCTGTCTTCCTTTTAACTTTTGTTTTTCATTTAAACCCCGGTGCGTCCCGCACTATAAGAACAATGTCAGGATTTGTTTTTTAATATTTTGTGCATTGATCCTTACCTCATAATTTTTATATTGCTGTTTCCTCCTCCGCGTCTGAGGAAGTATTGGGAAAAAATGAATTTATTATAAAACATGCATCCTTTCTCGGAAATTTTTAGGACTTGTGTTTATATTTACTTTTATTTTTAAAATATATTTTTTAGGTCACATCCACATAGACTTAAAAAAAACCCCTATTACTGCTTGCCTATTTGCACGTAGTTTACACGCAAATATAGAAATAGTCTTTCGAAAGGCTGAAAATATCGCATATATGCTCGAATGTTTTAATATTCCAAAGTGTCCGCTTCCTCTGAAGATGTCTTCAATAGGTTGTTAAATATGAAATAAAATAAAGAGGGTGAGAATTTGGTCCATTAGGGTCAGAATCTCTCAGAGAGGCGGTGTGTGTGGGGGAGAGGGGGGCTTAAAAATCCTTAAAAAAAAAAAAAAAAAAGAGGCCCATGGGCCACATCGCTCACCTGAGGAACAATAGGTATGATAAAATCAGCTTAATGGAGTCATAATACAAACTATCTGGACAATGTACAATAATACATGTAGATCCTGTATAAATAAAATCCATTTTCCCCTGGACATTCTTATGTTTATAATCATTAGTCCCTTTTCTAACAGGATGATTTTATAGTCATATCATATGTTGAGTATTGCAGTTCTCAAAAAGATCCTTAACAATAGTTTATATATGGAATATAAACGTACATTAAACTCTGAACCTTCTCGTGAGGCCTAAGAATTGTCCTGGGGCCAAAGTCTTAACAATTGTAAAGAATCATCTAACTGATTAGTTTCTGAGAAGATTTTTAAAGATCTACCCTATATATTCCTTTGTTAAACTTTGACTCCCCCCCCCATTGTGGCCCCACCCTACCCCTGGGGATCATGATTTTCACAACCTTGAATCTACACTACCTGAGGATGCTTCCACACAAGTTTCAGCTTTCCTGGCTGAGAAGAAGATTTTTAAAGATTTACTTTATATAATCATATGTTAAACTTCGACCCCCCATTGTGGCCCCAACCTACCCCCAGGGGTTATTATTTTCACAACCTTGAATTTACACTACCTGAGGATGCATCCACACAAGTGTCAGCTTTCCTGGCTGAATAGTTTCTGAGAAGAAGATTTTTAAAGATTTACTGTATATATTCCTATGTAAAACTTCGATCCCCCATTGTGGCCCCACCCTACCCCCGGGGGTCATGATTTTCACAACTATGAATCTACACTACCTGAGGATGCTTTCACACAAGTTTCAGCTTTCCTGGCTGATTAGTTTCTGAGAAGAAGATTTTTAAAGATTTACTCTATATATTCTTTTGTAAAACTTCGACCCACCATTGTGGCCCCACTCTACCCCAGGGGTCATGATTCTCACAACTTTCAATCTACACTACCTGAGGATGCTTCCACACAAGTGTCAGCTTTCCTGGCCGATTAGTTTCTGAGAAGAAGATTTTTAAAGATTAACTTTATATATTCATATGTTAAACTTCGACCCCCCATTGTGGCCCTACCCCCGGGGGCCATGATTTTTTCAACTTGGAATTTACACTACCTGAGCATACTTCCACACAAGTGTCAGCTTTTTCTGACCGATTAGTTTCTGAGAAGAAGATTTTTAAAGATTTACTGTATATATTCCTATGTAAAACTTCGATCTCCCATTGTGGCCCCACCCTACCCCCGGGGGTCATGATTTTCACAACTATGAATGTACATTACCTGATGATGCTTTCACACAAGTTTCAGCTTTCCTGGCTGATTAGTTTCTGAGAAGAAGATTTTTAAAGATTTACTCGATATATTTATTTGTTAAACTTCGACCCCCCCCCCCCCCCCCCATTGTGGCCCTACCCTCAGGTGAGCTTAAAAGGTTAAGTTTACAATACAATAATTGTTAAAGTTGGTTTCTGGAAGAACAGACTTTGAAAATTTTCTTCATAAATATTGACAATTTTTTCACTTTTTTAATCTTTAGTTTTTAAGATCTGTGTACAAACATATAATTGTGAGCAAATCTCTGTATCTTGCTTATAAATCGAAGCGTAACACTCAAATATGGTTAGTAAATAGAAATTGTAAACAATTAAACACAAGAAACATGCACTATAACAAATAAAGAACACAATTTATTTTTTCGAAATGAATCATATATATACATGTATATACCTACATATTTCCGTCAGCGATATCAAACTCTATTTAAACTGAATAAACTCGAGAAAATGCCGAGCGACTCAACAAAACCTATTGCATTGTAATCTACCATTAGTGGCATTACGCAAAAGATAATGCCGAATTACCGATAGAATGAATTGTATTTCAGTACTTTTTTGATACATCAGATTTTGCTTAATTTGCGCAGGTAAACAGTTAACTGTTTGATTTACCGAAGTATCTGTTTGATTTGATACGTAAAAATCACGAAATACAGACGATAGTCTCCAAGTTACAAAGCATAAATAATGAAAACGAAACGAAAATCAGAACAAGCTAACACCAACGTCATGTGTGAAAACTGTCAACGCATTGAAATATTTAGCCTCAATTTACTTCACAAAATCGGCACCAATATATTTTGCATGTTTCAAAAATTTCTCTTCATACGCGAACTGTTGCATAACAAGCAAATTCATCATAGTCAGGTCGACCCTTTTTCGTATAATGTCATAGCTGCTTTAAACAAAGAGCCTCGTTTTAGAAGTATGGAATACGAGTCTTGGTAAAATGGGTATGCAAACCCGGGCCGTGGCAAAATAAAAGCCGGGGCAAATCGGCAATCGTCAATTCCAAATACGCATTATTTTGCGGCATATTTACAGCGAATACAAATATTACTGGTCCATCAAATATCCTGAAATTTTAATGAGATTGGCAGATTAATAACTGCCAATCTTTTGTTTTGCCCAGGCCAAGTCTTGCCTACCCATTTTACCGGATGCCGAACGCGAAGCTGAAACACGCCTTTCCTTTATTATTAATTTCGTAATAACTCAGATTTGAAACAGAATTAGACCTTAATTTTTGCAATTTATATTTTCCTTCCCATAAGGATAATTTATGCTAAACTACGTTGAATTGAAATCAGTAGTTCTTGAGAAGAAGATTTTTAAAAATGCACCCCCTTTTTCTACAGTTTCAAGGTTTTCAAGGTTTTGAATACAGATCGGACTTTTATTTCTGCAATGTATATTCGCCATCCCTTAAGGATGCTTTGTGCCAAATTTGGTTGAAATTGGATAAGCGGTTTTAGAGAAGAAGTTCAAAATGTAAAAAGTTTACAGACGGACGGACGGACAGACAGACGGACAGACGGACAGACGGACGACGGACAAAATGTGATCAGAATAGCTCACTTGAGCTTTCAGCTCAGGTGAGCTAAAAAACCTAAAAACACTTAACAAAAAAATTTCAAAAACCGGAATGAGATTAAGACTACAGGCTCTCAGAAAAAAGGAGGGTTCTTGATAAGCAAAAAAAAAAAACCCGGAAAAAGTGGTGTTCGGTTTTGGGCTGGCAGTAATATCCATATACTAGGAACAGCTTATACATTGTCAGATTTCAAACTCATATCAAAAGAGCTACACGTAATATTTCGACTTCAGTAGTACGTTTGTTATGTTTTAATATGCTTCGAGTTTTTTTTTTGGGGGGGGGGGGTTTAAGCTCATCAGAGCTGAAAGCTCAAGTGAGCTATTCTGATCACATTTTGTCCGTCGTCCGTCCGTCCGTCCGTCTGTAAACTTTTTCTTTTTTTTACATTTTGAACTTCTTCTCCAAAACCGCTCGGCCAATTTCAACCAAATTTGGCACAAATCATCCTTATGGTAAGGCGATCAAAAGCGGAGAAAACCTCGAAACTGTAGAAAAGGGGGGGGGTGCATTTTTAAAAATCTTCTTCTCAAGAACTACAGGGTCAAATTCGGCGCAATTTAAAATAAATAATCCTTATGGAAAGGAAATAATAATTTGCAAAACTTGTGTAGAAGCATCCTCAGGTAAGTGTAGATTAAAGTTTGTCCAAACCATGATCTCCGGGGGTACGGTGAGGCCAGAATTAATTGGGGATCAAATTTTTAGATAGAAATATATAGAGAAAAATCTGCTTCTCTAAAACCAGTTAGACAGAAAAGCTGTAACTTGTGTGAAAGCATCTTCAGGTAGTCTAGATTCAAATGTTTTTAAATCATCATTCCTGGAGGTAAGGTGGAGCCACAATGGGGATGGGGGGTTCGAAATTTTTACATAGGAATACATAGACAAAAATCTTCTCAACGAAAATCAGTAAGCCAGAAAAGCTGTGACTTGTGTGGAAGCATCCTCAGGTAGTGTAGATTCAAGTTTGTTGAAACCATGATCCCGGGGGTAGGCTGGGGCCACAGTGGGCGGGTCGAAATTTTACATAGGAATACATATAGCGAAAAATAAAATCTTTAAAAAATCTTCTTCTCAAAAACCAATTGGCCAGAAAAGCTGTAACTTGTGTGGAAGCATCCTCAGGTAGTGTTGATTCATTCTAGCTTGTTCAAACCACGATTTTAGGGTGTAGGGTGGGGCCACCATGGGGGTCGAATTTTTTCATAAGAATGTAAAGAGTAATATCTCCTTTTCGAAAATCAATTAAGCAGAAAGGTTTTACTTGAGTGGAAGCATCTTCAGGTTGAGTAATATATATAGAGAAAATAAATTTGATCATTTTCTAAAATACAATGTATAGTATTACTAATATGAACACATTTTGATATTTGTTGATTCTCAGTTGTTTAGACTGTGGCTATAGACGGTAGACCTGGATAATTCTTGGGCCACACAAGGGGTTCAAAGTTTGATGTAGGTTTATATTTATATGAACAGTTGTTTAACTAAATATTTTTTCAAGAATGGTAATGCTCAATATGTGATATAACTATGAAATCATCTAGTTACAAAAGGGGCTCAATATAAGAACATGGGTAGACAATTTTGAAAATCTTTTAACACAGGATCTGTTTTACTCATTCATTGTCCCGATATTTTGGATATGACTTCATGAACCTGATTTGGCCCATGGGCCTCTTGTTTTTATTGCAATGGATATCGATCAAGTCTCAGGAATGTTCATATCTTAATTTTCATAAGAGGAAATGTGATTTTATTTAGAATTTTTTTTTAGAAAAGGAGGAAGTTAGTAAGAGATATCGTACCCAGTTATCTAAATAGAAGTAAGCAGAATGGAGGAACTAAATGCTATAAAACAAACATGACATACATAGCTTGTTAACGGACTTCATGCGATAAAATTAAAAACGACCTTCATTTTCATTCTAAACAGCATATTGCTAATTTAGTGCTGAAACAGTCGATATATATAGATTTGTTTTGTCGAAATACATTGAATATGTATATATATACGAAAAGACGCTACCTTTTCCGACTACTTTTGCCTGTAAATGCTTATTTTCAAGCAGTTTTTCTTCAGAAAAACATAACCCACAGCCTTGGTCTCTCAACTGATTACTGACAAATAGAAAAAAGTAATTTTTAGAATATGTGGTTGATTTTTATAATAAAAAATCAAAATAAAATTAATATTTAAATCATATTTAATTTCATTGCAAAATGACGTCATTTCTGATTGTAACTTATTGACACAGATTCTTTATACGTCAACGTTTCTCAAATAAAAAATAAATCTAAAACAACCTGAGAAACATAAAACTATTGATTTTCATGCTTTATCTAAAAAAAAATGTCATAAGAAAATCGTTCCAATATGCATAATACGACGAGTTGGAACAACCATTTGGTAAAATACACTTTAAATCGGTGATTAGTACAAAACCCATAATACATGTAACGGATAAATATAAGGCCTAATGGTTAACCATCAAATCAATCAAAAATTCCGATACTATCATTCATAATTAGCAGAAATAGCTGTCTTTACAGGATAGCCTGGTGAAGTCAAGCAAAAACAAAATTAATTAAAAGAAAACATCGATATCTTTGGAAAGTTTGGTTTTGTAACAAGAAAAAAATATTATATTGATTCGCTTTTGGAATGCCATTTTGTAAGTTTTTTGATTTAACAATAAGAAATGCAGTCATGTATTTAACAATTCTTATTTACAACCACGTAAGAAATTGAGAGTTCATAAAATGACATGAACATATATTAGTAATCACGCATTTGAATATACAAGTCCATGCTAACAGAAATGCTGTACTTTAGTTATATCACCACTATAATGTTACCGTGAAAGTTAAGTGGTGATAACGAACAGTGTTCAAATTCAGAATTCCAAAGGAAAAAATACAAAACAGGAGCAGAGCAAACACGGACCTCTAAAAAAAATTAGAGGTAGGATCAGGTTCCATGGAGGAATGAACATCCTCTGCTGGCTGAGAATTAAAATTAACAAATTAAGTGCAGGCAATGCTACAAAAACGATGTTCCTGGCAAGATGCACTTTAAAGAATTTGCTCCTTGGCAGTATCGGCAATGTGGTTTTCATCCAAGATAAAATCCAAATCGATTTGTAATTAACTTAATTAATTGTACTTAATAAATTGGTAGCGTCGACTTGTACACCCAAATTCCTTCTGTAAAACAGATAATGCACGAACAGGAAAATTCACATTGAAAATAATCCGATTTCTTATCGCATTTTATGAATTTTTTCACTACTGCAAATTTCAGACAGCAAAAATTACTACGCACGAAAATGAAATTTAAAATCATAGATTTCTTCCTCGTTTTATTTTCTTCTAAATGATGTAACCAGAAAGGTGATTTCTTTCCTAAACTTCACATCAAAACCAATGTAAATAAATGGATTAACGATATGGTTAAATACATAAAACCTGGCAAAAAAGTGGTACAAATTCATGTGTACTGCCGTGTCCGCTATAGAAGGTTCCTTCAGAGCCATAGTCTGTGTTAACAAAGAAGGCAGAAACGAGATTATGTAAACAACAATTATACAGAAAACCGTCAAGCTCATATTGTGCTTCATCCGCGCCCGGGTAGAAGAACAAGATCCGCCCATCACCTCTCCTTCGTCGTTAACGGGAACTTCCTCCGGAAATGACGTCTCTTCCAGACGCGCGAACGAGTGATACACCCGCTTTAAGACGGGAATATACAGGCCTGCGGTGATAAAAATGTTCAGGAGTATCATGGCGAGCAGGAACCCAAAGTAACCTTTTTGGAAATTGTTTTTAGAACTGACATGACTGACAAAGCTACAGGTTGTTGTATTGTATGTTTTGTTACCGTAGTTCAGAGTCTGATTTGAAGTACCACTGGCATAAAAGGTTGGCAATCCATAGAATAAGGCCAACGCACTTACAATTAGAAGCGAGGCTCTTCTCATACCTCCGTTTAACTGTTTGGCGAAAGGGCGACATAGCATCATGTATCTTTGAAGTGCTATGACGAGTATCACGTGACCGGAAACTCCATTGTTGAAAATAACAAGAAAGGAGATGCATCGGCATAGTGCGTCGCTCGGATAATCGTACTGGTGCGAGTCCAGAAAGTGGAAAAATACAACGTTATTGACACATCCGGTGAAATCGACGACCGCCAGTACCGGTATGTAGTAACGATGAACCTGTCGCTTAATTCGAAAAATATACACCAGTAGAACGATGATGTTACCAAGGGCCCCTAGACTGGCGGCCATGTAGTAAGTGGCGGTTGTGGGGAACACTTTGTTGGCGTAATCATCGACCAGAGAGTCGAGATCGGCATCCATTTTAGTCCAAGCTTACATACAACCCTTTTTTATCAGCCTCGTTTACACATATTATTTTTTCTGTCAATCACTTGCTTTTTACATGTCCGATTTCAAAATGTGCTTAACTTCATAAACTTAAAACATTAAACACTTGGTATCAATTCCGGTGTCGAGGTATTTTGAATGCAAAACATCCACACTACGACCTTTAAGAACATTTTACACCGAGTAACAAACAATAGGTATCAAATTCAAAATTCTTGTCAATGGCGTTTTTTCACAAAAAGACTATGCCCTGAATTCGACACGCGAGTTTTTAAACTCGTTGACAGTAAAATATAGATCCAAGCGAAGTCAATTAACATAACTCTACATCACAATGAATGGAAGGAAGTTCCTCCTTGTGTTAACATCCACAGAGATGCCGATGCAGATTTCTCTTTTTATTTCTCTTCTCGGTTTCGTTTCTTCTCCTCTCGATAGTCAGAATGATAAAAACAAGCTGCACGTGTTATGTATAATTCATCAAAGAGCGGAATCTAAGCACCGATTTACTCTTTTTTTTTTACCTTTTTTTTCCTCAGAGGAAAAAACAACAAGCAAAATGTAAATACGGTTTGATAACAGCGCATAACAGGAAGAAATGCGGCGATTTCGAGAGAGAGAAATGTCGGTATAACGGTCAGGCTAGCAAGCTTTCGAGTATCAATGACATGTTTGATCAATATGGAATGTTAGCTTAAATGATGAATCCGTCCCGTGCAGTGGTCGTCATTTTTCTCACGATGCACTTGTTGCAGTGCATCTGTTTAAACAAAACCTTTTTTTTTGGTCTGGAGATAAAATCCGGGTTATATTGCAGAACTAGTCGGCAACAATAGTGTTTTATTAATTGTACATGTAGATAACTGAATATGACAACCCTTCAATGTGGCGCTTTCATGTCTCCGCAAAAGTTGTCGAACATGTTACAAACAATAGAAAACAGGCGGTTGTCAACGATATCCCGGACTTACTGAGTATATAGACACTCTGAATATGAGTGTAACTAAATGTAGGGCATTTTCTGGGATTTATTGCCCTTGGAAAAAATCAATTATTCGAGAGAGATGCTGATTTTGAGTTTCACACCTGTCGCTTGCATTGCAATAAGCCGTGGGGTTGAGGTGATGATAATCTATTACTTTATAATAAAATGCAAAGTTATTTTAACCCCCCCCCCCTTTTTTTTTACATGAAATGAAATCAATATTATTTGACTTGTGATTGACTAAAACAAATTCGGAGCAGAAATTTCAGTAAGTCGACAGCATGGCCGCGATTGATTATATGAACAATGTGAGTTAGTATTACAGCTAGAGCGCCGTTTGTAAAATATACATCAAAGCAAATATTTGAAGAGTCAATTCCGCTCATAATACACTTTATACAGGAAATCATATGAAAGGCCAACGAAACTCAGATAATAACAGTAACTTGGTTTATTTGAGCAAAATAAACCCAAATTATTTATTGCAATACATATTAATGCAGTTACCACTATATAACTGTTAGTAATAAATCGAAAATTTGGTATATTTATTGTAAAGTCTATACATGTAGTAACATGTGGTTTTTATGGAGAAATGAACATTTTTCAATAAAAGTGTGAGCAATACACAGTCCTCTTTAAAACGAAAGGGAGTGTCCCTAAAAAGTAGACATTTATGTTAAATAAAAACGGCAAATATAAGAAAGGTCATTTATTAACCCGGTAGAATTTCTGAGTATTTTACCTTTAACTTACTATTTTTACTTATATGTATATTTGCATTCAATGATGATAACAATACTATGAACGCAGAATATGCGAACGTCTGTAAATTGACCAAATTTTTTAACCTTTTTTTTTCTGGCATGGAGATCTCGACGAGATTACGTATCTACCACTTGATGTAAAGCGAGCAACTGTGTGGTATTTGAAATTCAGGAAGATAATTTTTAAACATAAATTAAAATCTTGCCTATTGACCTAAATCGGCGTAACTCAACACTAATATCCCTGTGGTGTTAAGTTACTCCGATTTAGAACTAAAGGCCATTGAAATCGTCTCCCTTGATCAAAATTAGGTCCCTCTTCCAGAATCAGTACACTATTTTGTTTCGCTTTTTAAGGTATAATGCGCGAATAACATTGACACTTTCATATGTTTATATAACTCAAATTATATTTACAACAAAACGGGACTGAAACGAACAAAATGTTCGCATATTAGGTTGTTGAATATTGAATCCGTTTTAGAAGCGATGCTGCTTTTTTCTGTGATGCTTCTCACTTTTGGAAAATACGAAAGAAAAAAAAAGAAAGAAGATACAGTTTACCCGTAAAAAAATCTTTAAATATCATGCAGTTTCTGAACAACATAACATACAACATCCTCTACTTATACAGAGAGTAGAACAGAGATACATAATTAAGTCAGAGAATCCAATTATTAAAACAGCTTAACACAATTAACAAAATGTCAAGTAAAGTTGTACAATTTCAATCTGGCACATTCTTGAAAACAGACAAGACAGATGAAGATAATGCAATACCCCGGGGTCACGCTGTATAGTTCACACAATGGTGTAAAACAATTCTTTAATTCATGAATATTTTAAAAGCGCCTTTGGCTTATAAAACATATATTTATCGCGACATTTAAGGTGGCTCACTACACCTTGACATAATTTCTCTAATCAGCAGAAAGTTACGTTATTGTGGAAAACAATATGAATGCAGAAAAGTTACAATAGTCAATCAAGCCAAAAAATAGGCAATTTTGAATTTAAAAAAATTTTCAAAAGATTTATTCAGTAAAATTCAGTAAATATAAATTGATTCTGGTTGTAACGCGGCACTTGATTGGATAGAAATTTATTTAAATTTGTATAAACTGGTTTGCTCGTCACAAGACACGTCACAATGCACCAACGTCAAACAAAGTACTAATTCGCTTGACGTAAGGTTTAAAATTTTGAACAGTTTAATATCTGTTTTTAAAAGTGAAACGCACTCAATTTGTACCGTAAATTACAAAAAATTAAATTATAAGGAATGTACTCAATATCTACCCAAGTTATACTCGTATAATCTGGGTTGTAGCGATTTACGCTTTATTATAATCCGCTTCACGGATTATAAAACGAAAAAAGCCCCAACCCAGGTTATACTCGCATAACTTGGGTAGACATTGAGTTCATTTCTTAAATGAACTAAAGGCCCAGGCGGTTTGCACTCGCGGTAAACTTTCAGTGCAAAAGTCCGATACTATAACCACTGAGATAAGTTGATAATCAAGGAAATCGACTGAACCGAGCAATTTAACCAAAAATTACATTTGTAACTGCCATCTTATGACGTTGCGTCTTAAAAACAAAATTTCTTAATGTAGTGAGCTACCTTAAAAAAATTAAAATACATGCAGCATATTTGGCATGTATACGTAAAAGAACTCAAATAACAAACATGCAGAACTCAAATATAAAATTTCTGTTGCTGAACTCATGGCCATAAACTGACTCTCTAATATTGGTGATCATTTAGAAACCAAAGGTCAAAGATACATTAACAAGCTGTGGCAGTCGTTTTATAATGGCGGAAAAGACCCATTTACTTGCATCCATCATCAAAATTGTCAAAAATTGTTACAATGAAATGGACGATTTCTATAAAATGATCGTGATTCACATAATCATCACATATCGAAATAATACTGTAGAACAGAGCCCAAATCATACATTTATCTGGTTTCGTGATCTATATAATACATAACTTTCCGGATTGTTTCAGGCTTTGTGACAAAGTTTTGTGTAATAATACTTGAAGGCTTTTAACACAATATTGTATTCATTGTGAGCAACGGCTCTTGCCCTTATAATATAACTTCCCTACTCGTGATAGGCCATCTAATATCCTGCTTTAACATATAATTTATGGTACATTGATCTTAAACTTGATTCCATGTACAGTTGCTATAATTTCATATTCTAAATATTATAAATGTATCGTAGTTAGCCTGTTTAAAACGTTGCAGATCTGACACAAACTTGTTATCCATCAATGTCTACATTATCTTTATCTTAAGGCAAACTTACATAACTTTTCTAGCTGCTTTGAAGCAGATCTAATTATGATGAAACTAATATTTTACGTACATCTGGATAAAAATCTGTAATAATCGAAGGAGGCACTGTGAAGTGGAAATATTATCGATATTACTCATATAGAGCAAAAAGAATAATGAATACTCAGACAAAAACTAAACAGAAGTAAGTGTTACCAATGTTTAGTACGTCATAATGAAGCTGGATCTTTCAAACATAGAGATGTCATAATTATCACAGCTGCCAGTCTGAGTTAACTCAAACAGCATATCAAACGAATATCAACATAGCGCCTGTTCTGACACGGGAATAAGACAGCTGCTTTGAATATTTCGTAATTAACTCAATGGAAGGATGAAACAAATAAAAAAATTGGAATTTCGTCTGCCTATGTAATGTTAACCTCATAAACAAACACAGCACCAGTTTTTGAGTACTCTGCGGAATTTCACATCGAAACAGATATAGATGAATGGGTTTAAAACGTGGTTAAAGAGGTAAAATCTCAGAAAGAAGTAGTACAGGTTAAAATGTATCATTGTGTCCGTGATCTCTGGCTCCCCGAGGGCTAAAGTCTGAGTAACGAGTGATGGGAGAAACGAACACATGTATACGATAATGATCACTAATAATGTCACACTCATGTTATTTTTCATCCGCGCCTGTGCAATGGTACAATTGTCCCCGTGGTCAGCCTCAGCGTCATCAGCGCTTTGGTTCACGGACGGCGTCTCACAATCCACTTCCGCTTTGAACGTGTTTTGACTCATGAATGACATTCTTTTGAGGCGTGAGAAAGTATGGTATATTTTCCGAATCACTGGGAGATACAGACATCCCGTAACAATAATGTTTAACAGAATAAGCGCTAAAAGGACCCCGAAATACACGTGTCGGAAAAACGTTTGGGACTCGGTACTGCCCATGTTACTGCTGTATGTACAACTTGCCGTGGTGACATTCACACCATTGTACGACATGATCGTCTCAAGCTTACCGCTCGAGAATAAGACAGGGGAGGCATAAAGCAGTGACAGCAGGCATATAACGACAATAGCCAGGCGTCGTAGTGGCCTGTTTAACTGACGACCAAACGGCCGACATAAAATCAAGTATCTCTGTAGGGCGATCACGAGTATGATGTGTCCGGAAACTCCGTTATTGAAAATCACCATAAACGAAAGAAGCCGGCACAAAATATCACTCGGGTAGATGAACTGGGTGGCGTCGTCTAAGTGAAAGTAGACGGCGTTCGTCACGCAGCCAATCAGATCGACACAGGCCAGGATGGGGATGAAGTACCTGTTGTCCTGTTTTTTCATACGAAAACAATACACTAGAATGACACTGATATTTCCCAATCCGCCCAGGGCGGCCACTATAATGTATATAACTGTCGTCGGCCGCACCTTTTGTGCATATTCCTCGTTCAGACTTTCAAGATCGTACATTTTCCTCTTGGAATTCACCTCCATAGAACATCTCACTGGTGGTGAACGGTATCGTCTGCGCGCGAGAGAGGAATTTCACGAGGAAATAATAATTTTTCTCCCGCGTGTAAGTTACACCGGAACCAACTGAGTAGCTGCACTCACAACATTCCCTCTCGTGAGAACACTGCGCTTTCTGACACTTAGGGAGAGAAAAAGCTGTCCCGTGTTTATTTTTGTAAACGATTTAGCTACATGTAAGGTCCTCCCATATAGAACGACGCAGGGCTATTTAAAATGATTATTGTGGCGAAACGGTGATAAAAATAGCGATCTGTGTTGACCTTAAACAAGGTCGTAAGATTAAACAAAAAAATGTTATCTCTGGGAGATCGTATTACATGCAAGTTCACGTAAGAAAAAATGTCGGGATTTCCTGAGCAAGTAAATTTAATCCTCAAAGGAAAAGTGGAAGCTCTGGAAATAAAATCGATTCGTCATAGAACTTTGATGGCTAATTATTTCGTTATTGATCTTGTTTGCAAAATATTTAAATACTTGGTGTATTGATTTTCCTTTTTTTTTTGTGTCAACGTCCTGGGACAGGAAGGTGAAGTTTAACCTTTAAACTGAAATTTAAAAAAATCGAAACCAAGATGAAATAGAAAAGAACGGAAAATAAACAATCAGGCACATAACATCGTTTTTGAATGTGGGGAGGGGGCCACTCAGCCAAAAAATCTTGACATTTCTTTAAGAAAAAAGGCAATCCGGGGGTGGGAGGGGGGGGTAGCGTAAAGTTCCTATAATTTAAATTTCCTAAATAAAAATTGCCTTCCTTTAACTTCAATCTTTACATGCTTCCAAAACAATGTCATGTAATTTAATTTTATTTGTCAACAAATTTTTTTTTTTGCTTTATTGCCTCACTCTCCACGCGCCTGCAATATAAAAAAAATATCTGATGAATAGATCATTTGTTCTACTATCAAAATTCATAATATACATTTACGCACATTAACAGTAAAACACACACATCTTTAACTGTGCAATTTGAACACGTAGATATCATTATAAGCATGCCCTCTTTAATACTCTGATGCACTCTAAATGAATTCTTAATTTATCAGTTTATCGAAACACTGTAACAGCTAATTTCAGTTTGAAGCATAGGATGTCCTTGCCGTTTTAAGTACATAAGAAGTAAACACTTGATGATTTTTCCTTACACCCCCTGAACGCGGCTTTTCAAATAAACAAATCTCACGCGCGTTTCCCACAGATACTGTAGTCTCTTTTTCCGATTCACATACGACGCAATCTATTAATTAACAATCTAACAATTTACGAATTGTTGTTTGATTCACTGTGTGTTTCCCGTTCATTTCGATTTTAATATTTTTCCTGAATATACAAATCTACTATCATTTCCTGTACGCCCTTGTCTGACTTCCTGACTCAGAAAATAATATTTAATAATAACAATATAAATATATATATCCGTAACGTTTTCCTGTAATCGTATAAAAGGGAAAATGGTCGTGTATGTACGTGTGTTTATTCTACATGTAACTTTAAATTCTGAGACAAGCGCGTGTTTGTGTATTACATGTACTTGAATGACAAGCTTATTGTTAAAGCTTATTGCAAATGTTAATTTAAACTCAAAGAACACACGTGTTGTTTAAATAATTATTTGCTTTGTAAGCTAATTCTGTCCTGATACATATTTTCTTTTTAAAAAAACAAACAATCATTTAGACTACGGGGAGGGGGGGGTGCTTTTTTTTCTTTTCTTTTTTTTTTGGGGGGGGGGGTGTTTTTTAAAACTAAATTGTTATTGAACACTGATATATATTTAAGTATTAAATTACTGGTTTTAGACATAATGTGTAAACTACCGACACGTACACTTTTCTCTGGCAAAATGTTTAATGATTTATCACCACAAAAGTCTCTAAAAATCGATCTGTATGAATAAATATGAAATATAAGAATGGTTGTAGAAGGTTAGGATATCCTAACTTAAGATGTTCCTAAGTTACCGTCGAGCTACATCTTAAGGCGTGTCATAAGTTGATCTTAGGGTGTTCCTAACTTTTTTCCTAAGTCATATCTTAGGAGCACACTTAGGTCATATCTTAGGAAAGTATAGTGAACATGCCTGCTGAAAAAAGTGTGGCCATTACATGAATATAAGAAATTTCATTATCAAATTTATAAATGATATTTTCTAAACTTTAGATTGCGATCTTTATCTTTATATGTTAATTAATGTTATGGTAATTATTTATCACTGCAGCCCGGATGACCAGGCTACGCTATACACATATGCTCATGTTGAATTTGAATTCTTTTAACGTAAATAATAAAGGTATGTACATGCAAATTCTGGTTTAAAAATATATAAATATTTATATTGTGTAATATAAATTGTTTCCGTTTATTTTTATGTACATTACGAAATACAAGCAATCATCTCTTTTTTTCAGTAGGTCATATTTTGATAGACGAAAAATATGCACGCTTATGCTGAAGATTCTGAATTTATATTCTTTGGAAAATTAATCACATGGTTTGATAGGTTTCTGTTTATTTCCGAAATCCTTCCGAAAAATCTATTTGCCTAAAGCATAAAATATCATCTCGCTTTGCTTATATATCTTACCTCCTGCCAAATTGTAAGGAATTAATATTCATTGGTTAATCTAATAATCGGTCTATAACGATGAACTATATTTGTGGAACAAAGCTATAGAGTAATATGAAGTGCATGACATTCGTCATAAGAATACTTTTTATGGCGGCGCAATCACTTACAAACACGTCTTCCTGGGATGAAACAAGAGTTCTTTGAATTCGTCATAATCTTAAGTACAAATACGTTTCTGTGAAGTGTTTTCAAGTAAAGCATTAAAGCATTGAGGAAAAACTTCCTGTATTACTGTTGCTTGTTTATATTACAATGAGCTTGTTTTTTTAAATTTAGTTTTTTATTAACTTCCTGACGATAATAAAAGAGCTTTTACAGTTTTAAACAAAAGTGGCAGGGTTTTTATCTTTTCAAAGGCTTTAAGATTTTCGCGCATAACATACATACAATGTCATGTATATACTATTTGTTTTTTTTTTAAAATCATGACGATGGTTTTGGTGGGTAGGGTTAAGTCAATACATAAGGAGGAGTGGCAAAAAAATTATCCTTCAGATCTACCTTCAAATCTTAGAGATAATTTCTTTAGCTATAAAAATGTTTTCTAATTAAGAAAAATCCAAACATATATAAAGAGATATTTTTCTCAGGGAGATAAACATAATCTCAAAATGGCCGCGACCATTCAGCTCTATTGATATTCCCTCTGTTTTCACTAAAACTGCCTTGTTGAATAGCTTACCCAACTAACAGTGACCAGACTATTAGCAAAGTGTGCATTTTTAAGGTTTGTATAATTATCTGATAATTTCCATCATTTCACAGAAAAGAAATGGAAGTTGATAATTTTTAAATCATATTTATAGATGCCATGTAATTACAAAGTAAATTATTATTCAAACACTGATTTTATATTTGAATTGAAGTCTAGAATTTGACAAAGCGCCTTGCATTTCCATTAGCAACCTGTTGTTATAACTGAATCAGCTGCAACATAAAATACGTTCATTCCAAAAAATAAAAGACTCAAAACAAAGTTTTGTTATACATTTTGTTAATATTCTGTTAAAATAATAACTTGTCACGTAAAATTTGAAGAGTTACAGTCCGCAATCTCCTTGCCCCCTAATATTATATCCTGCTTCAAACATGATTGTTACTAAAAATGAAATTTGACGATAACGAACAATCTGAAATTCAAACAAAACACCTACTATTTCAGATAGCGTAACATTTGTAGCAACAGTTTTCAAACGATTCTATATAAATGTACAATTATACAAAGGAATGATACATATTATCTCCATTTTTATCTGTGAGAGTCATTTTTCTTATCACAAAGGCAGTGAACATTTAGCGCCTTAGAATATAATTTTGAATTTATCAAGTCATAAACTACCCTGATAGTGAGATTATTGTCCATAGCTATAAATTATAAAAGCACAATCAAAAACTTATAAAAATAAAATCAGCATAATACCAGCAATGTTTTTTTCCTGACATATGTCAAGATAATGTCATCTCTGTGTACTGTCATTGGTATTCTTGGTAATATTTTAGAGATCAGCACTAATTTCAACACCGTATTTTTCTTTCCCTTTTCCTGTTTTGATTGCTTTTAATCTTATGTCGGTTTCTAATTATTGTTTACCAAATAATGCCCCCTCCTTGCTTGCATTGAGTACTTTCGGCTTGTTCCACAACAGAACTTCCGAAGTTCTTTCCGGAACTTGGTGTCGTAGAACCAGTAGATGTACGGGTTAGCGATATGGTTAAGCAGATTGAAGCGGAGGCAAAAGAAATAGATGTTAAGGCGGTACCCCGTAACGTGAATCCTAGTCGCAAAGCTGTGGATTTGGGTGACTAATGACGTCAGATACGAAACTACGTAGACAATTATTATCACCATGAACATGACGCTGATTTTTTTGCGCGCCTTCTGTTCACGACTAGTTTCGGGAGTGGCCGGAAGTGAACGCTCGCTGCTGCAGCTTGGTCGCGAACTTGACCCTTGTCGAGGAATTTCCGACATGATGATCTTTTCGACACTTGAGCTTTGCGTGTCCCTGGAGGTAACTCGGGTGTCTCCATCCACAACGCGACTCGCTCTGTAGCTGGGTCCATTGAACGGTGAGAGTGTTCGATAGATCGTTTTGGTCACGGGGATATATAAACCGGATGTTACGATAATGTTAATAAACGAGATAAGCAGCAACGTTCCGAAGTAGGGAACCATCACACCAGATCCATGCGAACCGTCGTCGAAATGACAAATGGACACTGAGATGTTCCGAGTTTCATTTCCTGTATTTAGTTTTTCTGTTGTTTGGTAAAGTCCTCCAAATTTCAAGACAGGAGCTGCATATCCAGATGAGAAAAGAAATATGATTCCAACAGCTAATCTGCAGTACCATAGTGTCAGCTGCTGACCAAACGGACGGCAAATCATGAGGTACCTCTGAAGGGCGATTGTTAAAATCAAGTGGGCGGAAAATCCGCCGGACATTATCATCAGAAATGAAGTGGTTTTGCACAGGTGGATGCTTGGGTAGACGAATCGCATGGTGTTGTCCAGGTGGAATTGGGTCACGTTGGAAAGACATCCTATGAGGTCCACCAGGGCGAGGATAGGGATGAAGTACCTTGTCCCGCTTTTATCAGCTATATATCTGGAATACATCACTAGGACAATGGTATTACCAAATACTCCAAACGCTAACTCAATCAAGTGAGTTACTGTATTTGGAAGAAGTTGCTCCGAATACTCTTCCGACAAGCGGACCTTGTCTTCTATGCTAGTACTCGCCATGTTGTTGTGCGCCCTGGTTTGCTTTGTGTCTCAAAATGAGTCAAACGGTGGTTATAAGGAAATTCACTCATAGTCTCTTCTTTATAAGAGTATATGGTAACTAGAGATAACAGAGAAAACTTAGCATCGACAAGAGCATACTCAACATCTTCAAATACCCCTTACCAGGAAGCTGGTTGTGTTTTTAGGACGTTTTGTTTCGTTAAGTCGTGCTTTAGATCCGTCCTGCGAACAAATAATGTAGTATACCACTCTCTTAACATACCGGTATTGACCGTAAAGTGGCAGTGATCTTCGAGACCACATTTTCTCCTTAACAGACAAAATATAAATTTCAATTGTATATTGTTTATTTTGTTTGATGTTAAAAGGATTAGAAAAAGTATAAAGCTTTTAATTACAAATGACATCATCATTTTAATATATTTATTTGCTCCCTCTATATATTAAAAATCAATCAGCTTTTTATCTAATACCTTTTCCATACGCATCTATCATTGTTTTACACATACATATTTTAGATTGTTAGCCAAAAAGTCTTTTTGTAAATGTTATTTTGATTTTCTACGCTTTAAAATTTTCCGAAGCGTATTGTGACTGTGAAGTGAGATGAATTATATAGCGGCAAGCACCGTAAGCTCTAACGGCAACGCCTGGGCGAAAAGAAATTTCTAATTAGTGCTACCTTTTACATACTCAAAATTCTTGTCATCAGATTCGTACCCTCAATCCCGTGTAAATTGCAAATGGCTACTCATAATCTCACGAGAATAGGTAAAATATATTTTAAGAAGGTCATGGCTTGAAGAAAAAAACCCGATTGAAACACTCTGCCGATTGTAAAAAAAAATGGCTTGCATTTATTTATTTAACATTATTTTCTTGGTTGATTGTTCGGAGCATTGTTACTTTGAAGGAAACGGAAACTGTCGAATGATGTCTGCTCTACTAACGTGGCGCCCTCCAGATCACCACGCTGTTAAACATAACTGTTAATGCATGTAAATGGGACGTAATATATTTAATTTTTATTCACGTTGATGCATTCATTTGGTAAATTACGCTTACAAATAATAATTATCTACCCATGTGTATTTATAATTCAATTTATGCTGCGCTCGCCCAAAGTCGCAACGTAAAACTTTTTTTGAAGTCAATGAAATAGTACACAGTGCATTTCACACGTTAATGAAGATTACCTAATGCTACTGCTAAATAAATACATATGTAGAAAAGTATTTTGTATTAACGTTTCAGTATTTCGATTGTTTGTATTTATTTTTGATAAATGTGCTTAATAGCAAAGAACCGTCTTTTTGAAATAAATATATCTTGACTAGTATCCAACAACGAAGAATGTGATTGTGTTTTTTAGATGGCGATGGTAGAAATTTAGAAAAATTGATATGCATGAAGCAAAAATTACAGGTTAACATATTTGTATCTTGTAATTTGAATATGAAGACTGAATACAACCAATAGGATAAAATTACAGGTTGTAGAAATAAATTTCATTTTAAAAACGTATGATAGTTCGACGTATTTATCACAAAATATAAACAGACATTTGATTAAAAACCAAATCATTTTATAATATATCTTACGGGGTGCGATAAAAAACAATAAAAACAACAACACTAAAATAGCGTTAAAAAGATATAAGCCAGTCTAAGAAGCGCTTTTGTTAAATCAGGCTCCGAGCCATAAAGGTTCGTAGAGCTTATATTCGATTTCCGTGGTGCTAAGCGGAAAAGAGTCATTGGCACCCCCCCCCCCCCCCCTCCCGGGTGTGACACCAGAGAATATCCATGAAGACCATCAGCGTAAGTTGGTATTGAATTTTTGTTGGGTACTGTAGATAGATAAAACGAAGATTTCTAATGACGCAACACACAACATCAAGTGACCACAGTGGGGTTCGGACCAACGACCTTTGGGATACTGAAAAACAACCTATGACCACTGCCCCACTGAAAAGCGTTTATGGTCACGCCAATATCATATTGATGATTTTATCCACAGTTTAATACTGAGGGGCTGCTTCTTATTATCCTAAAAATAGCGTCCAGACAGACAGGAGGAATGCAGGCAAAAGACAAAATATCTTTATCAATAATTGATTTCCGTTCGAAGGGGCCATAACCTTTGTAATTTGCTTGACGTATGACCATCACCTCCATATTTCGATACATAATGTTTATAATAAACAAAACAAAACATGGCGTATGTTGCTTGTTGTCACCAGCGTGACTTTAATTGTTACATAACATTTTCACACAACATGTATAAAATTATATAAAATAATAGTTCGTAATACTACAATTGAAATTCAATTGAATTATGTCACAATTACGCATTTGATATATAAATATGATGTAATTATAAAAATTTTACATCTGCTTAAAGTTTGCATTTAAGTTCCTGCGATGAATACTATAGTCTGTTCCAAGATAATTTTGCCGCACATTTTCTTTATTCTTTTTTCTATGTTTATAAAAACCTCTGGGTTCAAACGATGTTCATTCAATAGTATGAAAAAATCCCAAGATTTCCCCTTTGAAACGCCTCCTATAGCTTGTCAGGTTTTAATACACAGCTAAAAATAAATAGTCTACGGGGATTTTGCATTGCATCAGCCATGAAATAGCCCGGATGAGATGAAAACTTGAAAAGTTCTCCGAGGTATTCCGAGTGACTTCCGAAAGGGGAAAAGATGTAAACATTCCCCATTATAAATCTCCGTAAGAAATCGGGTTTCGTTTCTGCGTGTTTTTATGAGTGAAAAACGTTAATGTGTCATTGAGGATATCTTGGAAAATTTCTCTTTCATCGATTTTAATTGCACTTCTTTTACAGGTATGTATATTTTTATCAAATATCGTCAAAATGTGCGGCATAAATATCTTCGGACAGACTATAGTAAAATCGTCTTACGTCATTGCCACTAGCCATAAAAGTATGATCTAACTTGAATCTTTTAATAAAAGGTACACCGTTACTTAAAATACTATCAATAGTATGACCCCCTGTTCCTTTGTACCTTATTGCAAGTGAGTTAATACCCATATCCCCAACCTACCTTAAATCATCATCGTCAATAAGAATCTGATGGAATCGACGGACAATAGAGTGTCCGAGAATCAAAATTATGTTGAATTCATTGTTAGAGTATCAGAAAAGAATTATGATGAAATTGTTTGGAGTCGATCAGTGACCAACATAAGACAATATACAAAGCTTACCGTTTGAAATTTTAAAAGAAATAGTTCGAAGGAACAGAATCGATATTCATATGTGTTACCCGTGCGGCGTCCTGAAAGAAAGAGAATCAGCGCGTCTTTCTAAGCAAAAAGAGTCGCTAAAATCCGTACTTTTAATTTCATTGGTCAAATGATGACACAAAAATTACACGACCAAATACAGCACTCTACTTCTTGATGATACACATTAAAAAGTGCGATAACTGGTAAGCCAAAAACTGTCAAATCAATATAAACAAAGCATTTAAAGGAAACTTAAAATTTCTTTATGCATAAGTTTTTAAAATTTATAAACTTCTGTTAATCAGTCCTTTAAGCTATAAGTATAAATTAAAAATGAATCTCCATCAAATTGGCAAATGACTTTTACAAGAAAAGCGTCTTTATGTTTAATACTGTATTTCTAAGTCAACATTTTAAAACGTAATCTATTCGTTAGATTATTCAATTATTGTTGTACAACTCAAGCAAGTTTGTTAATTGTCAATTGGTATGACAAATAAGTTTCAAATCACATGGAGTAAGAACTAAAAAATGAAAATGTCATTAGGGGAAAAAGCTTTTTCATACACATCATGACATTTCTAAGAATGGACTTGTTTACTCTGGAATCTTCCACAGCATAATCGACGTAATTCCTTCCGAAACTTGACGTCATAGAACCAGTAGATATACGGGTTAGCGATATGGTTAAGCAAATTGAAGCGTAGAAAGAAGTAATATATGTTGAGTCGGAATCCTGTCAAATACATAGGATTTACGAAAGTGTGGATCTGTGTGACTAGCGACGTCATGTACGAAACTACGTACACAATAATAATCACCAGAAACATGACACTGATTTTTTTGCGCGCTTTCTGTTTTCGACTGGTTTCCTGGGTGGCAGTTTGTTCAGCTCTATGGCTGGTTGCAGGTTTGTTCCCATGTTCTTTGCCCTGAACATTGGAAGTCAAGAGTGTTCGATATATAGCTCTGGTCACAGGAATGTATAAACCGGAAGTCGCTATTATATTAATGAACGTAAGAAATAGAAGGGTTCCGAAATATGGAACCATCACACTTGATTCTCTCTTGTCGTCAAAATGGCAATACAATAAGGTGATGTAACGAGAGGAATTTCCTGAATTGAATTTTGTCATTCTTTCATATAAATTTGCGAAGTTTAACACAGGGGCCGAATATCCAAATGAAACACCGAAGATGACCACTATGGCTATTCTGCAGAACCTTTTGGTCATTTGGGGACCGAGAGGGCGGCAAATCATCAGATACCGCTGCAGGGCAATTGAGAAAATCAGATGAGCTGAAAATCCCGCAGTCAAAATCATGAGAAACAGTAAAATTTTGCACAGAGCAACGCTTGGGTAGGTGTACATCATTGTGTTGTCCAGGTGATATTCGATCACGTTTGACAGACATCCAAAAAGGTCCACAAGAGCCAGAATAGGAATAAAGTACCTCGAACCGCTCTTATCGGCGATATATTTCGTGTACATTATAAGAACAACGATGTTGCCGAATACTCCAACTCCACCCTCAATCAAGTGGATCACGGTATTAGGGAACATTTTCTCCGCGTTTCTCTCCGTCAGTAGGACTGCTATGGATTCATTCGCCATGGTGTTCCTTTCTTGTTTTCAGCCTTTTAGTAGATTGAAATAATGCGCACCAGAGAAAAAAGCTTATCATATTTTATTTGAGTGTATTTGTAGTAGACTGGATAATGAGCACCTGAAAGAGAGCTTATCTTAAAATTTATGTGAGTGTATGGTAGTGTAATTTTATATCGTCAACATTCTTACATCTACTAGAGGATACTTAATGTCTTTAAGTGTTCGTCCTTTACCAGGAAGCTTAGTACGTGAATTTCGGATTTGTTGTTACATGTACGATTGTTTCATCAACCACTTCCCATTTTTTCCAACAAGTCTATCTAACAGCACCAAACTGTTATTTGATATTGAGAAATTTTTTATTGTGTTTTTTCATGGAGTTACAAATTAGAGACCTGGGTTGCAAAGGAAGGGGAACGAAAGAAAAGTTTTCATTTTTCTGTCAATTAATCTATTTATTCATGACTGCTTATTTTTTTGGTGTTATTAATTTAAAGAATGAATTCAATATTTATTTGTTTTATACATTTACGATATAAAATGATTTGGGGCAGTTTACGCTTTTTAAACCTTGAAGGGTTTAAAAAAAACCCGTAAACTGTTTCAAACCACTTTATATGGTACAAAATTAATAAATATAGAATTCATTGCTTATAATTTAATTTTTTTGCTCTTCTTTGTAGATAAAAACGGTCATTTGACCTTTAAAATGACGTAAAATTGTACAAAATTCAAACGTAACGTCAGGCGTATTGAAACGTTTTCGACGTTAGTCTTACTATAACGCAACACACATTTTTTATACGATATAAAATAATTTTTAAGCCAACCAGACAGCGCGTTAGAACCAGAATTCAATTATATGAACATGCATGTTTTACATTTTACTCCTTATTTCATGCCTTATACGATATATCTAATGCTTATGTACACAGTAGGTTGATACCAGGTTTATCACCTTTAGTTAGCAATATGTTCAAATTTTGATTTTAAATTCTATAATTAGTGAGGCTTAACAAACCAACGTGTTCAGACATATTTAAATGGTTCTAAATAAGATATAGTCTAGAACATTTTTTTTCTGAATTAAACATATGTAGTTTCTGGAAAAAAAATATTTTCAGTTATGATTTCTACTGATTAATTTTTTTCTATCAATCAAATAAGTTATCGACAGTATAGTCCAAACAATATGATTAGAGAGGGGATATTGTATCCATGGCGTTGTCTTTTTGACGTCATGCAGAGAAAAAGCAATCCGCATCTCAGAACAATTTGATTTAATCAAAGTAAAACGGAGCGTCGTACCACAGTCACAAAAAGTTATTGTTTCTTTAGCATATATTCAATAATCGCCTTTCTTTTAAAACGAACAGAAGTGACTAGAAATCAATATACGTTTAATTAATTAAGTTATGGGCATTTTTGTAATCTCAGGAAATGAACAATAAGGCTTTATTTCTAATCGAATGATCAAAAGAATGGTACCTTGGCATTTTGATGCTAGCCGAAAGCCTGAAATCGTTCGTCCAACTTTGTATAAAATTTTGTTGGGAATTTATATCTTTAAAAATGGAAGCCCCATGGACAATCATTCTTTTGATGTACGCTACCCCGTTGTTGTTGGTCGAAGCAGGGTACTTCAATGGTGGACCAGGATTGAACGAACTTGCTATTTCTTCAGAAATTGCGCCTACAAGGGCCTGCTCTGTGATCGGAAATATAGACACCTTATTGCAGTGTTTTGCAGGGTGTATGAAAAGGTTTCGACGTTTCTACATGTTCGGCAGAAATTCAGCGACTCTCACGTGCTTCTGTTGTAAGGACCCTCCTCAATTGCCACTTCCGGGAACCGTATTTAATACTTACATAGCACGTCAGTACACTTTTTTGTTTGCTAAATGAAACATTTTTTGTTGAATGTTTCGTTGTTTTCTAAATCACAATCAAATGATTTTTCTCGGTGTTCAAAATGACATTGGAATATTATATACTAGTACTTACCTAATTTTCAGATTCGATCACAAAAATCTTATATCTTTAAACAGTACAATTTATGTAATTAATTGTTACCACAATTCTCACTTTGCTGCGGTGCTTTGGCTGCATAATTTTAAACACAGAAAAAAGTGTTTTCAGAGGCATGACTTGTGTAATTGTGATTTTTCAGCTCCATGTCCATTAAGTTATTCCGAATACACTTACGGGTATTTGAATATTTGCCTCCGTTTTGTCTCGAATTTGATGACGTATCCAATGGCATCATCCGTTTGTCAGCAAGATAGCGGGGATCTTGTTAGATTGGATTCACAGAGAAAGTTCGACATTTTTCAAGAGTTTGTAGGTGAGTCTTAATGAGGGAGCACCGCTATATGGAACTTCTTCTATATTTCTGCTAGAAACAATCTATATTTCAGTAGCTATAAATGCAGTTTAAGAAATACTCATATATAGCTTCATATATAGCTTCAGCTATTATTAATAGGTATGTCACTCAATCATGTGTCTGACTATTACTAATAGGTCAGTCACTCTATGATGTACCTGACCATTAATAACAGGTATGCCACTCAATGATATACCAGACTATTATAAATAGGTATGATACTCAATGATGTACCTGACTATAATTAATAGGTCTGTCACTCAATGATGTACCTGACTATTATCAATAGGTATGTCACTCATTGATGTACCTAACTATTATTAATAGGTCAGTCATTCAATGATGTACCTGATTATTATTAATAGGTATGTCACTCAATGATGTACCTGACTATTATTGATAGGTATGTCACTCAATGATGTACCTGACTTTTATTAATAGGTATGTCACTCAATGATGTACCTGACTATTATTAACAGGTCAGTCACTCATTGATATACCTGATTATTATTAACAGGTCAGTCACTCATTGATATACCTGACTATTATTAATAGGTATGTCACTCAATGATGTACCTGACTTTTATTAATAGGTATGTCACTCAATGATGTACCTGACTATTATTAACAGGTCAGTCACTCATTGATATACCTGACTATTATTAACAGGTCAGTCACTCAATGATGTACCTGATTATTATTAACAGGTCAGTCACTCATTGATATACCTGACTATTATTAATAGGTATGTCACTCAATGATGTACCTGACTATTATTAATAGGTATGTCACTCAATGATGTACCTGACTATTATTAATAGGTCAGTCACTCAGTGATGGACCTGACTATTATTAATAGGTCAGTCACTCAATGATGTACCTGACTATTATTAATAGGTATGTCACTCAATGATGTACCTGACTATTATTAACAGGTATGCCACTTAATCATACCAAAGGGATATCGTTTCTCTGGAAACCCCTGCATATGCATATTAATCAAACATCGCACACTTACATAAGCATGATTAATGGACAAACCCTGTTCATTTTCAAGTAATTCTCTTAAATATTTATTAAGATATCGTTAGTTACAACACTGCAGACATTTCAGTTAACATTCAGTGGACAGAATAGCAGAGAGAGATTTAAAGAAGATGACTTTTTGGTCTCTTCAATTGCATGTTTTTCTTAAATAATGCATCCCCACATTTTTTTTTATTTTGCGAGGGGATGCTCCGCTTTTTTTGTTGTTTTAAATTTGAGTTTTTAGCTGCTTGCTAAAATTTTTTTAAGGAATATCATATTTGTTGAATAAAATGATTTATTGTGACAAAAAACCAGATACAATATATGCTAACAAATAAGGTACCATATATATCAAATATGCTAACAAATACTTTAAAAATATCGATACTTTTTAGCTCACCTGAGCTGAAAGCTCAAGTGAGCTATTCTGATCACTTTTTGTCCGTCGTCCGTCCGTCCGTCCGTCTGTCCGTCCGTCTGTCCGTCTGTCTGTCCGTCTGTAAACTTTTTACATTTTGAACTTCTTCTCTAAAACCGCTTATCCAATTTCAACCAAATTTGGCACAAAGCATCCTTATGGGAGGGCGAATATAAATTGCAGAAATAAAAGTCCGATCTGTATTCAAAGCGGAGAAAACCTTGAAACTGCAGAAAAAGGGGGGTGCATTTTAAAAAATCTTCTTCTCAAGAACTACTGATTCCAATTCAACGTAGTTTAGCATAAATTATCCTTATGGGAAGGAAAATATAAATTGCAAAAATTAAGGTCTAATTCTGTTTCAAATCTGAGTTATTACGAAAATAATAATAAAGGAAAGGCGTGTTTCAATCAGTTAAATAGCTTCGGATTCGGCATCCGGTAAAATGGGTAGACAAGACTTGGCCTGGGCAAAACAAAAGATTGGCAGTTATTAATCTGCCAATCTCATTAAAATTTCAGGATATTTGATGGACCAGTATATTTATATTTGCTGTAAATATTGCTGCAAAATAATGCGTATTTGGAATTGACGATTGCCGATCTGCCCCGGCTTTTATTTTGCCACGACCCGGGTCTGCGTACCCATTTTACCAAGACTCGTATTCCATACATCTAAAACGAGGTTCTTTGTTTAAAGCAGCCATGACATTATACGAAAAAGGGTCGATCTGACTATGATGAATTTGCTTGTTGTGCAACAGTTCGCGAATGAAGGGAAATTTTTGAAACATGCAAAATATATTGGTGCCGATTTTGTGAAGTAAATTGAGGCTAAATATTTCAATGCGTTGACAGTTTTCACACATGACGTTGGTGTTAGCTTGTTCTGATTTTCGTTTCGTTTTCATTATTTATGCTTTGTAACCTGGGAACTATCGTCTGTATTTCGTGATTTTTACGTATCAAATCAAACAGAGACTTCGGTAAATCAAACAGTTAACTGTTTACCTGCGCAAATTAAGCAAAATCTGATGTATCAAAAAAGTACTGAGATACAATTCATTCTATCGGTAATTCGGCATTATATTTTGTGTAATGGTATATTACTATAATGCAATAGGTTTTGTTGAGATGCTCGGCATTTTCTCGAGTTTATTCAGTTTAAATAGAGTTTGATATCGCTGTCGGAAATATGTAGGTATATACATGTATATATATGATTCATTTCGAAAAAATAAATTGTGTTCTTTATTTGTTATAGTGCATGTTTCTTGTGTTTTAATTGTTTACAATTTCTATTTACTAACCATATTTGAGTGTTAAGCTTCGAATTATAAGCAAGATACAGAGATTTGCTCACGATTCTATGTTTGTACACAGATCTTAAAAACTAAAGATTAAAAAACTAAAAAAAATTTCAATATTTATTAAGAAAATTTTCAAAGTCTCTTCTTCCAGAAACCAACTTTAACAACTTATTGTATTGTAAACTTAACCTTTTTTAGCTCACCTGAGCCAAAGTCTTCTCAAAAACTATTAGGCCAGGAAAGCTCAAATTTGAGTGGAAGCATCCTCAGATAGTGTAGATTCAAGTTTGTTCAAATCATGGTCCCCGGGGGTAGGGTGGGGCCACAATAGGGGGATCATGTTTTACATAAGAATATATAGAGAAAATCTTTAAAAATCTTCTCAAAAACTATTAGGCCAGAAAAGCTCACATTGAAATGGAATCATCCTCAGGTAGTGTAGATTCAAGTTTGTTCAAATCATGATCCCCGGGGGTAGGGTGGGGCCACAATTGGGAGATCAAGTTTTACATAGGAATATATTGAGAAAATCTTTTAAAAATCTTCTTCTCAAAAATATTTGGCCAAGAAATCTCAAATTGGCATGTAACCATCCTTAGGAAGTGTAGATTCAAGTGTGTTCAAATCATGGTCCCTGGGGGTAGGGCGGGGTCACAATGGGGGATGAATTTTTATAGATAGAGAAAATCTTTAAAAGTCTTCTTCTCAAAATTATTAGGCCAGGAAAGCCCAAATTTGAGTGGAAGCATCCCCAGATCATATAGATTCAAGTTTGTTTAAATAATAGTCCAGGGGTAGGGTGAGGCCACAATGGGGGATGAATTTTTACTTAGGAATATATAGAGAAAATCTTTAAAAATCTTCTTTTTAAAGAATTTTGGCCAGAAAGGGTTTAAACTTGTGTAGAGGCATCCTCGGGTAGTGTAAATTCAAGTTTGCAAAATCACAGTCCCTAGTGGTAGGGCGGGACCGTGATGGCGGTTTGAATTTTTACATAGGAATATAAAGAGAAAATCTTTAAAACTATTCTGGGAAAGTGTTCGGTTCAAAACTCAGTACTTAGTGTGAAAGCAAAGGTTATGCAGATTTAAGTCTGATGAAACCATGATTCCTTAGAGAAAAATAGGGTCATGAAATGGGGGGGGGGGGTATATAGGAATAGAGACAAATCTTCTTACAGGTACAACAACAAAAGGGGCTTGGTATTTACCAAAAAATAAGAGGTTGATAAAAATTGGCAGTTTTTCAATTTTTTTTAGCAAGATCTACTGTACTCAGTTGTCAAGATATTTTGATACTGTAATGCTAATTTGATCAGAATTAAGGCAATTGTTGCTCAGGTGAGCGATGTGGCCCCTGGGCCTCTTGTTTAACTTTTTACATTTTTAGCTCACCTGAGCTGAAAGCTCAAGTGAGCTATTCTAATCACATTTTGTCCGTCGTGCGTCTGTCCGTCCGTCTGTCTGTCCGTCTGTCCGTCTGTAAACTTTTTACATTTTGAACTTCTTCTCTAAAACCGCTTATCCAATTTCAACCAAATTTGGCACAAAGCATCCTTATGGGAGGGCGAATATAAATTGCAGAAATAAAAGTCCGATCTGTATTCAAAGCGGAGAAAACCTTGAAACTGTAGAAAAAGGGGGGTGCATTTTTAAAAATCTTCTTCTCAAGAACTACCGAGTTCAATTCAACGTAGTTTAGCATAAATTATCCTTATGGGAAGGAAAATATAAATTGCAAAAATTAAGTGCTAATTCTGTTTCAAATCTGAGTTATTACGAAAATAATAATAAAGGAAAGGCGTGTTTCAATCAGTTTAATAGCTTCGGGCTCGGCATACGGAAAAATGGGTAGGCAATACTTGGCCTGAGCAAAACAAAAGATTTGCAGGTATTAATCTGCCAATCTCATTAAAATTTTGGGATATTTGATGGACCAGTATATTTGTATTTGCTGTAAATATTGCTGCAAAATAATGCGTATTTGGAATTGACGATTGCCGATCTGCCCCGGCTTTTATTTTGCCACGGCCCGGGTTTGCATACCCATTTTACCAAGACTCGTATTTCATACTTCTAAAACGAGGTTCTTTGTTTAAAGCAGCCATGACATTATACGAAAAAGGTCGATCTGACTATGATGAATTTGCTTGCTATGCAACCGTTCACGTATGAAGGGAAATTTTTGAAACATGCAAAATATATTGGTGCCGAATTTGTGAAGTAAATTAAGGCTAAATATTTCAATGCGTTGACAGTTTTCACACATGACGTTGGTGTTAGCTTGTTCTGATTTTCGTTTCGTTTTCATTATAATGCTTTGTAACCTGGGAACTATCGTCTGTATTTCGTGATTTTTACGTATCAAATCAAACAGAGACTTGGGTAAATAAAACAATTAACTGTTTACCTGCGCAAATTAAGCAAAATCTGATGTAGGGATACTGAAATACAATTCATTCTATCGGTAAATCGGCATAATCTTTTGCGTAATGGTAGATTAATGCAATAGGTTTTGTTGAGATGCTCGGCATTTTCTCGAGTTTATTCAGTTTAAATAGAGTTTGATATCGCTGACGGAAATATGTAGGTATATACATGTATATATATATATGATTCATTTCGAAAAAATAAATTGTGTTCTTTATTTGTTATACATGTAGTGCATGTTTCTTGTGTTTAATTATTTACAATTTCTATTTACTAACCCTATTTGAGTGTAAAGCTTCGAATTATAAGCAAGATACAGAGATTTGCTCACAATTCTATGTTTGTACACAGATCTTAAAAGCTAAAGATTAAAAAAGTAAAAAAATTGTCAATATTTATTACGAAAATTTTCAAAGTCTGTTCTTCCAGAAACCAACTTATTGAATTGTAAACTGAACCTTTTTAGCTCACCTGACGGTGGGGCCACAATGGGAGGTCGAAGTTTAACAAATGAATATATAGAGTAAATCTTTAGAAATCTTCTTCTCAGAAACTAATCGGCCAGGAAAGCTGAAACTTGTGTGGAAGCATCCTCAGGTAGTGTAGATTCAAAGTTGTGAAAATCATGACCCCCGGGGGTAGGGTGGGGCCACAATGGGGGATCAAAGTTTTACATAGGAATATATACAGTAAATCTTTAAAAATCTTCTTCTCAGAAACTAATCCGCCGGCAAATCTTGAACTTGTGTGAAAGCATCTTCAGGTAGTGTAGATTCAAGTTTGTGAAAATCATGACCCCCGGGGGTAGGGTGGGGCCACAATGGGGGATCAAAGTTTTACATAGGAATATATACAGTAAATCTTTAAAAATCTTCTTCTCAGAAACTAATCCGCCGGCAAAGCTGGAACTTGTATGGAAGCATCCTCAGGTAGTGTGGATTCAAAGTTGTGAAAATAATAACCCCTGGGGGTAAGTTGGGGCCACAATGGGGGGGTCGAGGTTTAACATATGATTATATAGAGTAAATCTTTAAAAATCTTCTTCTCAGAAACTAGCCAGGAAAACTGAAACTTGTGTGGAAGCATCCTCAGGTAGTGTAGATTCAAATTTGTGAAAACATGACCCCTGGGGGAAGGTTTGGGCCACAATGGGAGGTCGATGTGTTACATAGGAATAAACAGAGTAAATCTTTAAAAATCTTCTTCTCAGAAACTAATCAGCCAGGAAAGCTGAAACTTGTGTGAAAGCATCTTCAGGTAGTGTAGATTCAAAGTTGTGAAAATAATGATCCCCAGGGGTAGGGTGGGGCCACAATGTGGGGGGGGGGGTCAAAGTTTAACAAAGGAATATATAGGTTTAATCTTTAAAAATCTTCTCAGAAACTTATCAGCCATTCTTTATAATTGTTAAGACTTTGGCCCCAGGACAATTCTTTGGCCTCACGAGAAGGTTCAGAGTTTGATGTACGTTTATATTCCATATATAAACTATTGTTAGGGATCTTTTTGAGAACCGCAATACTCAACATATGATATGACTATAAAATCATCCTGTTAGAAAAGGGACTAATGATTATAAACATAAGACTATCCAGGGGAAAATGGATTTTATTTATACAGGATCTACATGTATTATTGTACATTGTCCAGATAGTTTGTATTATGACTCCATTGAGCTGATTCTATCATACCTATTGTTCCTCAGGTGAGCGATGTGGCCCATGGGCCTCTTGTTTAAACTTACACTAAAGGGAATAAGCTGTAAATAATTTATAAATCGTTTGCAGCTAACTCAACAAATGCGACCTTGGCAGTATGGGTGCAAGGGATCTGGAACAACTCTACCTGGTTTTATCATGACGGAACTCCTCTGGAATTTACGTGCATGATAGGTGAAAGCAATGACACAAGCGAGGCGAGGATGGTAGCAAAGAGTGGAAACCATTCGGGATGTTTCGGTGCACAGTATGGGATGCTGAATATGTTTGTTTGTGAAATCTATAGGGTCTTCAGTGGATTTTAGATTTTAAAGCTTTATTCTTTCGAGTATATACTTTTTATCCACTGCAAAATAGACCCGTGTTATTAGTCCAATACCGGTTTTCACCGGAGGGGACTATTATAGCTTTCCTCTACGTCCTTCAGTCCGTCCGTCCATCCATCTGTCTGTCCGTCTTTCCTTCCGTCTGTCTGTCCCACTTCAGTTTTCCACACTTTTTTGCTTTATGCGTTTGAGGAATATGAAATTTGCTGAACAACTTCAAAATGTCAAACTACAGATCAAGTTTACACTTTTGTAGCGTCTGGTTGACATATTTTCGAGAAAATAATTTTTTTATATTCCAATTTTTTAATATTCGGGTTTGATATTCTGCATAACAGTGCATTGTTTTCACAATTTCCACAAACGGTAGGGGACGTGTATTGCTTATGCAATACTCTCCGAATGCTTGTTAGTCCCCTACCGGTTTTCATTTGATTGTGAGTTACGTTTAAATTTTGTACAAATTAACATATTTTAACTAATTAATGGGCCTTATTATCTAATTTTAATAGTAGAAAAATAAATTATAAGGAATAAATTTAATTTCTACCTATGTTATATATATATATATATATATATATATACGAGTATAACATAACTTGGAACAGTTTACGCTTTTTTAGAGCACCTGAGCCAAAGGCTTAAGTGATTTTTTCTGATCACAATTTGTCCGTTGTCTGTCGTCGTTGGCGTCGTCGTCGTTGTCGTCGTCGTTGTTGTAAACTTTTCACATTTTCATCTTCTCCTCAAGAACCACTGGGCCAATTTCAATAAAACTTGCCATAAAGTATCCTTAGGTGAAGGGGATTCAGGTTTGTTCAAATGAAGAGCCACGCCCTCTTTCAAGTGGAGATAATTAGGAATAAGTGAAAAAGTAATGGTGTATTTTAAAAATCTTCTTCTCTAGAACCAATTGGCCAGAAAAGCTGTAGTTTGCGGGGAAGCATCCTCAGGTGGTGTAGATTCAAGTTTGTTCAAATCATGATCCCTGGGGATACTGTGGGGCCACAATTGGGGGTCGAATGTTTACATAGGAATATATAGAAACATATCTTTAAAAATTTTCTTCTCTAGAACCAATTGGCCAGAAAAGCTGTAACTTGCGTGGAAGCATCCTCAGGTGGTGTAGATTCAAGTTTGTTCAAATCATGATCCCCGGGGGTACGGTGGGGCCACAATTGGGGGGTCAAGTTTTTACATAGGAAAGTAAAGAGAAATATCTTAGTTTTGAAATTCAATTGAGCAGAAAAGCTGTTACTTGAGTGAAAGCATTCTCTGGTAGTGTTATATATATATAGAGAAATATCTTTTAAAATCAAATAAAAAAGGATGAAACTATAAATGGGGGGGGGGGGGGTCAAATTTTTACATTGGAAATAAATTTGATCATTCTCAAAAATATTTAGTATATAGTATTACTAGTATGCATTCATATTGACATTTGTTGATTCTCAGTTGTTTAGATTGTGGTCCTGGATAATTGTTGTGCCACATATAAGGTTCAAAGTTTGATGTAGGTTTATATTTAGCTGATTTTATTATGTCAAGTGTTGCTCAAGTGAGCGATGTGGCCCATGGGCCTCTTGTTATAAACCGCTTCGCGGTTTATAAAGCGAAAACTGCCCCAAGATATGTTTTATCGTATAACATAGGTAGAAATTAAATTCATTCCTTAAATATCATAAACTTTTTGTAGATAAACTTGACAAGGCAAAGAACTAGAAGACATTAACGCTACCACTACTTTATTGCCGAGTGCATTCTTATATTTCTAATAACAAATATATGTAGTATTTATTAAGAAATAAGGTATTCTTTTTGGATGTATATCGGGATATAAATACGGGAAAGAACAAGTGCACTTAAGCTATAGAGAATGGGCCCTTTTTCAGTGCCGTTTATATGTAGAAAATATCATCAAATTGCTTTTTTCTCATAATAGTTAAGCACTCATGGATACTTCTGATTTATATGCACGCTTAAATTTACCAAAATTAGAATACAATTAAAAATATTGAGGATTTTTAAATGCCTATAAATAATCTAAATCCGGAAAAATCGAACCGAACCTACTTGAATTGTGTCTATTTAAATCAGAGGGAGGAGACATTTAAATCAACATTGCTCTGTTGGTGGATCGATTGGCGCGTTTGCTGAATTATACTCTTTGCATTATTTTACGTCTGAAAAAAAAATCGAATGAAGCTTTGAAGTTGCATATTACCATAGTGACAAACAAATATTCCTGACCATACAAAGATGAAGGAAAGCGATCTAAAACGTGTCAATGTTTTACAGTGAGCACATTTGACAAAAGTTTACCTGGATAGAAACCACTTGATTGTTTGAAATAATTTATTCCATGCGTGAGTTCAAACATGGGTCACGCAGGTAATAGATTTCGCTTGCTATAGGAAAAACCTTGAAATTTTCATACGTTTTTCATTTTTAGGTACCAGCCTAACCGAGTACAATCTTCTTACTTTCACAGGAGTTTACTAAATGTATAATGCGTATATTGTCTTTTCCACAAGTTTGTACTCGGTTAGGCTGACAGTAAACAAAGGCTTTAAAATGAATGCCTGTCCTCGATTTACTATACAAAATCACGAATGTCTGCTGACCCCTACTATGTTTTAAAGCTTCGTGCTTTTCATAAACAATAATTTCAGCGCTAAAACTTGTTAATTCTTATGGAATAGATATCAATAGATAATGTTAAGGAAAAAAATATGCTTAATTTGATTCTTCATTTTTTCACTTTTCACCGGGGCCCATAAGTGCACTCGTCCTTTAAAAACAAAGCAATTGAAAGTTGAGTTAAAGTTTACTGAGGGATTTTCAGGGGAAACTCTAACGCAGAATTTCAAGAGCATAATGGTTTTCTTTCGACATTATAAATAAAATTTAAAGCAATTTTAACATCTTAGTTTTTTTTTACGGAACAAAACAAACAGCGAAGCACAAAGTGTTAAATTTGACCGTGATCCGTGCATGGACTAAACATGAAAGGTCTGAGATATTGTGTTTGCGATTTCGATCGAGGCTTGTATAAGTTAGAAATGAATTTTAACTGAATTAATCCTTTGACAAATTGTGATTGTAATTTCCAAGAACGCCTCTTTACGAATCATTTATCCCCAGCAATAAATGTTGTATTTTTAAGGAAAATGAATGAATAAAACTTCGTAGAACAAAATATAGATACGTTTATTTTTTATGTCTAAATTAATTTTTATTACGATATATAATATAATAGGTGTGTTTCAGCACAAGTTGAGCACATTGAAAAAGTAGTGACCTAGATTATTCATGCGCTACTTTGACCTCTTGACCCATAATGTTGCTATGCAGGAATAACAGCAGATTGCGCAAACAGTGTTATGTAAGGGAAAACATTTGCAAGTGTAAATATTAAACATTATCGAAATCTTATAATACCGTACAAAACATTTGAGTATTCATATTTATTTTTGATCAATTACAAATGTTATTTATTCTTGTATTGAATAAAAGTACCCAAATAAAACGAAAGTGTTTGATTTTTTTCATTCATTTGTACAAAATTCAATGTACAAGGAAAGATAACCCTTCCTTACTATACTATGATTTCTGTACCTTACTTTTGGCGTACTATGACGTCATAATAGTGTGACGTCAAATACTTTTCCTTACGTTATAGATAATAAAATAACTCAGAGTTTTATAAGATACATTTTCTTTTTCTCCCAACTCCCTAAAGCCCCTTTCACAATTGGCGCACGACCACTTTACACCAGATTGCGATCAAAGTGTTTGAGCTTCGCACGAGCTCTCGCATACGTTGCACGAGCTCTCGCAATCGTTGCATACGTTTTACTGGTCGCATCAAGTCTCATCTGAATAGTGGACATGCACACTATTCAGACGCGACCGAACGCGATCCAAATTATCGCAGTGCAACGCACGAACATTAGTACGAACGTTTTCCAACGTTTTGTGTACTCGCAAGAGTGATACACGATTAATAGAGATCGTAAGATAAATTACTGGTATTTATGCGTCTGTTTTGCGACCGTGAGACTGTTGCTCAACGTGTCTAATGCAATCTTGCAACGTTTTACTATCATTGCACGACTTATCAGCCTCAATATGCCATGCTTTGCTACTAGTATATATACCCTGTATAAGTATCTCTGTTTCAGAACACAATTTACAATATACATTTATTGCATGATGGTGAGGGAAATACATATATGAAGATTTATTCCCTCAAGAAAAATCATATTTCCCGAGATCTTCGTCCAAGAGAAATTTGTTTTTTTGTGGGGAATATATCTTCATATTCCCTGAACATTAATGCAATACACGTTTTATTAGATTTCAACTTAATAGACTTAAATTGTTAGAAAAAAACATACATGTCATCACACTTTTTGAGATGCCAGATAAACATAAACTAAGCATATTTTTGCATTAGAAAACTATATATATATATTTTTTTGTTAAAAGTAAAATTTTTGTAGGCAGAAATTTGTTTATATTGTTTAATTTTATTGTCAACTTAATCAGAAAACTAAAACTACAAAAATATTTTAAAATTAACCGTTGGGATAAGAAAAACTATAGCATTCAGAAATACAACTGAGAGAGAAAAGGTTAGAAAAAGAGGTATTTCCCCTTAGCATACATAAAATGTATAAAAGAATTTGGAAATTTAGGATAAAATTATCCAGTTTCCCTGATTTAACCATACATCATTTATTCTTGATAAATTAAAGCTGCAAAAATATCTTGAACTTAACAGTATTCTAAACAACTTTATTGTGATTATATTCACATAAAATGAATAAAACTATCTTGCACAAATTTTAAAGAATTCAAAGTTTTACAAAAAACGATGACATCACAGAACACTGGATCTACTCTAACGTCGTGATTGTTTGACTTCCCATGTAACTGTCTCACTTTTCCTTCATATATCATATAAAGTTAAGTTGGTTCTGTGATATAAAGATATAATTTTTGATTTAATCATATTTGTCTACATCGTATGCTCATATCGGCTTTTTCATTCCTATATGACATCGCCCTGTCACGTGACTTTCTAGACCAATCAGATATAATAGAATAATCATATTGAGGTATAATAATAAATGCTGAGCACTGCATATCTGTATCTTTTTGGGCCACATCTTTTCTCGCTTTCCACTATGTCTAGTGAATATGGACGGTGTATATACCCCCTCTGACTCGCACGATCATTCATACCACGGAACGCATAATCGCACGTCCAATCACATTGGCACACGTTCAATCGTCCGATCACCTTGTCTCTCGCGCGTTCCTATCGTATTGTCTTTGAACAGTTGCTTTCATTGGACAAGAGTCGCATACAGACGCAAGATATATCGCAAGATTCAATGCGTTTACATCGCACAACGCTGGCTTAGATCGTGCGAAATTCGTACGAATACTTTTTTCGTATGCGATTATTTCGGCAACAATTAACGATTCATATCTAATTTTTTCGGTCGCACGAATATTTGGTCGCTTCTGCTCGTGCGCCAGTTGTGAAAGGGGCTTAAAATTTGTGCATTTAAAACATGTCTTATTTAACAATTTAAAGAAATTACTGTTTAATTATACTATTCATTTTGTAAACAAATCTATGCGAGTTAATAAAAATAAATAATACATTACAGTCTGACGTTTTTAATGAGCAATATCTAAATGTCAAGATTAACTTCAAGGGATCTGCAGATATAAGTAAAAAGCAACGATCATTTTGTGAACATGACATTATGAATAGCAACTGCTCTGCTGGCATATTTTCCAAGATGCACTAGCGCACATCAAGGAATATGCCAGCAGCGCAATTGGTATTTCATAACGCCATGTTCACTAGATAACGTTGTTTATTTCTTAAACAAATGCTATTAAAGTTACACGAACATGCAATAGAAAATAAGGTCAAGTAAGCAATATCTCTAATTACATGTTTTTAAAGATTTGTTACCCCGCCTTTGCTTGCCTAATAGGCAAGAAAAGCGCAACAAAGTTGGTATTCCATTGTGTGAGACAGCTGCAGAGAATGATTGTTGGTGACCCTCAGAGGGTATTAACCAAGTGTTAGTTTTAAGTATGGTTGATTATGAAATGTATCAGTTTGCCGTGTTTAAATCCACCTGTTTCATTCATTTATTTCCATTTTATTGAGTTTTGTTCACATATGACATACATAAAACTTATAAAAGCGATGTTTACTGAACTAAGTCTCTCTATACCAAACACGAACTGTCGGTGACCTTACAACCAAAAGATTTAGGTCATATTAACCTCTTGATATAGTCTTAAGAATTAAAATAATAAAAAGCATTTTTTTAACAAATGAAACTATAGGTAAACCTTTTTGTTCCTTTTTTAATTGATTCTGCATGTGTGACATGTTGTGGCTATAAGTACTACAAGAATGATATAATTAAAAAATACAGCAGATACATTAAAACTCTGATTAATATAATTGATGTAATTATTAATCGCCTATATACGTCAACAGTTTTTATAAAACACTAGACTTTGACCCGTGCGTGCATGGGTTGACATTGCATATGATATCGGATATTTACGAAATAGATACATCGACACACCGTATTGTTAACATTTAAATAACCAAGCTTTAAGACTACAATAATGCTACTAATTTTACTACACTCTGCTTAGTTAGAATAATTTAACTGTGTCTCGGAACAGGCCTTCACCACAGTGAAAAAACGATTTTGGAAAAAATTAATGAGGCTGCGTTGAAAATAACAGTCAAATTTTCATCTAAAAATCTAATTCATTTTAATAAAGAATTCAACACTTTTTCGCCAACGTTTTTTACTCGCTTTGAATTTACACACCATGTTGATATTCGGAACTCTCGGGATATTTCATATTAAATGCACTGAGTTAGAGTGATCTTCCGTATTTCCTTTGATAACAGGATAAAAGACAAATTTTCAATGAAAATTTACACGTGCATGTACTTGTAATATCGTTTCTGAGTTTATCCATGCAAATGTGATATTGTGGAAACACAAACAAAGGAGCCTCCCGTAATTTAGCGTGAATGTAATGCGCATGTGCAAGATTGTAAAATCCAAAAAATCCAGATAATTTTTGGATTTTTAAAGGAATTTTCGTTGATTATTAATTGGCGAAGCTTGATTGAGAAAAAATAAAAACAAATTGTTAATCTTCAAGTACCAATGATGTTTAAAATATATAAAACAAAAGACAGTACTCTTCCGATTTCTCGGTATTAAAGCCTATAAATTTGAGTCTATTATTTTAATATAGTAGTATAGATGGCTTCTTTTTTATTCTGATTGTTATCTTCCACGATAGGACCACGTTCACTTTCTAATATATCCATTTCCATTGTTGCCATTCCCATATCCATTATTGCCATTTCCATTATTGCCATTTCCGTTATTCCCATACCCATTATTGCCATTCCCATTTATCCCATACCCATTATTGCCATTTCCATTATTCCCATACCCATTATTGCCATTCCCGTCATTCCCATTCCCATTATTGCCATTTCCATAATACCCATTCCCATTGTTGCCATTTCCATTATAGCCATTCAAGTTATTGCCATTTCCATTATAGCCATTCCACTTATTGCCATTCCCGTTATTGCCATACCCATTATTGCCATTCCCGTTAATCTCATACCCATTATTGCTATTTCCATTATAGCCGTTCCACTTATTGCCATACCCATTATTGCCATTTCCGTTATTGCCATTTTCATTCTTGCCATTTCCGTTATTGTCATACCCATTATTGCCATTCCCATTATAACCATTCCCATTATTGCCATTTCCGTTATTTTCATACCCATTATTGCCATCCCCGTTATTGCCATTTCCATTATTGCCATTCCCGTTATTGTCATACCCATTATTGCCTTTCCCATTATATCCATTCCCATTATTGCCATTTCCGTTTTTTTCATACCCATTATTACCATTACCGTTATTGTTATACCCATTATTGCCATTCCCATTATATCCATTCCCATAATTGCCATTTCCGTTATTTTCATACCCATTATTACCCCCATTATTGCCATACCCATTATTGCCATTTCCATTATTCTCATACCCATTATTGCCATACACATTATTGCCATTTCCATTATTCTCATACCCATTATTCCCATTCCCATTGTTGCCATATCCATTATAGCCATTTCCGTTATTATCATACCCATTATTCCCATTCCCATTATTCTCATACCCATTATTGCCATACTCATTATTGCCATTCCCATTATTCTCATATTCATTATTCCCATCCCCATTGTTGCTATTTCTGTTATTCCCATTATTGCCATTTCCATTATTCTCATACCCATCGTTCCCATCGCCATTATTGCCATTTCCATTATTCTCATACCCATTGTACCCATCCCCATTATTGCCATTCCCGTTATATCCATTCCAAGGACCATCACTGCCGTTATCGTTTTCCCTACTGTCTTCGCTTCTATCATCATAATCTCCATTGTCTACACTACCTATTTCATCATCTCCATTATCTTCACTATAATTGTCATCTTCATCACTTTTGTGTTCGCCATCAGCATTTTCTTTACTATTACCGTTGTATTCTCTTGTATAATAGTCTTCAGTTTTGTCTTCCCCATTATCTTTACTAGCATTTCCTTCATCTCCATTGCATACACAGGAAAAATGTCCACATGTGTAAAATATGTGTATAATTTTACACATGTTTTGCACATATAATGCATGTGTACAACACATGTTTTAAAATTTATATGTTGAACACATATATTATACACGTGTGTAACATATACATTTTACATATGTTTAACACATATATAAAATAATATATGTTCAATACATGTTTCAAAGAACATATACACGAAAAAAAAATGTTTAATTAAGGTCTTCCGTTTCCAACGGAAGACCTTATAGTTTTCGTACTGTTTCTTATTATTATTATTTTTTTCCCAAAATTTTGTGCACGCGATATCTCGAAAACTATTCGGCCGATTTCGACCATTTTTTCACAGATGATTGCCAGTGGTCATAATTCTAGAAGTTTTTTGAAATTTTGAAATCGGCACTTCCGGTTCCGATTTACGGCCGATTTTGTCAGTTTTTACGACCCATTTTGTGCAGACATAAACTCAGAGACTATAAGAGATAGGAATATGAAATTTTCAGGATAGGTAGACCATAGGTTAAAGTTGTGCACAATGTAGTTTTTTAGCGCCAGTGGCGCCATTTCTATGAGCTCGCCTAGGCTCGAAAATTGGGTACGAATTTTGAATCAAATTGTTCATACGTTTTGATCTCTATCTTTTTATGAGTTGATATTTTGTTAAAACATATATAACAAAAGTGGTAGATAATCAAAAGTCCTTTCCAACAAAATCAAGAAATAGGGGCTGGCCCCTTAAATTAGGGGCCAAGACACTCATAAACTCTATTACAAATAACTTCAAAACGATAAAGATTTTGTAATGCATTACAGAAGCAAAGTTGTTGACCGTAACAATATCCATCAGGCAAGATTGTTGCTACGCCCATTTATCACGTAATGAGGGATTTTTAGGGGCCAAAGTACTAAAACTTTGACACAATTTATCTAGAAAAATAGACATATTTTGTAAAGCATTGTTGAAGAGAAAATGCTTGCATTGATGATTTTAATCGATTCCATTAATCAAAACACCAATGTCTGTCCCCATTAAGGATCTAGAGGGCTGGCCCCTAAAATATTCAATCATTTGTATCTAAAAAATGAACAACAATTCTAGATAAGTGTAAGAACAAAAAATGTTAGTATTCGTGAGACCGTTCAAATGAACTCAAGAAAAAGGGGCTGGCCCCTTTATTTAGGGGCCAAGACTCTCGTAAACTCTATTACAAATAACTTAAAACCAATAAAGATATTGTAATGCATTATAGAAGCAAAGTTGTAGATATTACCAATATCTGTTAGAAAAAATCATTGCCACGCCCTTTTATTACGTAATTAGCGATTTTTAGGGGCCAAAGTACTTAAACTTTGAGGCAATATATCTAGAGAAGGAGACATATTTTGTTAAGCATTGTAGAAGAGAAAATGTCTGTATTGCTGATTCTAATCAATTCCACTAATCAAAACACCAATGTCTGTCCCCATTAGGGATCTAGAGGGCCAGCCCCAAAAATATTCAATCATTTGTATCTAAAAAATGATCAACAATTCTAGATAAGTTTAACAACAAAAAATGTTAGTATTCGTGAGACCTTTCAAATGAACTCAAGAAAAAAGGGCTGACCCCTTAAATTAAGGGCCAGACACCCGTAAACTCTATTACACATACCTTAAAAACGACCAAGATTTTGTAATGCATTATAGCAACAAAGTTTTTTATCGTAACAATATCAGTTTGTAAAACTCATTTCAACACCCATTGATGACGTAATAAGGGATTTTAGGGTACTAAAATCTTAAATCTTCTATGTGCTGTATGTGAAAAACCAAAACTCTTTGTTAAGCATTTTAAAGGATATAGACAATCGTATACATTATTTGAAATGGAGTGGCTGAAAGGACTTTTGAAATTTCATTGTTATTTTAATCGTATCGTTTAAAAATTGAACGGAAGACCTACTCGTTACTCGTAACGAGATCGTATCTAGTTTATTATTTATTTTCATGACTTTCACCTATATTTATGCATTTATTAGTAAATACTTGTAAAATTAAAATTTATTTAACAAACTTTTGCCGAGTAACTTACAAAAAATTTATTAGTTAACCAATTCCGGATTTAAATCGCGATTGGCTTTAATTTTGTCGTTTGCAATCATACGTCATTTTTTACGTCACGAGAGCAGAAGATGTTGAATCATTTAGCCTACAGATATTCGATTTGAGGCTAAAGGTAAGGTTTGTCAATCATCATCTTATTCATTTATTTGTATTGTAAAATTATACAAATGTTGCTGGTTACACGCCTAGTTATTTTACAACACGTGAAGTAGCTCAGAGCTTGTGTTCTTCAGGAAAATTCGGGTTGAAAACAAGAAACCTGTATTGTCAACGATCGATGCTTATCCAATCTACTTAGGTGAAATTGATGAAAGTTTTTAGATGAAATGTAAAGGCAAATACGGTGATTTAATGTATATATACACATAAAGTTATATATACTACATCTGCTATATGTAAACGGTAGGTCTGTCGGTAAACGTTTTCCACAAAGCTTCAATTAAGCAGTTGTAGCTGAAAAAAAAGCAGATTTATAGACAGAACAATGCTTGAAAATTAAGCGAACATTAATTATATGTTTATCAAATGTATTTTTATTTAGATCAGACACATTTTAATCTTGAAAAGTGAAAGTAGAATAAACTAGAGTAAAGCTCGTTGCAAAGTAACGAGCAGGTATTCCATAAAACTTAAAGCAGCAAGTCGAAAGTTTTATATAATTTTGTTGTTGTTGTTGTTGATATATCAAAACTGAAAATTAAATTAATTGTTTAAAATGTTACTTATTATGCAACAAGTTGCTAAAATGTTCAGTCGGTTACTTAATACATATTAAGTGAGTATGCTAATTAACACACTTTATTTTCAGACAGGTCACAGAAGACATAAACTAACCCAGTGGATAGCAGGGATATGTCTCTCTAAACTGTTTATGCAGTTGTAAGTATTATAAGTAAAATTAAGGGTTTTTTTATCTTCAAAACTGTTGCTTGACTTTCATTTGAAAGTATTTATGATTTAAATTTTGTAAAAGAAAATCATTGAAATTTTCATATTAATTCTAAATGTCATGTTTTAAGTGGTTTTTATTATTATTAAACATGCAATAATATACCTGCAATGTACTATGATATGCAACTTATTGTATATAAACAACTATTGTGTGAAATTTCTTTTTTTTTTTGTAGAAAATGGCTATAGTACAAAGGCTACCAATATTTGGTCGGTCAGGAAGTCCGAAGACATGGAGTAATGAATTTTTCAAGATCCATACATTCTTCTTGAGTTCATAGACAGTTCTACACTGCAGCTGGTATAAAAGTGACAAATTATGGTAATTAAATCTGAATACGTAGAGTTCTGACTGTATTGTTAATATTAAGAATTTCTGTATATTGTACCGTAATTTTTAAGAGTTGAAAATCTAACTTTTACAAATATTTCAGGTTTAATTAAAAAAATATTATCATAATATATCTGTTTTCCTCCTCAAAATTAAATATTTATTTTATGTCGATTTAAAAACCTCTGATGATTGTATTAAGTTGGTATTACTATTTTAGAAAGAACCCAGTCCACACATGAATTGCTAAGGTCAATGCACTGACAAGAAGGAAGTTGAAGTTAGATCGACATAGAGATGGCTAGTTTTTTAGGTTAGTTTGCCAGTTCTGTTGCAAAAATATGTGCAGTATCAGAATTCTGTTAAAGCTGCTTGGTATCCACTGATGGCTGCATGTTTGTATAATTATTTATTTAATTATCTCAGACTTCTTAAAATTGCTGTTAGTTTTTAGCAATCAACAGCAATTGTAACAATTATTGTATAACATGTACATGTACTTGCAAAACAGCAATATAATTCTGAAAATCTGGATATTTCAGTTTTTATAGTTTTAATAATGGTAATTCTAGTATGTACAACAATGGCTTTTCTTACATGTGTATACAGTGACTGATTTAAACAAATATTTGTTTTATAGTTTTAATATTGAAAGTCTGATGTTTATTTTTCTTAGCTGTTCCACTCTACAATGGACTAATTTGAGACCCTCTCCCCCTGGATGGCCTGTGCAATTAATTCAGACAATTCACTCCACCAGGAAAGAGTCCTGTGGACATGAGGAGAAAGAAGATGACATTAGCACTTGTAAGTCTGATTTTGTAATATCATGTGTATGATATACTAATATATTGATAAAAATCAACAATACTAGGCATCTTAAAAGTGTCAGATGTAATGTATAGATACTATTGGCTAACGACTCAAACGATTGAACTTAACATGCAACCAGTTGCTTCTTTTGGACATAATTATGTACAAATAAAGTGCATCATGTACATGTGTATAATATATATAACTATTTATTGAATTATACCTTATGAAAGAATTTTGCTTTTTTTTTTTTTCATTTCTTTCAGAGGTTATTCCTAACAAAGAAAAAGTTTACCGAATGTTAGAAGTTCTGGCCAGAGTTTAAAGGTGAGAATTATAATTATATTATATACATGATTGTATAGTAATAACTACATGTATGTAAGTTCTGCTAGAGAAATACATGTATTAAAATTTGATTCTCACATGACAATTTAATTTATATCTTCAATCTTTGAAATATACCATGACTATATATTAACTTGAGATTTTTTTCTGTCACCAGAGTTCTATGTATTAATAAAAAAGACAACAGACGAAACATCTGGGAGCTTCTGCAGAAAAAAGAAGAAAGAGGAATTAAAGGTTACCAAGAGGTAAGTTAAAAAATTGTTGTGATATCACTCTTTTACAATATTAATATATATTCTGACCTAGATTACCAGGTATTTATCTAATATATTTCTGTATGAATTCTGGTATTGAATCTATATGATGTAATATCATAGGATAGTGTAACAAGTGTACATGTATACTGTAAAACAGAGACATGGAAAATAATAACTAATGGTGTTAAATATGAAATAGAATCAATACATAATTATATATGAGTAATTTTTCTTTTTATTTACAGGAACAATGAAGAGAGAAATGAATTGTTACATGGCAATGAAGAATAAACTCCTGAGAACAAATTAATGAAGTTTTTGTTATTATTTTTTTTATATGCCTGGTATACATCTGCAATAGTATACTGATGATCTATACATTGATATCAAGGAATAGTTTGCAATATGAAGCACACTGTACGTAATATATTTTAAATGAAAGCTTAATTACTGAAAATTGCTAATAAAAAATTATATATAAATTTCATATATAAAATGCAACACATATATTACACATATAGAATATGTGTTTTACACATATAAAATATGCTATGTTTAATTTTACACATGTTTGACACATATTAAACACATGTTAAACATGTGTGAAATTAAACACTTTATATATGTGTGCTCTTTTTATGTGTTTTACACGTGTAAAATATATATGTAAAATATATGTTAAACACATGTTGCACACATGTGGACATTTTTCCTGTGTACACTATCACTTTCGTCATCTCCATTACCTTTACTTCTGTCAACGTCATCACTATAATCGTCATCTTCATCACTTTTGTATTCGCCATCAGCATTTTCTTTACTATAAACATTGTATTCTTTTGTATAATCTTCAGTATTGCCATCACCATTATCGTCACTAGCATTTTCTTCATCTCTATTTCCTCCATTACTTTTTTCATCATCTCCATTATCTTCACTTCTGTCATCGTCATCTTCATAATCTTCACTTTCATATTCCCCATCACTATTTTCGTCCGAATAATCATTATCCTCACTTGTATAATCGTCATCTTCATCATCTTCATCACCATTATCTTTACTTCCTTTATCGTCATCACCATTGTCGTATACATCGAAGCTAGTTGAGTTATTTTCATCATTTCCATTTTCTTCTGATTTGCTATATTCTAAGAAGACAAAAACAACAAAAAATCAATAATCATTGCGTGCTACATGTTTTCATATGTGGATGATTGTATTCATTAAACAGAGGGATTTATTTTTTGAATAAGTTTTAAAAAAAAATTTGTAGACAATTATTAAGGAATCTTTACAAAATACTATGATATGAATAATAAGCCAAGATGTAGCATTGTCAACATTTTTTTTAAAAACAAGAAATGGGTATTGAGGTCAAAATCCAGTAAATGGTTCTTTCTAACTGTCTTTTTGGTACGGCAGCGTTGAAGAGCGAGATGAAAAAAAAAATCTTATTTGTTAGGGTGAATTGGGATTTGTTATTCGTTCAGACAACAAAGTTATTTTTTTTTGAATGAGTTACGATTTGTTATGGACATATAAGTTTTTTTTCAGTAGAATTAAGAATTGTTCAGACAAATTTTCTACTTGTTTGAACAAATAAGGTATTTCTTCAGACGAATAAGAGTTTTTTCGGATGAATTGGCTATTCGCTCGGACGAATTACGATTTGTGCCGACAAATAAGTTATTTGTTCGGACGTATTGTTCGAATAAGATATTTGTTTGGACGGATAAGTTATCTGTTTATAAAACAGTATTTTTGATAAGTAATTCACAAGACTATCTGATCTGGCAATGATGAAGATAATGAAGATAATGAAGGTTGAGGGATCAAACCATCCCTGTCTTGGAATGTCATTTTTCCTTCAAATGATTACATCTTGCTGTTCTACATTTACAAGTCACCGATATTTCAAGGGTATTGGAACAAACAATTATATGTACACACAAATATAGATATCGACGAAAAGAAATTATTTTAGAAAACAAATATTGTGACCATTTATCGTACAAAATATGAGTAAGTTTGGAAACCGGCCGATTTTCATTGTTTCTGGCTTTTGTTCTTTGCTGCAGATTTCTATGAAAATCCAGAGAGCTCATTCTGAACTCTTGAATCTAAATATGAGATTCGAAATACATGTATAATCAATCAAAAGTCAAAAGACGACATTTAATATCTTAACTAGCCAATCAAGTTTTACATATGTATTTTCTATTATTGCGACACCATACCGTCCTAAAAAGTGTCCGTAAACTATCTTCCTTACAAATAAATGTCAAATTATCTTTTAATTATATTTTTTGGGATTCTAAGTGATTTTGATCGCCCTTTGTGCATAAACGTATTAGGGGCGAGCAGTATTGTTATGCATCTGGAAGGACACACACAGAGCAAGCAAAATCACATAATTTCGCGAAAAAATATTGTATTCTTACTAATCTAATTACATATTGTAAATATTTTGTGCATATTAAATATTACAGATAAATATTATACTAGTGATGATTTAGCATTTATTTGTAGACATATGACATTCATTTGTAGACGAGAGCATGAACGGATGAACTTTAGTTAAGATAGTTTGCTGCCGCTTAGGTACACGTGTTCAGATTTATGATACTATTGTTTTATTCCCTGACAAATATAAAGTATATTACACTGTGCCCAATAATTATGCCAGTGCCAAGGTGGCATTTTTGTACCCGTCTAAGCTGCATATATCGAAAAATTTAAATATGCCATATGGTAGACCATTGCTTAAAGAGTTAAAAACCACCTTTGTTATCATTGTATCTCACCTGTCAGGTGAGATATTTACCTTTTAAAAACAAATTCCTATAGGAAAATAGTTTTTCCCACAGGAAAAACAATATTCCTATAGGAAATTTGCAATTTCCTATCGGAATACAAGAACTTCCTATATGAATTTTAATTCCGATAGTATTTGATAAAATCCGATAGGAAAACTTAATGTCCTGTAGGAAAACTACATGTCTGAATCAAATTCCTACAGGAAATACCATTCTCCTATAGGAAATATAATTCCTATAGGACTTTTTAAAAATCCTGTAGATTGTCAATATTTCCTGTAGGAGAATCAATTCTCCTATTGGAATTATCATTTTCCTATGGGATATTAATTTTTAAAGGTAAATATCTCACCTGTCAGGTGAAACACACTTAAAACAAAAGTGTTAATATACTCTCTAGACAATTGTCTATCATTTGGTATATATAGATTTTTTCGAAACTGCATCTTAAGCGGGTGCAAAAATGCCACCTTCGCACTGGCATAATTAGCCGGCACAGTGTTATATATATTAAGTCTTTACTTTTGTATATTGAATTTCTTATTTCAAATCCGAATCTTAAACGAGCCATCTGGGCTTTCACGTTTCCTTCATATTTATAAGGATGAACTTCTTTTGAAAATTTCGTCCGACACATTGATGAGTTTAACAGTTAACGGATTTGAATGCATAATCGATTCTTAAAGTTGGTATTTTACTTAAATTGAGAGAAAAAAATCTGTCTAATGATATTTTTGTGATCGGCTTCGGCCGATCACTGTTGTGTCCAGATGAGGCATCCGGCAAATGCTTCCACATGCGCACACATTCCGCTTGCATAAGTAGTTCTTATAAAAACTTGAAGTTTGGTTTAGTATTTATATAACATATTATAACATATTTCTCAGTTTCATTTCAATTCATTTACCTTAAGAGATGCAAACATACATAAAATACAGTTCAACCTGTTAATTTAAGAATGCACATTTTGTCTCACGCGTAAGAAATTCGATCGAAAGATTCATTCAGTAATGCAGTTGACCTCGATGAACTGACCTCAGTCATAAGAAGATGTTCCATGAACTGACCTCGATCTATTGATGTTGAATAATAGTAGCTAGGAAGTATTTATAAACAATGTTACGTTATAATGCGACCTCAATGGCAAGTTATGATGGCATTCAATGTTTTTCAGTCGCATTAAATTATTTTAATACAACTCTTTCTTTGTATACGATTTAATGCTCTTTGAAGAGCACTACTCAGTATTCTGAAGAAGAAAAAAGATACATTAACATTTAATAATTTCGTTAAAAATATAAAAATAGACAAGGGGTTTACGAACGGCTTTCCCCAAATTTATTTCAAAATTAAATTTGTTGACGGTTTATAATGATGAAATTATGGTGTACAGATTCAAAATATTCTATATTTTATAAAAATACAGTACTTTTTAAATTATTTTACATCAGACTGATCATGTTGATTGCTTCTAGCTATCAATATATCATTATTGCCGATCATTCCTTTTAAAAGGAATACTTGTTTTTATTTTACACTATTTTTCATTAAGACTTCTCATTAATGACAATATTCCATATTACATTTCATAATCGCGTGATTTAATCTTGTTAATCATTTTTTAAAGTAAGGTCAAGTTACTTAAAAACCAACGCTTCTGATTCTAGAAAAAATGATTTGCATAATATTTAGCAAAGGTTTTGAGATTTATCTTGGTGTCCTTCTTTGTTTGACTGTTTTATACATCACTTTTAAGATTTTAAACCAATTAAATTGTATTCACCATATCACACCCTTGTCTTAACTCCAGCATTAACGCTGGAAACTTACATTAAGTATTTGGAGGACCCTTTATGTTTACATAGCAATAATATTAACTCGTCATCTGAACGTCTTGATGATGAGATGAATGTGTTCAATAATCGCAACTGTCTTCACAGGTATCATCCGAAATATATAGTCCCAAATGAAGGAGGATTATGATTTTTTCAATTCATAAATCCTTTATCCCGTTTGATCAAAATGATCGAAGTTGTTTCAAAGATAAAGCTGTTAATGCTAACAGATGATCAATGCACTTTGCAGGACACACTGCTATAAAAAAAAACCAACAAGAAAATCATTAGATGTTGACTCGGGTAACCTAAATTATAAAATTAATTAACATGATTTTTCAATTTAATTTTGATGAGAGGTATTTATTTTTAAATAAGACGATTTATTGGTGTTTAATTGAGTAAGACAAAACCCCTGTGGGCATTGATAAAGATTTCTTGTTATGGATTATGGCAAAATCCGGGCAATAAATATGTCATGTTTCGAATTGCATAGTTTGACAAATTTGAAGGTATAGTAAGTGGGTTTGTGTGTAGAAAGGACAATTCACTTTTTTCGCTTTAAAAAAAAGTTGCTGCTGTTATAAAAGCAACAGGTAAGTAAATAACAAACAAAAACACGATAATTCCAAAACAAATTCCAACATACATAAACAGACACAACCTGTAAAGTTAAAGGTAAAACAAAATAACCAAACAAAATTGTGATGAATTTTAATCAGATTTATTTCCTTTTTTTATTTTTTTAAAGCATTTCTTTTAAAAAATACTGCACTGCAACTATTTGTTTGTCTTCTAAAATAGTCATGATCTTATCATAAAAAAATAGGCCGAGTTTATAAGCTGGCAGCGAAAGCTCCACCTTACTAATATAATTATGACAACTTTTATGTCTAGAAATATAATGTATTACATGTATGCTGCTTTGCTAGGGTTTGACATGCCCTAATACAATTTTGATAGTAACAATTCATCAATTGTGGTTATTTAAGTGTTGATAACCGTAAGTGGAAGTTGTGTGACATCATATAACTTCGTAAGATTGCAAATTCCCTTTAATATTTCAAACCAGACTACGTTTAAACTAATCACGTATTACTGAGGATTCAATCAGAGAGCTTCGGTAGTCATGTTTCGAAGGTATATGCCCCTGAAGTCTTTTTAGGTGCTTTACTTATTTTTTTTTTTTTGTGTAGAGGTGTATCTTGGCATGTCATTTTCCCCGAGCTCTAGCATTGAATTCCATACTGAGGTATCAAGATGGAGCTGTTATTGCAGTAGGCCTGGAGAAACCTACTTATTACCAAGGGATTTTCCTATTGTAATTTCCTTCTGGTGACTTTATACAGCCAGCCAAGACTAAGTTCTTTTTGCTTTCAGTTGGTTTACATATTGTCAAATAAATTTATCAAGTTTTCTCAATTTCATTAAAAAAGTTTCATTCTATTTACCTATGTTTTAGGAAAATATTTTCATCTTGAAGACGAAATATTTGCAAATTCAGTATTATTTCTCCACTTTTTAAAATAACAAAAGCATGCTTTTAAAAGATTTGAATATTTATAACGTTAATTTAGTTTTTCCTCCTTTTCGAATCTAATATATCAACTGTCAAAATTTCCTGTTTATATTATAAAAAAGCCAAACGATTAAATATTGTTTAAATATATTTTCTTGCAAAAGATTAATAACCATTTATGCTGACTATTTTACCCGTGTATTAATATTTATTTGTTTTGATTTATACATTGCACATAGTTTTAGAAGAAACACGATTTAAAATTTACTGGATTTAAAAACCAGTTAGCTTTGCGGAGTTTCATAAATATAACTGTTCATGGTTATACACTGCACAGCGCTTTTGAATATCACGTTGACAGATCCCGTCAATCCAATTAAGCAAGGTTACTTTAAAAGTGGGTCTCGGGAACAATTATTATTAGTAACAAAACGACAATGCATGCTATTACATAACTCAGCTATTTGTCATACTTCAGCTTGGTAAAACTACTAAATCAAAGAGAAAGCAACGCAAATTAAAAGCCTTTTTTAAAACCAATAATACAAAGTAATACTTCTTCACCAATTTGCTCGAGAAATAATTGATTTTCTGTATACTTACTTTTATTTGTGTGCTATAAATATTCGTAAAAATCGTGAGAGTTTCTTGGAAGAATCGGGAATATTTTCTCGCTGCGAACTAAGCCTTGCCGTATGGTTGCTATATCAAAACCAGTTTAGATAAAACTTGGTCGAAAAAAAAGTTGTTGCCAACCGGTACATTTCTAGTAGTTGTTTGCAGAACACGATGTCGCAATTAAATATGAACTTCAATATTTCTGAAAGGTCAAAGTGAAACTATCCATTGTGTCTATAACTGCGTGTTTATAGTACAGCCAGAATTAATTTTAAAGATAATTAGTAATGTGATTACTTATCTGTAGCATTGGTACATGCAGATAAATTTTTTTAAATCCAATTTTACATCTAGAACGCAGGTATGTTCTCCATTGATTTCGAAGCGCTGTATAGTCACTTGTCTGTACCTTTTGACTAATTATTTGAAATTTATTTTGAAAGGTTCTAAGGTATGTATCATAACGTTATACTTGATAATACTAGTGGTAATAGATTCAATATTATCAATATTTAGCATCAACTAATTAAAAGTTTTAAAGCTTCGTTGGTAAATTAGGTAAATTACTATGTGTAAAGAAATGGTTTGGATATTATATTTTTGTGAACTAGCCAATATATGCATTTAAAGTAAATCCACCCTCCTGTGACGTAATACATTTTACATAAATCATGAATTCATTAAAATTCTTGCAAGTAGATTTGTAATTTCTATGTTAATATAGGTGCACATCAAAAACTCAAATCATTGTTTACTTGGAGATATTAAATAAGCGTTTCTCATCCTTATATTCGACATAATTCAATAATGACAAAGGGAAATAACTCTGTTCTACTTTTCTCTAAGTGATATTTCTAAATGCTATAATTTTTCTAATGTAAACATTTTTTTCTTTTTTTAAAATTAATTTTAGTTTTCTGGCATAGTAAGTAATAAAATTTAAATAGACAAACAAGTATCCATCCACTTATATTTAATTTTTAAACAAAAAAAGTGTGATTTTCAGATGATAATGCCAGCCTTTGTTTTTTATTACCTTACATCTTAAATAGTAATACATATATAAATACATAAATATTTTATTTATTTTTTGAAGAAATTCAAGTCCAATAAGTTTTTAACTTTGAACCCATGATTTTATAGGTACGGAGTTACCTTAAATGCATGTGGAAAACAGCTTTGCGCAAGTGAAAGATTAATATAATTTCAGAGTATTTTGCGTAAAAATGGGAAAGAAAAATATTGTAGACATGACACACGCTAGGAAAAACATACCAAACCTACCATTTGACAAAATGTTTTTGAAAACTAAGCTCGAAAAAAAGTGCTTTATTTCGAGGATCAGTTGTATTTTTTTTTTTTTTTTTTTTTTTTTAGATACACGGAACATTGCAAGGGCCCCCAGCTAGAAATTCAAAATACATGAATTATCGAAGTTTTTATTTTGCACAAAATCTAATGTATTTTGTCACTTGATGTATATGAGATGTATATAAGATACGTATGCCATGAGATTAAGAGGAAACTTTGGCATAACAAAAATGCGTTTACTCCAGTTTAAAATCTCGTTGTAAATTTATGAAATTCATATACTAAGAAATTAGCCCGTTTAACTATTTTTTTTTAATTATTATTTTAGATTCGGGCGTCTTTAATATAGCTGCGAACAGGAAAAGAGTTGTGACAAAGGGATCACCGCGAAACCCCACAACGAATATGACAACACTGGAAATTGGACAGGATAAACCCGATGATGTATAAATTTAAATTTGGCTCAAAGAGATACGTGACCTATTGAGTTACGGCTAAGCTAAAATTTATTTTTATTTTAAATGAAATATAATATTCTTTCCGAATCCTTCATAATCTGAAGAAATAGAGATACTTATGAATCTTTCCCTGAAAATAGCTACGATTTTAAACGAAATGTGGTAATAGCATACATTATTTCCTATGTTTAGGCTGCAAATTCTAATTGGTAAACAAGTCGTCTGTGCATTCTCGTACCGCCCGCTGAAGCCTTGTGGTAATTAACTATAATTGGGACGTCACAATGCAATTTTTGTTTACAGGTGCACCTATCGATATTTGCACAAAACAATGTATCGTTAAAACGATAAATAAAGTAAATGAAGAAACATTTTGTCAAAATCCTTATTTCGTAATTTGTATTGGTATGAATGAAAGATTTTAGCACAATTTTTTGATAGTTATTGATTTCCACGATGCAAATTACTTGTTAACAGTGAAATTTTAAAATTTGCATAACAGAAAAAATAAATTTGTTTAAAGTGGTTATTGGAAGATTTATTATGATAAACGAAAAGACAATGCATGCTATAACATAATTCTTAACAAGGTAGTTTTCCTTTAAAATAAAGGGCACCATTTTCTGATTTTTGTTTTTGTTATATTTTACACACCATTTTGACAGTCTATTTCCTCATATAAAATCCGATACTTTATCTAAAATGTTACACTTAGATTAGAATGTGTTTAATAATAAACAATTGAAAAAATATTACCTTTATATAATTTTCAAAATAGTCTGATAAAACGACATCATATTAATTATATTTTGATGAATTATTTATTAAACCAACATTTTAGCTCAGTGCAACCTTGCGACAGATTTGAGAAAGTGCCCTCCTCATGTCAAATAAGAACTTGGCTTAATTGTACTTTAAAGTAGTTATGCAATGCATGCATTGGTTAATTCTTACAGGTATTCACGAAATCTAAATATAAGAAATTCCAACGTCAAAGTAAAAAGTGATGCTGTACAATTGATAGCAAAAGAGGATTTAAACATAACCAGTAGTATGTTAAACAACTCTGTTGATATCTAGAAAAATATGTGATAAAAACCACATAGGGAACAAATAATACTTCTATCGAAAACTTTCAGATGTTAAAAAAATATTAATTTACAGTTTAAAAGTACATCCGTGTAATGACTTGTTTATTTTTTTATTTTTTTTACTCTCAATAATAATCAATATAGTGTAATTTGACTAAAATAATTTCAAAATCATTGAAATTAACTTTTAAATATAAATATTATTTCTTTTTTATTTTAGTTCAACTTCAAAATCAGCAAAAATAGTTTCAGTATGAATTCAAAACTAGTTACATTCTATCTAGTTTTAATAAAATACCAAACAAGACATGGCTTAATTGGTGTTTTTTTTATTGAGCTAACAAGAGACAGTATAATATTAACATTTTCAACTGTCTGTCTGTGATATCATTACGAATCAATTTTGAGCCCTAAAACATAATACCTTCATAAAAGATGAGGGACGAAAAATGGACATGTCTGATAGTTTAACTGAAAAACGGTATTGGCTGCACTGCGTAGTAATATATAGCATGTGCCACATAGAAAAATAGTGGTTTTCTAAATAATGTTGGTTTACAGTGTACAAATTGGAAAAAAGTTAAATATAAGTAACAAAGAATTATTCTTTGAATATTATGAGGTGATAATTTCGGTCGGAACGTGGTCAAATATATCATAAAGGCTTCGGTTTTATTGGATTTGACCACGCCCCGACCGGAATTATCACCTCATAATACTCAAAAATGATTCCTTATTCCTTTAATCACATCACTATGATTCTTTACTTTGTTTAATACTTGTATCTTTTTCTACATACAAGATTTTTTGTTTGGAAGTGTTTGTTTTGTTTTGTTTGAGCCTAATTTCAACAACGATTAATCTAGAGAGACGTACGGTAGTTTAGATCATTTAAAATATAAAAAACTTGTATATGACCGATTACATAAACTATAAGATCATATTAAAAAAAAATAATACATATATATGAACGATTTGTTAAATTTCAAGAAGGTTATTTTACAAATAATTTAATTCTGGTTGTAACGCGGCATTTGATTGGATAGAAAAATTTGGTTAAATTTGTATAACCTGGTTTGCACGTCACAAGACACGTCACAATGCACCACAATGCACCACGTACTAATTCACTTGACGTTACGTTTGAATTTTGAACAGATTTATATCATTTTTAAAAGTAAAACGGACTCAATTTGTACAGCAAATTCCAGAAAATTAAATTTTAAGGAATGAACTCAATATCTACCCAAGTTATACTCGTATAACCTGGGTTGGAGCAATTTACGCTTTTTATAATCCGCTTCGCGGATTATAAAGCGTAAATTGCCCCAACCCAGGTTATACGAGTATAACTTGGGTAGACATTGGGTTCATTTCTTAATTATTTTTCTCTTTTCTCAGTCTCACCATTACAAAAAAATGAACACACCTTGTGATATATTCTTTTTTTATACAGAAACTACTCATTCCGTTTTCATTTGATTAGTCATCCAATGAATTTACAAACAAATAGTTAAGAACACAATACTCGATTCTAGTAATCTAGGAAAACACTATACACACATTTATTCGTTTATCGTTTATGTAAGATAATGATCATTAATGCAAAATATATACATCAATTTATTCAATTGCTTAATATGATTAATAGCATACATAGATAACGTTAACCATCTAAAAGTAATGTCACAAAACTCACTGAATGGCTTATAATAATAGATTAAAACCTGCAAAAAATTTATTTAAAAAATTGATTACAAAACCCTTCATCGCTGCCAAATTAAAGTATCGTGTGCTGATTGACGTTTTAATACTAATTGTTAGGTCATTATCAATCACCGAATGGTATATGAATGACGCTCACTCCTCCTGTGCACCAGATTCTACTTTGAATTTTTGTAGAGATCTGTGTTTGCCCTGCCCTGTTTAGGGTTTTTTTCTTTGGACTTTTTATTTGGAACACTGTTTGTTATAGCCCCAATTTCATTTATAGAGTTCAATAATGCAAAGTAAAAAAAAGTCTACCCCTTGTTTTGTAATTTTCATATAACTCTCTATTTTTGTATTGACTATCAAGTGGGGTTCTCGAGTTTTGATTTAATTGTTTGTTTTTTGCTTTGCAAAAGGGGGTCCACTGCATATTTTCATAGCTTTACTACATGAATTTGATCTCTATTTAATTTTTGGGATTTCAAGACAATCTCTTTTTTCTTATTTCAATATCATTAGGGTAATGATAATAAAAACAATAAAAAAAATAATCTTTTTTTGGTGAAAACAAGATTCTTCGGACACCTACATGTGAATTGCTGCCTTAAACATGTACCCAACTACATGATATGATCCCGATTCTCTCTCTTAATTTCAGTATTTTTCATTTTAAAAAAATTGCATTTTGTTTATTACCTTATGTAGATTTTTTTTACATGTATGTTTTACTAAATAGTAAATTTCAATGCCTTTTTAAACGCTCCATACAAACGCCTCTCACGTTACTTGTATTTAACTCTAAATTCGTATATGCCTTAAATTACACCAAAGATGTCGGTTACTTAGTTATGTACGCACAATCAACGATCCATTGGCACGGTCAAGTTGTTCAACACTTCATAACAATCACCCACATAAAGATACTCTCAACTATAATAATAACTAGATCTCGTTACGAGTAACGAGGAGGTCTTCCGTCCGATTTTGTTTTATACGATACGATGTAATATCGATACTCTCAGCCAAATCTGAGATTCTGGTGAAAATAGGTTTTTTGTCTCGAGACCAGAAACGGACGAACGGAAGTGATTAATGAAAATAAAAGCTAGTTTTTTTTTTTTATACATTTGCCTAGAGAACATCACTGTTTATTATCCTAGATGAAACACCAAAGACAATCGGTTAAACTTGTTAAAAACATGAATTGTATGAATTCTTCTCGTGAGTACCGGAAGTGACGGTTGACTAAAGAAACCCGTTAAACACATATTCAATCAATTGGCTATCATTCATAAATGTTCGTGTCTCAATTACTAACAGTGACTAAAATATCGCGGATATCAAATTTGTAAAAAGGATAGGTACCTAAGATATTTGATATATCTCACCGGAAGAAGAATATGTTTGCTTATTTAACATATATAAAATCGTGTAATGATATACCGGTATTCAGTCCATGTAAAATGAAAAAAATAGGGAACAAAACATTTTTAAGTGCTTCCGGTGACGACCGGAAATGACGACAATTCAAACAAAAAAACATAAACACGGATACATGCCTAGGGCTATCATCCCACAAAGTTTGGTTGTTCAAGTCATCACTGTTTTTGAGATCTCGTGGAGTCATTGTTTTTTTTTTGTCTCTTGACAGGAAACGGACAAACGGAAATGCTCAGTGGAAATAAAAAGTTAGTATTTCTTGAACATTAGACACTTGTACTTTATTGTTTATCAACTGTACTAAAATTGTCGAAGAAAAACAGTTCAAACAGCTTGATTTGTTTTAACCCTTCCGGTGGGGACCAGAAGTGACGGTTGACAAAATGAAAACAATTAAACGCATTTTCTATCGAATGTCTATTATCTATATAAGTTTCGTGTATTGATCACTTGACTTTCTGAGATTTCGTTGGTAAAACATTTATTTAAAGAACGCTTTCTGTGATATTTGAGATATCTCACCGGAAGTAGAATTTTTTGTTTTTATGTAACATGACACATGTAAAGATTACTACTTATATTTCAATTCTATATGAAACAAATTAAATTCAAAATAAAAATACTTTTTGAAGTGCTTCCGGTGACGACTGGAAGTTATGACGATCAAAACAAAATAGTTGAAAGACATCTACAACTATAGTTCTGTAATCCTACAAAGTCTGAATGCTCAAGTCCTTATCATTTTTGAGATTTCAATGTCACAAGCATTTTGTCGTGGGACAGGAAACGGACGACAGGAAATGAACTTTGAACAAATTAAAAATTGGATACTCGAGATAAAATTTATTTCTATCACTCCTAAAAATCTCAAGAAAATCTATCGAGCCATCTCTGAGAAATTGTGTGTACAAAAAAGGGGAACAAAATTCGTACCCAACTTTCGAGCCATAGTGAGATCTTAAGAACGGCGCCAATGGCGCAAAACAAAAACAATAGGCACAACTTCAGGCTATGGTCTACCAATCCTGAAAATTTCATATTTATATCTCTGATAGTTTTCGAGATGGAGCGTGCACAAAATGGGTCGAAAAAGTGACAAAATCAGCAATAAATCGGTACCGAAATTGACGACGGCAAACATATTTTAAACAAAATAAATTCAGATCACTTCCTATCATCTGTGAAAAAATGGTGTAAATCAGTTGGATAGTTTCCGAGAAATCGCGTGCACAAAATTTGTGGGAAAAAAAATAATAAGAAGAAACTGTACGAAAAATATAAGGTATTCCGTTGGAAACGGAAGACCTTAATAAGAAACTGTACGAAAACTATAAAGTCTTCCGTTGGAAACGGAAGACAGAAAAAATATATAATACCGGTAAATACTGATTTGTGACAATCATATTTCAAATTAAAGGACAGAATGTTGCAAATGGTGTTTATTTGCATACAATATAATCTGATTGACAAAGAATCATTGCATGATCAGACGACCAAAGTTTGGAATGAGATGGTTTAATTTTTTACATAATAATTCTCATGCGGGCACTCTTAAGTACACACATACACATAACTGTGTGCTTAAAAGCAGTTCGATTGTCTTTTATATCCATCAAATGAATTATTGTATTTTTTCTATTTTCTAAAATGGGCAAATTGATATCTTGACGTTGTTTTCACTTTCATTTCACACTAATATCACAAGGGTATACCTCTTTCAGAGAATAGAGGCACACTCCAAAGATGGATGATAAAAATCTGATAAGTGGTTTAAAGTTAATGGCTCTATTGTAATGGAATGTAAATAAAATATAAGAGGAAAGTACCCAGTTCTGTTGATTATTACAAAAGTCTCGCTATCTTATGAATAATTAGCCCTCGTATTTTAGTAATACTACATCAGTTTTTCTCGTGTGGCGTATCCGCGAAGCAATATTAATAAAACTGTTGTGTAAATCAATTAACGTTTCTGGTGAACTCGTTCATTTGATTGGTACTGAAGCAGTTAAGTTGGATGTTTTTTTTCTGGTTTTTTTTTGTGCTGACGAAAAAAATTACAAACCCAAAAGCTTAAAATATTTTTTAGATATGTGTTGAAAAAATATTCCTCTAACAATTCAAATGTCGGTTCTGGAATCAAAAGAAAGATTTTATTATCTTAAACCTGTGTCATAATAAAAAAAAAGAGAAATGTCATTTAACGATAGGAGTGAAGATTGATTTGCCCTGACGACTTTGCCATATTTTAAAAGAAGAAAATATACGAATTTATTAAAAGAACATGCGTTCACCATATATAGGTCGCATATAAATCACAATGTATTTCTATTTCTACACAGGCAGTGGTAATTTATCAAGGTTTAAATTCGCTGTGAAACGAATGAAAAAAGTCAAGACAATGGCGTGTCTTATTATGTCTGTCACTTATAAGATAATAATATATTAAAATATCAAAAAATGAAACAGATGACTTAGAATCTGTGTAATCTTTCATTCCAAGTTAATTGAAATAGATAGAGTTGAAGTAAAAATATAAGTAACAAATACTTATTGATAATAATCGATATTCATAAATGTCAAGATGCATGTCACAGAGATTAATTATTATTTTTTTTTAATTTACAAGTCTTTTATAAATAGAAATGAAACTAGCCAAACGTCCCATCCATTAAGCATGGTCTTGACAAAATATACGTAATAAATCATTTTGTAATATGGCGCTTTACAGTTTTCTGTTTCAAAATTACAATAATAATCATAAACACAATCCACATTTTTTTTTAAAGTTTTCATTAAGCATCTGGCGCAGTCTTTCCTGTTCGATATACCATAAATAATATAACATGAATTGTGTCTTCCACTGTTATTATTTGTAAGGCGGGTTGTTTGATACAAATATATTTCCTAATTTTTTACTATGCGTCCTCATGTGTTTTTCTGTTTAAGAAAATATCTTTTAATAATGTAATAATTTAATTTTTTTAAAGTTTATTATGAAATACAATATGATGAATGAAAACAATTAGTGCTCCGTAACGTGTCTTCTGACAAGCCATGAATTATGGTCGAATAAAAATTAGCAGCGATTCCTTATTCACTTAAATTAATAACATCCTTATTAGTTCATTTTTATTATCAATTTTCTCGTTTTCTCGTAAAGACTTTCAATGTGATATTCTTTTTTCAATGTTATTGATACATATTCTATTTTATACACGTGAAAACAAAAAAAAAACTATTTCATAAAAAATATTAAAAATTGAATTTAAAAAAGTACGATTAATGTCATCATAAAACCATTGCAATATAAAGACCAGAATTTTGTTTACTGAAACAAAATGATTGTTTGGTTTAATTTCAAGGAGATAGATATACTTAAATGCTTTCAACTTCAAAATTTAATGTTAAAATTCGCACTTGTTCAGTAACAGTTGCTTACATTTTATTCTTAACTTTCATCCCTAAATATTTAATTTAATTATTACTCGTTTCTTTTTAAAAGAATCAAACTTTTTATGACCAAACAGTCTAAAATAATATTTAGATTAAATAAAAGTTTGTAGAATTTAACAAGTTATTGTTGCTAATTATACAAGTGCCTATCTTAGAGCAAATTTAATGAGCCAGTGAAGTAAGTTCCTAGCTAATTGTTTGTATTGAATTGACTATATGTCAAATCTGATTTATCCAATCGATTTTACATTTTCGCAATTAAAATTACATTTACGCAATTAAAATATTTGCTAACACAGAAAAAATAAATTGAAGATTGTTGAAATTTGGCATCATAACTTCATGTTTATTTCAGTCGTGTGAGAAGGTTAATTTATGATAAATTTTGATAAGAAATTATATTTCAAAAGCAACAAATGACGGCACTTTGCTATGAATTATGTAATACAATGTAACAACATCCATTATTTCCATTTTGAAGCATGGCCGTTTCGTATTCTACTTAAAATGTAACCCCATACCAACTACGTTAAGATATCTTCGCTTAATAACTGCACGTTTTGTACAAAAAATACACTTTTATGTAATCTTTTGATCCAGGGGAAATGACATGTTAAATTCTTTTTTACTTAAAAATAAAAGTTGATATAAATACAATTTCTTTATCGAACTGTTGTGCCTTATAAGCTAATTTTGCTTTTTTGGTTCAAAATTATTTAGCAAAAAGTATAAATTAAGAAAATGCTTAATAGACAGCTGCAAAATATTTGATTCTTCCCATCGGTCAAGGTCGCTTTCAAAGTAAAATATACGATAAAAATCCTGATTTTTAAACTCATTTTTAATTTTATTTGATCATATGTCAAGAAAATCAAACTAAACAGCTTGGAGTTAATATTTAAAAAAATACAACAGTGATAAACAGAATTTCTTTTATTCGTACATTTGATGTTTTTAACTTGATTTAAGGATCAGTTTTTCTGAAAATCTCTTGGTCTGCTTAGGGTCAGGCTGGGGTCGACAAATTTCGTTCTGGCAGACTTTAAGATAGCTCCGGGGTTATGTTGGCTTTGGTCGGCGCTATATGTAAAAGGAAGTTAAGTAACTGGAAAAAAGTGCAGATCACAGCGGTAGCTAACATATCACATAGTTATGCCATTCAGTCACCTTTCCAGATCATTCAGTTAACATTCAGTTGACTGAATGGCAGAGCTTCATCCTGTGTATGTTTTCCACAATAGTTACAATCACACGTGAAACAAGAAACAAGCGAGTTGACTGTGGAATAAACTAATTGGTCACATATAATAGATTACATCTTAAATCTGTATTCCTAATACTTATTAGGTAATCGATTCAATTTTTTTTATGCTTATTGAATTTAGTCAAACTGTAAAATGTGTGTGCACACGCACACACAAAATAATTCTTTTTTCTTTCTCCCAACTCTCTTAATCTCTCTCTATCTTTCTCTCGGTGTAAGTATAATGACATTTTTCCCATATAAATGGTTCAGTAAGCATCGATAATATATGGCATTCTAAGCCCATTTTAAATTTAATAATTTTCTAATAAATACCTGTAAACAGTGTTTAATCTTTGACAATTGCATATTAACATTCAGCTTTTTAAAAACAAATTTTAAAAAAGGGAAAAAAATAAAAATCTTAAATTCTAGAAAGTAAAACTGCACATCATGATGAGTTTATCGAATTAGGTTTTTTTTTTACAATTTATTTTAAAGATATTATCGATACGAATAACGCTGTTAAGAATCTTTAAACTAACGTCCTGCTACTAAAAAAGTGAGGTTTTCCTTGTTTAATCAAAGAAATTTTATTTGATACGATAATTCAAAGCAAACAGTCACATTCTAGGTTTCTTCTTGCTTATTCCGTTAAAAATATATGTGCCTTTCCTGTTCAAGTACACATAACTTTTAACATGCACTTGATTTTATGAATTGTTGCTGTCAGCCATTTACTGGTCAAAAAAGTTTACTTTAAACTGGGTCACAAAATGACATTCGACGAAATTAGAACTGTTCCACCTTATACATGTAAAGTGTTGCAATATAAATTTGATAATTATTTTGATGTTTTTTTTGTCTTTTACTCTGTTATATTTTTACATCAAATGCTTGGAAAATAAAAATGTTTAAAAGTAGGTAAACACCAGCCTGCTATTTTTAAAACATGATTTTAATACTTGAACATTCTGGTTAAAAAGTCAGCAAGGCCACCTTTCAAACAAAAGTACTTAGAAATCACAAAGTTTTAAATGTATCAGGAGATTTAACTTAAAAAAACTCGAATATTCAACAACAGGTTTTCATTTTTTGAAACGCAAGGCCATGGTTTAATTTTACTTTTGTCCGCTTATTAAAGATGAATTTATTATTTAAGCTGCACTTATCTACAATAGCTAGTGAATTGGAAAGAGTTCATCTGTTTTGTTTTTTGAAGAACACTGATTAAAAAATCAAAATGTTCAAATATTGTTTCATATTACAATTATATGTTATTCAGCTTTTAAGACATACATTTCAAAATGTAATGTAGAACAAAATATGTTTGTCAAGATGGATTAAAACAATTTGTTAGAAAAAATTTATACAGGGATATGGACATCATGCTAGAAGTTTTAAACATGACTATATTCAAAAATACGGTATAGCGTTTTACAAACATGTTACACATTACTTTTATTCTTTTTTTTTCATAGTAATGATGAAAGCTTTCCTAATACCCTGCTTCTTTGGCTTTTTTAAATGTACATTGGTATTGAAGAGAAATAAAGAATAATCAAAAGAAAGATTGTTTTCGGGATTTACCTACTAATATATACTGTAAACGTGGAAATTTTGACGATGTGTTAATTTTGACTCTGTTGGCGATTTTTATTTTCTCGTCAAAATTTCCACTCGCCAAACTTCACATCATATAATTATATAGCGTATTAATACCATAATGTTTTATCGGCATTATCCCGTTAGGACTAGATCAAAGTTAATTATTCATTTATGTACATAGCTATAAAAACACGTAATTAGCATTGAAAAAACCCATTAAATCTAAACAAGCATGTTTTAAATGCAATTATCACTCAATCGTCACAACATTCTCTAATAACTTTGCGTGCGTAATTATCATGCCGTGTTTGACCTACTTTATTACCTCAGGCAATATCGTTTTGTGAATAAAAACAAAATACAAAGAACAATTTTATTCCATCAAATCTGTACGGACTTTTTTTCAATCAAAGTTAAATTTTATTAATACCAACGCTTGTAAAAGAGTTCGCAAGAAAGATAACTCTAACCTTGGCCTTATAAGAAATCAAAGATAGATAACTGTTACTCTTATTCAAAAATTCGTCAAAATTTAAACTCGCCAATTGTCTCTTACTAAAAAATCGTCAAAATTTGAACTCGTCAATATAACCAGGTTTACAGTATGTTAATCATTTCATCATTGCATTACAAAAAAGATTATAGTATATTCAATTATCAATATATGTATGGTTTTAGGCAGATAAAGACATATGTTTTGTTGTTACTTTTATGCATGTTTCAGATAATGATAAGATAAATCTTAAACACGCGCTTGATATCTTATTTAACTTGTGATTCGTCATAAAAGACACAGGGCATGCGTAAGCATTTCAAATAAAGCCTCAACCGTAGAATTACATAACCCTGTATTTTTTCTTTGATTTATGGTCCATTTAATTTAATTTTAATCTTTGGTATCACATTTAGAATTTCAATTTATGTATTTTGTCATCATTTACATCATATTTTTGACATATGCTTTATCATAATTATATGGTCAAGGCCAGTCGTCCACTGCTAGCGTATAAATTCAACCGATTCTTCCTGGTAAGTGTGTCAAAGATCGGGAAACGAGGAGAATCGGTTGCAGTTCTATTGGTAAGTGATTTTCTTTAAAATATAAGATAATTAACTGTAAAAGAAGACTTCAGTGACGCACTGTAAAATTGCAGCAATTTTATATTACAATCATTTTTTTTAATCGTGAGTATATTTCGGATTTTCTTTCTTAGTTTCTGGGTTCGGAACTCACCAATATTGTTATTAGCATCATTCTTTTTCAAATGCTTGATGATAGATATATTGATAAGTGATATATTGAAGAGAATTCATGTAGATTAATGGATTCGTGTAAAATTTCAATTCATTTTTTTAACATTAATTCAATATTATGTATCTTTCTAGTATTCCTAACGTGGACTTTGTTATAAAATGAAGGTCGTCATGTTTTTGGCGTTCGCCTGTTTTGCCTTGGCAAATGTCACAGCATATCCACATGGTGAGTTGGGTACACCTTCATCTAAATAAGTAAATCAATGGTCAATCAAGACTATTTAGAGCGGAATAAAAAGATATGTGCAATACAACTTATACAGATAAACAAACCATTTTGTATTTTGAATACATCAGAAATGATATGCTAATCTTAAATGATCAGGTCAGATGACCGACGTGCGAAAAAGGTTTTTACTACATTTATCAACTTAATGAATAAAATATAGTATTTCAAACTAGCCTTTTCTCTCAGAAAGAAATAACAAAGATAAGATTTATTTATTTTTTCATTTTATTTGTTTTGAAAGATTCTTTGTTCAAAATGCAATTTATGGAGAAAATAAAATAAATCAATTGTCCTCTAAAAACTATAAAGTGTAAGGGTGTAATTAACTTGTTATCGTCCAATGAATTATACAAGTACAATTTTTATGAATACCTTTTCTTTTGATTGAGTTGTTTGTTTACATTTTTAAGTGACCTTTCTGTGAAATTTACCAAAATTATATCATCAATTTAACGACAATCGGCTTATATATCTTGAACGAAAATATTACACCCAGTTGTATTTGTTTTTAATCTACAAAAGTATTTTGTACCTTATTACTTGCTATATTGGAGATAACATTGCATTGTTCCCGAAACAACAATGTGGTAAATAGATGATGGGGGGGGGGGGGGGGGGGCGTGCTATCTCCTGGGTAGCCAGACAGTTATTACTATTCTATTATAGTGAAAATAGCTTTATTAGTTGCCATTACTGAGTTAGCATGGTAAATAACTGAGATAAACTAATCCTCGATATTTAAACAAATTGTTCTGAAATCAACAAAACTGTTAATAAATAAAAAGCTTGCGAACAGGAATAATTTAGTTTATAAGTAGCATGTTAATTCGCCGTAGGTTAAAACAATGTAACTATTCGCATGGTAAGATAAAGAAAATGTATATTAATCGTAATTATGCATTGAATATATACATAAGCGTATAGGAAAGATACATTCTAGTCCTTAAATTTCTTAAACGGTTTAAGTCTAAAATTGAGTTGTAACGTCAATGTTTAAATTGACACATTTATAGATAATATTAATACACAATGGCTTAATATTTTAAAGTTTTTTTTTAAATTGATAATTCTTAAATTTACTATGGTTATATCTACTGACAAGTCAATGCCATAGACACTATTATTCTAGTGCACAGCATGGAAAACAGTTTCAATATTGAAGGCTATTTGACAATGGAAAAGACACAAACTAATTTTCTTTTCTTAACTTCTATTTATAGGCCATAACAATGGCGGCAATGAAAATAATGGAGAAAGATACATTGGAAATCGTTATAACGCAGAAAGAGATGCTTATGATGGGGAGGACAAATATGATGATGATGATGAAGAGAATGTTCCTGATTGTATACCCGATGAAACTGAAACTAGAAAAACGGAAAAAGCTACTACCAAGAAAGTAGAAATAACGGAGAAAGAAAGATATGACAACGGAGGGGATAAATATGACAATCATGGACACGACGACTTTGAACATGTTCAAACGGAAGTAGATATTAAGGAAGTGGTAAGAAAGGAGAAAGAAAGTCATGCTCTTAACGAAGGGGATAGATATGGCAATGTTCACGACGACTTTGAACATGATCAAACGGAAGTAGATTTTCAGGAAGTGGTAAGAAAGGAGAAAGAAAGTTATGCTCTTAACGAAGGGGATAGATATGGCAATGTTCACGACGACTATGAACATGATCAAACGGAAGTAGATTTTCAGGAAGTGGTAAGAAAGGAGAAAGAAAGTTATGCTCTTAACGAAGGGGATAGATATGGCAATGGACATGACGACTTGGAACATGATCGAACGGAAGTAGATATTCAGGAAGTGGTTAAAAAGGAGAAAGAAAGTTATGTTCATAACTTGGATGGATAAATATGGCATGTTCACAACGATTGGAAAGAAGCAAGACAGATACAATGGAAATGAGACGTTGACGAAACCATGAAAATAATTATAAAAACGGAAACTAAGATTACGAAAATGGCAATTTTGAAAACATTTGGAAGTAAAAGATTCTCTGTTTTAAAACAGATTGTTTATTATTAAAAATGACAATAAGAGACTGTCTTTTACTTATAATATATATTAGCTAGAATTTAGAGAACATTGTGAGAAGATTGATACAGACAGCATTATTATCTTCAAAGAACCGAATAAATGCAGTGGCAGAAACGTTTCTTTATTTTACAAGAAAATTATTAAAATTGTTAAAGGGACCTGGACACGATTTCAAATGAAAATTTTATTTTTGATTTCTATTTATAAAATAGTTAACTTTTGTATTTTGAATGATTCACCAACGTTTGCATTTTACAAGTTCTGTTACAAACGAGATACAGAGGAAAGACGTCGTTGTTATGTAAACAAAGCTCGGCTCGAGTCTTATATTTGTACTGTAATGTAAAGAAATTGCCATTTCTTTATCAAAATAACCTGTGGATACAAGATAAACTGATTCAATGGGTTCATAAATAATCTTATCACAACAAACAGTGACATTAGATTGAAACTTATACCAATACAACAAATATGTAAACATTAACAGGACTTTAGCTTTGTTTACAAAACAAATAACTCTAACCGATGTAATTCGCTTGTAACTCGATATTTGACTTTAAGAACTTGTCAAAGCATTGAAAACATCTATATTACCAATTCTAGACATAAAAATTGAAAAAATAAATTTTGAAATTTTTAGCTCAAGCCATGTCCAAGTCCCTTTAAAGTCAACATGAAAGGTTGTCCTTTTGGTATTTTATAAATATCTACAAACAACGACATTAGATTGAAACTTACACCAATGCAACAAATATGTAAACATTAACAGGACTCGAGTTTTGTTTACAAAACAAAGAATTCTAACCGCTGTAATTCGCTTGTAACTCGATATTTGTTTAGCCTAGGACTAGAAAGCCCCGACGTCATTGGATTAGTCGCATGCTTGCCTTATAAATTTCTTTACACGACGAGCGTCAAAAATTTATACGGCAACACGGCACACGTAACGTTATTTGAGCTGATTTTTTACACAAACATTAAACCATAGCTTTTTTTTGCCCATGACTTAATTTTACGATCCCACAATGGCATCCACGTTTGTACAGACCACTGACGAGGAAGGTATACAACTAGAAAATTAGTTATGAATCTTATTATTCTATATTATCCTTTGTTTATTTACATATCAAACTTTAGGTCCTCGGCTCCATCTCCCCTACTATGGACTTTACCGACCTCACAAATTTCTGTAAACAGTCAGTAACAAACCAAATAAGTAATATATATATATATATATATATATATATATATATATATATATATATATATATATATATATATATATATATATATATATATATATATATATATATCTATCTATCTATCTATCTATCTATCTATCTGCATAAATGGCCTACATTCTGTCATTGTGTATTATTAATATAAATAGCATTTGAAAAGTTTAATTTAAAACTTCAATCAACATCCCGCTAAACGGTATTCTTCTTGGATTCACTCTGATAACAAAAGAAAGAAGTGCAGAAGCTGTTGTTCATAAAAATTAAACAGTTGTAAGGAAATTATTACAACACAACCATTTCCCTTTTTTATTTGACGAATGTAAGTAAAAATCGGTATAAGCATCGCAGAAACCCTGACAAATAATATGGCAAAGTAATATTATAAACATATTCAATAATTTGTTGGTAACGTTTGTGCACGTTTTAGTGGTGTTCGATTTGAGATACGGAGAGAGTACAATAATAGGGACCTAGCAGTAGAACTCTGACTGCGATGAGTTTGAATTTTGACGTTAATGCGACGCAGAGAAAAATAACTTAAATTTGTAGGAATCTCGAAAGAAGACATTTTCTGACCAAGAACTTGCTTAAACAAAAACTATACGGTGGGAAGGGACCAACACTTTCTGTTAATCGGGGTGTCTTTACTGATTGTTTAACTAAAACTGAAAAAAGTAAAAAATATCAAGTATTCTTTTAACAAACTGATTCCAACAGTTCTACAATGTATACAAATTAAATGTCTTAAACATTTCACAAATAATCAAGAATGGATAGAATATGTAACTGTTGCAAATTTGGAAACAAAAAAAAAGATAAAAAATCAAGATAGTGTTCATATTTTTTGTTTGTATATATGTTGTTTAAAACATAGGAACAAGACAAAAAAACTTAAATGACGTTGCCATGATTTGGTCGTTGTTCCGCCTCAACGAATGAAGGTAAGTTTGTTAATAAAGGTTATTCTGGGTTTCGTTTTGGTATAATATTTATCTTTTTGTTAAAGTTAGATTTAATGTCTTAATAATTTCCGAACAGCCTTCACAGATATTTCTAAGTTGTCATTGAGATTAAAGATTGATTTATCAATATGTGTTGATTTTTATGAAATTTGAGAGGAATTTATGCAAACCGCCGAAGAATTAAATTGACTCATACATGCATAAATGCCTGAAATTTAATGGACTGTATTTTATTGATATTTTTAGAAGGGAGGGGAATCGAGTTTGAGGTCAAAATAAGTGAGACACATCAGCTTGATTAGATATTTTCTTATAATAGTATTTAAGATATAAATGAATTGATATTTTATGTTCTTAGCTTTATCAATCATTGTCATTTTATTAACACTCAGATTCATAAACGATGTAAGTTTTTGAGAAATTCATAAAACAGTCATTTTTTTATTTTTTGGAATTCGATTTTTTTTCCCGTATTTGATCAGGCAATGATGTGTAAAAAATGAAAAAAAAAATGTTACTTGAGTTTTAATAAATATTAACGTTAAAAAAAGGTATATTATCAACCGAACTACACTGTATATGTTCATTTGTATACAACTAAACTCTTTATTTTCATGCAGGATAGAAAGGCGCCGACATGTTTAGAAAGACGTAGTCCCTGTAAACGGGTTATGTAATAATTTCTTTCTGCAATGATTGGTACCTTCTCAACCTGCATGGGTGATCATAAAAGCAATTATTGTATATCATTTCATCTTTCTTTGAACAATTGATTGTAAAAACTATTTTTTGTATACACATTCTCATCCTACTTTAAGAGATCATGTTTTGAACAAACTGAAATTATCACTGTCTGGGATGATCTCATACAAGTACATTGTAACAACATTCTTTGCCTATTGGTTTTAAAGAACACCTTGAAAGCTTTTTCTCTAAGTATTTTTGCTTAAAAATTGGCTTTATTGTGACCAAACCCTATCCCTGTGAATCTCGATTCCAACAAACTTGAATTAACCAATACCTTGGGATATTTCAAAACAATTAACAGCATACCTGAAGTATATTGCTTTTAAAGCAGATTTTGTTTTGTCTACACATCCGTATGTTAACAAATGACCCCTTCCCCTTGTCAATTGTGGTGCTTACTTTCCCACGGGGATCACAATTTTAACAAACTTGCATTTAAACTACATAGGAATGCTTCCACACAACATCACTGGCCCATTGGTTTTAAAGTAGAATATGTTTAAATATGTTCTCAATGTTTTCCTATGCAGTCTTGTAAAGGTGTCCTGGAGCAAACATACGACTGAAAAATATACTTTTTAAGGAAGTTAGACCCTGCTATCAAAAGTCTTTAAGTTTTTTTCTAAAGTATTTTTGAAAATCTACACTAATAGCTTTACTGAATTCAAAACAAAAAGTTTGGGTCTATATGATTTATTCGGCGCTAAGGTGTATTTGATAAGACCTTTCTGCACTGAAAGTCAAGCTTGCATATAAATCGCTTTTCCCTCTCTTTTTTTATCGAAATGAACCATGACATCAAATACAAATTTTAACTATTTAGAATAAAAAAAAAAAAAATTATCATAAGGAAAAATGTTACAATTTCCTCAGCTAGTTGATATTTGGACCCTTTTGCACTAAAAAAAAAACTGGTTTTGTTTTCCATTAACGATTCAACATGTAATGAATTTATTATAAAGTCTCAAACGTTTTTTCTCAAATCATGATAGACTTGTCAGAGAAATCTTATAAATTCAGAAAATAAAACCAAAAATATGGGTCTATAATGTAAAATTTGAGATATGGGATGAAATAATCTAATTTTTGACAAAAAATTGGATTCATTTTTCTTTAACTTTTATGAAATATAAGCCAAATTTGCCAACATGTGTCAATCATGATTAAATCAACACTACCTGTGGATGCTTCCACATAACTTTTAGCTTTTCTGGCCAAATGGTTTATTCTGCAATAAATGACATCTGTTAACTAATGCGCTATGCATATACATCTATCTACATTCAAACTTATTTTTGTCAATAAAACATTGTTCAGTCAAATTGTTGGTTTTATTTAAATGTAGCCATTTTATTTGCATAGCTCATTTAATACATAATAAAAACATTGTTAATAGTTTATTTCATTTAGCAAATTCACTAGACGTTGAGTAACAGCATCATCAGAGCCATATCAAATAAATTAAACAATAATTCAAATGGTTTTTTTATCTAAGAAATAATTACAAATGTTTAAAATTGTTAATAAACACTTGTCACATAAAAAATAAACTAAATGAAAAATTCATGTTATTTTTATCCAACAATTTTTTGATGTTTCGTAAACTCGATGTAGTAAAGTAAAGACCGAAATGTTTATTTCTACCGATAATCTTTGCCTTGATTTAAATTTGCTTTTATACCTGGGACTGATATTAGTAAAATTGATTTTATTTTGTATTTTGAAGCCATGCAGAAATAATTTACTTTTTAATGTAAATGTAAGGGATAAAATATTAATTTTCATACATATATTATTCGTTTTTATGTTTTAAAAAATGAATCAATTATCAAAAAAGTACCTTTACAACCATGCAGTACCGTTAAGATCTACTTTGCGTACGCGCCGACCAGAAAGTACGGGAAATGTTAACCATTACATTACACAAAACAACAAGTCATCAAAAATGTCCAAAAATAAAGCAATTCCCGATTGTTATAGGAATGAACAAATTAAATTGCATTAAAAATTTTACCTCTGCGTGCAATGTTAAATAAAGAAAAACTGACCGATCGCGATGCACTTGTCGATGTGACATCATACTGTAAATTTTGACGCATATTTATGTGCCAAGAAGAATGGATAAATCATTTGTTTAACATTAGGAAATTTTAGAAATGAACGGAGTATAGTCTTAAAACCATTAAACCATGAAATTCGATTTATCATGCTTGTGTTTTTATATATAAATTAAGGCAGTTTTTAATTGATTAAAAATTGCTGCTGCTTTGATTGAATCTAAAGATGGAATTAATAAATACGGAAAATATTAAGCAAAGGTCATATAAATTTTACATGGAGCTCATTTATTTTATATTTTTTCTAATAAAAGATAAATTCTATACAAAGCAGCAGCACTTTTCAAAATTAAACTAGAAAAGAAGAATTTACTTGTTATTTATTTATTTTTTAAAATTTAAATAAGGGTATGCCTTTGTAATATTGTAGTCTTTTATCCGACTCCAAAAAAAATTTGCAAAAGATATTGGATACTGTGTCTTTCTGGTGTGCAAAATGGCGTTTTCAAATAAATATGAAAAAATCTGGAAATATACATTTTAGGAAAAAAGGATCTCAAAGCCATTTTCAGTTCCAAATTAACAGCAATATTATCAAGTACAATACAGATTATAAATATATTGGTGTAATGTTTCATGAAAAACTGAATTTCCGAAACAATGCCGATACTTTATCAAAACCTGGTGGACGTGCTCTCGGAGGCATGGTTTCCAAAATTCGTCTGTATAAAGAAATGGGAATTTCAACTTTTGAAAAATTGTTTTTAAATTGTGTAGCACCAGTTTTGGAATATTGTAGTGAAGTGTGGGGCCTCCAGAATTATCATTCTATTGAAATGGTACAGAATCGAGGCCAACGTTTTTACTTAGGGGTTCACAAACTTACACCTTTACCAGCGCTACACGGGGAATTTGGATGGAAACTCTGTTATAAAAGATAACAGCTAAACACAAGCTGGCGATTTGGTCATGGCTTATTTATTAATTAGCAATAATTTTAACAACCGACCTGTCACCCACTTGATGAACAGGTATATGGCTGCACAATAAATCAATAAATCAATCAAAATCAATAGTTAAACAATCAAGTTATTCAATTAATCAATAAACAATAATCAAAGTTCAACCAATCAATCTATCAATCAAAGTTCAAATATGAAAGTCAATATCAATATGGCTTTGCTTTTAGCGGGTTGCTGGCTAGGTTAGGTGGACCCTGGGAACAGTTGACCACCTATTCCCAAGCTTTAAGCAGGCCCTGGGAACATTTGCCTACACCAGAGACTTGAAAAACCTTGCCATGGTGCAAATTCCGCCTGGATGGAAACTCTGTTATCATAGACACTGTATTAATGCCGTGCGATTATGGAATCGATTGCTGACAATGGAGGAAGATCGGCTAACAAAGCGTGTTTTCTTATGGGACTTTAAAAACTGGTTTATCTAGATGAACATCATGCATTAAATCACTACTTGAATCCATGAATCTGTTACATATTTATGATAATTTATCAGTCTGTAATGTTAATGAATTTGAAAACAAGCTATTTCTTACTCATGAAAATGAATGGTTAGGAAAGATAAACCAACTACCAAAATTGCGATTGTATAAAAGCATTAAAACAAATTTTAAAACTGAAAATTACCTTGAAATGAACATTTCAAAATCTCAAAGATCTATTTTGGCACAATTCAGATGTGGGTTACTCCCAATTAGAATTGAAACGGGACGATATTAGGGGGAACCTCTCGATGAAAGAGTATGTAATTTTTGTGAATTAAATGAAATAAAAGACGCGAGCCATTTTCTGTTGAATTCCGCAATGTATTCTAAATTTAGAAGGGAATTATTTAAAGATGTAGGATATGACCAACACTAGTAATTTCAAATTTAGACTGTATTTTTTCCGAGACAAACCTCTAAATATTTTCTTGAATCTTATCTTTACAGACAATCATTATTGTATAAAAAACGCATTGTGCAATATGTGTGTATATATATATATATATATATATATATATATATATATATATATATATATATATATATATATATATATATATATATATATATATGTATGTTATAATTGTATTTGCAGTGACATATAGGCCCAATGGGCCGGGTGTTTCATTATCTATTTTGTATAACATTTTGTAATTTGTTATAACACATGTCGCTATAATAAATAACTTACTAACTTACTGTAATATTGAAATTTGTTTATGATCTACATTCACGAGAATCATCAACACATATCACGTGAGTCAGATTTTGTCTTTTTATTCGTTATACGATTCAAATACCAACAGAGGTATCCGTAACTTAATCGGTCAAAAAGTGAAAAAAAATGATCTAATTGATGTTCTGTTAAAATCTTTATAAAACATATTATACGGTTATGAAACGTAGCATAAAACTATTAGGAAGCCGATTTGGCACAAATGAGGTTCTCTTGTTTTTAATAGAACACATGTATACATTTTTTTTGTATTTTGCTCCCAGTGGTTTTAAATAACCTAACAACTACATATAGGACTGCCACCAGCAGACACATGGTATCGTTTACATAATATTAGAATTGTATAAGAAACAATGTATCATTATAAGGTCAAAAAATCCTAAATGACTAATTTCAATGAAAAAAAACTAACAAAACCAAACAAAAAATAAAAGAAAAATAAAGCTTATTATTCATCGTGTTAATTGTTGCATTGAAGACAGGCATTGTAAAATTTGATTTACAAACATACACCACGGCCAACGCGGTTTGCGTATTTACCGCGAGTCCTCGTGGTGTGAAATTGATCGCGGTTTAACACAGGTAACTCAGGTAAAACCGCGCATCCTCGCGGTACAGCTTCTCACCTTGTCCACACCGTCGCGGTACTGTGAAACCAGTCCCAGGTGAAAACTGTTCTTGTTTTTAACGCGAGTTACCTCCCCCAATTTCTTCTCATACGGGAAATATAGAACCTATAAATATTAATTAATATTCCTTTATTTTATAAATGGAGTTGATTGTTACAATCTTTTTTTATTATTATAAAACAGTCGGAGAATTATAAGGAACGTGTCATTATGCTAATACAGAATGTTGTATACTATTTTGTATACTTGATAGCGTTAAATTTAAATTGATTTTGGCACATTCATCGCTGACAATTCTTGGTTATCAATTAATTTGATTAATTATTTAATAAACATTTCATCAAAACAATCTTTCATAATTTATTTTTACCTATAAAATATACCTAACACCTGGTCATTTATCTTAAATACGTTTAAAGAATTCGTTTAATGAATAACAAAGTACATGTAAATATAAAATGTTTTAAAGAGCACTCGCTTATCACCGCTGCGACCTGAGTTCAATCTCCGTCATTGAAATTGGTTGAATGGATATGCTGGTTGCTCGTTTGGACACGAGGGTTTTCTCCGGGCACTCCGGCTTTCTCCCACATTGATGACCCCCTCGGGCTGACATCCGTGCCAACGAAAGATATTAACATAAGTTGTATAACTTGTTTATCAATCGTTTTAAAATACGAAAATTTTTTATCAGTTTAAGAAAACGCTAATGTTAATTTTTAAAAAAAAATTACTTTCCTATCCGATCTAGCACAAGTATGATGTTTAGTGGGTCGCCGAATATTTATGTTGGTCGTTCAAAGCCCGGGATTTAAGAATATGAATATTCATTTATTCTGGAGTGTCCATCACACGTTAAAGTTTCGCAGTGTCAGTTGACCAACAGAGAAAGGTGAATTGCGTAACATTACGTATACAGTATGTGTATACGGAATATGGGTGGTTGCCGTCGGGGTGGGTGACCTGCAGCAATTAGTGTGACTTAGGGATCCGCTAAATAGAAGTATATAGTCTGTTTTTACAAACAGTTAAACCTTCTTGATATAATAATTCAATTTCAAACAAATTAAAATTTGTTTTTCAATTTAAATTCAAAGAAATTATTCTGCGTATTCATAACACAATGTTTACAAAATACATCCGTAAAAAAATACCTTTTAATGATATACTTTGCACTCGAATGAAATACCAATTGACAAACTGACTATAACCAGGGTTAATCAGGAATGAAGATAGTAATTGAGAACACAGCTAAAGTAAATTTTATATACACATCTAGTATTTGAACTTTTTAAAATGGTAAAAATGTGATTGTTTGAATAAATTCATTATAGGAATCATATGAACATACGATGTGTGTTTGTGAAGAAGTAAAAAAAAAAACTTCTTTACGCGATATGCATGATTTGCGTAATACATTGCTATGTTTGGGACTCTTATACAATATTAACAAAATACATGCAGCGATTGTTTCCCAGAAGTTGATGTTAAAAACAATTCAAAGAAAATAATGAATTTTTCTTCTAAAAATATTTATATCTAAATTCTAACAGTAATTAAAACAGCGCTATTCTTCTTCTTCTCGGTTTAATCAATGATACAGAAACACACACCTGTTACGGTGTCTCACACCATCGCGGTAAAATCGTGGCCCCGCGATCACCGCGATGACAATGCCACGACGGTGTATCGCGGAAAGGATTAAAACACCATCACGGTGTCGCGGGAAAATACGGGATCCGCGTTGGCTGTAGTGTAGCATGTAAAGCACATGTAAAGCACTTTAGTTTAGAAAAAAAATAATAATTACTTAAAAAGACAGTACGGCGCATCTTATTAAAAACCGACCTGAAAAATTTTCCAATCGGGTTCGGTATTTTTTTAAACTCATAAATGTATAAACTTACACCAAATTACAAACTTCTCCGTGAAATTAATCTTATTATTTCATTAAAATCAATAATTAGATATAACCTATTACATAAATATATCGCCACTTGTTACGGGGTTCAGCCTTTAATACCATTATGCATGCATATTTACTATAAACAAGACAGCATGGCGTTTAAGAGACCGGGTAGGCCTGCTTACTTGACTGAATTGGCAAAGAAAAGAATGTGAAGAGAACGCAACCGAGCCAATTCGGTAACGAGAATATATTTGGGGGACATATGTTCGTTGGATAGCGAAGAAACGAGAACTTGGCGAGAAACATGAAGGTCTGGCGAAGTTTCTCCTTGACAGGTCTGGTGATAGAAATATTGCTTTTCTTCTTACATTCTCCCGGGTAATAATTGTTGAAAGTTTTTAAAATAACCAGAATTATTATTTTGTAAGTATTTATTATGCGTTTTCTATTTTCAATATAATTACAGACGTTGCTACAAACGTAATTCAATGTGTAACTGAGGCCCCTTGAGGGGTTATTTGACATAACTATTTCAGTTCATGTTAAATTGAACTGAAATAGTTTAGCATTGTTTAAATTGTCTTAGGTGTCAGCAGACAGTGAAAGTGAGTCAGTTGAATGGGCATGTGCACCAGACTGTAAAGTCATTCAAAGTCCCGCGCACTAAGCATTAGATTGATTAAATCAATGCCACACGATACGTACTCAATCATGTAAGAATATTAATTAGTAGATTAAAGCATAAATGACGAAAAATATCAATAAATCAATTAGTTGATTCCGATGAGCCAATTTTATATATTGAAAAGGCAAGTATTTTACATTGTTATCCTTTTATATGAATGTGATAATTGTTTCTTCGTGTACATACAATCTAATTATATTTTTGATATTAAAGAAATAACATGAATATGTTACTTACATTCAATCATGGTTATAGCAAGCACGTTAACACTGAAGTGACGCTTACAGCAAAGTAATTTTTATTATGCGTGACTTTATTACATGTTGTAAACTTCTCACATATAACGAATTACGCTCATAACGAAGCAAAATAGTCCGTCCCTGGATCTTCTTATAAGCGTGTTTGACTCTTATAAAGTAGAATGCTTTTCTCAATCCGTTGTAAATGAATGGTTAAAATGCAGCAAATCATTTGTTAGGAGATCTAACTACGTACTTAACTAATCCGACGAAACATATTGTTGGATAGTTAACAGCAAATCAACCGCTAAAGATGAGCTTGCCACAGCTATTATATTGTACGACATTTGTACAACTCAGATTTACTTTTAACCATTCAATTTTATCACATAAAAGAAATAAGTTCCAATGAAAAAATACCGTTTCCTACCAAAAATTACATGTTATACGGATATGCAACCGTATCGTATTTATTGTCAAACGAAATAAAAGAGAAAATATTGTTTAGTCAATTGAGCGAGGCAATACAACAATATTAAAAATTTGTTATATATCACTATTATTATTTTTATTGATTGTCTGCATTTAATTATTACAAGGGATAAAATTTGCTGCCAATTTTACCTTAAAGGGAAACTGGAAAATACAATATGGCTCGCTTAACGAAGCAAATCCTTAATTGCCAAACGCTGGAGAGCAAGAACGGAATTTTCTTGTAATGCTGAAGTTGGTCATTGTCACGACAGCCGTCGTGACTGTTCAGTCAAACACAACAAGATTCGATTTTTATTTATAATTTTTATATAAAATAAAACCAAACAAATATACATAATTGATACATATCATGAACAATAAAATGTTTAAGTTTTCTGGTGTCCAAAGTCTCCATCTCGGGCATGTAGAATGGTATAAGATGCCATCCAGTGAGGGAATGGACGAGATGAGTAGAAATGGCATGGCGCAAGACAGTGGCAGATAGGTATAATCATAGCGATGGTCTGCCAGACACTGGATAGGGACCTTATTAAATTAAACAAATAAACATATTTTGAGTAACATGATTAATATACCTTACATAAACATAGGCGAAGTCAAAAGGACTTAAAAATAACATTATGACAACAACAGCACGTCATACAACAGCACGAAACCACAGGGAGTACGAACACTGCATAACGTTAAGAGTAACAACACACTACTTAACAAAGAACACCCACGTCAAAACGATATTCAAAATACTCAGTACTACACGGAGAATATACCAGTACACCGTATTACACGGCAAAAATAAAACTATATCATGCATTTATATCCCAATATAAAGCACACACCCTCGACACGTGACCACACAGGAACACGCGGGAGCAAGCGCCTATGTTTAACAATTCTACCTCGTAAAACCAGTATACCAAAAAGTAACAAAAAATACTTAATACGAGGGCTGTCCAAAAAGTGGACAATCGCGTTTTTGTCATTTTAAACGGGTTTATATATGCATATTGAATACCAAAAGATTTGTCATAAAATTCCAAATCAGATTAAAGTGGTTTTGAATGTTTTCATAAAAAAAACTTAAATTTTACTGTATTAAAGTGTCGCGAAAAGCACGAACGGCCCATTGTCAAAATTGTCCAAACTTCGAGATTGAGTTTTAAGATATAAATATTAACAGTATTTTTAATACAGGTAAAAACGTCAAAATATTCAACTGTGACGTAGTCAGAATTGTGAACGTCATTTTCATACGTCATTTAAAGCCGTTTTTAATTGAGCAGAGGATATTTCAAGGAGTTTACGGCAAGAACATGTCTTTGAAAACGCCAGAAAAAGCGACGTCGGCGGATCGCATGGAACAGCGCGCCATTATTAAATTCTGTGTAGACTCGGGGAAAACACATATCGAAACGAAACAAATGATGGAGAACACAAAAAGGCATCGACACATATCAAGATCACTAGTCTACAAGTGGCACAAACGATTTTCGGATGAAGTTTGCGATTTAAAAGACGCTAAAAGAAGTGGAGGGCCTTTGCTTTGTGACGATATAACGAATTCCGCATTCATGACATTGTCATGAAGGACAGACGTCTGACGTTAAGAGAAGTCGCCTCAATAAGTGATGTTAGCAAATCTTCGGTTTTTAATATCCTCACTGAAGACTTCTGTATGAGTCGTGTTTGCGCAAGATGGGTGCCAAGACTTTTATCCGATGAGCACAAAAAAGACGAATGCAGACAGGTAAGGCTTTCATACAGAATTTCAAAAGAGGAGGAGAGAAGTGGCTTGACAGAATCATTACTACGGACGAGACTTGGCTGCATCAATTTGATCCAGAAACAAAAACAGAATCCAGCATTTGGAAACACCGGGGTTCACCAGCACCGAAAAAGGCAAATATTGAGAAATCCGTGGGTAAACAAATGTACATATTCTTTGCTGATCGGCACGGAATGATTTTGGTCCACGCTGTACCCTCCGGTCAGACGGTGAATGCTGCATACTACTCCAGGTAGAGAACTACCCATTTCATCACATTTAAATTGTAATTACAGATTTAAAAACGTCCATTTCGCTATATTTAGCATATCTTAATTCATAAATTTAATACCCGGACATTCTAATCTTAATTTTGATTTCTTTAATTGCTATATATATGAATAAATTCACATATTCTAAAGCCACATACAGTGTACCAAACGAAACATCGGTTTTATTTATTACAGGTGTTACGCCGCGACTTAGTTAAGGCAATTAAGAAAAAACGCCTTGCCATGGCTGTGGACCTTGGAAATATCATCATACACCAAGATAATGCACCTGCACATACGGCAGCTTCCATGCGTCTGGAAATCAAACTCCTAGGATTCGATCTTCTTGAACACCCGCCATACAGTCCGGATCTTGCTCCGATGGATTTTGCAGTTTTTCCTTTCATCAAATCACAGCTAAGAGGAGTAAGATTTGAGGATTCTGATGAACTTAAATATGCTACTCGAACCATTGTATCTAAAATCGACAGTAAATGGTATTCGGATGTGTTCGATTCATGGCTAAGAAGGTGTGAGAAGTGTTTGCAGTGCAAAGGTGACTACGTTGAAAGTAACAGAAACCAACCCGCTACGTGCGACGTTATAAAAACGACGTGTAACCGTCAGACTGGGCCGTGCGGCCTGTACAGGCAATGTTTTTGTAGTGATTACTACATTATGAGAATGAACATTGTTCTGATTTTTATACACATGCATCATTATAGTCTATATTAAAATATCTTAATACTTTTCTGAATATAGTATCATTATTTAGAATGAAATTACATGTGTCCACGAACTTTTTGGACAACCCTCGTATAAACTTCACAGTAATGAAAAAAAGACTGAGCCGAGGTTAAATTACAAAAGTATAAAATAGTTTAACTTACCCCTAGTAGGAGAAAGGGTTACTCAAAACCTTAGCTGCTCATACCTGTCATGAAGAAAACGTGGCACTGTGTGCCAGGTCTGCAATGCGGCAGTTTAAATAAGGTAATCAAACAAAAGAAAAGAACTGACCAATACGTACTGTAGCTAACACCGTGTCCAGAGAGGTACACTACGGGTATCAAACTAGTTACACAGGAACGTTTAAGAGGGTCCCTACAGGATACTAAAACATAAAATATAATACCTGTGGATACCGGTTTGTGACAATCATATTCCAAGTTAAAGGACATAATGTTGCAAAAGGTGTTTATTAGCATATAATAACACCTGATTTACACAGAAATGTTGCATGATCAGAAGACAAAAGTCTGGAATCAGATGGTTTAACTTTTTACATAATAATTCTCATGCGTGCACTGTTAAGTACACACATACACATAACTGTGTGCTTAAAAGCAGTTCAATTGTCTTTAATATTCATCAAGTATTTTTTCTATTTTCTAAAATGGGCAAATTGATATCGTTGATATCGTTGTTTTCACTTTCATTTAACACTAATATCACAGGGGTATACCTCTTTCAGAGAATAGAGGCGCATTCCAGAGATGGATGATAAAAATCTGATAAGTGGTTTAAAGCTAATGGCACTATCGTAAGGGAATGTAAATAAAATATAAGGGGAAAATACCCAGTTGTGTTGATTATAACAAGAGTCTCACTATATTATGAATAATTAGCCCTCGTATTTTAGTAATACCGCATCAGTTTTTTTTACCTGTGACCTATTCGCGACGCAATATTAATAAAACTGTTGTGTAAATCAATGAATGATTCTGGTGACCTCGTTCATTTGATTTTTACTGAAGCACTTAAGTTGATTGAAAAATCTATCCCTCTAACAATTCAAATGTCGGTTCTGGAATCAAAAGAAAGATTTTATTATCCTAAACCTGTCATATTAAAAAAAATGTCAATTAACGATATGAGTAAACATCGATTTGCCCTGCCAACTTTTGCCGCATTTAAAAAAAAGAAAATATATGAATTTATTAAAAGTACATGCGTTCACCATATATAGGTCGCATATAAATCACAATGTATTTCCATTTCTGCACAGGCAGTGGTAATTAATCAAGGTTTAAATTCGCTGTCAAGCGAATAAAAAAAGTCAAGGTAAAGGCATGTCTAATTATGTCTGTCACTTATAAGATATCATGTTTCGTACATCATCAATTGAATGCAGTTGATATATAAAGTTCAGTCTAAGATGTATTTTTTAAACGTTTGCATCTTGTTAAATTTATGTATGAGATTTGATCACAACAAACATTATTCTAAATTAAAATTCTAGTGGAAAAAACCACAACAAAACAAAGGCAAAGGAAATACGGACATCTACAAATCTTTGTTTGGTTACCATATGTGTTTTGTTATATTAAAATATCAAAAAATGAAACAGATGACTTAGAATCTGTGTAATCTTTCATTTCAAGTTAATTGGAATAGATTGTGTCGAAGTAAAAATATAAGTAACAAATACTTATTGATAATAATCGATATACATAAATGTCAAGATGCTTGTCACCGAGAGTAAATTATTTGTTTTTTCATGTGCAAGTCTTTTAATAAATAGAAATGAAACTAGTCAAAAGTCCTGTCCATTAAGCATGGTCTTGACAAAAGATACGTAATAAATCATTTTGTAAATATGACGTTTTACAGTTTTCTGTTTCAAAATTACAATAATGATCATAAACACAATGCACATTTTTTTTAAAAAGTTTTCATTCAGCATTTAGCGTAGTCTTTCCTGTTTGATATACCATGAATGATATAACACGAATTGTGTCTTACATTGTTATTAATTGTAAGGCGGGTTGTTTGATACATTATATTTTCTAAATTTTTACGTCCTCATGTGTTTTTTCTGTTTAAGAAAATATTTTTTAATAATGTAATTTAAATTTTTAAAAATGCATTATGAAATACAATAAAAAATGAAAACAATTAGTGCTCCGTAACGTGTCTTCTGAAAAGCCATGCTATATGATTGAATAAAAATTAGCAACGATTATTTATTCACTTAAATAAATAACATCCTTATTATTTCATTTTTATTATCGATTTTCTCATTTTCTTGTAAAGACTTTCTTTGTGATATTTTTTTTCAATGTTATTGATTAATATTATATAAATAGTGCCTGTTTGGGAGGGTAACAGTTGAAATTTACACCCCGAGAAAACCAGCGTCGGTTGACAATGGTTTTCTCGGGGTGTAAATTTCAACTGTTATCCTCCTAAACAGGCATTATTTATTTCATTATACTGAATGTCTTAATTTTAGATAATTTTTTATTGCTTTTATATAGAAATAACGTGAATTCTACGGCGAACAGTACGCGCATAATTTACGCGCATGTAACAATTCGTTGTGTTACCCGTTGCTTAATGTATTGATAACGCTGAGGGTAATAGATTGGATTATCAACTGCGTCTAAACAAATCAGATTTCAGTATTTAATATGAAAGTATAATAATCTATTTTATACACGTAAAAAAAAACTATTTGATAAAAAATATTTAAAGTTGAATTTAAAAAAATACGATCAATGTCATCATAAAACCATTGCAATATAAAGACCAGAATACCGTTTACTGAAACAAAATGATTGATTGGTATAATATTAAGAAGATGGATATACTTAATAGCTTTCAACTTCAAAATTTAATGTTAAAATTGGCACTTGTTTAGTAACAGTTGCTTAAATTTTATTTATTTTTCTTAATTTTAGTCACTAAATATTTAATTTAATTATCAGTCGTTTCTTTTTTAAAAAGAATCAAACATTTTATGACCTAACAGTCTAAAATAATATAATATTTAGATTAAATAAAATGTTGTAGAATTTAACAAGTTATTATTGCTAATTATACAAGTGCCTATCTTAGAGCAAATCTAATAAACCAGTGCAGTAGGTTCCTCGCTAATTAGTTGTATTAAATTGACTATATGTCAAATCTGAGTCTGAATTAAAATTACATTTACGCAATTAAACTATTTGCTTACACAGAAAAAATTGAAGATTGTTGAAGTTTGGCATCATAACTTCATGTTTATTACAGTCGTGTAAGAAGGTTAATTTGTGATAAATTTTGATAAGATATTCTATTTCAAAAGCAACTAATGACGGCACTTTGCTATGAATTATGTAATACAATGTAATGTCATCCATTATTTCCATTTTGAAGCATGACCGTTGCGTATCCTACTTAAAATGTAACCCCATATCAACTACGTTAAGATATCTTCGCTCAATAACTGCACGTTTTGTACAGAAAATACACTTTTATGTAATCTTTTGATCCAGGGGAAATGACATTGTAAATTCTTTTTTACTTAAAGATAAAAGCTGATATCATAAATACAATTTCTTTATCGATCTGTATAATCGTTGTGCCTTATAAGCTAATTTTATTTTTTTTGGCCCAAAATTATTAAGTTTAAAGTACACCTATTAAAGAAAATGCCTAATACACAGCTGTAAAATATCTTACTTTCCAGTTTTAACTCTAAAATCAGATAATTGGCTGATTTTCCCGATTTGTCTAAGTTGCTATCAAAGCAAAATAAAAGATAAAAATCCTGTTTTTTAAACTCATTTTTAATAAAAATTTTTATCATATGTCAAAAAAAATGAAACTATAAACAATAAACTGTCTTCTTTAGTGATGCATGGGGTTATAAAGGTAGAAGCGGATATACGTCATTAGATAAGCAGCGTGGTGTTAATATTTAAAAAAAAAATACAACAATGATAAACAAAATTTCTTTTATTCGCACATTTGATGTTTTTAACTTGATTAAAGATCAGCTTTTTCTTTAAAATCCCTTAGTTTGCTTTGGGTCAAGCTGGGGTCGACAAAAGTTCGTTCTGGCAGACTTTAAAATAGTTCCGGGGTTAGGTTGGGTTTGGTCGGCACTTTTTGTAAAAGGAGGTTAAGTTACTGAAAAAATGAGGATCACAGCGGTAGTTTAAATATGTTTTTCCATTAAAAACAGTTACAATCACACGTGAAACAAGAGACAAGCGAGCTGACTGTAATTAACTAACTGGTTACATATAATAAATTACATCTTAATTCTGTAAGCCTAATGCTTATTAGGAAATCGATTCAATTTTTTGTTGCTAATATGATTTATTCAAATCATAATTTTTGTGTACACACACGCCCACACAATATTTCTCATTTCTTTTTCCCTCTTCTCTCTATCTCTCTCTTTATTTCTCTCGGTGTGGGTGTAATGACATTTTCCCCATATACATAATTGAGTAAGCATCGATAATATGTTATATTCTAAACCCATTTGAAACTAATGATTTGACTTTCCAAAAAACTAATTAGGATTTATAAAATCTGAAATGAGCTCGGTCACGTGTAGGTAGGTAGTGTTCAGTCAGGTAATATATAGACTTATTTTATTTATTTTTTTAGGCCCAGCCACCGCTTTCATTTGGCGTGAAAGCATTGAAGGTAAAATGTAAACTATCTTTGTAATTCATGTTACACCAAGGTCACTTGTCATAGCACTGAAATACCTGTAAACAGTGTTCAATCTTTGAAAATTGGATATTAACATTCAGCTTTTCAAATCAAATTTAAAAAACGCATCTAAGGAAAACAAATATTTTTTTTAAATTCTAGAAATTCAAAAACTGCACATCATGATGAGTTTATCGAGTTAGGTTTTTTTTACAATTTATTTTAAAGATAGTATCGTTACAAAGACCGCTGTTAAGAATCTTTAAACTAACGTCCTACTACTAAAAAAGTCATGTTTTCTTTGTTTGATCAAAGAAATTATATTTAATAATTATAATTCAAAGCAAATAGTCACATTCAAGGTTTTTCTTGCTTGATAAGTATATGTGCCTTTCCTGTTCAAGTACGCATAAATTTTAACAAGCACTTGATTTAATGAATTGTTGCTGTCAGCCATTTACTGGTCAACAAAGTTTACTTTAAACTGGGCCACAAAATGACATTCGACAAAATTAGAATTATTCTACCTTATACATGTAAAGTGTTGCAATATAAATTTAATAATTATTTTGATGTTTTTTTTTTCTTTTTCTCTGCTATATTTTTACATCAAATGACTGGAAAATAAAAACTTTCGAACAAAAGTACTTACAAATCACAAAGTTTTAAATGTATCAGGAGATTTAACATTAAAAAAAAACTAGAATATTCAACAACTGGTTTTTATTTTTTGAAACGCAAGGCCATGGTTTAATTTTGCTTTTGTCTGCTTAATTAAAGATGATTTTATAATTTAAGCCGCATTTATCTAAAATAGCTAGTGAATTGAAAAGAGTTCATCTGTTTTGTTTTTTGTTTTTTGAAGAACACTGAATCAGATTGAATTATTAAAATGTTCAAATATTGTTTCATATTACAATTACATGTTATTCAGCTTTTAAGACATACATTTCAAAATGTAATATAGAACAAAATATGAGTGTCAAGATGGCTTAAAAATTTGTTAAAAAATTGTATACCGGGATAGGGACATTCTGCTAGAAGTTAAACATGACTTTATTTGAAAATACGGTATTATAGCGTTTTACAAACTTTTATTCCTTTTTTTTTTATTAGTAATGATGCCAGCTTTCCCAATAGAGTACCCTGCTTATTTTGGCTTTTATAAATGTGCATTGGTATTGAAGATCTAAAGAATAATCAAACGAAAGAATGTTTTTTGGGATTTTTTTTTACCAACTAATATTTACGTTAGTCATTTTATGATTTTATTAAAAAAAATTAAAGTAGATTCAATTATCAATATATGTATTGTTTTAGGCAGATAAAGACATATGTTTTGTTGCAAATTTTATGCATGTTTCGGATAATAATATGATAAATCTTAAACACGCGCTTGATATCTTATTTAACTTTGTAATAAAAGACACAGGGCATGCGTAAGCATTTTAAATAAAGCCTCAACCGTAGAATTACATAACGCTGTATTATTCTTTAATTTATGCTCCATTTAATTTAATTTTAATCTTTTGTATCACATTTAGAATTTCAATTTATGTATTTTGTCATCATTTACATCATATTTTTGACATATGCTTTATCATAATTATATGGCCAAGGCCAGTCGTCCACTGCTAGCGTATAAATTCAACCGATTCTTCCTGGTAAGTGTGTCCAAGATCGGGAAACGAGAAGAATCGGTTGCAGTTCTATTGGTAAGTGATTTTCTTTAAAATATAAGATAAATAACTGTGAAAGTAAACTTCAGTGACGCACTGTAAAATTGCAGCAATATATATTAGAAACCTTTTTTTTAATTGTGAATATATTTCGGATTTTCTTTCTTATTTTCTAAGTTTGGAACTCACCAATATTGTTATTAGCATTATATTCCAAATGCTTGATGATATATATATATATATATATATTGACAAGTGATATATTAAAGATAATGCATGTAGATTAATGAATTCGTGTAAAATTTCAATTCATTTTTTTAACATTTATCCAATATTATGTATCTTTCTAGTATTCCTAACGTGGACCTTGAGACAAAATGAAGGTCGTCATGTTTTTGGCGTTCGCCTGTTTTGCCTTAGCAAATGTCTCAGCATATCCACATGGTGAGTTGGGTACACCTTTATCTAAATAAGTTAATCAATGGTCAATCAAGACTATTTAGAGCGGAATGAAAAAAGATATGTGCAATACACCTTATTCAGATAAACAAATCATTTTCTATTTTGAATACATCAGAAATGATATGTTAATCTTAAATGATAGGTCAGATGACCGAAGTTCGAAAAAGATTTTTACTACATTTATCAACTTAATTAATAAAATAAAGTATTTCAACCTAGCCCTTTCTCTCAGAAAGAAATAATAAAGATCAGATTTCTTTATTTTTTATTTCATTTGTTTGGAAAGATTCTTTGTTCTTAATGCAATTTACGGAGAAAATGAATTAAATAAATTTTCCTCTAACTATTAAGTGTAAGGGTGTAATAAACATGTTATCGTCCAATGAATTTTACACCTACACTTTTAATGAATACTTTTTCTTTTGATTTAGTTGGTTGTGTTTACATTTTTAAGTGACCTTTCTCTGAAATTTACCAAAATTATGTCATCATTTAACGACAAACGGTTTATATATCTCGACCGAAAATAATACACCAAATTGTATTTGTTTTCAATCTACAAAGTATTTTGTACCTTATCACTTTCTATAATAGAGATAACAGTGCATTGTTCCCGTGGTAAATAGATGGTGGGGGGGGGGGGGGGGGGGCGTGCAAACAACAAAACTGTTAATAAATAAAAAGCTTGCGAACAGGAATGATTTAGTTCATAAGTAACATATTAATTCGCCGTAGGTTAAAACAATGTCACTTTTCGCATGGTAAGATAAAAAAAAAATGTATATTAATCGTAATTATACATAGAAGATATACAAAGCGTATAGGAAAGATACATTCTAGTCCTTAAAATTCTTGAATATTTTAAGTCTAAAATTTAGGTGTAACGTTAATATTTCGATCGACAAATTAATAGCTAATTTTAATACACAATGTCTTAATTTTTTTATTTTTTTTAATTGATAATTTTTAGATATATTATGGTTATATCTACTTACAAGTCAATGCCAAAGACACTATTATTCTAGAGCACTACATGAAAAACATTTTAAATATTGAAGGCTATTTGACAACGGAAAAGAGACAAAATAATTTCCTTTTATTAACTTTTTTTTATAGGCCATAACAATGGCGACAATGGAAATAATGGAGAAAGATACAATGGAAATCGTTATAACGGAGAAAGATATGTGTATAATAGACAGGATAAAGATGAAAAAATTCCCTTAGATGTGGACGATATACATGAATATGATATACAACACGACACTGGAAATGAAAATAATGAAGATGCGCATTACAGAAAGGGAAGTAACGGAGAGAATCGATATGACAATCATGGACACGATGCAACTGAAACTAGTAAAACGGAAAAAGCTACTACCAAGAAAGTAGAAATACCGGAGAGAGATGGATATGACAACGGAGGGGATACATATGATAATCATGGACACGACGACTTTGAACATGATCAAACGGAAGTAGATATTCAGGAAGTGGTAAGAAAGGAGAAAGAAAGTTATGATCATAACGAAAGGGATATATATGGCAATGCTCGCAACGACTTTGAACATGTTCAAACGGAAGTAGATATTCAGGAAGTGGTAAGAAAGGAGAAAGAAAGTTATGATCATAACATAGGGGATCGATATGGCAATGCTCGCAACGACTTTGAACATGTTCAAACGGAAGTAGATATTCAGGAAGTGGTAAGAAAGGAGAAAGAAAGTTATGATCATAACATAGGGGATCGATATGGCAATATTCACGACGACTTTGAACATGATCAAACGGAAGTAGATATTCAGGAAGTGGTAAGAAAGGAGAAAGAAAGTTATACTCGTAACGAAGGGGATAGATATGGCAATGGACACGACGACTTTGAACATGATCAAACGGAAGTAGATATTCAGGAAGTGGTAAGAAAGGAGAAAGAAAGTTATGCTCATAAATATAGGAGATAAATATGGCAATGCTCACGACGAATGGAAAGAAGCAAGACAGATACAATGGAAATGAGACGTGGACGAAATCATGATAATAATTATAAAAACCGAAACTAAGATTACGAAAATGGCAATTTCGAAAACATTTGGAAGTAACAGATTCTTTGTTTTAAAACAAATTGTTTATTATTAAAAATGGCAATAAGAAACTGTTTTTTCCTTATTATATATATTAGCTAGAATTTAGAAAACATTGTGAGAAGATTGATAAAACAGCATTATTATCTTCAAAGAACCAAATAAATGCAATGGCAGAAACGTTTCTTTATCGAAAGTTTGGATTTTAAAAGTTTTGTTACAAACGAGATACAGAGGAAAGACGTCATGTAAACAAAGCTCTAGTCAACACAACCATTTCCCTTTTTATGTGACGAATGTAAGTGAAAATCGGTATAAGCATCGAAGAAACCAGAACAAATAATATGGCAATTAAAAGTAATATTACAAACATATTCATCAATTAATTTACGACTGTATATAAACAAGTTGTATCCGACATAGGCTAAGTTTAAAAATCAAATGCTCATTTTGCAATTCATTGTTGATAATGTTTGATATGGCAAAGTAATATTATAAACATATTCATAAATACGTTTACAACGTTACATAAACAAGGCTAAGGCTCGAAGTTAAAAATCTGATACTCATTTTGCAATTCAATGTTGATAATGTTTGTGCACGTTTTAGTGGTGTTCGATTTGAGATACGGAGAGAGTACACAAATAGGTACCTAGCATTAGAAATCTGACTGCGATGTGTTTGAATTTTGACGTTAATGCGACGCAGAGAAAAAAAAATAACTTAAATTTGTTGAAATCTCGGAAGAAGACATTTTTCTGATCAAGAACTTTCTTAAACAAAAACTAAACGATGGGAAGGAACCAACACTTTCTGTTAATCGGGGTGTCTTTACTGATTGTTTAACTAGTAAAGTACCTTAAAAAGGTACAAAATAATAATTACATTTGTACATACAAACTGATTCCAACAAGTCTACAATGTATACAAATTAAATATGTTAGACATTTCACAAATAATCAAGAATGGAGTGAATAATTATATAACTGTTGCAAATTTTGAAACAAAAAGAACATATGGAAAATTAAGAAAGTGTTCATATTTTTTGTTTGTGTATATGTTGTTTAAAACATAGGAATAATAAAAATGTTAAAATGGCGTTGCGATGATTTTGTTGTTGTTTCACGTCAACGGAGGTAGTAAGTTTGTTAGTTTACAGGAATGTACAAATTATGTCATTTATTTAAAAAAAAAGGTTAATAAAGCTTATTCTAGGTTACGTTTTGGTATAATATATATCTTTTTATTCTAAGGGAGTTAGAGTTAATGTCTTAATAATTTCTTAACAGCCTTCACATGTTGTTTTTAATTTATCGGTTTAACCGAACATATTTTTTTTAAATACTTTTTTTTTATACATTTTACTTTCGATTTTAAACGCCAATCAACATTATTACCTTTGTTCAAAATGTGAACGATATACTCAAAGTATGTGTGTTAATCGAACATAATTATCTTCTTGTTTCTTATAGTCTCATATAATGACAAAGCAAACTCTAAACATTTAATTCCATATTACATTTTTTGTATTTGTGTATTGATAATCTGTATCACATGTCGTTCGTGGTGTGTTGTATATAGAGAATAATACATTGCCTCTTCCATATCAAAGCCAGTATCAGCCTGAGACCCCAATATCAGCCGAAGGACCAAAGGTCCGAGGGATGATATTGGTCGACGGCTGATACAGGCTTTCATATGGAAAAAGGATACATATTATTATATTTGTTATATACTTAACTTATACTTTTAATAAAATTAAAAAAAACCACGGAATTGTACAAACTGATTTTAAATACTATTTAAAAGTGTTTTGCATATGTGTTGAATAAAAATATGAGATATAATTGTTTTAACAAACATTCAGGTAGCTACAGAACCCACAAAAAATATAACTGCTCCAAAACATTTGTTAGGATTTGAAGTTTTCATTTGCACTTAAAAATGACGACTGTAACATTTTTTATTATTCTCTTCTGTAAACATGCACAAATGCCGAAACGAAAAAGGCAGAGGAGTTCCACAAGGGTTGTGATTCGCATCCGTATCAGCCCTACAGGGCTGATAACCTGTATCAGCCACGGATGCCGATACGGGTTTTGTGATTTCATCTGTATCACATATGCAAAAACCTGTATTTATTAATATGTATGTAATAAACTGCTGTGCAATCAATATTTATGATTGAAACAGAGTAAATTGCATTGATTGTTGATGATGAAGAAGAAATATCATACCGACAACCACTGAATATTAGGCAAACTGCTGATAGTTATGAAAATTTCATTAATTCGGTAAGAACAGTAGACAAATTATATAATAAGTCACCAGCTAATGCTGCTACCAAACAGATAGATCCCTCCTCTGCAGCAGTTCATTAGGATGTCCGTTTTTCTTGATGTTTTCAGAAAAAAATATCTAATGAGTGTTTACTAAATACTAAAGTTATATAAACCAAGGGCTATATATCATGCTACAAAATGATCATGTAAGGGAGGATATAGTCTGTCTTGTTTATTTCTTGGAGATGCATCCAATATTTGTTTCACAAGTGGTATATTAAAAAGCGTAATCGCATAAGGACAGTATATTTTTATCTTTAAGGTTGCATACCCGCCGCTCGGTTTTCTGATTTCAAAGAAAAACAATAAAATTACAAAAAGAAGTGAGTTTGTTCCCAGACAGCAAACGCTTTGACGGAATCGAGATTTGTTTTTGTTCGGGGCCGAGGTTTTATATCGGTATCAATTTTGTAAGGCAGCAACTTCCTGTCTAATATGTCGAGGAAAAATGTTCACATTTAACTGCAGTTTGTGTTTATAATGGCCTAGTTTAGTCTAAAATCTGTTTGCGGGGACTGAAAATGCTGAATTCATCCTTTTAAAAAGATTAAACTGTCTTGTCTGACCGATATGTAATTATTGCATGTCGATGTGTTGCAAGTAAAACGGAACCGGTTAAGTCACTCGAGCATCCTAAACGCAGAATAAAATGAAATTCTAACATCATTTGTTAAAAAAAGTTAACATATTTCTAAAGCTACATTGTTTTATAACGATGCCCATGCTTAACAACTCTGACAACGCATCACTGTTAAGGTTGCATATGCTTAAATTACCAAGAAATATGTCATCAAAAACGAGCTACAAATATGATGGTCGTATTAATCAAAACTCGCATACAGCTTTTCCCAAAATAGTATTAGCTTACCTCAAGTGATCTATGTGTTACGACACACATGTGCATTTACCGTCATCACGTGCCTATCACGTGACATCGATATTTATAGATATTTTACTATGTCACACATATTTTTCAATATGGCAAGGGCATACTCCCGCTGTACATTTATTTGTTTTGCATGTATAATTTAAATGTGATCTCCTTCACCCAAAAATCACTGCTGCTTTAATGGAATCGAGTTAATTACAACGCCATATCCAAAAATATACTCGACAATCCATCATTTACGGGGGTATCACGTCATTTTTCATCAACGAATAAGACATATCCGGAGAATAAAACAAAGCAGCAGCATTTTTCAGTTACCTCAAAACCTTCTTGATCACTGAGTAAAATATCAAAAGTATCCATCCAGGTGATGCCCTTGCGAAAATGCGTTGAAGATGATGTACATATATTTCCTTAACTTAACCCCCTTTTCAAACGCAATGCCGATCTAGATTTCGGCTAAGGGAAATAACTCTGTAGATATAGTGTTGCGGGAAATTTGAACTACATTACGAGCATTTTGCGATATTTTCCCTTGGTTGTGTTGCTTGAGGCAAAATTGTAACTTAAGTAGAAATAAATATCATACATTTATAAATTTCAAGTGACAGCGTGGGTCAGTAATTCATCAAAAGAAAAAAAAAACATGAGAGATAACTACGACATGCATTACCTCTTCATATTCCATGCGCGGATCCAGAAAGTTTTTCCGGGGGGGGGGGTCCGACAGTTATTTGAGTTTGCCAGGAAGGGGGGGTCCAAGGTAGAATTTTGTAATGTAATTTAAATAAATTTGAATTTTGCAGGGGGGGTCTGCATCACCCTAGCTGACCCCCCCCCCCCCTCAAATAAAAATAAAAAAAGATCCGTGCATGTATTCAGCGACAATCAAAGCCGTGCAATTTTTCATTTTATGTTTTACCTAAATCAATAATTGGTGAATGAAATATATTTTAAAACACATTCTTTCTCATAATTGCTGGGTTTTTTTTTTTTTTTGAAAATATTCCTCATCATTGCTGTTAATTTTTAAGAAAGGACAAGCACAAAACTCTTACCCCCACCCCCTTCTTAATGAACAAATACTCAAAGAACAATACATGAACAATGTAAATTCCTAGATTTTGAGTGTTGATCACAACAACAAATACTAAATTTGTCAAACATTTATTATTCATTTTTAAGGGAATATTGAAAAAATAACTCATAGTCAGGAAACTGTTAACAAATAAATCATGGTTTAAATAAATAATATTTGCATATTAAGATTAATTTTGACTGTTTAAGTTTTAAATATCATTGCTAATAATTAAAAAAAAAACAAGAGTTGCAAAATCCTTAGCTCAGATTCAACATATAAATACATGTACTAAGGTTAGGTATGTATATTTATAATTAACATATATAATCATGTTGATATTTCTGTTTGGAGGTTATAAATGCACATAATTGTTTTCCTCATACAAAATCATGCCGATTGTCTCCACATAAGAAAAGCTGGGTAACAGGCAGGAACATAGGGAGGTAGAACCAGCCAATTCACCAATTGATGCAGATAGTCTCACGCATAAGCCTACAAAGTTTAACATAACATTATATATTTTAGCACTTGCACTTTACAACAGTATAACCTAAACAATGTAAAATGACGAAAAATGAACTTTCACCCTGGGAAATCTTTTTTGATAAAATACAACCCTATGAGCAAAGAATTAGCCTCTGATGTTTATTCAAAGTTCTTGTAAACAATAGTGAACACAAAAGATGCCAAGATGGACACACCGTTACATAGAAGAATAATTGGAAATGCCACTTGGACATTTACATGTTATGATGTATTTTATGTTCTTTTTTCCTAAATTTTGATTTCTTTATATAATAAATATAAATATATATAATTATTAACATTACAGATTTTCTTGTGGCAATTAACAAATGTTCCCAATATACTGAAGAAAATCAAGAGAACTTAATACTCCAAGATGACTTACAATGTAGATATATAAATGTTTACAATAGCAGAAAGAACCCCCCCCCCCCCCCCCATTAAAACAATCTTTATCGTCAAGGGATAATGCTAAGCAATCAATGTTTGCGATATAGTGTATACTCTTAGAGCAAGTTTAATTACATTTCCAGCAGAATGAAAACACACAAATACATGCAGGGTAGTCTCCACCTACAGAATATATATGTAAGGCACTATTTTTTTTTAAATCGTACCAAAAACATGTTAAATGCAATTGGATAAATTCAACTTAGGGGCTGAAGCAGTTGATTGTAATGAGTCACTGGAGCATACAGCATATGGAATCAAACACCATGACACGGGTACCCGACATCTTTCACCTCTTCTACACAACAAAACAAGTAGTATAGGAGTCTACAAATGAAATACATGTATAAGCTACAGCGTAAATGAAATCATCAAATTACCAGTTATTTAGACTTGAACTCAAATTTTATGCAGCGATACAAGTAATAGTTGATCAATATGAAGTCTTTGAGGCTGGTGATCAGCTAATAAAGGTGTGAAAGACAAAAAATAGCACCTCGTATTTTGAAACCTCAAAGCTATCACTCTTTTTCTTTCTAGATAATGTATTCCGGTCAATTAAAACAAATAAAGTCAAAATTATACAGTGCACTACATAAAAGCTTTGAATCGACATAACCGCCTTAACTCCAGATAAGTCTCAACGAAATGTTTTGACTGACCCCTGTCATTGAAAGCAAGGTGTACAGTAATTGAATGAGGCGAGTTGAATGAAGGTGATAACAATCTAGTTGTAGCTATTAACAATGTATTGCTACCAAACAAGGATAACTGTATTGCTTAGAAAAATGTTTTAATTGTCTGCAAGGACAGTCAATGCGCCTGACAAATAATTTCATTTAAAAAATGTTCTGATAATTTAAACATGTTAAAAAAACCTGATCATGTTGATAGTTCAGATGACACGGGTACCCCGCACCTTTCATTTAAAAAAATGTTCTGATAAATTAAACATGTTAAACAACCTGCATGATCATGTTGATAGTTAAGACAGGTCAGCAAAACAATACAATATTAGAGACTCAGAGATAATAATTCCCACAACAATTGACCTATCTTGAATTTTTGTATCATCTTTTTTATTCTAGACCATAATTTTACATATACTGGTAATATAATTATGACACACTGTTATATTGAAATTAATTCTAAATAAAAATTAAGACTATTTAATGTCTATGTAAACAAGGTGAGCAGTGTGACATTTTTATTTGAAGCCACATGGATCAGCAGTCAGAAGTGATACTTTAAGGCAATTTGCCAGAGTAAAAATGATTTATTTTAATTAATTGGTACACATGCAAAAAACATAATATTGATTATATACCAGTCCATGTAAATATACCAACACAGTCTAAAACAGTGGCACTACTTATTATCTACATTGATACATGTAAGGCGTCGCTGATAAATAATCAATGTGGAACTGGAAGGTTGTGCATTCAGGTAAAATCTGATGTCTGATGGGGAAAAGCTGATAAATCGCCATCGACATTTATTTGTCCAAGACGTTTTCAACAAGTTGGATTTAAATACTCTTTAAATATTCTTTAAATAATAAGTTATATGCAATTAAAGTATTGATATACATAATCATTTGTGTAACAAAATGACATGCTAGTGCTATGAAAAGTAATAAAACTTCATTATTATTTACAACATGCGGTAGTAGGAAAACACATCTCGATCTGTACATCCCATTGTTGTTTCAGCATACAATAAGTACTGCGTTTACATTCTTTATCATACTGTTTGCGTTAGTTTATGGAATGATTTGTCCAATCCTTACCATATCTCCTGCATAGTTCGACATCCACACGCATAGTATCAATCCACAACATCTCGGCGCACATGTTTACATCAATTCTTGCCATTTTGCTATCAGCAAAAAATAGTCGACGCGTTACGGATCGATACAAGCGTCGGAAGGGAGCGGATCGGAACAAAACGACAATTAATGTTTTCATTGAAAATAAGTAAATAATGATCATTATTGCACAATGAGGGGTTTAATATTTGATTTAACTCTCTCTCAACAAGAAATTGAATCCAAAAACTAATCAACTACCAATAATAGATGTTATTTACGTTCAATTACATATCTAATGAATATTCATGAGTTCAAAGTTGATCAAAATAAGACCCGCCTCCAAATTCCAGCCTTAACTGTGCTGCGTATACAATATTTATAAATACCATTCCTTATTTGTACCTTTTTATGCAATTTTGTTTCATTGGTATTAACGAAGTTCCCCTTCACAAATAAATTGGAGAACTAGTTTTACCTTTCTAAAATGTCTATAGGATACAACTATAACTAAATATTCTTAAAATGATAAATGACTCGATCCCTATAAATTGACAAATGAACAATGTTACATGCAATAACAAATGTGTATGTCTAATATTCTATTGAATTATTCCAGTGATATGTTTTACAGATAACATCTTTTTCACATTCTAAAATATCATGGTACACATGATTAGGCTACACGCCACTATCATGAAGTTGCCATTTATTATATTAATAAAATAAAAACGATGTGGAAAAAAAAACCCAACAGAACTTTACAATTTTGTATTGTGTAAACATTTAAAAAAATGTTAGTTAAAAGGGTTTTTTTTCCTCCTCCTTCGGAACCTCATCATTTGGTTGTTCGTAAACCTAAAAATAAAACAATGCTGGCCTAAGTTTGTCAAAGATATAAATTCAATTGGAAACAGCCCAAATTAAACATCAAAATTATAAACCTTAGAATCATATATCTAATAACTAAATTATAGACTAAAAAAATCTGTCTTATGATGCATCACTTACGCATGATGCATTCATTCATTAAATATACTATTTATTATTGTATAAGGATAATCATCACCCTAATTGGTATAAATTGGCAATATTGATAATATTATCAAAACTTAATAAATGAAAGGTCATTCACTCTAACACCAAAGTACAGTATTGACACCTATACATCCATTTTAACCCTGCCCTAGAGTCCAAACACATATTCCAGGTGACATAAAAATGAAAATTTCAGTGGAGGACTTCATGTTAAACATAAGTTTAAGTCATTTTTATAGAAATATGTGAGAATAGAGAAGACATTTTGTAAACGTTATTTGTTTTAACACTACAAGACTTTAACCCGTACGTGCACGGGTTGACATTACATATCGGACATTTACGAAATAGGTACATCGACACACCTTATTATTGACATTTACATAACAAAGCTGTAAGCCCATAATTACATGTACAGGTATCCTATTAATTTCACTACACTTTCCATCGTCTCAATAATCTAACGGTGTAATTCACAGTAAAAAAAAATTCTTAATTTTAAAACGAATTATTTTAACCCCCCCCCCCCCTTACACAGATTGTGACGTTGTAGCAGCTTTACGTCATTTGCCGTTGTATGACGTTATTTTTTCCCCGCGGCGCTCTTGCAATAACGTGAAGGAAAACCCCGATCTATAAAGTAAAGTTTGCAGTGCACTAGTCACGCATTTCGTCGATAAATACTGAGTAGGTCGTTTTAATTATTGATTTTGTAGATATTGTGACTGTACATAACTTGAATTGGGGTAATCTGGTAATTGAATGGCCCTATTCAATTTGTTCAATTTTTAGACGGGGTCACGTGACCCCGTCTATTGTTGATGTCTTGACGTTGTTGTCACTTTCATTTCACACTGATGTCACAGGGGTATACCTCTTTCAGAGAATAGAGGCGCGTTCCAAAGATGGATGATAAAAATCTGATAAGTGGTTTAAAGAGGTTCGATCCTCTGATTTTGGGTAGCCATTTTAAAAAGTGTAGTAAGGGACTATATTTTGTGGCGGAAGGTTTTTAAGAAGAAAATGAACATTTTTCATAACTCAGTTGTTTTAGAGAACCCTAATTTTAGCTTTCTTATCTTCCGTGCCGACCAAATTTTCAGATAGTTTATGCATTGGAATATCTTCGTATTGTTTCAAAAAACATATTTCAACAATATTTCAATATTTCTATCGACATATATTGGCATGTTTAAGTGATATTTCATAAAAGTAAAGAAAAAAATTAACTCCAATTTACCCCTAAAATTAGCTTATTTCATGCCATATCTCAAAATTTTCTTTATAGACCCATACGTTTGGTTTTATTTTCTGAATATTTAAGTTTTTTTTGACAAGTTTGAGACTTTTAAATTACTTAATTGCATGTTGAATCGTTTATGAATAAAAATAGTATTTTTTCAGTGCAAAAGGTCAAAATATCAATAAAATGAAGAAATTGCAAACTTTTTCATTATGAGAATTTTAATTTTATTAATTCTAAATAATGTAAATTTGTATTTGATACCATGGTTCATTTCGATAAAAAAAATTATAGAGGGAAAGGCGTTTATGTGCAATTTGCACTTTCAGTGCAGAAAGGTCATATTAAATACACCGTAGCACCGAAAGGAGCATATAGACCCCAACATTTTGTTTTGAATTTTGGTTTAGATATGCGTCTAGATATTTAAAAAATACTTTAGAAAAAAACTTAGAGACTTTTGATCGCAGGATCCAACGTCCTTAAAGTTATTGGCACTATCGTAAGGGAATGTAAATAAAATATAAGAGGAAAGTACTCAGTTCTGTTGATTATTACAAAAGTCTCATTATCTTATTGCGAAGCAATATTAATAAAACTGTTTTGTAAAATCAATTAATGATTCTGGTGACCTCGTTTATTAGATAGGTACTGAAGCAGTTGAGTTATATCGTTAGTTTTTTTATAGGGGTTGTTGTTGTTTTGTTTTTGGGGGGTTATTTTGTGCTGACGAAATAAATTACAAACACAATAGCTTAAAATAGTTTTATATATGTGTTGAAAAATATCCCTCTAACAATTCAAAAGTCGGTTATGGAATCAAAAGAAAGATTTCATTATCTTTAACCTGTGTCATATTAAAAAGATGTCATTTAACGAGAGCAGTAAAGATCAATTTGCCCTGGCGACTTTTGCCACATGAAAACAATTTGAAAATAAATGAATTTATTTAAAATACATGCGTTCACCATATATAGGTCGCATATGAATCACAATGTATTTCTGTATCTACGCAGGCAGTGGTAATTTATCAAGGTTTAAATTCGCTGTCAAACGAATGAAAAAAGTCAAGGCAAATGCATGTCTTATTATGTATGTCACTTATAAGATACAATGTTCCGTACATCATCAAATGAATGCAGTTGATATATAAACTTCAGTCTAGGATGTTTTTTTTTAACGTTTGCATCTTGATAAATTTATGTATGAAATTTGATCTCAACAAACATTAATCTAAATTAAAATTCTAGAAGATAAAACCACACCAAGACAAAGGCAAAGAAAATACGCAATCTACAAACCTTTGTTTGGTAACAATAGGTGTTTTGTTATATCAAAATATCAAAAAATGAAACAGATGACTTAGAAACTGTGTAATCTTTCATTTCAAGTTAACTGAGATAAATCGAGTCGAAGTAAAAATATAAGTAACAAATATTTATTGATAATAATCGATATACATAATTGTCAAGATGCATGTCACAGACAGTAAATTATTTGTTTTTTCATGTGCAAGTCTTTTAATAAATAGAAATGAAACTAACCAAAAGTCCCGTCCATGAAGCATGGTCTTGACAAAAGATACGTAATAAATCATTTTGTAAATATGGCGTTTTGCAGTTTTCTGTTTCAAAATTACAATAATAATCATAAACACAATCCACATTTGTTTTTAAAGTTTTCATTCAGCATCTGGCGCAGTCTTTCCTGTTTGATATACCATGAATAATATAACATGAATTGTGTCTTACATTGTTATTAATTGTATGGCGGGTTGTTAGATAGTTATATTTTCTAATTTTTTACGTCTTCATGTGTTTTTCTGTTTAAGAAAATATTTTTAATAATTTAATAATTTAAATTTTTGAAAGTTTATTATGAAATACAATAAAAAAAAACAATTAGTGCTCCGTAACGTGTCTTCTGACAAGCCATGAGTTATGGTCGAATAAATATTAGCAAATACTCGTTATTCACTTAAATTAATAACATCCTTATTTTTTTCATTTTTATTGTCGATTTTCTCTTGTTCTTGTAATGACTTTCTTTGTGATTTTTTTTTCAATGCTATTGATAAATATTTTATCTTATAAACGTGAAAAAAACTATTTGATAAAAAATATTAAAAATTGAATTTAAAAAATACGATCAATGCCATCATAAAACCATTGCAATATAAAGACCAGAATATCGTTTACTGAAACAAAATGATTGATTGGTTTAATTTCAAGGAGATAGATATACTTAATAACTTTTCAACTTCAAAATTTAATAATTAAATTGGCACTTGTGCAGAAACAGTTGCTTAAATTTTTTTTTATTTTTCTTAATTTTAGTCACTAAATATTCAACTTAATTATTACTCGTTTCTTTTTGAAAGAATCGTTAAGTTATTATTGCTAATTAACAAGTGCCTATCTTAGAGCAAATCTAATAAACCAGTGCAGTAAGTTCCTAGCTAATTGGTTGTATGTCAAATCTGAGTCTGAATTAAAATTACATTTACGCAATTAAACTATTTGCTTACACAGGAAAAATTGAAGATTGTTGAAGTTTAGCATCATATCTTCATATCCGAAATTATTTAGTTAAAAGTACACCTATTAAAGAAAATGCCTAATACACAGCAGTAAAATATCTTACTTTCCAGTTTTAACTCTAAAATTAGATAATTGGCTGATTCTCCCCATCGGTCTAGGTCGCCACTGGATGAAATATCTGGTTTCAGCGCTGCGGAAACCCTTTGGAAACTCTGCGGAAACTTAAGGTTACTTTAAGTTTTCGACAGGTTTCAGCACGGAAACTTCAAGTTTCATTAGGTGTCCGCAGTGCTGAAACTTAGGCTGTCCATGAATCCAAATGGTTTCCGCAACGGAAACTTACTGAAACTTAAAGTTTCTGCATAGTTTCAATCTCCATATACGTTTGGGATACATATTGTTTACAAATGGTTTCCGCGACGGAAACTTACTGAAACTTGAAGTTTCTGCATAGTTTCAACCTCCATATACAATTGGGAAACATATTGTTTACAAAGGGTTTCCGCAACTGAAACTTACTGAAACTTTTTATATTTTTGCTTTCACAAAAGCTGAGCAAGATTTCTACTTTATGTAAAAACAAAACAATTTCAAACAGTTCCAAATTTATTTTGTTCAAAAATCTGAAATTGTTTCCAATAATAAATAAAATACAGCCAAGATACAATAATGGAGAAACATCCATATGGCAATTCCCTTATTAGGGACTTTTATTTAAAAAATGATAAAATTGCACAAGAAAAAAAACTCCCATAGAAATCTTTACATTTGTATTTTTTTTTATATCAATTAAATGCCTATCAAATCTCCCTTTAAAAATGCAACAAAGATCTTACTTTTTTTAAAATATGAATGCAATTTACAAAATAACTGCACGTACATGAATAAACAAAGAAAACTTCACTGTTACATGAACATGATACACTTGTCTCAATTTGTTTTGAACTACAATGAATATGTACACCATAAAATCTTTTTTAAAAGTCTAAAAAGTCCATCTTTAGAAAAAAAAAACAAAAACAAAAAAAAAAACCATACACTACAAGATAGTAATTGACTATAGAGGTATGACCAAGATTTGATTTGAATATGTATGTCAATTAATTCCAAAATGAGGTCAAAGTGACCCACTAACGAGTTGGGATAAACATTTTCTTTGTTAGTTATATAATCTAATGTTTTACAATAGAACAGGATTTGATATCATTTATTTGATAATCCATCAAGTCCAAAGTGAACTTCTCATTTCCACCCATGATGTACCAACTGATCAGATTTTGATATCATAAGCCTGTCAGTATTTAAGAGATGACCCAGAGGGAGATATGAAAAGCTTGGCCGATAAAAAGCTAACAATGGAGCAGTCTGTCAAATCATGTGGAAAAATATGATGTACACATTTAATTAATTATGCTGATTGCAACACACTTCATTCCTGATGAATAATCTTCTTTACACACGGTTTACTTTCCTACATTTCACTACTTTACCTACATTAATATTTTTAAATCCAAGATATGAAGTAAAATATACATTGTTTATATATGTCAAGTATTACTACATGTACATGTACTTGCTTTTTGTAGCATGAATGTATAAAGTACAAAGTATCACACAGATCATTCACCTTACAATTCTCATCAATACCAGCATTTTACTTATGATATAAAAGCTAATTCCAATATTAGTTACATAACACAAATTAAAATAAAGCCCACATGGAAACAACTTTCCATGAAAGTAATTTTGTTAGATAAAAATTGTAATACATGGGGTATATGTTGTCTTTATATATTTTCATATACGACATAATTGAATATTGTTTGGTGTATTTTATCATTTCTATGACCCATGCATTCATCTCCTAATGCAGTGTTTTTACATTTAAGATTGGTTTCTTAATTTTTCATATATTGCTGCAAATAAAAATTAAGTTATCAATAAATGTTTAAACAAAGAAAATGGAAAAAAAAAGTAGTTAACACTTATCAACTTGGAGCCAGGAGGTGTGAGGATATATGTCACATGGAGTCTAATATTTCATGCAATATTTGCAAATATAACAGATTATTTAAGAAAATGAAAGTTAATATATGCAAGATCTAATCAATCATTTAATAAGTCAAAACCATGTGATTTTCTAAGATTCTAGCTTACAGACAGACATTGTTATATACTGGTATTTGATCATATAAAAAAAGTACCATTATAGTTTGTAGGTTTTTTGGAATAAGAATACTTTACAGTTAAAAAGTCTTGTTCTGCAGAGGTTTAGTTGGGTCGTAGAGATGTGTCCATTCGAATCAATAAGGAGTGTCCTTGGCTGTTGTTGATGTAACCTGAGTCGTAGTTTATGGAAATAGGCCTTTTTGGGGGATTTTCGAGCATTGTCCCGACCGGTGAAGCACTCATATGATCACATCATGGTTACAGCAGACTTAGTAGTTCTGGGCAGTGGTAGCATTAAAATTCTTCTTCTTGCGATGAACTTGTTCCTATCACTGGGCTGTACTTTATGGCTGTTCTATTTATCTTAAACAAGAATAATAAGGTTTCATTTAGATTGTTAAACAATAAACGTTCAGCCTAACATGTAATAAAAGCATTCTGGATAACATTCTGAATACAGAACACTGGATGAAATATCTGGTTTCAGCACTGCGGAAACCCTTTGGAAACTCTGCGGAAACTTAAGGTTACTTTAAGTTTCCGACAGGTTTCAGCACGGAAACTTCAAGTTTCATTAAGTTTCCGCAGTGCTGAAACTTAGGCTGTCCATGAATCCAAATGGTTTCCGCAACGGAAACTTACTGAAACTTGAAGTTTCTGCATAGTTTCAATCTCCATATACGTTTGGGATACATATTGTTTACAAATGGTTTCCGCGACGGAAACTTACTGAAACTTGAAGTTTCTGCATAGTTTCAACCTCCATATACAATTGGGAAACATATTGTTTACAAAGGGTTTCCGCAACTGAAACTTACTGAAACTTTTTATATTTTTGCTTTCACAAAAGCTGAGCAAGGTTTCTACTTTATGTAAAAACAAAACAATTTCAAACAGTTCCAAATTTATTTTGTTCAAAAATCTGAAATTGTTTCCAATAATAAATAAAATACAGCTAATATACAATAATGAAGAAACATCCATATGGCAATTCCCTTATTAGGGACTTTTATTTAAAAAATGATATAATTGCACAAGAAAAAAAAACTCCCATAGAAATCTTTACATTTGTATTTTTTTTTCATCTCGATTAAATGCCTATCAAATCTCCCTTTAAAAATGCAACAAAGATCTTACTTTTTTAAAAATATGAATGCAATTTACAGAATAACTGCACGTACATGAATAAACAAAGAAAACTTCACTGTTACATGAACATGATACACTTGTCTCAATTTGTTTTGAACTACAATGAATATGTACACCATAAAATATTTTTGAAAAGTCTAAAGTATCCATCTTTAAAAAAAAAATACACTACAAGATAGTAGTTGACTATAGAGGTATGACCCAGATTTGATTTGAATATGTCAATAAATTCCAAAATGAGGTCAAAGTGACCCACTTACAAGTTGGGATAAACCTTTTCTTTGTTAGTAATATAAGCTAATGTTTTACAATAGAACAGGATTTGATATCATTTTTTTGATAATCCATTAAGTCCAAAGTGAACTTTTCATTTCCACTCATGATGTACCAACTGATCAGATTTTAATATCATAAGCCTGTCAGTATTTTTAAAATAGATGACCCAGAGGAAGATATGAAAAGCTTGTTGGCCAATAAAAAGCTAACAATGGAGCAGTCTGTCAAATCATGTGCAAAAATATGATGTACACATTTAATTAATTATGCTGATTGCAACACACTTCATTCCTGATGAATATTCTTCTTTACACACGGTTTACCTTCCTACATTTCACTACTTTACCTACATTAATATTTTTAAATCCAAGACATGAAGTAAAATATACATTGTTAATATGACAAGTATTATTACAAGTACATGTACTTGCTTTTTGTAGCATGAATGTATAAAATACAAAGTATCACACAGATCATTCACCTTACACTTCTCATCAATACCAGCATTTTACTTACGATATAAAAGCTAATTCCAATTATATATTAGTTACATAACACAGATTAAAATAAAACCCACATGGAAACAACTTTCCATCCAAGTAATTTTGTTATATAAAAATTGTAATACATGGGGTATATGTTGTCTTTATATTTTTTCATATACGACATAATTGAATATTGTTTGGTGTATTTTATCATTTCTATGACCCATGCATTCATCTTCTAATGCAGTGTTTTTACATTTAAGATTGGTTTCTTAATGTTTCAAATATTACTGCAAATAAAAACTAATTTATCAATAAATGTTTAAACAAAGAAAATGGAAAATAAAGTAGTTAACACTTATCAACTTCGAGGTGTGAGGATATATGTTACATAGAGTCTAATATTTTATGCAATATTTGCAAATATAACAAATTATTTAAGAAAATGAAAGTTAATATCTGCAAGGTCTAATCAATCATTTAATAAGTCAAAACCATGTGATTTTCTAAGATTCTAGCTTACAGACAGACATTGTAATATACTGGTATTTGATCATATAAAAAAAGTACTTTTATAGTTTATAGGTTTTTTGAAATGAGAATACTTTACAGTTAAAAAGTCTTGTTCTGCAGAGGTTTAGTCGGGTTGTAGAGATGTGTCCATTCGAATCAATAAGGAGTGTCCTTGGCTGTTGTTGATGTAACCCAAGTCGTAGTTTATGGAACTAGGCCTTTTGGGGGGACTTTCGAGCATTGTCCAGACCGGTGAAGCACTCATATGATCACATCATGGCTACAGCAGACTTAGTAGTTCTGGACAGTGGTAGCATTAAAATTCTTCTTCTTGCGATGAACTTGTTCCTTTCACTTGGCTGTACTTTGTCTGTTATATTTATCTTAAACATGAATAATAAAGTTTCATTTAGATTTTTAAACAATAAACATAAGTCATTCAGCCTAACATGTAATAAAAGCATTCTGAATAAAATTCTGAATACAGAAGCTACTATGCAGTTGCCAGTTGCTGTTTAAACTATGTCATATAATGACTACAGTAGTATCTGGTCTAAAATGTTTCATTTTATGTTTGAAGCTATGTTATTTTCATTTTGATTCAATTATTGTTTGTTGAACAATGGAAAAACTTATCAACAGTACGTGTGTTTCACCCCCCCCCCCCCATCAACCTCCTTTTCAAGAACTTAGACCTGGATTTCCAAAAAATTACTACAGTAAATTATAAACATCCAACACATGTATAAGTTAATGGTGAAAATAATCAATTTCAAAGCAATACCTTGCGTTCACATCGTCCAGCTGGTCAAAACATTCACCCGAATCACCGAACAGAGGATGCAACTAATCACCGGAAACATTGACTTTGTATGCTGTCAATGCTGAAAAAGAAAAACGTGAAAGATTTCATTTTCCGGATTTAATTAATAAATTTTTTTCGTTACATTTAGAGTTTGTAAATTGTATAATGTGCGAAAGATTCATTGTTCGTGTTGTTTACCAACCAAGCATTCATATATTAGGGACGTTTATATAATTATATATGTGTATATACCCTGGATAATCTTGATTATCATGCATAATGATAAAGTTGGTTAATGGTTAACTTGGTCAAAACGTATATTTAAAAGAAATACGGTAATAAAAATTAAAACGCCGAACCAAGAAAGTTTGAAAAAATGACGCCATCTTGATTTGATGGCACGAGATCTCGTTTACAAATGAGAGATAAATTAGAGTCTTGAAAATGTTATTGGGAGTATCTATATTGTGAATTAAGTTACCTTGACATGAGTTCTTCGTTCCTGCATTATCTCCTTGTTGTAGAGGCTATTAATGCTTCTCAATTCTCCATTTTACAACAGCACCTTCTTGTCCATTTTAACCTTCGCTCGGACTCATAAAGTGCGCCAATACTGACCAATCAGAACCCGCTAAATCTTTGAAAAGTGCATCTTGGGATAGTTTAAAATGAATAATGTTTAATCAAAATTATCATTTTTTACCGAATAGTATACTTTTTACATGTATATTTATTTTAAATAAGAACTGTCGGGGTCAGTATTTCCTGGTTAAATACGACAAAGTATTGGCGTGTGTTTGTTACAATTGTATTTGTAACACGTGATTAACCAAAAAAAAAAATGGCCGACCGTTTGTTTACAAATGTCTAATGAAATTAAACAAGTTTTAATGAGACATATGTATCAGATTTTGTCTTTAACTATATTTTATTTACATGTACTGATGATTTTGCCAAACTAGATATGATAGAGCCATATATAGTTTACTGACAAGTTAGTCTTGACTTGTCCAATTTTCACCGCGATTCTAAGCACGGTCATATTCTTATTCAAAACAGAGAGGTGTGAAAATATTATGTTCATCACAGAGCAGGTTCTGCATGAACACACAGAAATCACAAATATAATTAGATGCCGATCAATTAACGGGGTCCGGTTAACAGCGTTCACCCGTACGGTGAATTTACAACTACGATGAATTGATGGCAATCATTTTACAGTTACACATGTGTACTGATTGGTCATGCGATGAACAGTACGTTAAGAATACTTATGAAATTAAAATACAAACGCGTTAAACAAGCCGGGAAGTAAGACGTACACGTCGGACTGATATATAAACAAAATATAATTTTAAATATTTGGTATACTTTCTACATCAAATGTTTACGAATGTATAATCATATTTTATAAAATGGGATTAAAATCACGTGCACCACATGGCTAGTGCTGGATTTTAAACTGATTTTGTAATATAACGTATAACGTCAGTAAAATTATAAATAATGCTTATTTTATCTTATAACAGAAACATGTGCATGTTTCATAAACATGTATCAATATCTGTGTTTACAGTACATAAAGTAAATACAAAGTATAGAAATGCACGAATCACATAGGGGTCGAACCCGGGGGGGGGGGGGGGCTTAGTGCAAAGTTAGACTTAACCAATAGGCATATAGCCCCCCCCCCCCACTTTTTCTCGCCGGAATTGTAATTGTTCCTAAATTTACCTTAAAAGATTGAGAAGTTGGAGTAATAGGCATGCTAGCCCCCCCCCCCGACACGGATTAGGAATTTCATGATTTTGGTAAAAAAAATTTGGGTAGGGAAATTTATTTTCGGAAGTATATAGTATAGGTATAACCCCCCCCCCCCCCCCCGACACGGATTAGGAATTTCATGATTTTGGTAAAAAAAATTTGGGTAGGGAAATTTATTTTCGGAAGTATATAGTATAGGTATACCCCCCCCCCCCCCCCCCCCCACACGGATTAGGATTTTCATGATTTTGGGAATTACGGTTTTTTTTAGGGTTTTTCCTGATTATTTCTGAGGATTAGTCTAGCCCCCCCCCCCCACTTTCAATTTGCTTCCGACGCCAGTGAATCATGATACAGTCATACATGCAGTAAAGTCTGAAATGCATGTAAATAATTAAACAATTATTATATTAGACTCAAACTCCAAGTGGGTTTTACTTGTTATTATCAACTGTAGAATAAAACATGTGTTGGCGTGGTATTAAAAAAGAAATGAATTAGCCCTAAACTTCAGGTTGTACGAATATTTGGTACGATTTGTAAAAAATTACAACGACTTTACCTTAATTTGTTTGCTTAATTAGTTACTGTACCTCAAGGTTCATTCAAATGATAACTAAATGATTTTAAAAGAAGGAGTCTTACAAAATAGGTATATTAATTTGTTTTACTAAATAATTATAATTTACTTATCAGTTTTACTAACTCAGGTACACACAAATTGAAAAAAAAAAATTCCCGGCGGGCTCCAGTTATAAACTCACGCTTCGTACTGTGTATATGTTATGTAACAGTCTTTTGTTCACTCCTGACAGAAAAAACCATGCAATCCACACAGAATATACAGGAAAATCACAAAGGAGGTCACCTGGACAAAGAATGTATACACATGTATACACGTGCCAGAGTACCTAAGATTAATGATTTCATCATATGCATTAAACAAGATCAGACATCAGTTTTTCTTTTCAAATTCAATTAATTACTTAGTAAGGTTCTTAATCGCCTTATTTGCCACATTTGAAGATAGTTACATGTATACATATAGTTTCAGTCACGCTGAAACCTTACTATACATTTTAGTATGTACGGATTCATTATCATTAGGCTAGAATTAAACTTAAACCTGTTGAAAATAAATGATATCACTATTAAACTCAAATCAATTTTAGTAATAGTTTCAGCAATGCGTAAACCATCAGGAATCTTAACTTAAAGTTTCAGCATACTGAAACCTAGCAGAAATGTTCTGAAACTGATTGATATTTCCATAATAATTTACACAACTTTTCACATGATTCAAATTTAGTTTCCGCATTGCGGAAACCATCAGGAATCTTAACTTAAAGTTTCAGCATACTGAAACCTAGCGGAAATGTTCTGAAACTGATTGATATTTCCATAAAAATTTACACAACTATTCACACGATTCAAATTTAGTTTCCGCATTGCGGAAACCATCAGGAATCTTAGACTTAAGTTTCTGCTGACTGAAACCTAACGGATACTTGCTGAATCGATATAATGGTTTCCGCATTGCGGAAACTATACATGAAACTTCAACTTCAAGTTTCAGCAAGGTTTCCATATAGTTTCAGTTTTGCTGAAACTTGATTTTTCATCCAGTGGAAGCTACTATAAAGTTGCCAGTTGCTGTTTAAACTATGTCATAACTATGAAAATAAGTGTGTTTCACACCCCCCCCCCCCCCATCAACCCCCTTTTCAAGAACTTAGACCTGGATTTCCCAAAAATTACTACAGTAAATTATAAACATCCAACACATGTATATGTTAATGGTGATAAGAATCAATTTCAAAGCAATACCTTGCGTTCACATCGTCCAGCTGGTCAAAACATTCACCCGCATCACCGAACAGAGGATGCAACTAGTCACCGGAAACATTAACTTTCTATGCTGTCAATGCTGAAAAAGAAAAACGTGAAAGATTTCATTTTCCGGATTTAATTAATAATTTTGTTTTAAATATTTACGTTACATTTAGAGTTTGTAAATTCAAATGTGCAAAAGATTCATTGTTCGTCTTGTTTACCAACCAAGCATTCATATATTAGGGACGTTTATATAATTATATATGTGTATACCCTGGATAATCTTGATTTTCATGCACATAAAGTTGGTTAATGGTTAACTTGGTCAAAACGTATATTTTAAAGGGATACGGTAATAAAAATTAAAATGCCGAACCAAGTTTGAAAAAATGACGCCATCTTGATTTGATGGCGCGAGATCTTGTTTACAAATGAGAGATAAATAAGAGCCTTGAAAATGTTATTCGGAGTATCTATATTGTGAATTAAGTTACCTTGACATGAGTTCTTCGTTCCTGCATTATCTCCTTGTTGTAGAGGCTATTAATGCTTCTCAATTTTCCATTTTTCAACAGCACCTTCTTGTCCATTTTAACCTTCGCTCGGACTCATAAAGTGCGCCGATACTGACCAATCACAACCCGCTAAATCTTGGAAAAGTGCATCTTGGGATAGTTTAAAATGAATAATATTTAATCAAAATTATCATTTTTTACCAAATAGTATACTTTTTACATGTATATTTATTTTAAATAAGAACTGTCGGACTCAGTATTTCCTGGTTAAATACGACAAAGTATGGGCGTGTGTTTGTTACAATTGTATCTGTAACACGTGATTAACAAAAAAAAATGTCCGACCGTTTGTTTACAAATGTCTTATGAAATTAAACAAATTCTAATGAGACATATGTATCAGATTTTGTCTTTAACTATATTTTATTTACATGTACTGATGATTTTGCCAAACTAAATATGATAGAGCCATATATAGTTTACTGACAAGTTAGTCTTGACTTGTCCAATTTTCACCGCGATTCTAAGCACGGCCATATTCTTATTCAAAATATAGAGGTGTGAAAATATTATGTTCATCACAGAGCAGGTTCTGCATGAACACACAGAAATCACAAATATAATTAGATGCCGATCAATTAACGGGGTCCGGTTAACAGCGTTCACCCGTACGGTGAATTTACAACTACGATGAATTGATGGCAATTATTTTACAGTTACACATGTGCACTGATTGGTCATACGATGAACAGTACGTTAAGAATACTTATGAAATCAAAATACAAACGCGTTAAACAAGCCGGGAAGTAAGACGTACACGTCGGACTGATATTTAAACAAAATATAATTTTAATTATTTAGTATACTTTCTACATCAAATGTATACGAATGTATAATCAAATTTTAAAAATGGGGTTAAAATCACGTGCACCACATGGCTAGCGCTGGATTTCAAACTGATTTTGTAATACAACGTAAAACTATAAATAATGCTTATTATATCTTATAACAGAAACAAATGCATGTTTCATAAACATGTATCAATATCTGTGTTTACAGTACAGAAAGTAAATACAAAGTATAGAAATGCACGAATCATTTAGGCGTCGAACGGGGGGGGGGGCGCTTAGTGCAAAGTTACACTTAACCATTAGGCACATAGCCCCCCCCCACTTGTAATTGTTCCTAAATTTACCTTGAAAGATTGAGAAGTTGGAGTAATAGGCATACTAGCCCTCCCCCCCCCCCCCCGACACGGATTAGAAATTTCATGATTTTGGGAAACAAATTTTGTGTAGGGAAATTTATTTTCGGAAGTATATAGTATAGGTAACACCCCCCCCCCCCCCCCCCCCCCATGGATTAGGATTTTTATGATTTTGGGAATTAGGGTTTTTCCTCAATATTTCTGAGGATTAGTCTAGCCCCTCCCCCCTCCCCACTTTCAATTTGCTTCCGATGCCAGTGAATCATGATACAGTCATACATGTAGTGAAGTCTGAAATGCATGTAAATAATTAAACAATTACTATATTAGACTCAAACTCCAAGTGGGTTTTACTTGTTATTATCAACTGTAGAATGAAAAAAAAATTCCTGTGTACATGTGTTGGCATGGTATTAAAAAAGAAATGAATTAGCTCTAAACTTCAGGTTGTACGAATATTTGGTATGATTGTAAAAATTTACAACGACTTTATCTTAATTTGTTTGCTTAATCAGTTACTGTACCTCAAGGTTCATTCAAATGATAACTAAACGATTTAAGAAGGAGTCTTACAAAATAGGTATATTAATTTATTTTACTAAATAATTATAATTTACTTATCAGTTTTACTAACTCAGGTACACACAAATTGAAAAAAAATTCCCGCCGGGCTCCAGTTATAAACTCACGCTTCGTACTGTGTATATGTTATGTAACAGTCTTTTGTTCACTCCTGACAGAAAAAACCCTGCAATCCACACAGAATATATAGGAAAATCACAGAGGAGGTCACCTGGACAAAGAATGTATACACATGTATACACGTGCCCGAGTACCTAAGATTAATGATTTTATCATATGCATTAAACAAGATCAGACATCAGTTTTTCTTTTCAAATTCAATTAATTACTTAGTAAGGTTCTTAATCGCCTTATTTGCCACATTTGAAGATAGTTACATGTAAACATATAGTTTCAGTCACGCTGAAACCTTACTATACATTTTAGTATGTACGGATTCATTATCATTAGGCTAGAATTAAACTTAAACCTGTTGAAAATAAAAGATATTATCACTATTAAACTCAAATCAATTTTAGTAATAGTTTCAGCAATGCGTAAACCATTTGGAATCTTAACTTAAAGTTTCAGCATACTGAAACCTAGCGGAAATGTTCTGAAACTGATTGATATTTCCATAATAATTTACGCAACTTTTCACACGATTCAAATTTAGTTTCCGCATTGCGGAAACCATCAGGAATCTTAGACTAAAGTTTCTGCTGACTGAAACCTAACGGATACTTGCTGAATCGATATAATGGTTTCCGCATTGCGGAAACTATACATGAAACTTCAACTTCAAGTTTCAGCAAGGTTTCCATATAGTTTCAGTTTTGCTGAAACTTGATTTTTCATCCAGTGATACAACAATGATAAACAAAATTTCTTTTATTCGCACATTTGATGTTTTTAACTTGATTAAAGATCAGCTTTTCTTTAAAATCCCTTGGTTTGCTTTGGATCAGGCTAGGGTTGACAAAAGTTCGTTCTGGCAGACTTTAAAATAGTTCCGGGGTTAGCTTGGGTTTGGTCGGCACTATTTGTAAAAGGAGGTTAAGTTACTGAAAAAATGAGGATCACAGCGGTAGTTAAAATACGTTTTTCCATTAAAAACAGTTACAATCACACGTGAAACAAGAGACAAGCGAGCTGACTGTAATTAACTGTTTACATATAATATATTACATCTTAAATCTGTAAGCCTAATGCTTATTAGGAAATCGATTCAATTTTTTGTTGCTAATATGATTTATTCAAATCATAATTTTTGTATACACACACGCCCACACAATATTTCTCATTTCTTTTTCCCTCTTCTCTCTATCTCTCTCTTTATTTCTCTCGGTGTGGATGTAATGACATTTTCCCCATATACATAATTTATTAAGCATCGATAATATGTTATATTCTAAGCCCATTTGAAACTAATAATTTGACTTTCCAAAAACTAATTAGGATTTATAAAATCTGTAATGAGCTCGGTCACGTGTAGGTAGGTAGTGTTCAATCAGGTAATATACAGACTTATTTATATTCTTTTTTAAGTCTCAGCCACCGTTTTCATTGGGCGTGAAAGCATTGAAGGTAAAATGTAAACTATCTTTGTAATTCATGTTACACCGAGGTCACTTGTCATAGCACTGAAATACCTGTAAACAGTGTTCAGTCTTTGAAAATTGCATATTAACATTCAGCTTTTCAAATCAAATTTAAAAAACGCATCTAAGGAAAACAAATATTTTTTTTTAATTCTAGAAAGTAAAACTGCACATCATGATGAGTTTATCGAATTAGTTTTTTTTTTACCAATTTATTTTAAAGATAGTATCGTTACGAAGACCGCTGTTAAGAATCTTTAAACTAACGTCCTACTACTAAAAAAGTCATGTTTTCTTTGTTTGAGCAAAGAAATTATATTTAATACTATAATTAAAAGCAAAAAGTCACATTCAAGGTTTTTCTTGCTTGATAAGTATATGTGCCTTTCCTGTTCAAGTACGCATAACTTTTAACAAGCACTTGATTTAATGAATTGTTGCTGTCAGCCATTTACTGGTCAAAAAAGTTTACTTTAAACTGGGGCACAAAATGACATTCGACAAATTTAGAATTATTCTACCTTATACATGTAAAGTGTTGCAATATAAATTTAATAATTATTTTGATGTTTTTTTTTCTTTTACTCTGCTATATTTTTACATCTGGAAAATAAAAACTTTCGAACAAAAGTACTTAGAAATCACAAAGTCTTAAATGTATCAGGAGATTTAACTTAAAAAAAAAAACTAGAATATTCAACAACTGGTTTTTATTTTTTGAAACGCAACGCCATGGTTTAATTTTGCTTTTGTCTGCTTAATTCAAGATGATTTTATAATTTAAGCAGCACTTATCTAAAATAGCTAGTGAATTGAAAAGAGTTCATCTGTTTTGTTTTTTGTTTTTTGAAGAACACTGAATCAGATTGAATTATCAAAATGTTCAAATATTGTTTCATATTACAATTATATGTTATTCAGCTTTTAAGGCATACATTTCAAAATGTAATGTAGAACAAAATATGAGTGTCAAGATGGCTTAAAAATTTGTTAAAAAATTGTATACCGGGATAGGGACATTATGCTAGAAGTTAAACATGACTTTATTTGAAAATACGGTATAGCGTTTTACAAACTCTTATTTTTTTTTTTCATAGTAATAATGCCAGCTTTCCCATTAGAGTGCCCTGCTTATTTTGGCTTTTATAAATGTGCATTGGTATTGAAGAGATCTAAAGAATAATCAAACGAAAGATTGTTTTCGGGATTTTTTTTTTACCAACTAATATTTATGTTAGTCATTTTATGATTTCATTAAAAAAAATTAAAGTAGATTCAATTATCAATATATGTATGGTTTTAGGCAGATAAAGACATATGTTTTGTTGCAACTTTTATGCATGCTTCGGATAATGATAAGATAAATCTTAAACACGCGCTTGATATCTTATTTAACTTGTGATTCGTCATAAAAGACACAGGGCATGCGTAAGCATTTTAAATAAAGCCTCAACCGTAGAATTACATAACGCTGTCTTATTCTTTAATTTATGCTCCATTTAATTTAATGTTAATCTTTTGTATTACATTTAGAATTTCAATTTATGTATTTTGTCATCATTTACATCATATTTTTGACATATGCTTTATCATAACTATATGGCCAAGGCCAGTCGTCCACTGCTAGCGTATAAATTCAACTGATTCTCCCTGGTAAGTGTGTCCAAGATCGCGAAACGAGGAGAATCGGTTGCAGTTTTATTGGTAAGTGATTTTCTTTAAAATATAAGATAAATAACTGTGAAAGTAAACTTCAGTGACGCGCTGTAAAATTGCAGCAATATATATTAGAAACAATTTTTAATCGTGAATATATTTCGGATTTTCTTTCTTAATTTCTGGGTTTGGAACTCACCGATATTGTAATTAGCGTTCTTTTTCAAATGCTTGATGATAGCTATATTGAGAAGTTATATTATAAAGAGAATGCATGCAGATGAATGAATTAATGTACAATTTCAATTGATTTTTTTAAATAATTATCCAATATTATGTATCTTTCTAGAATTCCTAACGTAGACCTTAAGACAAAAATGAAGGTCGTCATGTTTTTGGCGTTCGCCTGTTTTGCCTTAGCAAATGTCTCAGCATATCCACATGGTGAGTTGGGTACACCTTTACCGAAATAAGTAAATCAATGGTCAATCATGACTATTTAGAGCGGAATGAAAAAGATATGAGAGATACAACTTATTCAGATAAACAAACCATTTTTTGTTTTGAATACATCAGAAATGATACGTTAATCTTAAATGATAGGCCAGATGACCGACGTGCGAAAGAGGTTTTTACTACATATATCATCTTAATGAATAAAATAAAGTATTTAAACCTAGCGCTTTCTCTGAGAAAGAAATAATAAAGATCATATTTTTGATTTTTGATTTTATTTGTTAGAATGATTCTTTGTTCATAATGCAATTTATGGAGAAAATAAAATAAATCGATTGTCCTCTAAAAAATATTAAGTGTAAGGGTGTATAAACTTGTTATCGTCCAATGAATTATACACGTAAAATTTTTAGAATACTTTTTCTTTTTGATTTAGTTGGTTTACATTTTTAAGTGACCTTTCTATGAAATTTACCAAAAATTATATCATCATTTTAACGACAACCGCCTTATATATCTTGAACGAAAATAGTACACCCAATTGTATTTGTTTTTAATCTACAAAAGTATTTCGTACCTTATTACTTGCTTTAATGGCGATAACATTGCATCGTTCCCGAAACAACAATGTGGTAAATAGATGGTGGGGGGGGGGGGGGGGTGGGGGGCATGCTATCTCCTGGGTAGCCAAACAGTTAATACTAATCTATTATAGTGAAGATAGCTTTACTAGTTGCCATTGTTGAGATAGCATATTAGATAATTGAAAGAAACTAAACCTCAATATTTAAACTAATTATTCTGGAGTCAACAAAACTGTTAATAAATAAAAAGCTTGCGAACAGGACTAATTTAGTTCATAAGTAACATCATGAAGTTAATTCGCCGTAGGTTAAAACAATGTAACTGTTCGCATGGTAAGATAAAAAAAAATATGTATATTAATCGTAATTATACATAGAAGATATACATAATTGTACAGGAAAGATACATTCTAGTCCTTAAATTTCTTGAACAGTTTAAGTCTAAAATTGAGTTGTAACGTCAATGTTTAAATTGACACATTTATAGATAATATTAATACACAATGGCTTAATATTTTAAAGTTTTTTTTTTAAATTGATAATTTTTAAATTTACTATGGTTATATCTACTGACAAGTCAATGTCATAGACACTATTATTCAAGGGCACTACGTGGAAAACAGTTTAAATATTGAAGGCTATTTGACAATGGAAAAGACACAAACTAATTTTCTTTTCTTAACTTCTATTTAAAGGCCATAACAATGGCGACAATGGAAATAATGGAGAAAGATACAATGGAAATCGTTATAACGCAGAAAGAGATGCTTATTATGGAGAGGAGAAATATTATGATGATGATGAAGATAATGCTCATTATTATATACACGATGCAACTAAAACTAGAAAAACGGAAAAAGCTACTACCAAGAAAGTAGAAATAACAGAGAAAGAAAGATATGACAACGGAGGGGATAAATATGACAATCATGGACACGACGACTTTGAACATGTTCAAACGGAAGTAGATGTTAAGGAAGTGGTAAGAAAGGAGAAAGAAAGTTATGCTCTTAACGGAGGGGATGGATATGGCAATGTTCACGACGACTTTGAACATGTTCAAACGGAAGTGGATATTCAGGAAGTGGTAAAAAAGGATACAGAAATATATGATCATAACGAAGGGGATAGACATGGCAATGTTCACGACGACTTTGAACATGTTCAAACGGAAGTGGATATTAAGGAAGTAGTAAAAAAGGATATAGAAAGATATGATCATAACGAAGGGGATAGAAATGGCAATGTTCACGACGACTTTGAACATGTTCAAACGGAAGTGGATATTAAGGAAGTGGTAAAAAAGGATACAGAAAGATATGATCATAACGAAGGGGATAGACAAGGCAATGTTCACGACGACTTTGAACATGTTCAAACGGAAGTGGATATTAAGGAAGTGGTAAAAAAGGATATAGAAAGATATGATCATAACGAAGGGGATAGACAAGGCAATGTTCACGACGACTTTGAACATGTTCAAACGGAAGTGGATATTAAGGAAGTAGTAAAAAAGGATATAGAAAGATATGATCATAACGAAGGGGATAGAAATGGCAATGTTAACGACGATTTTGAACATGTTCAAACGGAAGTGGATATTCAGGAAGTGGTAAAAAATGATACAGAAAAATATGATCATAACGAAGGGGATAGATATGGCAATGTCCAGGACCTCTTGAAAGAAGGAAGACAGATGCAATAGAGTTAAAACGTTCACAAAATCATGAAAATAATTTTAACAAGAGGCCCATGGGCCACATCGCTCACCTGATGAACAATAGGTATGATAAAAGAGCTTAATGGAGTCATAATACAAACTATCTGGACAATGTACAATAATACATGTAGATCCTGTATAAATAAAATCCATTTTTCCCCTGGATATTCTTATGTTTTTGATCATTAGTCCCTTTTCTAACAGGATGATTTTATAGTCATATCATAAGTTGAGTATTGCAGTTCTCAAAAAGATCCTAAACAATAGTTTGTATATGGGATATAAACCTACATCAAACCCTGAACCTTCTTGTGAGGCCAAAGAATTGTCCTGGGGCCTAAGTCTTAACAATTATAAAGAATCATCTGGCTGATTAGTTTCTGAAAAGAAGATTTTTAAAGATTTCCTCTATATATTCATTTGTTAAACTTTGCCCCCCACCCCCCGTTGTTGCACCACCCTACTTCTGGGGATCATGATTTTCACAATTTTATATCTACACTACTTGAGGATGCTTTCACACAAAGTTCAGCTTTCCTGGCTGATTAGTTTCTGAGAAGAAGATTTTTAAAGATTTAATCTATATATTCCAATGTTAAACTTTGGCTCGCCATTGTGGCCCAAACCTACCCCCGGGGGTCATGATTTTCACAACTTTGAATCTACACTACCTAAGGATGCTGCCACACAAGTGTCAGCTTTCTTGGCTGGTTAGTTTTTGAGAAGAATATTTTTAAAGATTTACTCTATATATTCCTATGTAAAACTTCTACCCCCTATTGTGGCCCCACCCTACCCTCGGGGGTCATGAGTTTCACCACTCTTAATTTACACTACCTGAGGATGCTACCACACAAGTTTCAGCTTTGCTGGCTGATTAGCTTCTGAGAAGAAGATTTTTAAAAATTTACTCTATATATTCCTATGTAAAACTTCGATCCCCCATTGTGGCCCAAACCTACCCCCGGGGGTCATGATTTTCACAATATTGTATCTACACTACCTGAGGATGCTACCACACAAGTTTCAGCTTCGCTGGCTGATTAGCTTCTGAGAAGAAGATTTTTAAAGATTTACTCTATATATTCCTATGTAAAACTTCGATCCCCAATTGTGGCCCCACCCTACCCCCGGGGGTCATGATTTTCACAACTTTGAATCTACACTACCTGAGGATGCTTCCACACAAGTTTCAGATTTCCTGGCTGATTAGCTTCTGAGAAGAAGATTTTTAAAGATTTACTCTTTATATTCCTATTTAAAACTTCGATCCCCCATTGTGGAGCTACCCTACCCCCGGGGGTCATGATTTTCACAGTTTTGTATCTACACTACCTGAGAATGCTTCCACACAAGTGTCAGCTTTCCTGGCCGATTAGTTTTGTGAGAAGAAGATTTTTAAAGATTTACTCTGTATATTCCTATTTAAAACTTCGATCCCCCATTGTGGCCCCACCCTACCCCCGGGGGTCATGATTTTCACAATATTGTATCTACACTACCTGAGGATGCTTCCACACACGTTTCAGCTTTCCTGGCTGATTAGTTTTTGAGAAGAAGATTTTTAAAGATTTAATCTTTATATTCCTATGTAAAACTTCACTACCTGAGAATGTTTCCACACAAGTGTCAGCTTTCCTGGCCGATTAGTTTAGTGAGACGAAGATTTTTAAAGATTTACTCTATATATTCCTATGTTAAACTTCGATCCCCAATTGTGGCCCCACCCTACCCGCAGGGGTGCATGGTTTTCACAACTTTGAACCTACACTACCTGAGGATGCTTCCACACAAGTTTCAGCTTTCCTGGCTGATTAGTTTCTGAAGAGAAGATTTTTAAAGATTTACTCTACATATTCCTATGTAAAACCTCGATCCCCCATTATGGCCCTACCCTACCTGCGGGGGTCATGGTTTTCACAACTTTGTATCTACACTACCTGAGGATGCTTTCGCATAAGTTTCAGCTTTCCTGGCTGATTAGTTTCTGAGATGAGGATTTTAAAAGATTTACTCCATATATTCCTATGTAAAACTTCGATCCCCCATTTTGGACCCACCCTACCCTCGGGGGTCATGATTTTCACAATTCTTAATTTACACTACCTGAGGATGCTTCCACACAAGTGTCAGCTTTCCTGGCCGATTAGTTCCTGAGGAGAAGATTTTTACAGATTTACTATATATATTCCTATGTTAAACTTCGATCCCCCATTGTGGCCCCACCCTACCCCGGGGGTCATGATTTTCACAACTTTGAATCTACACTACCTGAGGATGCTTTCACACACAGCTTCCCTTGCTTATGGTTAATGAGAAGAAGATTTTTGAAAATTTCTCGAAAATTTTCATAAATAGCTAATTATCTCCCTTTGCGTAGTCCTTAATTTTCACAACTTTGAATCCCGTTAGGCTAGGGATGCTTTGTGCCTAGTTTGGTTGAAATTGGCCCAGTGGTTCTTGAGAAGATGTTGAAAATGTGAAACGTTTACAGACGGACTGACGGACAGACAGACAGACGGACGACAGACAAAATGTGATCAGAATAGCTCACTTGAGCTTTCAGCTCAGGTGAGCTAAAAACGGAGACTAAGATTACGAAAATGGTAATTTCGAGAACATTTGTGAGTAACAGATTCTATGTTTTCAAACAGATTGTTTATTATTAAAAATGGCAATAAGAAACTGTCTCTTCCTAATAATATATAATAACTAAAATTTTGAAAACATTGTTAGAAGATTAATACAAACTGCATTATTATTTTCAAAGAACCAAATAAATGCAGTGGCTGAAACGTTTCTTTATATTAAAACAAATTCATTAAAATTGTTAAAGGGGCCGTGACACGTTTTCAGATAAAAATTATATTTTTGATATCTATTTATAAAATAGTTTACTTTTGTATTATGAATGATTCACCAAAGTTAGGATTTTAGAAGTCATGTTACAAACGCAATACAGAGGAAAGAAGTCGTTGTTATGTAAACAAAGCTCGAGTCTTATATTTGTTTACAAATACTTTAATGCAAAAAAATTGCCATTTTTTTTTATCAAAATAACTTGTGGAAACAAGATAATCTGATTAAATGGGTTCATAAATAATTTCATTACAATAAAAAGCAACATTACATTGAAACTTATACCAATACAACAAATATGTAAACATTAGCAGGACTCGAGCTTTTTTTAACAAAACAAAGAATTATAACCGCTGTAATTCGCTTGTAACTCGATATTTGACTTTCAAATTTTGTCAAAGCATTGAAAAATTCTATATTAACAACCCTAGACATAACAATTGCAAAAAATAGATTTTGAATTTTTTTTTATAGCTCAAATCGTGTCCAAGTCCCTCTAAAGTCAACATGAAAGGTTGTCCTTTTGGTATTTTATATTTATATGTTTCGACATTCGAGTATCTTTTAAACATAAAGGTATGTGTCATTTAAGTTGCAAAAAAAAAATTTCAGCCTCGGACTAGAAAGTCCCGACGCCATTGGATTAATCACGTCACGTAATTGCCTTTTAAATGTCTTTACACGGTGAGCGTCAAAATGTATACGGCAGCACGGCAGACTTTTTTTTACACAAACGTTAAACCTTTGATTTTTAAGCCCTAAGATATTTAGAGTGCCAATGACTTAATATTTCGATCCCACAATGGCATTCAAGTTTGCTATCTAAATTTAAGGTAAATTGCAAAGCATTCAAAACTGAGGTGTGAAAAATCATTCGATGTAAAAACAACACATAGCGACCGTTTCATTAATAACCTCTCTGAAGCTATGAAAGTGCCCTCAAGCCAATGTTTTCTGTTTGCGTGTAGATGCTTGTCCTTTTTTTCCTCAATCTTTTTCTTTAGTGGACCGTGAAGCACTCTGACAGGGGGTTAGCGTTCACTTGTACATCCACCAGGAATGAGCGCTAAGGTTGTACCGATCTCTCGGAACTTTGATTTTACCGTTGCCGTATTTTGGGCTCTGTGTACATCGGGACTAACATTATTGGCTTGAACTGGTTTGCTAGAGGTTTCCATATATTGTCAATCCCAAACAACATAACTTGCTCGTCACACCATGCATTTTGTGGAAATTGAACCACAACGCGACTATCATACTTCACCTTTTTACTGAAAGGAATTCGCTGGCCAGTTCCCAGAAATATAACAAGCGGTTTGATGCGTTTAACGCTGTCCGAGATAATACAGCATTGTACTGTGGTCTGTCTATAGTCAAGTCCGGATTTCTTTGTTCTGCACCATACTTTTAGTAGCACCAGTTGATTCGTATGTTTTCCCTTTATTTAGCTGAAACAGAAGGGGTCCATGTTTGCAACAAATTTATAGCGACCATTGGGGTCCGTACAGTCTCTGCAAGCGTTTTTTCGAATAAATTTATGAAAACTGCTAAATGCCTCAATTTAAGCATCTGGTGGATTTTGAGCAACACTGGTTAGTGCCCGTCATGATAAATTGTACCGTTTTTTTAAATTATTGAACAAGCCGCGGCTGCATTTGAAGTCCGAATTTGCAAGTTCGACTGCACGTGATTTTAACCACCATGATTTTGCCTTTAATCCGTCCTCCCGAATTTCTTTAAATTCACGATGGAGCTGCTTTTCAATATCAGGATAAAATGATTTTCGGCCAGATCCTTGTGATTCTTAACCTTTTGGCGTTTCTTCCAGTTTTATTTCTGTTTTAATCCAACACCTAACCTTGCTTTTGTCAATTCCAAAATACATAACGGTTTCGATTATGCGATTTTTTGCATTGCTAAGTGACAGCTCATTGTAATGTTCTGTGACACTACGTTTAAATTCCCTGTTTTAACTTTTTCTCGGTGTAGGCGTACGTCTTGTAGCCTTCACTGCTAAAAGCTCACTGTTTTAAAAACGGGCGCCCAGAATTAAAAGCCCCTGAACCCTTCTAATTTGACTTTTACTGATGTTTACCTAGGTATCCTGTTTTAAGAACAAACACGAAATTCACAATCGATTGGTTTCAATTTATTGTTTTGATAATAAGCTGTGAGTTTGCACTCGTCACTTACTGGGTTTTTGCATGAATATTACGCTGCGAAATGAAAATAAGACGGTTTTAAAAATAAGCCTCCACTTTCTAACCAAAAGTTTAAATAAGCTGCGGCTTATTTTGAAGGTTTTAGGGTATCATAAATAATTCTTTGATGGCAGCAGTAAGGAGTAAGCAGTAAGCAGTAATATGACTGCTCCGTGTATGTTTCATGACTGGCTTTATAGCGCAATACACATATACATTTCATACAATGTGTATTTCATACAAAAAGACATCAGTATGAAAAAAAGATATAAGCATTGAATGCGGTTTTTATTAATATTGTCGGTCCTGTAAAAGTCACAATGACAAATTGTCACATATTAAAAATATTAATAATGTTATTTGTTAATTATATATCTAAATCTATATCACTTATATTTGCAATCAAACAGTTCCTAGGTAACAAGTATTCAATAAATGTAAAATATGTAGGTATCAAATTATCCAGTATGCCAATTACTAGATAGGTATCAAGCTATCTAAATAATAACTGTAAAAAGGAGACCTATGTTTCAAGTTCAAACAAATACTAGTATTGTAAATGGTGTATAGTTGTGAACTGTGGTTTCATCAATATTTAAGGGTATAAATTTTCGTGGATAAAGTAAAAATCATAGTTTCAAGGATACATAAATTCGTGGCCAATGACCACTTAATACAAATTATTAGTAGAAATCAATTCGCATTTAATTTCGTGGATAAACTTCACGAAATCCACGAAAATTAGCATTCAACGAATATTGAATAAACAAAGGTGTATGCATTTTGGAATAACCCTATCCCTACTCTCCTAAAAATTCCAACCATGACCATGGTACAATGTCCTACTATACTTTTAAAACAAAAACACCGACCACTCCATACAACCAGCTGTATATAGAAGGAGGACTAGAGCTATAAGTGCAAGCTTTATCAGTTCAGGTATATCTTCAGCATGGTGCTTTATCAGCCAGCCCAACAAAGGCTCCATGTTGTCAATAGGGTATCGAGCCTCCTTAACAATAGTTTTGGCCTCTGACCACTGGCGTAGGACACCATCCTTGTCGAGAATGGGGTCTGATGTGGAACCCTTATGATATTGAAGAGGAGAAGATCAAGAAAACTTCATATTATATTTACAAATAGCACACTTAATTTTAGTTGCATTTCATACAACGCCTTTTTCATATTTGATTGATGATTTTTATTAAAATCCCAGAAAGATTATTAGATAAAATTGATTGCAGTCATATACCTGTTTCTCTCCAAAGAAAGACACCGGTTTTAGTATTTCCTTATTCCCATATGTGTTAAGGTCTTCAAAGTTTATGGTTCCCATCGAAAAAACATAGAAAGAATCAAGGAGACTCTTTTTAGGAAATCTGTAAGACACATGAATGTAAAATTTTCAAATTATATAAAAAAAATAAGATAATATTCATTTTCTAAATTTAACATTATCAACAATTATGATCAAAGTATTTCAAATTTGTTAAAACGTGGTATTAAATTTTAAAGATATCTTTTTTGATGAGATGTTTTTATATTTACCCCATAATGAAGTAAAATGAAAATTTAATCTTTATTTTATTATGTTAATTTACCTTCTTTTAATTTTTTCAATAAGTTTGTTAACAAAGGAACTCCTCAATGCCTTTAAATTGGCATTGGTGCTCAGCAGCCTGTGTTCCTTAAAGTAGTAATGGCCATCCTGCCCCTTTTGGACAACAGTCTCGAAGTACTCTTCCACATGTGTCTTGTACAAAACTTGCTCATTCTTGTAAGCCTCCAGATCAGTGATGCTAAGGTTGAGTGATACCAAAAGGATATTGAAAACAACATAAATAACTTTATGTAAAATTATAATGTCGTTTCATAATCATCTGAATTTGAAAAGTTATACATTGATTGGTAAATACCGTATAACGGGTATTTTCTGCGGCTTGAAATTTTTGCGGTTTAAGCCCTAAAAAGTATCAAATTATATTCTGCGTTTTCAATTTCTGCGGTTACATTATACCGCAAAAAAAAATACATATGTTTACCGGATTTGCCTTAGGGAAGGTAAACTAGAGAACCAATCGAGAACTAATTCCCGATTATGGCTCGGTCCCTGGGCGAATAGGTCGAATATGAACCACGTTTTTTGCTTGAATTTGGTGTTGTAGATTTATCCATAACTTCAGACAGCCTTGTGTTACACTCTTGGATCGATCTAGGGGATAAACTTGCCGATAACTGTCCGTTAGGATTTGGAAGAATTCTTCCGCGCTTTACATATCTTAGAATCGACATTCTTACCGTGTTCACGGTGAATGAGAACTAACTCTCAACTGTTTTACAAGTCTACTAAATACTGCTTAGGAACTTTTCTCAGATCATTTTTATTTCATACTCGACTAAACACACAGTCCTTATATCTGTTCAGCTATAATTGATATCGCACAGGTAACATGAGATAATTAGGTGTGAAATACGACGCAGAGCCCCCTAATAACGGACTGATCACGTTTGAAAATTATAGCTTGTATTTAAAATAGTGTCAAAGTTAGTGATTTCTATAAAAGAATATTTTGCGTTTTGAATTTTTGCGGATTTTTCTTATCCGCAAAATACCGCAAAAAATAAAAAACCGCAGAAAATACCCGTTATACGGTATAATTGTATTTTGGCAAAATGTAGATAACAGCCAACCTTTGCTTTCGCCACATCAAGTTGCTCGCTTAGAAAGGTAAGGCATAGTTTTGAGACAATAGGAATGACATCCATCATCATGTGAGCTATGTACAAGAACTGTGTTGTGGCAAACTTTAACAAAACTTTCGGTTGGATCCGTTGGACCTCTGCTGTGAAGGTAAGTGAGTAAGGGGTCTAATGTTCTAAACACTTCTTCAAATGTTTCATAAAATGACATCCAACGCACTGATAGTACTAGTATCTCCCTGTACTTCAAAGTCAGGTGGTCCAAGAGGCTTTGAACTTTGTGCAATTGTTTTTCTCTCTGGGCAGATCTCTTGAAGTAATAAAATACGTTGCACATCCATTCTTGGTAATTTTTCAATGGTTAAAGGCCAGTTGCTGCTTGAGATGTGCATAATGCTAGTCTATGTGCTAAGTAGTGGTCGTTAATTAAATGTGGGTTTAATGCATTGAGTCTGCCATATACTCCTTTGTCCTTTCCTGTCATCACAGAGGCTCCATTTGTACCCAAACCTACTCTTTCCCTGTATTTATGTTTCTTGATTCAAGCACTTTAATGATTTCTCCAAACAGTCCTTCACCAGTACCATCTTCATATTCAATGTCATTAATGAAAACACTCTTGACTGCTCCTGTTTCTGGATAAATCAAACGTTAATAGCCATTCGAGCTGTGTTTGATATATCTGTACTCTCATCACATAATACTGAAATGTATGGGTACTTGGCAATGAGCGAATTGATGTCTTCTTCAATTGTTGTGCACAGGGCATTTAACAATTAATTTGCTGCGTAGTAAGAACAGTAGTTTACTCTGCTTAAACCACCTATAGACAAAGGCTCCATTCCAGGTATACCCAACTGTTTACATATCGTTAGAAAACTATCATACTTTGATAATGGTATATTTTCAGCAGCAAGCCAATAAATAACGCCATATTTTGTTTAATGACTGTTCTTGGGAGCAATTCTTGTGATCGTCAGATGCTTCATGTCTATACATATTAAATGTTTTTAAATAAACTCACTCGTGAACGCATTCGATTTTTTATACTTGATCCACATAGAACAAATCATCTTATTGTCTCTAAATTATAGCCAAGACCAAATTTTTAGCCACTTTTCTTGAAATGGTCTTTCTTAATTCGTATCTATTTTTTTCTTTACTAATTTCTTTTTCATATTGTGTCTGTTCCGCTTTGTCTTCCCTTTGATAATGACATGCGTAGAAACTATTAAGCTGTGGCTGCTTCAGATCTAATTTTATTTTTAACTTTTTCTTTGGGGGCATTCTTCATGGTCCACCAACGTGGCGACTGACCTTGTTTAAGATCACACATAATTGAGAGGAGAGACGTTGTATTGGTTGTTTATTTCGATTTTAACCAATGAGATTTGATGTTTTAAAACGAATGAAAATACGACGATTAGGTAGGTCGTATAAAGTATATTTCAAGCGGACATCGCTAAAACTCATGTCACCGATGAAAAATTTGAATGCACACTTCGGCGCATAGGATAATAAATTAAATGCGCCATGTTTCACTTACATGCGACTATGGCGCGTGGCGCGGGTCCTTCCCAATCACTTTCAAGTTAAAGGGACGTTCACCATGCAGTGCACGTGTGTAATTCTGATTCAAAAATAGAGTAGCATTCCACCATATTTGAACGGTGAAAAAGTTGGTCGGGGGGGGGGGGGGGTCATCACAACAGAAAACAATATTTTCTATAAAGGTACAATGTAAGTAATAATTGGTGTTGGATTATCATTATTACAAGAGAGTCACCAGTTTGGATTGAAACAAATATATATTTATACAGCTGCTGGAATGTTTACTGGAGGAACTAAATTGCCAAAGCGGGGTATGACCCGATTTTCGTTCAGTTGGACGATTTCATTAATGTTGAAAAGGGATCATAACTCGCGTGTCTTACTAAATATATATTACTACATAAAGAAATACTAATGAAGTGTGTTTCTTAATTCGATAGATTTTTTTCCAAAACATCTGATCCAAAGTATAATATACATGTATGTACCTGTTACAAAACAAATGTCAAAAAATGCATCTGTCCTCCTACTCATGGATCTCAGTTCATTCGTTGCGTGAACGGTAATAGCAGGATTTCGCGCCATAATGTATCATTTATAGTTTTTACGCGCCGATTAGTTGACAAGCGAATACCCCAGAGCACACAATGTGTTTACATCACGGGCACGTAGCATCCGGGGTTTGGGTGAGGCAGGCTGCTTCTCCCTCCCCACTTTTTGGCAGCTGGTACTTTTCTTAACTTTATAGGATAAATGGAAATATCATGGATTTGCCCCCACCCCCCCCCCCTTCCACTTTTGTAGGAGCATGCAATAAATGAAACTGCAAATGAGGAATGCTCTGAATTGAAGTTACAGTTAGGGTATTTTTCATGAATTTGTGAATTCACCCTTTTTTTAGTTACTCGTCAAGATAATTTGATGAAGCTGCCCACACACATTAAAACAATGCGTATTTGTGCCCCCTTTCATATTTCATATGGTTTGAAATTTTTGGTAATGCTTTTCAGTTGATTTTACAACTTAATATACCATTACAATTTTTTAAAGAAATGACTATTTACTCTCCAGCTTTCAAGTTAAAATGCACTTATATGATATGTGTACATTCCTAAACAAATGAATTAATAAAGTAAATGAATTTCAAGTGATATATATGTACATGTTCTAGATCGAAGAAACGACTGACATTTCGTCTTAAATTTGCATGTTCCGTTTATTAATTTATGATCAGCGAAAATTAAAATTCATTTCTGATAAGATAGTTTAATTGATACATGCATAGTTCCATTGAATAATTTTGTTTATTCAGGCAAGCTTTTTGGAAAGCTTTCACTTGTCAAGTTTACTCTTAATTATCGTCAGAAGATGTCTACACCGTGTTGAGAAAAAAAAAACCAATAATTGTTAAGTCGTACATTAAAACCGTCGACGTTATAATGACACCTACTTGATTTTGGTTATTATTAACAAGCCCGACATGCCACTACGGTAAGGATTTCTGCTAGCCCGACCACTAAAGTCGGTAGCCATGTGCATCAGTAAATTTACACCCGTGTATGTAGTTTGGAGTTGACGATGTAAAATTATTTCTTTCCTGTTACGAGCATTGAAGTATTTACAAGAATCTGTAACTCCCAAACTGTTAATCTTTGTTTGAAGGTGGGAAATGAAGGAGAGTGCGTTTTTACATTTTATCAAACGAAAGTATTTAAATCCTGATCTTAAAATGTGTGAATAAGGAACTGGGAACAATGAAGGAATTACTTTATACAAATAATGTTGTGCTGAACAATTTATAATTTTGTAAGATGTAAGGGTTCCCAGCCTAGTCCAATAAATAAAAATAATCAAGATAAATAAACGTTAAGCCGATGTTATCTGAACATTTGTTCATGAACTTTTTTCTCTATTTAATAAGAAAAAAACCTAGCGATTACATGATTTATTCGTTTACAACGCGCTGATACAATCTTGATTTATATTCGGTAGTAATATAAAATGTTAAGTAATCAAGAAAAACACCCTATAAGATGTATGTTTTAGTGATGTCGCGCTTGCAAAAAAGGCATAACAATTGTATTTTAAAGCAAATTGTTAATGTTTGAAAATATACAATATGAAAGGAAATCTGGATTTGTTTCTTTAGTTGAAAAATTGCTGTGTATTATGTTTACTATATCTGACTATTTTTTCATGAAAATGCATCCCTGTTTAATAAATGACCTAGCATATACATTATTAGGGTCCTGCATATGTCCATTTGTCCGTCCGTCCGTCCGTCCATTCGTCCGTCCGTCAATCTGACCTTCCATCCGTCTGTCCGCCTTAAATCTCTTGTCCGAAGCATATATTCTTTTTATTCCAAGACCAATCTTGCTCATACTTTACCCACAAAGTGCGTTTTGGTAAAGAGTGTACAGTAACCTTGAACCATTTTGAAGGTCAAAGCTTAAGGTCATAGCAGAATTGTATAAAAAAGAAAAACCTTGTCTGGAGCATATCTTATCTCTCCTTAATCCAATTTAGTTTGAACTTCATTCACAGAGTGCAATTGTCAACGAATATGCAGAGGCCTTGAGTTAAGTTTGTAAATCTAGGGACAGGGTCATACTGGATCAAACAATTTTTTTTCAGAGCATTATTATGCTCTTAGCCCTATTTGGCTCATACTTTATTTCATTTCATTTTATTCAGGTAAATATATCACAGAATGCCATGATTATACACATTAAATACATCAAATTAACAAACCCGGACATAACCACAGAACTATGCAAGTACATAAGAATCAAATTGATAAATATTGTTATCAAATAGATTACATGACATACAAATGATACTATTTACCTAAGGATAGCTCATAAAAGCCATGTTAAAAAATTTATTTCCAATGTGGAATTTAAGGAGCATACGGAATAGGAATATAGCATAATGCTTTGAAAAATTACATGTTTTGTATGTATCGTTTGAACTTTAAAGTAATAATAATACATAAGTCTAAAAGGGATATGAACAAGCAGTCATAAAGTATCTCTTCCAGTAGTAGACAAAAAGTATTTTACGGCTTTCCTAAATTTCTGATTAGAATTAATTTCCTTGACTTCCAAAGGCAATACATTCCAGTCTTTGATAGCATTGTAGAGAAACGTGAAGACTCTTTACCTTTTATCTTAGGTATAATAAAATTCATATTGACTGCACCTCTTGCAATATTGTTGAACTGAACTGAACTGAACTTTATTTATTTTACAACGATTGATAAACAAGTTATACAACTTATATTAATATCTCTCGTTGGCACGGATGTTAGCGCGAGGGGGTCATTGGTGTGGGAAGAAGCCGGAGTACCCGGAGAGAACCCACGTCTCCAAGACGGGCGACCGCCATACCCTATCACATACTACCTATGTCGATCACGGGGATCGAACTCGGGTCGCAGCGGTGAAAAGCGAGTGCATTGTCCACTACGCTACCTGGACACCTATTCTATATATTGTTATTCAATACAAAATGTTCATTAAAAATATGATGGTGAATTGCCATGGTATATATTAAACGCATGGTTGATTCTTTATTTGACAACTCTGTCGTCAACTCTTAACATATATTTAGATTATATAAGATGCTACCATAAATACTGTCTCTTGGACCCAGGTTTAAAACGAATCTTTGTTCTGGGTAACTTGCAATCTACGCTAAAGTTTTTTGTTTATTCCACAATACATGTACCAAGAAGAATAAGCATAGTCAAAATAACATTGTATCAAGGCAGAACATAGAATCTCTCTGGACTGTGTACTAGAAAAGGATGCACTTCTGTATAAAAATTTAAGTCTACCGATTACTTTTTGAATAAAGCTTAAAACAATATTTTCAAATGCGTCTATATACAAATATATATTATGTACATCAATTTGATGCTATAAGACGTCACAATGATGTTTTGAAATGTATATACCTATGTATTTAATGTATCTATAGTAATTACTCAAAACTTCTGAGAAAAGCAATGAAAAGAGCAGAGTTTTGAATTTTATTTTTTATTTAATTAAAACATGTACATATAAAAAGAAAAGAAAAATGAAACCATGCGTATTGAATAAAACTTTATTGAATTGCAACTACACATATATGTATACGATGCATTTATTTGAACAACATTGTTGGTATAAAGCTGTGCTATATGTCTTTAAAAATATAGCCATAAACTGTAAGTTAGATAAGAAACAAATGCTTTAAGTGTTTAACAGGTTCAACAATTTCTGTTGTTATCATTTCCATAATATCGTTCTCTGTTATTGCCCTATCCATGATATCTGTCTCCGTTATTTTCAATAACATTGCAGTGTTTTCTTTTATTGCCATTTCCATAAGTATCGTGTCAGTATCTATCGCCCATCATTACCATTTCCATCGTATCTATCGCCGTTATTACCATTCCCATCATTACCATTTCCATCGTATCTATCGCCGTTATTACCATTCCCATCATTACCATTTCCATCGTATCTATCGCCGTTATTACCATTCCCATCATTACCATTCCCATCGTATCTATCGCCGTTATTACCATTCCCATCGTATCTATCGCCGTTATTACCATTCCCATCATTACCATTCCCATCGTATCTATCGCCGTTATTACCATTTCCATCGTATCTATCGCCGTTATTACCATTTCCATCGTATCTATCACCACTTCTATAAGAGTCGTCTCCGATTCCATTTTCTCCGTTATCATCGCCATTACCATTTTCTCCGTTATCATCACCATTTCCATTTTCTCCGTTATCATCGCCATTACCATTTTCTCCGTTATCATCACCATTTCCATTTTCTCCGTTATCATCGCCATTACCATTTTCTCCGTTATCATCACCATTTCCATTTTCTCCGTTATCATCGCCATTACCATTTTCTCCGTTATCATCACCATTTCCATTTTCTCCGTTATCATCGCCATTACCATTTTCCCCGTTATCATCACCATTTCCATTTTCTCCGTTATCATCGCCATTACCATTTTCTCCGTTATCATCGCCATTTCCATTTTCTCCGTTATCATCACAATTTCCATTTTCTACGTTAACATCGCTATTTCCATTTTTTCCGTTATAATCACCATTGCCGTCTCCGGTATTTCCATTGCCTACATCGCCTTCCAAAGCAGGATCATTATCATTTTCTCCATTAGGCCAATCATTTTCTCCATTAGGCCAATTGTCTGTGAATGGAGTAAATAGATTGAAGTATTGTGTATATGTTCTAAGATTCAAATTTGGTAACGGCTTTGTTATTTCAATTACTGTTAAGTTACATTTAACACCAGTGTTTAATAACTTGTAATATTTAACCACCAACAAACTGAGCAACGCAGAGAAGTAAAAAAATTTTCGGGATACTGAGGAATCATAGAGGTCACGATATCTCAACAAATCAAATAGACAATCATAAATGAGTCAACAGTAATAGATAATCAATTATTCTCTGCTTAGAAAATGATGAGTTGATTACACCTAAAAACCTATACCTAACAGTAGTCACTGTCTTCGGATACAGTTAACTTATTTTTTTTTCTCTTAACAACCATCAAAATGTGCAAGATACCTATGCAGACAAACAATAATCAGACACCTTATTCTTTTTTTATACAAGAAATACCCAAGAGGTGGTATTTTCCCCCTTTTTTAAATTCTAGTTGATACAAGTAATTATTTCTATTTGCGTACAGACGTCACCTGCTTGGTTTTTGGGAGTTGATTTTAATCAACTCTCCTATGCAGGTACTCTGGTTTACCGAAAGTGAAACAGTGTTTGGACCGAAGCACAAATGTCAAATCATCGCCGCTGACGAAACTTAGTTCTTGAAAATAATAAAAAAAAATCGATGTAACGTATGCTGAAGCATTGTTTTTCGAGAAAAAATATCTATAAACACTTTGACAATAGTTAGATTTTATATAATACGAACAATTTAGATATTTTTGTAGTCTCGTGTGTTCCTACGCCAGAGTGTAATAAGGTTTCGTTCAACCAGACCCTCGGCTGTCTCCGTAAATCTTCGACAAGCAGAGAGGCTCTCTTACTTGTCGGAGATTAACGGAGACAGCCGAGCGTCTGGTTGAACGAGACTAGAGTTCGATATCAATAGTGCTTGGATCCATACAGTTTTTAGAATTGTTTCGATTACTAATACATAGCTTGAAATCTATCTTTAAATATTACACAACATGATTCATATGGGGTTTCTCGAAATTATTGTCGGAAAAGTCTAAAAATTCATATAATAAAAAAGTGCGTAATTCAAATGCAGACTAGAAACAAATTGCTATGCAAGATAAGTTGATTTTAAAATAAATGATAATTGATAAAATCAACTCTCCTCAGTACTTCAGTACTTTGATTTTTTTTATTAAGATCATGTTACCATTTCTGATGTTTTCAGAATAAAAAAAATATTTATAGAACAAAATTGTATAAGTATGAAAAATGATTTTTTTTTTAAAAGCGCTAGATATCTTTATTGACCATTATTTAACTTTATTAGAGAATTGTATATTCCACTCACCATGTGGCCTAGATGTAACATTTGCTAATACGGCACACGCAAAGACTATAAAGATGACAGCCTTCATTTTGTCTTCAGGTCAACGTTAGGGATACTAGAAGTATAAAGACATTAGTTATAAATGAACAACTTCATTGGGATTTTACATTAATTCATACATGCATTTTACTTAAAATATCATTTTTCAATTTATCTACCATCAGATATCTATTAAAAACCATCCGCATCACCACAACCCCCCTCCCTCTGTCCAAAAAATATAAACCCAAATACATTTACAAAACAAGTCAGCAATATGAACACGATTGCAATTAAACAATGCATTACCGAAGTTTAAAAACTTTAATGTGCAGTTTTATTATCATGTATTTTTAAAAGATAACTTACCGACAGAAATGCTAACAGTTCTCTTCGTTTCCCGAGATGGACACAATTCAAGGAAGAATCGTTTGAATTTATAGTCTAGCAAAAGAACACCCGCCTTGAACAGATGATTATGATAAATCATATGTCAAAAAATATTATGAAAAGGGTTGACACAAATAAATTTATTGTAATTTAGAAGTGATATACGAAGAAAGCTTTTATAGGACCATAGATCAGAATAAAAACATTAACGTTACATAATTCTACGGCTGGAACTTCATTATATGCGTCCATTTATACAGTGTTTATACAGTGATGAATCAGCAATTAACTGAACTATTTTTCCCTATTCAATTATCATGCACGTGTTTAAGATGTATCTAACAATCGCCCAAATCGTCAGTAAGAGTAACCACAATAGATGAATGTTTTAATCAGCTTGAAAATCATGCATGTGTTTATCAGATACCCCCCCTTTCCATTATCTTATTACAGAAATGAAATAATTAATATGTATATTTTCTCAGTAAAAACGAAACATATTTGAACATTTTTTAGACATTTATTAGTGTGTTCAGTAATACCAACAACTTCATCAAAATTCAAAAGTTGTTATTCGAGATGAATGCAAATTACATTATAAGATCATGTTTGGTAAACTAACAAACGCATAATTTACTCATGGTCTTACCAGTTTGAATTATTTTCTTTTCGCTTTAAATAACTGATTGTGTATAATATTGAAAATAAATACAAATATGTAATATAAATCCGTACTAAAAATATATAAATTGCAACTCTTTATATTGAAAACTATTTCTAATTTTGTCGAAGGTTGTTTTGAGGCCCAATTTTAAAGTGAACTTTTCCCCCGACAAAACAGAATTTACGTGAACAGCAACCATTATTTAATTAAGTGCATTTAAAAAGTTCCGTGTTCTCACATTGAAATAGCGCATACATTTAAGACCGTTTGCATTTACCATCGTATTTGATGTTGCTTTTCAACAAAATAAAAAGACAAATCAGCTGTAATTTCTAAGGTGTAAGAAGTAATTCATTAAATTCTTATCCATATTGACATGTTACTACAAAAAAAAAATCTTGGAAAATTTGATGAGGTCTTTACATCAGGAAAAATCAAATGCCATAAAACTCTAGATGTCTATATTTACATGGTCATAATTTGTTCAGGCATTTAAAAAAATATACCAAATTTTGAATTTTTGAAGTAATCATATTCTGTAACACTTGTATTATCGCGATTATTATTATATCAATTCACAAGTCAAAACATTTTTTTTCTCATAAGGAGATACATTTCTTGTCATTCAAACCCAATATGATAGTTATGTGTCAAATAACATGTTTTTATCTGAGATAATTAAATTTTGAACCTTCATGAGCTTTTCTTGTGCATTTTTTATTTATACGCGGCAGATCGTTGGTAAACTAATATCATTTAGTTTGGTTCTAATTTAAAAAAGCCTATTTTGCCCTAATTTGTAACGACAATACAAGCAATAAATTTATGTTGAAATGATATGCATCTTTTATATATTTATTGTTTTTTGGTGTTTTTTTTTATTGTTTTTTTTTCGCTTAATTAACACTAAATGTTAAGATAACATAACATAGTCCTTGATGCCAAGTTGATTCCAAAAACAGAAATTGCCAATTTAAAAATTGTGATTTTTTTTTTGCACCAATTAATATTATATGCTTCAATTTTTTTATTTGTTCGGGTGAGTTCCAAACAGTTGAGCTGAATTTAGGCCCATATTGGCATTTATATACGAGGGCTGTCCCACGAGTTCGTCAACAATTGAACCCTTGTGATTTTAATTGGGTTTATACATATATATTACATACCGAATTACTTGTCATAACATTTCAAATTAAATAAGCGTGATTTTGAATGTTATCACTCAAATAAAACTAATATTGTACTCTTTTAAACGGTGGCGAAAATCATGCACACCCAATTGTGAACATTATCCCAACTTCGTAATTTGGAAAATAATCAATCATAATAAAAGTAGTAAAGTATAAGGATAACAAAATGTATCAAGATCGAGAAGTAAATTATATTATTAAGGTTAACTTTTATTGTAATACATGAAGATATTAATAAAACCCGCCAATGTAAAGAACTCATTTAATTCTAAACGATTACACATATGCAATAGTTCAAGTCAGGCATTACAGCTTAATTGTATAAAACGTTTGCTTGTCAAGCAATTATTTCTAAAGCTAGATGACAAGGGTTAAAACCAAACTAGGATACGAAACAGGCCTGCTTTAAAATAGAAATACTTAATGTTAGTATTACATAATTCGTAACAAATTTTCTTTATTTCTCATTACAATTTATCACATGTTATCATTTTAGCACGGATGTAAAAAACAAAATGTTGTGATGCGTTTGCTTAACACTCCTCTAGATTACGAGCTTTTGCTAATGTTTTACATTTAATGCCTACACGTCATAGATGTAACACATAGTCAGTGAAACGTAAACAGTTAGCTCAATACACAGTGCAAAGATTAATTGATGCTGCGACCTTTTCCTGTCATGTGATCGGCATTAGTATTGGTGATATCCCACTCTGAATAGTCCTTATGTCGGGATCCCAAAACACCCAGATACTTTGACCTGTAAGTGTCACATTCATAATGGCTAATTTAAAGCTACTGAATTGAAAACTGTACTTAATCTGATAGATTAAATTATATTTGTGGCTGTTGTCATAACAAAATGTTTTTTTTTTTGTTTTTATTTTATTTAAAAAACGATCATGAATATAACTTGTTTCAAATATCAAGATATCTTGAAACTGATATGTAGTGGACATGCTTCTTTAAACAATTTGATTTTTGTTAGAGTTGTTATTTTATTATCGGACTTTAAGTTTTAGAGCTTTTAAATATTGAAATAATTCATAACAACAAAACGATCATATTTAATTAGTAAGTATTTAAGTAAACACTTCAAAAACCTTCACTATGAGATCAATTATCTTCAGAATAATAAATAGATATAATTATCAATTTCATTGAAAAGAAAAAAAAAACAATTTACACAAACGTCATCACATCAAAATGATAAGAAAACAAATCAAAGAATCAGATGATAGGCTCTTTAAATACAGAATATTTAAAAGTGCAGTCAATCACTAAACATTAATGAAGTGTATTTGACGACAATTAAATTTTAGCGAAGGGCTTAACGATAGATAATTTTGATGTGTTTTAATTTGTTTTAATTACTTGTCAGAGCACTGTAGCAACCTCTAATGATACAACCTCCACTAATGATATAATGTTGCATTAGTGGTCAGGATGTTGACCACTAATGATATAATTTTATCATTAACGAACAACCTAACCGTCCGCTAATGATATAATTTTAGATTTATATCATTAGCGGTCAAAAACCGTAGCCTCTAATGATATGGGAAAAAAATGAGAAATAAGGACTACCTTGACCACTAATGATACACATTTGCACACATTTTTAATTGCATTAGTGGATGGATTTGCAACCTTTAATGATATAATAGGATATAATTTAATATAAAATTGTATATATATATATATATATATATATATATATATATATATATATATATATATATATATATATATATATATATATATATATATATTTTTTTTTTTTTTTATTTGATTTTCATACGATACTGCATAAGAATTGGTTAATTTTTTTATTATTTTTTTTTTTGGTGGGGGGGGGGCGTTATTTGATCATATACATGTATTTTGTCCGTTATTGTAAAATACACCATTCTGACATTACCCTGATATTTTGCCTTTTTACTTGAACTGAAATAGTCGCATACAGACAAAATACATACCTTTTATGACTTCGTCTGTTTACTTGAAGATCCAAATTGATTATCATTAATCAAAAAGGACTTGTGCTAAATATTTTTAGTTGAAGAAAGTTTGAAGAAAAGCAATTTTACGATATTAAAACATTATTGATAAACTTTTAGCGGGATTTTATTAACATGAAAAAGGTCCAATTCATAAGACTTATTCTGCCTGGTGCAGGCAGATAGCTATTCTTGCACAACGCAAACAAAAGTCACACGGGTTTCATACAGACCCTGAAACGTACTACTACACCACACGCTCGCTGCACGCTCGTTACACGCTCGCTAAACGGTTCACACGAAACGCTGAACGGTTTACACGAAACGCTGCACGCTTTGCCCGAAACGCTTAACGATTTACACGAAACGCTGAACGGTTTACACGAAACGATTCTCGCACGAAACGATTTGCTCGCTTTTCACACGCTTTGGACACGCTTTTATCCTGATCGATTCGGGTCCTCTCGGATTTTTACCCTGACTCTGTTAGTAAGAATTAATTTTAAGAAAACACGAAATAATAGAAATACTGATATTAGAAACATATATGTACATAAGTATTGAATTGATTGATTAAATTAATTTAGTACTTATATTTAAAGCAAAAAATTATTTATTCACAGAATTAGCCAAAAATATTACTTCTATAAATATATTTATTGCTCAAAAGAAATATCCATGATTCGTATTGGTACCGTAAATAATAAATATTTCAGAGAAAAAAGTTACCGTAACACAATATTCAATACCAAAAAAAAAAAATCCGTATGATTACAAACTGATATCGCTTTTTTCAGTATTCAACGGGATTTGTTTTTTCTTCTCACATTAATATTTTTATTGGTTTCAGAGAATACGATGTAAAAATACTAACTGTAAATAAACCTGTGATTATTTACATTGATAATTTGGTTTTTCAGTATTCGGCGGGATTTGTTTTTTCTTCTCACATTAATATTTTTATTGGTTTCAGAGAATACGATGTAAAAATACTTACTGTAAATAAACCTGTAATTATTTACATTGATAATTTTGAAAGTTATGTAAAATCTAATTAGTCACATAAGTTAGAAAAATGCTATAAAACAACCGACTAATTTTTTTTATGTCGAAACATTCGCGTAAATAAATGTTCCGTAAATAATATCACAGGGAAAAATCAATAGATTAAACAATAAAGAAAGTTGTCATTTCTATTTCGGATTTCGAAAAGAACAAAAAATAAAAAATAATTTAGATTTTTGTCTTAATATTCGTATACATAACCGGCACCCCGCATAACGGCGTAGAATATATCTATCATAATCTATTTGAATTAAGTACCATGCATACAGATTCCCATAATAATTAATTGCATGTGTACATTTTAGGAAAATTTCAGTGTGTTAATTACTTGTTGTTTTCCGTTATCAGTGTTTAAATAATTAAAATAATAACTTGTAGAAATATTTTTAATCGGGATTCAAAAGAATTTACTTCCCGCATTTCATAGAAATGAACGGTATATTTTCTTTCTATGTTTTCATTCAATTTTGTTCAAATTAATGTTACATGTAAATAATCGATCGTTGAAATTGTGTGCATCAACAAATACTGATTCCGACTATCTTGAAGTCATTAAATTTCTATTGGCTATTGACAAAAAAAGAGACGCGTGACCATCCAATGAAAACGAATACACAAAGTTTGATTGACAGGTTCAGCTAGGTGCAGGTCTTACCCGATGTCCGAGGTTATGTGTACTGGTTGTACACAGCCGAATAGTAACTAGTCTTCTTTAAATACGCGTACTTATCTTTTGTTTGTTAGAAATTATTTCAATTTTGTAAAAAGATAAGTATATAATTTCTTATAGATTTTTTTCACGAGAATATCTCAAAGGAGTTTTGCCAATCAGTTTAAAGTAATGTTTAACACGAGCGCTATTTTAAAACAATTAAATTTTCAGAGAGTTCCGAATGAAATCTGATGAACGTTTCACACGGTTCTCGCACGCTTTGCCCGAAACGATTTACACGCTTTGCCCGAAACGCTGCACGCTTTGCCCGAAACGCTAAACGGTTTACACGAAACGCTTCACGATTCACACGAAACGCTAAACGGTTTACACGAAACGCTAAACGGTTTACACGAAACGTTTCTCGCACGAAAGTCGCACGCTTTTTTGGTGTAGTAGTACGTTTCAGGGTCTGTATTTTGTGTGGAAACGTTGCCGTCATGAATAATATTGGTAAAAAACTACAACAAATAGAAATAACAAATTACTAAATAGGAATATATAGAATTTAACTTTATACCTTTAACTGTAAATTACTTTAAAGACCATAATGGTGTGCCATACTTTTAAGAATGTTTTATCTGTAAAATAAATTTCCATCTGTAACTATACTTCAAAAATACAATTTAATACTAACAAATTTGAGCAATTACTTCAATAAAAAAGACTTACTTAGTGGTTCGAGGCACGCATCTAACAAGATTGAAGACGATTGACAAAGTGAGATCGGACTGGTCAGTAAGGCTGACAGGAAGTGAGTGATTGACCAGATATAGTTAACTTGTACCAAAAATGATTACCGGGTATATTAAACTCAAAGTGGTTAGCTTGTAAAAAAATATTTCTGAAGAATTTTAAAATTAAACCATAGACAACACAAGACTATTTGCTATTATGGTCTGTAGCACAATTGAATCACTAATTTATTGTTAAGTTGAATATGTGGGTTTGTTAATTATACCTTAGAACAACAAAGAATATGAAATAATGTTGGTTGAATTAAAACTACTTCAACAATGGTGATTATGTCGGTGTAACAAAAAATGTTAACCCGGGTTAAAAATTGACCCGGGTTTGATAAAATTATATCATTAGTGGTCAACATTCTGTCCACTAATGCAACATTATATCGTTAGTGGTCAGTGTATCATTATATAAATAGTGCCTGTTTGGGAGGTTAACAGTTGAAATTGACACCCCGAGAGAACCATTGTCAACCGACCGCTTCGCGTCGGTTGACAATGGTTTTCGAGGGGTGTCAATTTCAACTGTTATCCTCCCAAATAGGCACTATTTATTTTATTATACTGAATGTCTTAATTTTAAAGAAATTTTTCTGCTTTTGTATAGAAATGACGTGAATTCTACGGCGAACTGTACGCGCATAATTTACGCGCATGTAACAATTCGTTGTGTTACCCGTTGCCAAGTGTGTTGCTAACGCTGAGGGTAATAGAGCAAATTATCAACTGCGTCTAAACCAATCAGATTTCAGTATTTAACATGAAAGTATAATAAAAGAGGTTGCTACATACCACGTTTTCAGTCAAATGAAATATTAAATGATTGAAGTCAGAAAAATCAACCTTTGAAATGTCAAATTACCCAAGACGGCAAATATAGCGGATAGTATGAAAGAGTTAAAGTTTTGAAACCGAAACTTTTAAGTACACACATGTACAATTAAACTGTGAAGAGCAAGTTACACTTCTGTTCAAAGACAGTTCAAAACTTTGAAGTCGGAGTCAATTTTCAACAGGGTCAGTTTTCAACGTGTCGATGTCCTTAGAAGTTTGAAAAATATTTTTCAAGCTGTTGAAAACTGACCCCAGGTATAATTTCACGACTTTTGGTATCAATTTTTCAACGTTGAAAAATGATATCCGGGTCAAATTTCAACCCGGGTCAAGATTCCTCGTTACGCCGGCGAATGCGTCATAAATGTCCAATACTCCCTAAACACACCCACGAAAAAGTTTCTGTGTAGTGTTTGTATCTGTATTGAACACAATATTTTTTTCTGTCAAATCAAGATAAGTAGCTTATTAATCATAATTTTGTTAATCTTGCAAGTTTAAGAAAAGTTATTGCTAAGTTGAATTAATTAAATAATCACTGATCGCGACTTGTCTGATAAAAATATGAAAACTGCTCATTATTGTGCTGTCAATTAATTATCATGACTTCTCAAAATAAATTAAAGTTGAAAGCGATTTACCGGAAATATAACATAAACGGCCGGTATTGGTTTGACAATCTTAGCAAACCACGGTCAACATGAACGATCATGGTGGAGAGAGATATATATATAAACGGACACCGGACCATGGCTTGAGACGATGTTGTTTGACATATATTCCTTTTAGCTCTATCTACACAGTTTAACAACAAGAGACAGAGTTCTTAGTCTTAATAACAAACTGTTGCTATCGGGAAAAAAACCCGAAACAAAAACAAGCAAAAACAAAAATCCATATCAGCATGAATATCGGACAATATTAGGAATTTAAACATGGAGCTGAATTTTTTTATCAGATACAAAATAATTAGGTAGAGCAAGTTCCATTTCAGAGACAGTTCAAAAACCTGTAGTTGGTCAATTTTCAACGTGTGAGGTCATCGGAGATTAGAAAAAAAAACTTTTTTGAGCGTTTGGTCGCAGTTTTAACGTTAGAAAAGCCCCCGCCCCTCCTCCCCCCCCCCGCCCCCCAATATCCCAAATCAATAATCAATGTTGAAAAATGAAATCCGGGAATACATTTCACGACTTTTGGTCTCAGTTTTCAACGTTAAAAAAGCCCACCACCCCCACCCCCTCCCCGAATCAATAATCAATGTTGAAAAATGAAACGCGGGCCAATTTTTAACTTGGGCTAATATTCTTTGTTACAACGACATGATCCCTATTGTTTAAGTAGTTTTATTTCAACCAACTTTATTTGATATTCCTTGTTGTTCTAATCTATAATTAACAAACCCACACACACACACACACACACACACACACACACACACACATATATATATATATATATATATATATATATATATATATATATATATATATATATATATATATATATATATATATATATATATATAATTTTTTATCATGTTATATCATTAAAGGTTGCAAATCCATCCACTTATGCAATTGAAAATGTGTGCAAATGTATATCATTAGTGGTCAAGGTAGTACTTATTTCTCAGTTTTTTTCCATATCATTAGAGGTTACGGTTTTTGACCGCTAATGATACAAATCTGAAATTATATCATTAGCGGACGGTTAGGTTGTTCGTTAATGATAAAATTATATCATTAGTGGTCAACATCCTGACCACTAATGAAACATTACATCATTAGTGGACGTTGTATCATTAGAGGTTGCTACAGAGCACTGTCGCGAACCATAATTTATTTAATTTCGTTTTGTATCTCTTAATAATTTAATGCTGGTTGTAACGCGCTTTCTGATTGGCTAAAAATTATTTTATACCGTATAAAGAATGTTGCCTACAACATAGTAATAAAACTTTAATTCAAGTATTATAATCAACACACAATTTCTCGTTCTCTCTCTCCACCCCTCTCTCTCTCTCTCTCTCTCTCTCTCTCTCTTTCTCTCTCTCTCTCTCTCTCTGAGAGTGTATGTAATTGAGTGCAAACAATTTGGAATTATTAGATTTTTATTTGTATGAATTGAATTCATTTATTTTAGACTCATGGTTTTCACAACGATTTCAACACAATGACTAAAAGTTTGTACAGTAGACGATGTATTCAGATTGAGCTCGACGGTTAAAATTTCGACGCTATTTCACAACACACATATTAGATTGAAAATAAATTTAAAAAGAGCTGTGTTTGTGATTACATATACTTTCAAAATGTTATTATCTCACTCAACTATTTACAATGTAATTTATCAGTTTTTTGGTTAATTAATGTACCCGGTATATGATATTTTTATCGCAAGTTAATATTTATGAAAATCTCGCATGTACATAGGGTCGCTGAATTGTTCCTCGGATCCACGCGCCGATAGTCTTAGGTGTAGTTGTTTGTGTACATATTTACAGACAGTTCTTTTGTTTTTTAGAGTTTAATAAAAGCCATGAACCTAACAAAGTAGAAATAAGATATATTCAGACTATACACTAGACAGATTGTGATGAGTAACCTAACAGGTGTCCGTGGAAAGGTGTGAATACCGGCATCTCATGCACACCTGTTTACGCGTCCAAATATACAGAGTTAGTTGTAAAAATGAGACAATAGCACCTGTTGTGTATAGAACCCAAGATGAAAGACGCTGTTGTGTTTCTGATCAGCTTCTGTACACATGTATCGCACGAGTGATTTTTGTTCATGAGAAATCACGACGCCATTACCAGCTATGCGGGAAATAAAGTTGAAAGTTATTCTATGGAATGCGTGTACTTTTTTTTCGTTCAATGCTTGCATTTAATTAAATACGATTTTGCACATATATTTTAATTATCTTTAATTCATTATATGAGTGATTTTTTGTTTATTTCTGGCTACATAAATAGCTAAACTACGAATCATTCGAGTCACCAGTAATATGTGGTTGTCATTTACTACAGCACATCCACATGTGTTTAAAAACATGATCTGAAACGTTTTCTTTTCTCATTTTTAATTGGTTTAAAGTTTAGTTGTAAATTAATTAACAAATTAAAAGGTGTTTATCAAAAGGGGTTTTTCCGATAACAGAAAATAAGACGTTAAGGCAAGCTCCCAACATTTTAATCGGATCGTCAGTTACAACATCACGTCTGTTTAGAAAAAAAAGCACATGACTTAAATTGATTCGAATTTTGATAATATATCAATTGATGAATAAATATATTTGGTAAACTAATTTGAATTTATCTAAGAACAAGTAAATTAAAATGTACCCATTTACGATTTCAGATCACAAAAAATTATAACCACGAATTGTTTGAACATTAATAGTTTACAATGTTTCAGAAATCGGCGATGCAAGTTTTGTCGAAAACCAAAGAATTGATTACGGTCTTACAAAGGAAATTAAATTACAATATTTTTGTAACTGCTTTCTTAAGAATAATAGTTTTAAATCTAAGTATGTGTTATCTAATCCCGTATGAAAAAATCTAGCAAAATATTGAACTTATCTGGTCAGCGATAATCTCCGTCCGTATTCATCGAACGACATTAGGTCAATAAGCCGTATATGGAAGTTGCGCGCTTATTGCACGGTACGGTACGCTTTTTTGTCCGTCTGGAGGCGGGTCTTGCATAAATTATCTTGCACGCTTTTTGCACGGTACGGTTCGTTTTGTGAACGGTACGGTTCGCTTTGTGAACGGTACGTTTCGTTTTGTGAACGGTACGGTACGCTTTGTGAACGGTACGTTTCGTTTTGTGAACGGTACGGTTCGTTTCTTGCACGGAACGGTTCGGTTCGTTTTAGAGGTGTAGTAGCACGTTTCAGGGTCTGTATCATGGGAGTGCTATTTTTTACTTTCAAAACAGTAGGTCAATGACATACTTTTTGAGATAATGGTCATTGAATATTTTTTTGGAAATTTAAGAAAAGTCCCTAAAAATTTTACACTATGATTGAAATTTTCTTAATTGTGAAAATAATAGAAATTGCTAAACTCTTTTAAAAATGAAATACAATTTATGAATGGCAGTGACACTCAACAGACACAAAGCAATAACTTTTTATTCACAACTTTTTTTAATATTCCAGTCCGAATTTCCTCTATCAGTTTTCAAATTCCTACCCTTTTTTGATTAAATTTTACAAAAAACTGAATGACGATAATACTAAAACATTAATAGCATTAAACTAGGTATATTGACGTTACTCTGCAGGCATAAAAGTTATATGAGGTCAATGATCAAAATTTTGAGATATGGTGTCTTTTATCGTTTTTAGGCATTTTTCAATATTGTTGTATTGTGTGTCATTCGAATATCTTAACGAAAATGTGAGATAAAACCAACAGAAAATATGCAAAATTATGTTAACTAACTAGTAGACTAATTGTTCTCGAACAATTAGAGGTCTTTCCACCTCATTGTTTTTTTTATGTTTGAAATAAGATTGCTTTAATAGAATAAAGTATTTTTTCTGCGTTACTTCATAAGAAAGTGTCAAACGATTAAGTTTGCAATTTTTTATTGCTTGACCTTTGACTTTTATGTCATTTTGATCTCACAAGGTAGACGCTTCAATACCAAGTGGTCCAATGTATCTATGATTATTGATTCAAAAAATTATTTGTGTTTTTATCAAATGTTCAAAACTTTGAGGGGCAACAACTGCTAGAAAGGGACTTTGGACCCTTTCGGTATGAATGAATTGAAGGAGTGTCTAAGTGAACTGAATACATTAGTAAACGTTTCAAGTCTCTATCTCTAACGGTTAATGAGGAGTAGTGATAACAAGCATTTTGTACAATAAGGGCAATAACTCTATAATTGTTACATGGTAAGGGTCAATGGGTTATATTTAGATATGTCTTATGATGTCCTACTACATCCATGAAAAAGTTTTTCTCTACCACCCTAAACAAAAGAGATCTAAAAACTCATTCATTTTGAGATTTCCAAATGACCTTGACCTTTATGTCATTTTGTTCGGCCAAGGTAAACGCTTTCAATCCAAGTGGTCCGAAGTCTCTATGATAAGTAATAAAAAAGTTAGATGTGATTTTATAGAAATGTAAATACTTTCAGGGGCACTAACTACTAAAAGGGGGCCTCAGATCCTTTCGGTATGAATAGATTGAAGAACCCTCTAAGTGTACTAAAGACATTGGTAATAGTTTCAAGTCTCTATCTCTTACGATTAATGAGGAGTAGCGATAACAAGCATTTTGTACAATAGGGGCAATAACTCTGTTATTATTTAAAAGAAAAAGCCAAGGGGCTATATTTTAAAATGTCTTAAGATGTCCTATTTCATCCATGAAAAAGTTTTTCTCTACCACACTAGACAAAAGAGATCTAAAAACTCATTAATCAACGGATTTCCAAATGACCTTAACCTTTGACCTTTATGTCATTTTGATCGGCCAAGGTAGACGCTTCCATCCCAAGTGGTCCGAAGTCTCTGTGACAAATAATAAAAAAGTTGGATGTGATTTTATAGAAATGTTAATACTTTAAGGGGCAATAACTACTAGAAGGGGGCCTCATATCCTTTCGGTATGATAGATTGAAGAACTCTTTAAGTGTACTGAAGACATTGGTAAAAGTTCCAAGTTTCTATCTCTAATGGTTTCAGAGGAGTAGCGATAACAAGCTTTTCGTAAACAAGGGCAATAACTTTGTAAGTTCTGGGGGTTTTCAGGAACAGGGTCATTTGGTATCATAACTTTAAATGATCAATTACATGAAGGAAAAATTGTTTCAATATGTCTTATAATAAAAAAGCTGTCCCTTGGAAAATAGAGAAAAAAAATAAGAATAAACTAGATGCTGTCATTAGACAGTAATACCCGCACCATGTGTTTGCCCCTAAATAACACTGTTTTGTACCAGTTTAATTAAAAATGAAGGCTATATGCAAGCTCCGGTAATACAATTACAATTTATAATTTTCATAACTGAAGGATGAGATCCCTTCACATATGATAATACACATCGTGACATGAGCAGCACTTTATGTGCAATTTGGGGTAGAACTGTTTGCATTGAATTTTCAGTTAATCAATAATCTTAACATTTTATGTCATAGAAAGTATAATGGTCTATATAATTATTACAAACAAAATTAAAAATTAAATTATGCCCCCTCCCCGTGGCGGTTGCCGGTTTTAGATTTGCTTCTGTGTGCCTACATGAACATCATCGTGTGCACAGATTTAGAGAAGGGGTGGGAGTGAGGGGTCCAGACCCCCCCCCCCTCCCCATGAAAATTCATTTATATCAATTGTAAAAGTACCAAAAATACACCTTGGACCCCAATGCTCTTACAGACATGTAAACGCTCAAACCCATTGCGCTTCAATGTTAGGTAACATTATTTGGGGGGTAAATATTTAATCAATATTTGATATACTTTATTGTATATCTCAATAGAAAGTATACATGTACATCACAATATGCAGGTGTCCTGCACCAACTTAAAGCTGTTATTTACCTAATAAAATAGTGCAAGTGGATTTGAAGAATAGGTCATCAAAATACATGCATGTTACAAATGAATGATTTTTGTCTGAAGTTACGTACACAACACAGGTCTGCATGTCTCATTAGCGGGTACTAGTTTTACCCAGCTCTTCGATTAGATGGGTTCACGTGTATACAGACATGGGTGTTGTTAAAACGCGGAACGGAAAACGGAACGGAAAGCGGAACGGAAGGGAAAACGGAAAATCTTATCTAATGTTATTTACCGCATAGATTTGTTAATCATGCTAAAACGATATACTTTATGTACCTTTTTATTTTTTTTTGAAAGATTAGCAATATTAGATTATTTATTCAAGAATATTTATTTCCTCAAAATTAACAGTACATGCATTGACCACTATATTCTGTCCCAAAATATCCTCGATTCACTTTTTGCTGTATATTTATATATACCTCAGGGTTCAAGCGATTCTCTTTTAGAAGCATTACACATTCTCATTATTCTTTCTTTAAAACGTCCTCTCTAGCTTATCAGCTGGTATAAATACACGGCAAAAAACAAAGAAGTCTACGGGGTTTTGCATTTCAACAGACCCGGATTATAGAGTTGAAAAAGTGTGCAAGGTCTTCTGAGTGACTTCCAAATGGAGAAAAGATGTCAACATTTTCCATTATAAATCGTCCAAATGTGCTGCATGAATATTTTGGGATCGACATACTATAGTCCCAATATATAATCGTAAAATCAAATTAGGCAACGTCTAGAGCTCTCTATTCGGATCATATGTATATAGCTGCTGGAATAAACAACTGCTTAGTAATGCAAACGTAAACAAAATTGCATTGCTAAAAATACTAGTTTCACAAATTGCTAGTTTCACAAATTACCGGGTATATTTTAATGTTTTCTGTATTTTAATTTTTAATGTCGTCAGTCCTACGGGTTTTTTTTCTTCCATCTCAATGATACTGTATCGTCTGTATGATAAAAGATCGTCTAGAACACCGGCAATTCAATTTTGATGTAAGTATATACATGTACATCATCATATTTGAAATATAAAAATACTCAAAACACGCATAAAACGCTTTCACTAACTGCGTAAGTTACGCTGATATGCCAGCAATACCAAATAAGAAAAATAAGTAAAAAGTTATAGCTAATTTACTCGTTTAATCATGTAAATGTTTCACAATTCGTATACATTTGATTTTTCCGTTTCGTACTCAACTAAAGCCGAATGAATACAATGCTATAGTTGATAGACATTCATATGAATATTAATAACATAACAACATGTTGATAATCATTCATTAGATATAAATAAAAGATACAAAGTTAATCGTTTCTGGCCAGTCTATACCCTTTTTAAGCGATAAACGTGATGCTATTTTCCATTCCGTTCCGCTTTCCGTTCCGTTTTTCGTTCCGCGTTTTAGCAACACCCATACATACATGTCTGTGTTTTCCGTATGCAGAAAAGGATTAGGCCCCTAGTTAAGATCAGCTAAAGGAATTCATTATTGTGTTTTAATTGGATTATCATTATGATGTTGACCAATTTAGGTAAGCATAATACATGCAGTAGCAGTAGCGCAATATAATGAGATGCCAGCATGCATATATAAGTTCTACTTTCACTTTCTAAATGTGATCTCCCTTTGACAGCATACTGTATCATCATCTTTTAATATTTAAATAAGCTTATCATCGTTACCTATCCTATCGCATTTGTAAAGTTTCTGTCATTTTAGTTGCAAAAGTTATTTTTTTATTTGTCAGACTGCATGATCATGCACTATTGAGTTGACCCCATTTTGACCATGTATAAACAATTTCTTATTAAATTTGTGTATTACATGTAAGTAGGTGTAGACACTTATCATTTTTATATGAGTTATAATAGGAAGGAAGGAGTATTTCTTTCCTAATGTATTACAATACGTCAAATACAATGTAGGTCATGACCTTATGGGACTGTTCTGACCCCACGAAACAGGAAAATACAAAATATCTTCTAATGTCATTATGCATGCATGATGCATCAAATGGTGTAAAGTACATTAATGACCCCCATGTGTTGTCTTTAACCCCCCAACCCCCATAATAATGTATTTTATCTTATTTATATGTTATACAGTAGTGTTTGATCCATGTGGGTAATTCCTAGCCTAATGAAATGTCACTGCTTTGTTTAGGAGACTTTACAATTGCCCCAAATAGGCGAATACACATGGAAGTGATGCATATAACATTTTGTTTATAAATCTTAAAAATTGAATTAAGCAATTTCCAAAATGTTAATCACAAGAGAAAAAGCAATCAAGAAATGATTTAAAATGTGCTACTGTACACATGTAAGAATGTATTAAGAAGACTGAATCTTTTTAACCAGATTAGATTGGGGGGGGGGGAGGGGTGAATGTGGATATAAACATTTATAATTTGAATAATTTATTGTTATTAATTTTAACTTGTCAATGAATACTACTTATTGATCCCAAGGTAGAAATATGACCTCTGATCATATCTCAATAGATCATTTGTCAATTATGCAAGGTGTAATATAATATTTTTAAGAATAACATTTTTTACCAGTTTATGTAAGTTTTTAGACACCCAAATTATATTTTGATTTTAATAGATCATTCGACAAGGGAGGGGTGGGGGAGAACAGTTTATATTTGAGTTTGTTTGGGAGTGGGGGTTCCAAGTCATATATTTGACAATTTTTTAATGTAATTTAAAATAAGACTAAACCATACTACAGTCATGAACATGAATAGTATAGAGAAAAACTAATACATATACATGTATATATACATAGGAAGTATTACAAAACAGATGATTGATCTATATCTGTGTTCTTAAAATTGATCGATCATATATCATGTACATATTATATTATTGTTTCTTTGTTCAAGGCATTTAAGATGGTATGTAGGTCATGATCCCAAGTGCTCTTCCTGAAATTATTAAATATCATAAAAACCATCCCCACCTTAATCCAAAAATATTATTCCTCCTAAGGTCATGCAGGCGCATCAGATCATTATGGCATGTAAGTCATGACCCTAAGGGGTCATCCTGACCCCCTTAGAATCAGAAATTGTCAATTATCTTTAAATTATTGATGTTTGATGATCCTATCTCTATTTAATCTTTATTATTAAGTCTCCCGAATGAAATTTGAAGACTTATTGTTTTTGTACGGTTCTTAATACATGTATTATTATTCTTCATCTTTTTCTTCTTTCCTGCTCTGAACTTGTTTCTTAGAGATGGTTGAACAGAATTGTACAAAACTCTAGGATATGATAGGCCTGCATATCTAGTTGTGCACCCTGGTTTGATTTTTCTCATTTTGGGTTAGACAACCACTTTTCGGGGGAGGGGGGTGTCAAAAGGGTGTGGGGGTCTAACATTGAACCTTGTAGGAAGAATCGTAGACTCTATTGTAAATGGTAACTTGAAAACGGACAAAGATAATAATATAGGGTTTTCATAATCATATATTGGCTGTTACTGGCAATATATAGGGTTTATTAGATCTGACCCCTGGGGTCATCCCCACCCCCCAGGAATTTGAAATTACTATATATCTCAGAAACTGTTATAATCATGACCCCTAAACCATATATATTCATGTTTCTGATGTCAAGGGGCATCAAATGTTATGTAGGTCATGGGCCCTGTGGGTGGTCATGACCCCCTCGAACAGCAAGTCCCTTAACATCTTCAAAACAGTTGAGATCCCCACCCTTAAACCATATATATTCTTGTTCCTTGTGTCAAGGGGCATCAAACGGTATGTAGGTCATGGGCCCTGGGGGTGGTCATGACCCCCCTTGAACAGGAAGTGCACGAATATCTCGAAAACGGTTGAGATCCCCACCCCTAAACCATATATATTCTTGATCCTTAAAGGGCATCAAAATGTATGTACCGGTAGGTAATGGGCCTCAGGGTTAAATTTAATTTTTTAAAACCGTAATGCACATCTATGGAACAGTTCCTATCATATCCCAAAGTATGATGTGTTTATCCATTAAATCATAAAAGGATTTCTAGGATCTATGTTTTTTTGAAGTGATAAACGTCAATTTTCTGCTACTTTTTGACTCCCTGGATGAAATTTAAATTTTTAAAACCTTACTGCACATCTATATAACAGTCCCTATCATATCCCAAGATATGATTGTCTATCCATTAAATCATAAGAGGAGCTCTTTGATCAATGTTTTGTTTTTTAGTAATAAACGTCAATTTTCTGCTACTATTTGACTCCCTGGATGAAATTTAAATTTTTAAAACCTTATTAAACATTTATAGGACAGCCCCAATTATATCCCAAGAGATGACGTAGCTACTCCAAAAGTTGTAAGAGGAATTCTGGGAACCATATTTTTTTGGCCAAAAAACGTCATTTTTTGTTGCCCACTGATCCCCTTAATAAAAAAAAAAATTCTGGAACCTGATCACGCCTCAATATGACACCCCCACGTTTTTGAAACCAGTTTTTTTTTTAAAAAAAACGTCATTTTTCAGCCATTAAATGCCCCCCAGGACAAAATTGAAAATTCCGAAACCTTATTGCGCATCTATAGGATACTCTAAAACATATTCTAAAAGATGATTTGTCTACTGTTGAAAATGTAGGAGGAGTTCGAGGAAGAAGGTTTTTTGTGGAAAAACGTCATTTTTTACCAATTATTTGACCCCCAGGACTAACAGAGAATTTTTGAAACCTTTTTACAAAACAACATGATACCCCAAATCAAACTCCAAGAGTTCAGTTTGCTGGTTTATGAGATGTAAGAGCAGTTTGAGAAAGTAAAACGTGACAGACGGACGGACGGACGGACGGACGGATAGACAGACGGACGGACGGAACAGGGTAACAACAATATACCCGAACTTTCTTCAGAAAGTGCGGGTATAAAAACATAAAGAAAACAAAAGGTCTTTCACCTGAAAGGTGGAAAGACCTAACAAGTAAAATCTTAACTTTGAATATTACTGTACAACCAAAAATATTTCAATGAAAAACAAAATCTGAAATTTTAGTTCGAATTTCCTCTGTTTTGCTAAAAGTCCAACTTTGCTTGAGCCTAATTCCATAATATAGTAAAAATATTGAATAGTTTGTCAATAATAATTCATTTCATAAATACTTTTAGTGGTTAGAACAAATTTTATTCATGAACTTTATAAAAATTCGAATTTGAGAACTCAAACCCTGAGTGTTTAACGTCCTTAATTTGAATTCATTAGAATTAGGCAAATGAATTATAACGTATATTATCCAAAATAAATAATTAGGTCTTTCCACCTTTCAGGTGAAAGACCTTTTGTTTTTCTTATGTTTTTTCTTAGGTTTTTCCACCTTTCAGGTGAAAGACCTTTTGTTTTTCTTATGTTTTTTCTTTTTTTTCTTTTCTTTTTTTCCAGGGACAGCTTTTTTATTTCTAGAGATATTGAAACAATTTTTTCTTTATGTTATTGACTATTAAAAGTTATGGTACCAAATGGTCTTTGCATGATAACTCCCATAACTTACAAAGTTATTGCCCTTGTGTACGAAAAGCTTGTTATCGCTACTATTCTGAAACCATTAGAGATTGAGACTTGGAACTTTTACCAATGTCTTCAGTACACTTAGAGGGTTCTTCAGTCTATTCATACCGAAAGGATCTGAGCCCCCCTTCTAGTAGTTATTGCCCCTGAAAGTATTTACATTTCTATAAAATCACTTCCAACTTCTTTATTACTTATCATAGATACTTCGGACCACTTGGGATAGAAGCGTCTATCTTGGCCGAACAAAATGACATAAAGGTCAAAAGTCAAGGTCATCTAAAAATCTCTTAATTAATGAGTTTTTAGATCTGTTTTGTTTAGTGTAGTAAAGAAAAACTTTTTCATGGATGTAATAGGACATCTTAAGACATTTTAAAATATATCCCCTTGACTCCTTCTTTTAAATAGTTACAGAGTTATTGCCCCTTTTGTACGAAAAGCTTGTTATCGCTACTCCTCTGAAACCATAAGAGATAGAAACTTGGAACTTTTACCAATGTCTTAAGTACACTTAGAGGGTTCTTAAATCTATTCATACCGAAAGGATCTGAGCCCCCCCCCCCCCCTCTAGTAGTTATTGCCCCTGAAAGTATTTTTATTTCTATAAAATCACTTCCAACTTTTTTATTACTTATCATACAGACTTTGGACCACTTGGGATGGAAGCGTCTACCTTGGCCGAACAAAATGATATAAAGGTTAAAGGTCAAGGTCATTTGGAAAATCTCTTTATTATTGAGTTTTTAGATCTCTTTTGTTTAGGATGGTAGAGAAAAACTTTTTCATGGATGTAGTAGGACATCTTAAGACATTTCAAAATATAACCCTTTGACCCTTACCATGTAACAATTATAGAGTAATTGCCCCTATTGTACAGAATGCTTGTTATCGCTACTCTTAATTAACCGTTAGAGATAGAGACTTGAAACTTTTACTATTGTATTCAGTATACTTAGACGCTTCTTCAATTTATCATACCGACAGGGTCCAAAGTCCCTTTCTAGCAGTTATTGCCCCTGAAAGTTTCAAACATTTAGCAAAAACACAAATAATTTTTGAATCAATAATCATAGATACATCGGACCACTTGGTATTGAAGCGTCTACCTTGTCCGATGAAAATGACATAAAGGTCAAAGGTCAAGGTTAGTCAATAAAAAATTGCAAACTTAATCTTTGACACTTTTTTTATGAAGTAATGCAGAAAAAATAATTTATTCTATTGAAGCAATCTTATTTCAAACATATAAAACAATGAGGTGGAAAGACCTCTAATTGTTCGAGAACAATTAGTCTACAAGTTATTATTTTTTTTTCTTCTCTTTTTTTCCAGGGACAGCTTTTTTGTTTTTAGAGATATTGAAGCATTTTGTTCTTTATGTGATTGACCATTAAAAGTTATGGTACCAAATGACCCTTTGCTTGATCACTCTCAGAACTTACAAAGTGATTGCCCTTTGTGTACGAAGTGATTGTTATCGCTTCTCCTCTGAAACCATAAGAGATAGAGACTTGAAACTTTTACTAACGTCTGTAGTTCACTTAGACGCTCTTTCAATCTATTCATACCGAAAGGTTCCGAGACCCCCTTCTATCAGTTATTGCCCCTGAAAGTATTTCAATTTCCATAAAATCACTTCTAACTTTTTTACTATTTGTCATATAGACTTTGGACCACTTGGGATGGAAGCGTCTTCCTTGGCCGATCAAAATGACGTAAAGGTCAAAGGTCAAGGTCATCTGAAAATATGTGTATTCATGAGTTTTCACATCTCTTTTGTTTAGGGTGATATAGAGAAATTTTATCAAGGATGTAGTAGGACGTCTTAAGACATTTCAAAATGTAGCCCTTCAGCTCCCATCTTGTAATAGTTAGTGAGTAATTGCCCCTTTTGTACGAAATGCTTGTTATCGCTACTCCTCTGAAACCATAACAGGTAGAGACTTGAAACGTTTACCAATGTCTTCAGTACACTTAGAAGTTTCTTCAATCCATTGATCCCAAAAGGGTCCGACGTCCCTTTCTGGCAGTAATTCCCCTTTCAATTTCATTGATTTCACAAACACATACGAAATAAACACATCCCACCCCCTCCCTTTTTTTTAATGTTTGACCTTGACCTTTGACCTTGACCTTTGACCTCTTAGGACTGGTGTGTTATAAGTATCTGCAACATCTATAATATCAGATTCATTTATAAATACGAATAGCTCTTTCAAACACAAATTCACCCCCCCCCCCCTTTATTTTTAGGTTTGACCTTGACCTTTGACCTGACCTTGACCTTTGACCTTAAAGGACTGATGCGGTACAAGTTTATTTAACATATACATTTCAGATTCATTTTTATGTGCAATAAGCTCTTTAAACCCCCCCCCCTTATTTTTAGGTTTGACCTTGACCTTTGACCTTGACCTTTGACCTGACTTTTGACCTTTGACCTCTTAGAACTAATGAGTAATAAGTGTATGCAACATATATATCAGATTTAGTTATATGTACATTTAGCCCCCCCCCCCCTTCTTTTCTACAAGGATTGAATTCTTATATGAACTTGACCCTCGATATTTGAACTTGAAATTTAATATTCCTTTTTAAAATAAAACCTAAAAAAGTGTTACAACCGTTTGTCAGAATTTTTTGAAAAGGTGAAACACTGCCTGCCATTTGACTCCAGACTGCGTTTTAGACTACGCCTCCAAATAAAAATTTCAGCTCCAGTAAAACTCTGTAGAACTCGGCGAAAAATTCATGGAACTGTTCCTCACACCTGAATCTAATTGCCTGCCAAATTTCAAACGAATTGAACCCTATTGAAGAAATTTATCCACCTCAGCGGCATCGAACCATCATCCCGAGAAACGAAATTTCAACGCTTCGATATTTGTGTCTATTAAATTCACGCTCAAATTTCACTGAAAATCTGTGTTTACATTTCTATCGGCAACCTGTGACGACTTGTGTTGAAGTGCAACGAAAGATAACTCTTCCTTCCCAGACCCCGATTTTAGATGAATTTAGTTTACATTTTCTTTCAGTTTGTTTTTTTTCCCGACTTGGCTGAAATACATGACTGGCCTTAATTCAGTTCCGATTTTCCGTACTTGTAATCCACGAATGCATGACAGTCAATAGATTTCTAAGCACGTGCATTTCAAATCACAAGGAGAATTCGCATCAGCTGAGTTCCAACAAATGTTCCCACACCTTCAAATACCCGCTGGCGACCAGAGTTTGACCTGGCGTGTTGATTTCTTAATCAACGCTATCCGGCCACATTGTTTACAAACGGCACTGATTTTTATTAATAAACAGATGAACAAATACTGCCCTCCCAACCAATCGCTAAGCTCATATCTATTCGAAAGGTTCCTCAGCGTTGGGTATCAACTTTAGATGGACAGAAGAACGCTTCATCTCTTCTTTCTATCCTCATCCAAATTGACTACACAACTTAACACATTTTACCTTCGATCAGATAACAAGCGAAATAGCGTAGTGGCAACACTCTCACCTAGGATTCTAAGGATACTCGGATCGATACCACTGTGCGGAACCGATTTTTTTTTCCCTTTTTTTTTTCGTAAATTGATTTTTCTCTAATAACTCTAATAATAGTTATCACCATTTTCGGGATTTTTGTTTTAATCATTGTGGAAGGTGGAAAGGCCTCTAATTGTTCCGTGAACAATTAGTCTACTAGTTGAATTTAAATCTCTTCGCAAACAAGAAGAAAGTCTTCTTACAATTTCAGGACAGAATTTAAACCTTGATGAATTGTCACCTGTGCAGAAATACGAATACATTTAAATTTATATGCGACAGATATATAGTGAGTGCAATTAAAACCAATTTATTTCTATATTAAAATAATAAGTATCATAATGCATCGTAATGTTTCATTCAAATTTTAAAAAAAGTGATAACATTTTGGGTTGGTTTTTTTTTTCGATTTCAGTCATAAAAAACTAATCATAGAACTTAAAAAAAAAATCTGTTTGATTTGGTTTTATTTTATTTTTTTTCCGTATATTAAAAGATGTTGAAATTAAAAAAAATACACAATTTGTATGTCACTGTGTGAACTGATATATCACCCTTAATAACCACTTTACTTTTAAATTGGATAAACACTTAGAAGTCAAAACTTAAGTGAAATGAAGACGTTTAGGGTTTTAACATTCTTATTCTTATATTTTTCTTTAAAACAAAGGTCAACTAAATTAGCATTAGTACTTTTTGGTAAATTTAATTGTTGAAAACACACATTTAACTTTTTTTTAAAAAGACAAAGAACTGTTTAGAATTCGATAAGTAAAAAAAAATCAATAAGGTTAACCTTCATTTAATAAATAAAGAAATACCTCTCGATATTGTTAAGAGTTCCCTATGCTTGAGAAGATTACACAGATACGATTGTTCATGTCAGTGATGACAGTATATTAATTGTACAAAACGCGTTCTTGTCATACGATCATTTCTAAAGCCAGTTGAGCAGGGTTAAACCAAAATAAGGCTATGCAACGGCCTTGCTTTAAAAATAGAAACAGAAATTATTATTATTATATAATTCATAACAAACTATCACAATTTCTTTGCGTTTAAAATGAAGTTTCTTGTCACAATTTATTACATGTTATAAATTTGGCATGACTTTAATAATATTAACTTGTGATGATACAACATTTTACGACCCTTCTAGACTCAAATTTTCTCTATCAATTATTCAGGAGTTATGACGTTTATTAACTTGTTTCATGACTTTGATGGTTTTTAACGGTTTAAATTACTTCTAATAAAGTTAGGCTTATTTATCTGAACCAAGCAGTCTTCAAAAATTAGAATACAAGGAAATAACCAGTTATTAATATTGTTTTTGACCAGAGTTTTATGCCATGCTTTTAATGAGCTTTTATCATTAATAATGATTACTTACAATATCAATTTATCAAAATATTTTATTTTTAATTCAAAAGTGTGCATCCTATCAGAAATTTCAGATATCCTGAACATGTTTGATTTGATTTTTTAAATTTATTAAATGTACCATGGCTCTGAACATTATGTTTTATAATTGTCGACTCGTGTGATCATACCATTGCTGTGATTTTTTAAAAATAATTCCAAACCTTGTATAGCCTTTTGTTCATTTTTGTAATGCATCAATAGCTCTATTCTACTTTACTTCACTTAATCTTAACAAAAATATATGCAATTATTACCCAATCAAATGAATTTTGTTGTTTTATAACAAATTTAATATTTTCGCCTATTTTGTATGTGTATTCAGGTTTGAAAGTGATCTATTTAACTGCCAGTCAATAGACTGCGATTTATCAGACCGCCGGTCAATAGACTGTGATCTATCGGACCGCCGGTCAATAGACTGCGATCTATTGGACCGGCAACGTATTTTAGGAGAAGATAAATTGCTACAAGATTAAAAGATAATTTCATTATGATTTTTTACTATAATTGTTCTTAAACTTTATCTTTTAGGTCATCTTGCTACTGATTAACAATGACCTGGATGCATAATGGTATGAAAACCTTCTGCAACTTATGATTGTGAACACAAAATACTAAAAACGGAATTGGGTAATAAAACAATTATTTAATGCCTGTACAGTCAATAGACCCGATATTTTTCCCTTGGTGCAGGGAACAGCTCATGATCTATTGCTTGAGGCCAATGGCCGAGAGCAATAGATCATACTGAGCCTCGGGAAAAATATTCGGGTCTATTGACTGCTCAAACATTAAATAATTGTAAACTGTTATTGTACCATTATTTTGAAATACAAAGAGATTGAGTCATTATATTGCAAATGATATTGATTAATATTGGTAATGATATTGATAAGAAAAGTGTAGGTTTTAATATCATTTTTTTATTGTTCCCATATTTACAAATTAAGATTAACATTAATCTATTACATTGAAAAAAAAGATAAACATTTTCACGACCGCTATCAATCAACCATTAATCAATCAATCATTATTAGTACATAGAATTCAAAATGCAGATCGATATGATTTCTGAGTTAATCACGAAATTTTAATGAAGTCTAATTATTAGTTAATCAAAAAATTTTAGTGAAGGGCATACCGATGCACAGTTTTGGCTTGACCTTATTTTTATTTACTTATCAGAGCACTGTCAGGAAGCATAACCTGTTTTCACTGCTTTTTGTATTTCTTTTAAAAAAAAGTGTATAAAGTTGTTATGCTGTAAAAATATAGTATCTTTCTAAACATAATACTATCATTATAAAGCTGCCCCATCAATGAAAATACAATTGCATAAAACAACCAGCCACAAAAATAAAAGCAACAGAGTACAATACATTGTTTGAACATACATACATAGTTCTATATCAAGCAAATGAAAATGACACCGCCGTAGTACATAGAGATGCCTGTACCTGTTTCTGAATAAGTGTAAAGAAAATCATTGAAAAAGTTCAAGAAGTATTCAATTGGGAATAATTTTGAAAAAAAAAACTTAAAATAAATATACGTGATCATATCAATTAATGAAAAATCGTACACATAAACCTCTTATTTATTGACCTGCGTTCCGTCTGCTTGGGGCAGCTGGCACAATAATTTCAATATAATGATTGTCAAATGTTTCACAAAATATTAGTATCCCTGTAGTATTCTACCACATGGGTACCTACACTACAGTTATACGTGTCTAGTAAAAAAAATCAGATAAGAGCCAAATTGTTTTCATAAAAATACATTGACCTAATGGTTTTATATGATATGATCAAATTGTCGTAAAACTAGTTATTAAATCTTGTTATGTGAATCATTATACTTTCGATGAGATACTGTCATATAATATGCATTTTCCCTGTTGAAATACATCTTTGGTAAACTAAATGTGGTAGATTCAAGACATCGTCAAACGTGAGTAAGATTTACATTTATTGTATATCTAGAGGGCGTTTGTACAATAGGCTATAAAAAATAGAATTTTAAAAAAAATTGGTAATCGAGTGTTAACTGTTTTAAATGTTAATAAATAATTGCCAATGTTCAAGAAATACTCGAAATATATGAATACTATTTAATGTTGCCATAAACGGTTCATTCAATTCAGGACACACCAGATGATCTAAACAAAACTTTCAGAAAAGGACTATATTTAATAGTCAATATCTGCCCCGAATGTTCACCAATTTTTAAACAGTCTCGTATCAAAATGAAATCTCCATAAAACATTATACAGAGGATGCCTATCACATTCATCTTGACTTTAGTCAAGAAAAGAACCATGTTTATATGAAAAAACATTCTATATTCTATATTTGGACAAAAGTATAATTAAAAAGTGAGGGCATTAATTGTTTATAAAGAGAAATAGAGAAGCTTTTCTACGAAGGTTGATGCTGACGATGTTTTATTAACAAGGATATAACAATGGGATAATTTCAATGCCGAGGCCTAAATGTCAGTTTAAAGTAAATATCAAATACAACCTTGTTTTTTACGAGGCATCTCTTTCTGTGAAGGACATAACAAGACACACATTCAGTTGATTTTTTTCGCTGGCATGATAGATATGAACAGCTGAAAATTACGTAAATTTGGTAGAAATCGGTATAACTACATCATAGATAACACGTTGCATGTATTTGCGAATGCTTGAAACATTCGTTTTATACTTTTAATGTCTAAAAGTTGTGTTTGTTTTCATTTTACATCCAGTTGTTATTTATATTATTCTGCATCTCAGAAAATAGAAATAGTATTTCCTAAAAGAAAAAGAGTTGTAATAAGAATATATACCCTTTCGAAACAATTATCACTTTAGTATGAAATAATATGCAAATGTACTAGCATTTCCAAGTAGATAAATCATTGTCTATCTTAGCTGAAGGTTTTTTTTCGAAGAAGGTAAATAATGATCCATCCAAATACATGACGAAATGGTTTTATTATTTGCCGTATGTCACTATTTCTGCCACCAATTAGTCTTCTTGTATGATGATTACGTAATTTGTATTATGCATTTGCTGAAGATCAAGCTAAGTAGGCGGGGCTTTACTGAAGTTCTAACCTATATATTTGTCACTTTTTCTTCAAAATATTGCGTCCTGGTTAGAAGCAGATTTGAAAGATCCTACATTCTTGGTAAGCATTTATTAAATTAAGATAAATAGGAGGGAATTCTCAATTTCAAAGTGTTCAAGTATAATTATTGGATAATATAAATTTTTACTAACGGAAAAAATATCTCTGTGATGGTGTTTCTTTAATCTAAGCTTTAAGCATTACCGGTATTACAATTTTATGATCAGCAAAGCTTTTGATACAAAAAATGTCTCGTTTTGTATTGTTTTAGGTAATTTTATTTTCCGCTTTTTTCTTCAATAGTGTGTCTTGTAAACAAACTGATTAACAAATAGGGGGGGCTCTATTCAAAAGTAGTCATTTATGATGATTTTTTGTTTATAAAAATATATGTTTTCATATGTATACCTTCTTCATTTCTTCTTGTGATTTAAAGTGTGTGTCTTTTTCGTTGTTGTTGCATTTTTGTGTGGAATATCATTTGTTACAGTTGATTTATAATTCAATATTCTTCTATGAAATTAACATTTCTATATATTTAATATAAAAAACAAAATCAGATGGAGTTTTTGGATTTCAAAATTAATATTGTCCTGTTTAAAAATTCAAATTTCTGTAACAGTTGCAATTCAAGCCACAATGAAGATTTTCATCGTATTTCTCCTGGTGTGCCTAATTCTGGAGAGCTCATCCAAGCCAGATGGTAAATGTGTTGTAACATATTAATGACATAGTGTCCTATCAGTAAAAATCAAAGTTAATGAAGAATGACAATTTAATTTTGCGGCTTTCAGTATTTTAATAGCGTTACAAATCATACCAGTGTCTAATACATATATTACCTGTGTGACACTCTTTTCATTTATTAATGGAAGTGTTTTTTCTCTAACTATAAAAAAAAATTGAAATTTGGGTTCTTAATGTACGTGTGTAAAACATGAGATTCGGACTTCGTTACTTGAAAAAAAAAAGTTTCTCCGCATTAAATGTTATTTCACTGTAAACAAATACTAGGAAAAGAAAACGATGATGACAAAAACGGAAACAATGGCAATGACGACAACGGAAATGGCGACAACGGGAACGACGATAATGGAAACGACGGCGGTGGAGACAATAATAAAGGGAGCGGATCCACAAATAGCTGAGGAAATTAATACAGTGAGCGGATCCACAGAAAACAGGATATAGAATTGATATAATCTACCGATGCAGACAAAGTCATTTGATTGCTTTGAATTATTAAATTAAAGTGTTTACTTATTACATCTGCGTTACAAAATTTAAAAATTATGTTTGCGTTATAAATTTCACAGTGTCTGTTCACAATACAACAGATCAATAAATACATATGAATGTCACTATGTCTTTCTGTTGTTTTTTTTTATGGACATTGGGATTAATAAAAGTTCAAGAATATATCTCCTATTATATATACTCCGTAAACGTCGTTAATCTGCTGGTAGCACTATGAGTTGCAATGTTTGTTTAAAGCATATGGAGGGAAAGCACTTAAAAAAAGGTTGTATGTTTTTCTTGAAAAACCAGGATGCATCATTTGTGCCAATCGACATCGATGTAATCTTGCTAATAGTCTAATGCTACGTGTCATAGCAGTCTAATGTCTTCTTTTATAACAGCTTTTAGAATATATCAGTCAGATAATTTATACTCTTTGCACAAATTGAGTCATGGTTACCTCTGTTGATATACGAATCGTTTAACTTGAAAAAACAAACTACATGTATATGTTTGATGAGGATTTAATAGTTGTTTGTTTTTATTACTGCAATGGTAATCAATCTTTCAATTTTTTTTTATTTAAATCATATATTTAAGTAACAAACACAGTTTGTAAGTTTTCTCTTCTAGTGTCAATGCGTTTTAATTTTAAACATAGTTACAAACGCCATGGTTACAGACCCTGAAACGTACTACTACACCAAAAAAGCGTGCGACTTTCGTGCGAGAAACGTTTCGTGTAAACCGTTTAGCGTTTCGTGTAAACCGTTTAGCGTTTCGTGTGAATCGTGAAGCGTTTCGTGTAAATCGTTTACCGTTTCGTGTGAATCGTGAAGCGTTTCGTGTAAACCGTTTAGCGATTCGGGCAAAGCGTGTAGCGTTTCGGGAAAAGCGTGTAAATCGTTTCGGGCAAAGTGTGCGAGAACCGCGTGAAATGTTCATCAGATTTCATTCGGAACTCTCTGACAATTTAATTGTTTCAAAATAGCGCTCGTGTTAAAACAGTTTATGATTGGCAAAACTCCTTAGTAGATATTCTCGTGAAAAAAATATATATGAAATGATATACATATATACTTATCTTTTTACAAAATTGAATTAATTCTTAACAAACAAAAGAAAAGTACGCGTATTTAAAGTAGACTAGTTACTGAGACTATTCGGCTGTGTACAACCAGCACACATAATCTCGGACATCGGGTAAGACCTGCACCTGGCTGAACCTATCAATCAAACTCTGCGTATTCGTTTTCATTGGATGGTCACGCGTCTCTTCTTTTGTCAATAGCCAATAGAAATTTAATGACTTCAAGGTAATCGGAATCAGTATTTGATGATACACACAATTTAAATGATAGATTATTTAAAATTAATTTGAACAAAGTTAAATGTAAACATAGAAAGAAAATATACTGTTCATTTCTATGAAATGCAAAAAGTAAATTCTTCTGAATCCCGATCAAAAATATTTCTACAAGTTATTATTTTAATTATTTAAACACTGATAACGGAAAACAACAAGTAATTAACACACTGAAATTTTCCTAAAATGTACACATGCAATTAATTATTATGGGAATCTATATGCATGGTACTTAATTCAAATAGATTATGATAGATATATTGTACGCCGTTATGAGGGGCGCCGGTTATGTATACGAATATTGAGACAAAAATTGAAACCAGTTTTATTTTTTGTTTATTACGAAATCCGAAATAATAATGACAACTTTCTTTATTGTTAAATCGATTGATTTTTTTCTGTGATTTTATGTACGAAACATATATTCACGCGAATGATACGACATTATAAAAAAATAATCGGTTGTTTTATAGCATTTTTCTAACTTATGTGACTAATTTTATTTTACGTAACTTTCAAAATTATCAATGTAAATAATTACAAGTTTATTTATTGTATTTTTACATCGTATTCTCTGAAACCAATAAAAATACTAATGTGAGAAGAAAAAAAATCCCGCCGTATACTGAAAAACCGATTTCAGTTTGTAATCATTCGGATTTTATTATTGGTATTGAATATCGTGTTACAGTAACTTTTAACTCTCTGGAATTGTTATTATTTACGGCACTAATAAGAATCATGGATATTTCTTTTGAGCAATAAATATATTTATAGAAGTAGTTTTTTTTTTTGGCTAAATCTGTAAATAAAAAATTGTTTGCTTTAAATATAAATACCAAATTAATTTAATTAATCAATTCAATACTTATGTACATATATGTTTCTAATATCAGTATTTCTATTATTTCGTGTTTTCTTAAAATTATTTCTTACGAACAGATTAAGGGTAAAAATCCGAGAGGATCCGAATCGATCAGGATAAAAGCGTGTCAAAAGTGTGTGAAAAGCGAGCAAATCGTTTCGTGTGAGAATCGGTTCGTGTAAACCGTTCAGCGTTTCGTGTAAATCGTTTAGCGTTTCGGGCAAATCGTGCAGCGTTTCGTGTACACCGTTCAGCGTTTCGTGTGAACCGTTTAGCGAGCGTGTAGCGAGCGTGTAGCGAGCGTGTGGTGTAGTAGTACGTTTCAGGGTCTGTAATTGTTTCGGTTAATTCTATTAAGTAAGAGTCATGCATGTTGTTTTTACGAAAATGCATTCACGAATTGGTGTCGGATGATATAATGACAATTTTGTAAAAAAAAAAATATCAAATTTTGATTCTAAATTTACATTATGTATTAAAAGTTTGTTAAAGTACAATAAATTTTAATGATGATAATAATTATAAAACCCTGTATATCTTATTGTTGTTTTCCTTTACACTTTCATAATAACCCGAACCTGTTTTACCGATCGTATACTACCTACAAGCATTTAACTATGATAAAATGTTACAATAATAATATCATTGGGGAATGCACAAAACATTAATTTGACTTTTGCAAATGTTTGAATAATGTAATCAGATTAACATTCAGTTGACTTTATTCACTGGCATGGTAGATATAAATAGCTGAAAATTACGTAAATATGGCGGAAATATTAAAGTCAACCCTTAATTAAATTTGTTTTTGTAAAACGTTTTATACTACTTAAAACTATTATCTATAACGACATTAAACAACCCGCCAATGACAAATAAAATGTAAAACACAATGAATAAAGATTCAATGTTAAATATCAAGCAAAGAAAAATGTCCCGGCTGTAATATTTAAAGGCAATTTTACCTGTTCCTGAATGTGTGTAAACAAATTGAATAAAACTCCAAGAGGTAAATTTGACAAGCATGAAAATAACGATACGTAATCATATCAGTGAATGTTAAATCCGACACATAAAAAATGTAATTAATTGACCTGCATACTTTCTGATTAGGACAGCTGACACAATCAGTCCTCTTTATTTACATTTGTTAGCCTCTTTGTCTGTGATAACACTGAATATTGATTTTGTAATGTACCGTCCAAAAAAATGAAATGACTTAGGGCGCAATCAGGGTTCGTGTTGCTAATATTCTAATATTTAATCGTATGATTGCTAAAAATACACAAATATAGGTATTAAAGAACTATTCTTTGAATATTATGAGGTGATACTTTCGGTCAAGACGTGGTCAAATCGAATTATAAGTATTTTTGGTCTTTACTGTGTATGACCACATCCCGACCAAAATTATCACTCATAATAATCAAAGAATTATTCATTCCATGTATATTTCTTATATATTCATAATCAAGTGATTGCACAAGTTGCTTATACATGTATTACCATAGTATTCTTACACATAAACACATATACAATATTTGTGTCCAGTACAACTATCCGGATTATGATAAAAAGCCATTTCTTTATTAAAATATATTCACCTCAAGGCTATATCATCAATTTTTTGGACAAATAATACTCAAATATAATTTCGTGAATTTTTTTAAATTCGGATAAGTTCTGTCATTCAATCATTCCATCAGATGATTAGGCTCCTTATAAAATAACGACAATATCATGGTATAAAATATTAAGGTATACGTTTACTCAGAAAGAAAAAAAATCCACTGATGATAATGAAAAACCATCTATTGTGTGTTAAGAACCTATCATGGGAGTGCTATTTTTAACTTTCAAAAAAGTAGGTCAATGACATACTTTTTGAGATAATGGTCTTTGATTATTTTTTTTGTAAATTTAAGAAAAGTCCCTAAAAATTTTACACTATGATTGAAATTTTCTTAATTGTGAAAATAATAGAAATTGCTAAACTCTTTTAAAAATGAAATACAATTTATGAATGGCAGTGACACTCAACAGACACAAAGCAATAACATTTTTTATTCACATTTTTTTTTAAATATTCCAGTCCGAATTTCCTCTATCAGTTTTCAAATTCCTACCCTTTTTTTGATTAAATTTTACAAAAAACTGAATGACGATAATACTAAAACATTAATAGCATTAAACTAGGTATATTGACGTTACTCTGCAGGCATAAAAGTTATAAAGTCAATGATCAAAATTTTGAGATATGGTGTCTTTTATCGTTTTTTGGCATGTTTCAATATTGTTGTATTGTGTGCAATTCGAATATCTTAACGAAAATGTGAGATAAAACAAACAGAAAATATGCAAAATTATGTTAACTAACAAGTAAAATCTTAACTTTGAATATTACTGTACTACCAAAAATATTTCAGTGAAAAACAAAATCTGAAATTGTAGTCCGAATTTCCTCTGTTTTGCTAAAAGTCCAACTTTGCTTGAGCCTAATTCCATAATATAGTAAAAACATTGAATGGTTTGTCAATAATAATTCATTTCATAAATACTTTTAGTGGTTAGAACAAATTTTACTCATGAAATTGAACTTTATAAAAATCCGAATTTGAGAACTGAAACCCTGAGTAAACAACGTCCTTAATTTGAATTCATTAAAAATTAGGCAAATGAATTATAACGTATATTATCCAAAATAAATAATTGAATTTAAATCTCTTCGCAAACAAGAAGAAAGTCTTCTTATAATTTCAGGACAGAATTTAAACCTTGATGAATTGTCACCTGTGCAGAAATACGAATACATTTAAACTTATATGCGACAGATATATAGTGAGTGCAATTAAAACCAATTTATTTCTATATTAAAATAATAAGTATCATAATGCATCGTAATGTTTCATTCAAATTTAAAAAAAAAGTGATAACATTTTGGGTTGTTTTTTTTTTCGATTTCAGTCATAAAAAACTAATCATAGAACTTAATAAAAAAATCTGTTTGATTTGGTTTTATTTTATTTTTTTTCAGTATATGAAAAGATGTTGAAATTAAAAAAAATACACAATTTGTATGTCACTGTGTGAAATGATATATCACCCTTAATAACCACTTTCCTCTTAAATTGGATAAACACTTAGAAGTCAAAACTTAAGTGAAATGAAGACGTTTAGGGTTTTTACATTCTTATTCTTATTTTTTTCTTTAAAACAAAGGTCAACTAAATCAGCATTAGTACTTTTTGGTAAATTTAATTGTTGAAAACACACATTAAATTTTTTTTTAAAAAGAAAAAGAACTGTTTAGAATTCGATAAGTAAAAAAAAATCAATAAGGTTAACCTTCATTTAATAAATAAAGAAATACCTCTCGATATTGTTAAGAGTTCCCTATGCTTGAGAAGATTACACAGATACGATTGTTCATGTCAGTGATGACAGTATGTTAATTGTACAAAACGCGTTCTTGTCATACGATCATTTCTAAAGCCAGTTGAGCAGGGTTACCTCAAAACCAGGTTACACAACGTCCTTGCTTTAAAAATAGAAACAGAAATTATTATTATTATATAATTCATAACAAACTATCACAATTTCTTTGCGTTTAAAATGAAGTTTCTTGTCACAATTTATTACATGTTATAAATTTGGCATGACTTTAATAATATTAACTTGTGATGATACAACATTTTACGACCCTTCTAGACTCAAATTTTCTCTATCAATTATTCAGGAGTTATGACGTTTATTAACTTGTTTCATGACTTTGATGGTTTTTAACGGTTTAAAATACTTCTAATAAAGTAAGGCTTATTTATCTGAACCAAGCAGTCTTCAAAAATTAGAATACAAGGAAATAACCAGTTATTAATAATTTTTTTTGACCAGAGTTTTATGCCATGCTTTTAATGAGCTTTTATCATTAATAATGATTACTTACAATATCAATTTATCAAAATATTTTATTTTTTAATTCAAAAGTGTGCATCCTATAAGAAATTTCAGATATCCTGAACATGTTTGATTTGATTTTTTAAATTTATTAAATGTACCATGGCTCTGAACATTATGTTTTATAATTGTCGACTCGTGTGAACATACCATTGCTGTGATTTTTAAAAAAATAATTCCAAACCTTGTATAGCCTTTTGTTCATTTTTGTAATGCATCAATAGCTCTATTCTACTTAACTTCACTTAATCTTAACAAAAATATATGCAATTATTACCCAATCAAATGAATTTTGTTGTTTTATAACAAATTTAATATTTTCGCCTATTTTGTATGTGTATTCAGGTTTGAAAGTGATCTATTTAACTGCCAGTCAATAGACTGCGATCTATCGGACCGCCGGTCAATAGACTGGGATCTATTGGACCGGCAACGTATTTTAGGAGAAGATAAATTGCTACAAGATTAAAAGACAATTTCATTATGATTTTTTACTATAATTGTTCTTAAATTTTATCTTTTAGGTCATCTTGCTACTGATTAACAATGACCTGAATGCATAATGGTATGAAAACCTTCTGCAACTTATGATTGTGAACACAAAATACTAAAAACGGAATTGGGTAATAAAACAATTATTTAATGCCTGTACAGTCAATAGACCCGATATTTTTCCCTTGGTGCAGGGAACAGCTCATGATCTATTGCTTGAGGCCAATGGCCGAGAGCAATAGAACATACTGAGCCTCGGGAAAAATATTCGGGTCTATTGACTGCTCAAACATTAAATAATTGTAAACTGTTATTGTACCATTATTTTGAAATACAAAGAGATTGAGTCATTATATTGCAAATGATATTGATTAATATTGGTAATGATATTGATAAGAAAAGTGTAGGTTTTAATATCATTTTTTTATTGTTCCCATATTTACAAATTTAGATTAACATAAATCTATTACATTGAAAAAAAAGATAAATTTTTTCACGACCGCTATCAATCAACCATTAATCAATCAATCATTATTAGTACATAAAATTCAAAATGCAGATCGATATAATTTCTGAGTTAATCACGAAATCTTAATGAAGTCTAATTATTAGTTAATCAAAAAAATTTAGTGAAGGGCATACCGATGCACAGTTTTGGCTTGACCTTATTTTTATTGACTTATCAGAGCACTGTCAGGAAGCATAACCTGTTTTCACTGCTTTTTGTATTTCTTTTAAAAAAAATTGTATAAAGTTGTTATGCTGTAAAAATATAGTATCTTTCTAAACATAATACTATCATTATAAAGCTGCCCCATAAATGAAAATACAATTGCATAAAACAACCAGTCACAAAAATAAAAGCAACAGAGTACAATACATTGTTTGAACATACATACATAGTTCTATATCAAGCAAATGAAAATGACACCGCCGTAGTACATAGAGATGCCTGTACCTGTTTCTGAATAAGTGTAAAGAAAATCATTGAAAAAGTTCAAGAAGTATTCAATTGGGACTAATATTGAAAAAAAAAAATTAAAATAAATATACGTGATCATATCAATTAATGAAAAATCGTACACATAAACCTCTTATTTATTGACCTGCGTTCCGTCTGCTTGGGGCAGCTGGCACAATAATTTCAATATAATGATTGTCAAATGTTTCACAAAATATCAGTATCCCTGTAGTATTCTACCACATGGATACCTACACTACAGTTATACGTGTCTAGTAAAAAAAATCAGATAAGAGTCAAATTGTTTTCATAAAAATACATTGACCTAATGGTTTTATATGATATGATCAAATTGTCGTAAAACTAGTTATTACATCTTGTTGTGTGAATCATTATACTTTCGATGAGATACTGTCATATAATATGCATTTTCCCTGTTGAAATACATCTTTGGTAAACTAAATGTGGTAGATTCAAGACATCGTCAAACGTGAGTAAGATTTACATTTATTGTATATCTAGAGGGCGTTTGTACAATAGGCTATAAAAAATAGAATTTAAAAAAAAATTGGTAATCGAGTGTTAACTGTTTTAAATGTTAATAAATAATTGCCAATGTTCAAGAAATACTCGAAATATATGAATACTATATAATGTTGCCATAAACGGTTCATTCAATTCAGGACACACCAGATGATCTAAAAAAAACTTTCAGAAAAGGACTATATCTAATAGTCAATATCTGCCCCGAATGTTCACCAATTTTTAAACAGTCTCGTATCAAAATGAAATCTCCATTAAACATTATACAGAGGATGCCTATCACATTCATCTTGACTTTAGTCAAGACAAGAACCATGTTTATATGAAAAAACATTCTATATTCTATATTTGGACAAAAGTATAATTAAAAAAGTGAAGGCATTAATTGTTTATAAAGAGAAATAGAGAAGCTTTTCTACGAAGGTTGATGCTGACGATGTTTTATTCACAAGGATATAATAATGAGATAATTTCAATGCCGATGACTAAATGTCAGCTTAAAGTAAATATCAAATACAACCTTGTTTTTACGATCTCTTTTTGTGAAGGACATAACAAGACATATATTTCGCTGGCATGATAGATATGAATAGCTGAAAATTACGTAAATTTGGTAGAAATCGGTATAACTACATCATAGATAACACGTTTCATGTATTTGCGAATGCTTGAAACATTCGTTATTTACTTTTAATGTCTATAAAGTTGTGTTTGTTTTCATTTTACATCCAGTTGTAATTTATACTATTCTGCATCTCAGAAAATAGAAATAGTATTTTTTAAAAGACAGAGAGTTGTAACAAGAATATATGCCCTTTCGAAACAATTATCACTTAAGTATGAAATAATATGCAAATGTACTCGCTTTTCCAAGTAGATAAATCATTGTCTATCTTAGCTGAAGTTTTTTTTTTCGAAGAAGGTAAATAATGATCCATCCAAATACATGACGAAATGGTTTTATTATTTGCCGTATATCACTATTTCTGCCACCAATTAGTCATCTTGTATGATGATTACGTAATTTGTATTATGCATTTGCTGAAGATCATGCTAAGTAGGCGGGGCTTAACTGAAGTTCTAACCTATATATTTGTCCCTTTTTCTTCAAAATATTGCGTCCTGGTTAGAAGCAGATTTGAAAGATCCTACATTTCTTGGTAAGCATTTATTAAATTAAGATAAATAGGAGGGAATTCTCAATTTCAAAGCTTTCAAGTATCATTATTGGATAATATAAATTTTTACTTACGGAAAAAATATATCTGTGATGGTGTTTCTTTAATCTAAGTTTTAAGCATTACCAGTATTACAATTTTATGATCAGCCAAGCTTTTGACACAAAAGATGTCTTGTTTTATATTGTTTTAGGTAATTTTATTTTCCGCTTTTGTCTTCAATAGTGTGTCTTGTAAACAATCTGATTAACAAATAGGGAGAAGGGGGTTCTCTTCGGAAGCACTCATTAAAGAGTTTTTTGTTTTTTTTTAAATATATGTTTTCATGTGTATACCTTCTTCATTTCTTCTTGGGATTTAAAGTGGGTTTTTTCGTTGTTGTTGCATTTTTGTGTGGAATATCATTTGTTACAGTTGATTTATAATTTGAAATTAACATTTCTATATATTCAATATTAAAAACAAATTCAGATGAAGTTTTTGGATTTCAAAATTAATATTGTCCTGTTAAAAAATTCAAATTTCTGTAACAGTTGCAATTCAAGCCACAATGAAGATTTTCATCGTATTTCTCCTGGTGTGCCTAATTCTGGAGAGCTCATCCAAGCCAGATGGTAAATGTGTTGAACATATTAATGACATAGTATCCTATCAGTAAAAATCAAAGTTTATGGAAAATGACAATTTAATTTGGCGGCTTTCAGTTTTAAAAATAGCGTTACAAATCATACCAGTGCCTAATACATATATTACTTGTGTGACACTCTTTTCAATTATTAATGGAAGAGTTTTTTCTCTAATTATAAAAAAAAGTATTTAAATTTGCTTTCTTAATTTTCACTGTTTACGTCTGTAGAACATGAGATTTGGACTTCGTTACTTGAAAAAGAAGTTTCTCCGCATTAAATGTTCTTTCATTGTAAACAAATACTAGGAAAAGAAAACGATGATGACAAAAACGGAAAAAATGGCAATGACGACAACGGAAATGGCGACGACGGGAACGACGATAATGGAAACGACGACGGTGGAGACAATAATAAAGGGAGCGGATAAATAAATAGCAGGGGAATTTAATACAGTGAGCGGACCCACAGAAAACAGGATATAGAATTGATATAATCTACCGATGCAGACAAAGTCATTTGATTGCTTTTAATTATCAAATTAAAGTGTTTACTTATTACATCTGCGTTACAAAATTTAAAAATTATGTTTGCGTTATAAATTTCACAGTGTCTGTTCACAATACAACAGATCAATAAATACATATGAATGTCACTATGTCTTTCTGTTGTTTTTTATGGACATTGGGATTCATAAAAGTTCAAGAATATATCAGTCAGATAATTTATACTTTTTGCACAAATTGAGTTATGGTTACATGTACCTCTGTTGATATATGAATCGTTTAACTTGAAAAAACAAACTATATGTTTGATGAGGATTTAATAGTTTTTTGTTTTTATTACTGCAATGGTAATCAATCTTTCAATTTTATTTTATTTAAATCATATAAGATAAGTAACAAACACAGTTTGTCAGTTTTCTCTTCTAGTGTCAATGCGTTTTAATTTTAAACATAGTTACAAACGCCATGGTTAATTGTTTCGGCTAATTCTATTAAGTAAGAGTCATGCATGTTGTTTTTACGAAAATGCATTCACAAATTGGTGTCGGATAATATAATGACAATTTTGTAAAAAAAAAATCAAATATCAAATTTTGATTCTTAATTTACATTATGTATTAAAAGTTTGTTAAAGTACAATAAATTTTAATGATGATAATAATTATAAAACCCTGTATATCTTATTGTTGTTTTCTTTTACACGTTCATAATAACCCGAACCTGTTTTACCGATCGTATACTAGCTACAAGCATTTAACTATAATAAAATGTTACAATACTAATATCATTGGGGAATGCACAAAACATTAATTTGACTTTTGCAAATGTTTGAATAATGTAATCAGATTAACATTCAGTTGACTTTATTCACTGGCATGGTAGATATAACTAGCTGAAAATTACGTAAATATGGCGGAAATATTAAATTCAACCCTTAATTAAATTTGTTTTTGTAAAACGTTTTATACTACTTAAAGATATTATCTATTACGACATTAAACAACCCGCCAATGACAAATAAAATGTAAAACACAATGAATAAAGATTCAATGTTAAATATCAAGCAAAGAAAAATGTCCCGGCTGTAGTATATAAAGGCAATTTTATCTGTTCCTGAATGTGTGTAAACAAATTGATTAAAACTCCAAGAGGTAAATTTGACAAACATGAAAATAACGATACGTAATCATATCAGTGAATGTAAAATCCGACACATAAAAAATGTAATTAACTGACCTGCATACTTTCTGATTAGGACAGCTGACACAATCAGTCCTTTTTATTTACATTTGTTAGCCTCTTTGTCTGTGATAACACTGCAAATTGATTTTGTAATGTACCGTCCAAAAAATTCAAATGACTTAGTGCGCAATCAGGGTTCGTGTTGCTAATATTCTAATATTTAATCGTATGATTGCTAAAAATACACAAATATAGGTATTAAAGAACTATTCTTTGAATATTATGAGGTGATACTTTCGGTCAAGACGTGGTCAAATCGAATTATAAGTATTTTTGGTCTTTACTGTGTATGACCACATCCCGACCAAAATTATCACTCATAATAATCAAAGAATTATTCATTCCATGTATATTTCTAAAATATTTATAATCAAGTGATTGCACAAGTTGCTTATACATGTATTACCATAGTATTCTTACACATAAACACATATACAATATTTGTGTCCAGTACAACTATCCGGATTATGATAAAAAGCCATTTCTTTATTAAAATATATTCACCTCAAGGCGATATCATCAATTTTTTGGACAAATAATACTCAAATATAGTTTCGTGAATTATTTTAAATTCGGATAAGTTCTGTCATTCAATCATTCCATCAGATGATTAGGCTCCTTATAAAATAACGACAATATCATGGTATGAAATATTAAGGTATACGTTTACTCAGAAAGAAAAAAAATCCACTGATGATAATGAAAAACCATCTATTGTGTGTTAAAAACCTATCATGGGAGTGCTATGTTTTACTTTCAAAAAAGTAGGTCAATGACATACTTTTTGAGATAATAGTCATTGAATACTTTTTTGGGAAATTTAAGAAAAGTCCCTAAAAATTTTACACTATGATTGAAATTTTCTTAACTGTGAAAATAATAGAAATTGCTAAACTCTTTTAAAAATGAAATACAATTTATGAATGGCAGTGACACTCAACAGACACAAAGCAATAACATTTTTTATTCTTATTTTTTTTTTAATATTCCAGTCCGAATTTCCTCTATCAGTTTTCAAATTCCTACCCTTTTTTTGATTAAATTTTACAAAAAAACTGAATGACGATAATACTAAAACATTAATAGCATTAAACTAGGTATATTGACGTTACTCTGCAGGCATAAAAGTTATATGAGGTCAATGATCAAAATTTTGAGATATGGTGTCTTTTATCGTTTTTTGGCATGTTTCAATATTGTTGTATTGTGTGCCATTCGAATATCTTAACGAAAATGTGAGATAAAACAAACAGAAAATATGCAAAATTATGTTAACTAACAAGTAAAATTTTAACTTTGAATATTTCTGTACAACCAAAAATATTTCAGTGAAAAACAAAATCTGAAATTTTAGTCCGAATTTCCTCTGTCTTGCTAAAAGTCCAACTTTGCTCGAGCCTAATTCCATAATATAGTAAAAACATTGAATGGTTTGTCAATAATGATTCATTTCATAAATACTTTTAGTGGTTAGAACAAATTTTACTCATGAAATTGAACTTTATAAAAATCCGAATTTGAGAACTGAAACCCTGAGTAAACAACGTCCTTAATTTGAATTCATTAAAAATTAGGCAAATGAATTATAACGTATATTATCCAAAATTAATAATTGAAATAAAATCTCTTCGCAAACAAGAAGAAAGTCTTCTTACAATTTCAGGACAGAATTTAAACCTTGATGAATTGTCACCTGTGCAGAAATACGAATACATTTAAATTTATATGCGATAGATATATAGTGATTGCAATTAAAACCAATTTATTTCTATATTAAAATAATAATTATCATAATGCATCGTAATTTTTCATTCAAATTAAAAAAAAAATGATAACATTTTGGGGTTTTTTTTTTTCGATTTCAGTCATAAAAAACTAATCATAGAACTTAATAAAAAAAATCTGTTTGATTTGGTTTTATTTTATTTTTTTCCGTATATGAAAAGATGTTGAAATTAAAAAAAATACACAATTTGTATGTCACTGTGTGAACTGATATATCACCCTTAATAACCACTTTACTTTTAAATTGGACAAACACACAGAAGTCAAAACTTAATTGAAATGAAGACGTTTAGGGTTTTAACATTCTTATTCTTATTTTTTTCTTTAAAACAAAGGTCAACTAAATCAGCATTAGTACTTTTTGGTAAATTTAATTGTTGAAAACACACATTAAACTTTTTTTTAAAAAGAAAAAGAACTGTTTAGAATTCGATAATTAAAAAAAAATCAATAAGGTTAACCTTCATTTAATAAATAAAGAAATACCTCTCGATATTGTTAAGAGTTCCCTATGCTTGAGAAGATTACACAGATACAATTGTTCATGTCAGTGATGACAGTATATTAATTGTACAAAACGCGTTCTTGTCATACGATCATTTCTAAAGCCAGTTGAGCAGGGTTAAACCAAAATAAGGCTATGCAACGGCCTTGCTTTAAAAAAAGAAATGCTGATTGTAATTATATAATTCATAAACTATTGTGTTTAAAAATAAAATTTCTCGTCACAATTTATCACATAATTTTGGCACGACCGTAATTTATACTAGATTGTGATAAACATTTTCACAGACTTCAAATTGGAGATCGTAATGAGTTAATCATGACGTTTTAATGAAGTCTACTTATAAATTATTCAATTAATTTTAGTAAAAGGAATGCCGATGCACAGTTTTGTCTTGACCTTGTTTTAATTACTTGTCCTTTCATCAGGAAGCATAACCTGTTTTCAATACTTTTTGTATTTCATATTAAATTTGTCTTTGTATAAAGTTGTTATACTGTAAAAATACAATATCTTTTAAAACATCATGCTATAAAAAACAGCTTCCCGAAGTTTTTAAAAATACAATTACAAGAAATAACCAACCACAAAAATAAAAGCAACATGAGACAATACATTTTTTTAAACATACATAGTTCTATATTAAGCAAAGGAAAATGACAGCGCCATAGTACTTAGAGACGCTATACCTGTTTCTGAATAAGTGTAAAGAAAATCATTGAAGAAGTGCAAAAAAAATGTTTAATTGAACAAGATAATGACTAAAAACTTAAAAAATAAATTATACATAATAATATCAATAAATGGAAAATCGAATATATAAAACAGTTATTTGTTGACCTGGGTACATTCTGATTTGGATAACTGAAAGAATAATTTCAATATAATGATTGTCAAATATTAGTATCCCTGTAGTATTCTAACACTTGGATACCTACACGATAGTTCTCTGTGTCAAGATTAAAAAAAATCAGATAAGAGCAAAATTGTTTTCATAAAAATACTTTGACCAAAAGGTTTAATCTGATATGATCAAATTGTGACCATTTTTATATGAAAACACATTTACCGAATGGTTACGGATGATATAGTTTTATATTTGGACAAAGTATAATTTAAAAAAGTGAAGACATTAGTTGTTGACAAAGAGAAATAGAAAAGCTTTTCTACGAAGGTTTATGCTGACGATGTTTTATTCGCAGGAATATAGTCATGAGATAATTTCAATGTCAAGGCCTAAATGTCAGCTTAAAGTAAATTTCAAATACAACCTTGTTTTACGATCTATTTTTGTAAAGATCATAACACGACACACATTCAGTTGACTTTCTTCACTGGCATGATAGATACAAATAGCTGAAAATTACGTTGATATGGTAGAAATCGATATAACTACAACTTCGATAACACGTTGCATGTATTTGCATAGGCTTGAATCATTCGTTTTATACTTTTAATGCCTATAAAGTTGTGTCTGTTTTCATTTTACACCCAGTTGTAATTTTGCATTATTCTGCATCTCAGAAAATTGAAATAGTGCTTCTTTAACGAAAAAAAAGTGTTACAAGAATATATACCCTTTCGAAACAATCATCACTTTAGAATGAAATAGTATGCGAATGACCTCGCGTTTCAAGTAGATAAAACATTGTCTATCTTAGATGGAGGTTTTTTTTCGAAGTAGGTCAATAATGATCCATCCAATTAAATGACGAAATGGTTTTATTATTTGTCGTATATCACTATTTCTTCCACCAATTAGTTTTCTTGTATGTTGATTACGTAATTTGTGTCATGCATTTGCTGAAGATCATGCTTAGTGGGCGGGGCTTTACTGAGTTCTAACCTATATATTTGTCCCCTTTCCTTCAAAATATTGCGTTCTGGTCAGAAGACAGATTTGAAAGGTCCTACATTTCTTGGTAAGCATTTCTAAGAATAAGATAGATAGGAGGAAATTCTTAATTTCAAAGATTTCAAGTATCATTATTGGATAATATAAATTTTTACTAACGGAAAAAAATATCTCTGTGATATTGTTTCTTTAATCTTAGTTTTAAGCGTTACCGGTATTATAATTTCATGTTAAGCCAAGCTTTTTGATACTAAAGATGTGTCGATTTATATTGTGTTTGGAAATTTTATTTTTCGCTTTTTATTCAATTGTGTGTCTTGTAAACACACTGATTAAGAAACGGGGAGGAGGATTCTATTATACAAATATTGACTGGGGTTGAGGGCAACATTGATTATATTAGCCCCCGAGGGACGAAATATTGCCCGACGCGAAGCGGAGGGCAATATTTTCGTCCCAAGGGGGCTAATATAATCAATGTTGCCCGAAAACACAGTCAACATTTGTTTTGTTATATGAAGAAACAAACCAAAATTTAAGAAAGTAATTGAAAACAGATCGCCGTAATTCTCAGCTCAACAAAGAATTCACGAATTCAATTTTGTGCATAGTTCATTTCCTATATATCCTCTGCATCAAACGGTCCCTGGTGAAATTCCGCCGACCGTAAGATGTTCTACTTGATTTTACTTCGCAAATCCTTATATCCGTTATGATAGCAAACCGTCGCATTGCGCGCCCGTTGTTTACTTGCCTTGACTGACTGTCTATTATGACGTCACCTTGTTTTGGAGTCGCGAAGAGTTATTTACGTCATCGTTTACGAATAAACAAATCAGAGGCGATTATTTGAAATAGAGGGAATGTTCTCGAGATATTATTCCTAGCCGGTCAAAATTAAAAAAATATTGACCGGTCAATATTTTTCGGACGAGCTAATATTACAATTATTGACTATTCGTCTATATAGAGTTATATAGTGAGAATATACTACTGAATATAACAAATATATATATAATCGTGTGTACACCTTCTTCATTTTTTCTTGTGATATTGAGTGTTTTTTGTTTTGTTTTTTTGCTGCTGTTGCTTTTTTGTGTGGAATATCATTTGCTACAGTTCAATATTCTTCTATGAAATTAGCATTTCTATATATTTAATCTGAAAAACAAAATCAGATTGGATGGTGTTTTTAGGTTTCAAAATTAATATTGTCCTGTTAAAAAAATTCAAATTTTTGTAACAGTTGCAATTCAAGCCACAATGAAGATTTTCATCGTATTTCTCCTGGTGTGCCTAATTCTGGAGAGCTCATCTAAGCCAGATGGTAAATTTGTTGTAACATTATAATGACATAGTGTCTTGTCAGTAATAATTAAAGTTTATGAAGAATGACACTTTATTTTTCGGCTTTCAGTTTTCAAATAGCGTTACAAATCATACCAGTGCCTAATACATATATTACCTGTGTGACACTCTATTCAATTATAAATGGAAGTGTTTTTTTCTCTAATTAAAAAAAAAAAAAATTTGCTGTCTTGATTTTTACTATGTACGTGTGTAAAACATGATATTCGGACTTCGTTGTTTAAAAAAGAAGTTTCTCCGCGTTAAATGTTATTTTATTACAAACAAATACTAGGAAAAGAAAATGATGATGAGAAAAACGGAAACAATGGCAATGACGACAACGGAAATGGCAACGACGGGAACGACAATACTGAAAACGACAGCAGTGGAGACAATAATAAAGGGAGCGGATCCACAGGTAGTAGGAGATAGTAATACAGGGAGCGGATCCACAGAAAACAGATTATAGAATTGATATATTCTACCGATGCGGATAAAGTCATTTGATTGCTTTTAATTATTGAACTACAGTGTTTACTTATTACATCTGCGTTACAAATTTTGAATAATGTTTGCGTAATAAATTTTACAATGTCTGTTCATAATACAATCAATCAATAAATACATATAAATGCCAATACTATGTCTTTCTGTTGGTTTTTATGAACATTGGGATTAATAAAAGTTCAAGAATATATCTCCTGTTATATATACTCCGTAAACGTCTTTTATCTGCTGGTAGCACTATGAGTTGCAGTTTTTGTTTAAAGCACATGGAGGCAAAGCACTTAAAAAAAGGTTTTATGTTTTTATTGAAAAACCAGGATGCATCATTTGTGCCAATCGACATCGATGTAATCTTGCTAATAGTCTAATGCTACGTTTCATAGCAGTCTAATGTCTTCTTTTATAACAGCTTTTAGAATATATCAGTCAGATAATTTATACTCTTTGCACAAATTGAGTTATGGTTACCTCAGTTGATATATGAATCGTTTAACTTGAAACAAACAATATGTTTGATTAGGATTTAAAAATTGTGTGTTTTTATTACTGAAATGGTAATCAATCTTTCAATTTTATTTTATTTAAATCATATAAGATAAGTAACAAACACAGTTTGTTGGTTCTCTGTCCTAGTCACACCTCACAGCCTTAATAGCATAATCGGAACCTTTCTGGTTTTTATATTCACGAAAGAATGAAAAAACCCGAGAAAGTCAAAACTTCGTATATCTCGGGATTTTAACGAGACCAGTCTAATACTCGTGAAAATCGAGAGAGGAGTTTAAATGGAAAAAGTAAGTAAAAGTTTTTGTTTCTTATATTGGCAAGCTTTTAAATTATTTAAAGTTGCAGAACAATTGTTTATTAATGTGAAGTCGAAGTTTGGGGTGATTAGCCTTATCTTGTTAAATTTTGTTCAGCATGAAACAGTCTGAACAGCCATCCTCGATTTTGTCAACAATCTAAAACGTGCTAAAGAGTAGTAATTCGTCGGTAAGAACATACTTACTTACATTGTTAAACTACTCAAAAACACTTTTAAACTACAATGCATTAAGTCTAGTACACATGTTACAAAAATGTCGATATTTAATGGCCGTTGTGAAATGTGACTTGAAAGACATGTTTTAGTATGAAATGTGTATGCAGGTGTATTATAGTCAGTTTTTACACATATTGTTACGTAGCATACGTTAAAAAAATATTGTATGTTTTTCCTAGAATATTAAGTTTGTGTCAATCATGCTTTCAGTCATTTCCATACAGAATTTCCTCGACACGTACATGTACAATGTACACTGTACATGTGGTTTTGGTATCTGTTTCTCATTCAATCTGTTAACTTTATGTCTTATTTATCTATTAACGATGAGAGTGTTTATAAATCAAGGGTCTGCATTTGTTATGTAAATATAACATTATACGATTGAGAGTATGAGAGAGAGATAGACTCAGAGAGAGAGAGAGAGAGAGAGAGAGAGAGAGAGAGAGAGAGAGAGAGAGAGTGTGTAATTACAGTGTACATGTAATTGTTATTGATTGCCTTACTTCCATGAACCATATATATATATTTCAATAATGCCACATTGCACTAGAAATATTGCTGACAAAGATGTTGTGAGAGATCATGGAGAGAGAGAGAGAGAGAGAGAGAGTACGAAAAGCCATAACAAATTTTATAGTTATATGTCATTTCCCACTTAATGAGTTGTTATAGCTGTTATCATGGTAATGTTTTGACCATGTCTCAGATACTGCATGTGCCCATAAAAGAAGTGTAATCTAGGACACACCCTTTTGTTTTGATAATGACAGCATTTAGCTTTGTAATGATAGCTAGTGTATCTTTTTTCTTCTAATCTACATATTTACCTGCGGCTTCCAGATGATCTGAAGATCGGAATATAGAAAATATTGTCAATTTGATATTGCTAATGACCCAGTCATGTCTGCTGAAGCCCAGAAGGTACTTCCTTCTTTGTCATGTAATAAACTTACAACTTGTCTTCCATATGTAGATATATTTGGTTTAAGCTGATTGGAAGCCAAGCAAACTTTAAAAGATGTGTTTTACACTCTCTGAGAAAATGGGATTTGCAGTAATCCCATGAATTTCTTATGCTGGAAATATGTTTTTCAGATTAGTTTTTGTTATTGACGCAATCATATTTTGGTATACATAGAATGTTGATAGTTGAAACTCATACAGACAATCATCTGTTACATAAGTGTTACATAAGTGTTTATGACTTTGATCTTTGTTCAATATATTTAATATATTTCTGTCCACTAGATATCTAAATATCTTTGAAGTTACACCTTTGAATTTACACATTCATTACATTTATCATGTGTGTGCAGAATTGATTGAGCCAGGTTTCCTGATGTTGTCATATATGTGATACATTGTACTGCTTTAAAAAGTACCCGGTATATATCACTTGTGACTTGCTGGTATATTAGTACATATTTCATTTGTAAAATAATTTGACAAATTTAAAGTGTTTTGTAGTACTGAACTGTTTTTATGGCTTTTGAAATTACTGAAAGTACATGCACATGATGCAACTATCTTTTGACGCAGTATATATAACAAAAAGAAACTGTCAGCTGGGTTTAAAATTAGTGGCAAAATGATGTAATACATGTATGTACAATATTAGAAAAGATTACATTGTTAGTTATTGCACATTCCACAAATAACTTCATAGAATATATACATGTAAGTATTTGATGAGTGCACAATGTTTGCAAAAATTACATGTAATTCTCTTAACACTTTATGTTTATTCTATTTTAGTTTCCAGACCATGACATTAATGAATATTTCTTAAATGGAATGCATGAGGATTAGAATGGAACCTTATTCTGCCCTTTTACCAACCATCTTTTCAAGATTTATGGAGCCACCTACAGAAGAATTTGATCTATACAAATCATTCATAACATTCTTATTTATGTTGCATAACTTTAAATGTTACTGGATGAATTGTGTTCACATAATGAATACCAGCAAACTTTTTATCGAGTGCACTGAATTTGTATTTTTCCTACCCATCCATCTACCATATGTTTTTATATATCATATTCTTATACATGTAACATTTTTGGAAACAGCTATTTTTTTTAAATTGGAATTAAGCCTTACTATTTTATAAAGTTTTGTTTTAAAGAGACTTGGACACGATTTTAGATCAAAATTTTGTTTTCAATTTCTTTATGCATAAAATGATTAACTTGCACATTTTGAATAATTGACCATAATTTGAATGTTAGAAGTCAAGTTATAAGAGAGATACAGGGGTAAGAATTTATTGTTATGTAAACAAAGCTCGAGTCTTATGTTTGTTTACAAATAATATAAAGTATGAAATAACCACTTCTTTGAGAAAAGGATTCATAGAAAAGAAGGTAAACTAATTCGATGTGATCATAAATGATATTATTAATAGAAAAAAAGCAACATTTGAATGAAACTTACACCAATAAAACACATATGTAAATAATAACAAGACTCGCGCTTTGTTTACAAAACAAAGAATATTTAATTCTTTATCTTTCTTTTAACTCAGTATTTGACTTTCAAATTTTGACAAAGCATTAAAAATACCCATATGAACCATTCTAAATGTTGAAAATGGAAATATAAAATTTTGAATTTTAAGCTCAAATCGTGTCTAAGTCCCTTTTATATACTCTTTTGTAAACAAACAGAACAAAAATACTTAGTTACAATGGGAAATGGACATAATATATAAACGTGTCTGATAAAAGTGTAGGTCTTGTTCATGAACAGAAGAAATTGACAGAAAATTTCCAGTTTTAGCCATGAAATACAAATATTAATATTTTTTAAGAATATTATTTAATCTAAATAAGTTATAAAAGGTTTTTTTTCCTTTATTCCAATGTTTGGAAACAAATCCAATATATAATTAAAATTGCTGTACAGTATATCCTATTGATTCCTATAATATATCACTTTAGTTTCCTGAACAGCATGTTTATTACTTTTTTTTCTTAAAATGATGTATGTACAAGGTCATTAATTTATTTTCATTATATTCAACTAGATACAAATAGGCCTTCTGCAACCTTTTCATTGTTTAAATGGTATGGAGTTTTAATTACCTTTCATATGAAAAATGACATCTAAATCTTAAATCGCTGTACATTATATCCTATCCATCTAATGTATCACTTTATTTATGTTGAACTTCGTGTCTATTAATATTATTTTTTTTTTAGAATGATATATGCAATTTCATTAATTTATTTTTCATTTTAAGAAAATTCATTTTAAAAAAGATCTCTTACACCCTGTGTATTTTTTTTTTCAGTTTACATAACACAGTGTATTAATTGAATGTAGTTGTGTAGATTTATGCATGCACCTACAAGCAATATACATTTAATATTCACCAGGTTCATGTTCCAGCCTATATTTGATAAATAAATGTACTTCTTTCATGCCTTTTTCATGCCTTTTACTCATTGTTATATGTATTATTCATAATTAAAATACTTTGAAAACTTTTCTCAATTTATTTATTTTAATAAGATTATGAAACGGACTATAGTTAATGCACGTTTTCAAGAGTTGTCTCTCTTGGGGACAATAATGAATGCTCCCCAGGGTTCATGACCCTGAATATTGAGTAGGCTGTGAGGTGTGCTAGTGTCAACCGTTTTAACTTTAAACATAGTAACATACACCATGCTTATTTGTTTTAGGTAATTTTATTAAGTAAGAATCATGCATTTTGTTTTTACGAAAATGCATTCACGAATCGGTGTCGGATGATATAATGACAATTTTGTAAAAAAAAAATATAAATATCAAATTTTGACCCTAATCTACATTATGTATTAAAAATTTTTTAAAGTACAATATAAAATATTGATGATAATAATTTTAAAACCCTCAATACCTTATTTTTGTTTTCTTTAAACTAATAACCCGAACATGTTTTACGGAGCGTATAATTGCTACAAGCATTTAACTATAATAAAATGTTACAATAATAATATCATTGGGGAATGCACAAAACATTAATTTGACTTTTGCAAATGATTGAATAATGTAATCAGTACGTCGTTTAGATGCAGGGTGCAAAGAGTTTTCAATGTTACAAAAATCTTTAACATTTTTTTTACCTAATACATGTAGCGCTATGCATTTAAACATTCATGGTTTATTCCAAATAGTAATTTTTAATATATATTGCTCCCAAACGCTGATAGTATGGACATTTTAAGGCAAAGTGTTACTCATTACATATTCTGTAAATACGCAAACTATTTTTATGGCGTCCACTTTTTAGGTTTATGGGTAAATAGTTTTATAAATTTCATCATCTTATCTGTAAGTTATAATTTTTTGGAAAAAAATTATGATAGATAGCCCAATTGTCTTCGTATTTTTCGATTGACCCTCGTATAAACGAATTATACAACTGAATGAGCATTGATTTCTATGATACATAGACATATGACTTACTTCACCATTTGTATACCTTGCTCTTGTCTTTTTGTCTCAAATGAGCATTGCATTTTTGTCCAAAGAGACACTCCACGTGACACTGAAATACCACGTGACAGTTATAAGATATGGTTACTTAAATGTGACCCGTATCATTGCAAAAACATAAAACATGTTCCGATATTTACTCCATTCTGCTATTTAAACATTCGGAATTATAAATAAACAAATTTGTAATAAGTTTGACCACTTGTAAATTGTATATCAATGAAAAATGACAATAGCAAACTGTCAACTATCTCAAAAATCTATAAAACGAAATAGAAATTCAAAATAGAGCAAGTCGGACCTCTAAAAAGATAGTTTCAGGTGTCTAGGGAAGGTGAGCATACTTTCCTAACCGGCCACACCCGCCGTGTGCTATTTGTCATAATATGGGGAAAAAAACACGGAAAAGACCGAAGACAATTAGGTAATTAATTATGATATAACAATAAGTATGAAAATCATGCGACCCAGTGTATATCTATAAATTATATTTAAATATATTTATAAAATATTATATATTTATAAAATCTATACTACTAGTTTAATAAAATAGACTCAACTTTTTGGTCTTTAATACCGAGAAATCAGAAGAATACTGTCTTTTCTTTTATATATTTTAAACATCATTGGTACATGAAGATTACCAATATGTTTTACTTTTCTCTCAGTTAAGCTTCGCTAATTAATAATCAACGAAAATTCCTCAAAAAATCCCGGAAATCACCTGATTTTTTGGATTTTACAATCTTGCGCTTGTGCAATACATTCACGCTAACGAGATCTTTAGTTTATGTTTCCACAATATCACATCTGCAAGAATAAACTCAGAATGATAATACAAATACGGCTGAATTTTCATTGGACTTTTGCTATATATTCTGTTCATATATATATATATATTTACATTTTCAAGTGTCTTTGCCTGTGATAACACTACGTATCGATTTTGTACTATAAAACCCATAACATCAAATTGGGGCGCCAGCGGGGTTTGCTTATTTATATTGAAATATTTAATCGTAATATGGCTTAAAATTATTTAAACATAAGTAATAAGGAATCATTCTTTGAATATTATGAGGTGATAATTTCGGTCGGGGCTTGATCAAAGCTATCATAAAGCCCTTCGGGCTTTATTTGATTTGATCACGCCCCGACCGAAATTATCACCTCATAATACTCAAAGAATGATTCCTTATTCCTTATATATATATATATATATATATATATATATATATATATATATATATATATATATATATATATATATATATATATATATATATATATATTTCGTGATGACAGAAAATATTTGATTACATGGAAAAAAGTTACATTATATTTGTTGGAGAGTGAAGATAGAATATGTTTTATCGTAACAATGAATTATACCCTACGGACCCAGTTTTACAAAGAAAATACGTGTACGTTGGTGAAAAGGTGTTGAATTATGGATTAAAATTATTATTTGAAAGGTATTTTTTTGTCAAGGCAACTTCATAAACTTTCTCCAAAATCATTCCGGAGCGATTCTGCAAAATATGGGGGGCATTTTAACTGTGTTGAGGGCCTTTCCTGAGACACAGTAAGATTATTCAAACTAAGGAAAGTGTAGTGAAATTAATAGCATTATTGTAGGCTTAAAGCTTTGTTATGTAAATGTCAATAATAAGGTGTGTCGATGTACCTATTTCGTAAATGTCTGATATGCAATGTCAAGCCGTGCACGCACGGGTCAGAGTCTAGTATATTTATAAAATAAAAACATTATATTGAAATATTTCAATGCATTCACATTATTGACGACCGTATTTCCTGTTTGTAACATTAGGTACATGGGTTACTTTTATTTGTTTTTTCTAAAACATAAACATAGCTTGTCACTATCAGGAATAGCTTATTATACCTTTATTTTCAAATGTACATGTCACATCCGGTATAAAGATATCCTTTTCATAGAAGGCAAATTTAAGGGGATTAAAATTTAACACTTTCATACAACGAACCCCCCCCCCCCCCCCGGAAAAAAACATATCGGAGTAATCGAGTTCCAATAAAACAATTGTAGAATCGTACAAAGCAATTACTTTGGAAAGGCAGAATGATATCATCGATGGTATAGGTTTAAACACGTTTTCAAAAAAAATATATATAACATTGATTTCAGTTAACAGTTCACTAAACATTCGAAGTATTACCTTAAAAAATGTGTGTATCTGCCGCTGGAACTCAGACAACTAGAATTAACTATATGAGTCAAATGATTTTATTGTCATTAAGAAACTATATAAAAATAACATTGATATTATGTTCAAAATATAATATTTGAAATAAACAACAGGTTTTGTGTTTTTTTTTGTTTTTTTTTTAGGTGTTTTTTTTGGATAGACTATATAACGATGGAACATGACAAGATCATTATCAATGTTTCGTTAATATATTTCGAACGTGTGATTAAACTATGGTATAACCAGGCTGAAATTACACTTACGAAACGATGCAGGGAGGTGTCATGAAACAAAACCCAATAACAGTTTGTTAACCATCTGGTTTACCATTACTGTTATAATCTTGTTTTACAGACATTGTCATTATATCACTTTGAATTTGAAGCGATCTTTTCGTTAATATATGATTATAAACTTTGTTTGACTCTCACAGGTGCGTTTTTCGCATTAACTTTTACGTCGGTATCCGCTTATTTAAAAGGATTAAATATTGTCACATCTACATGTGTATCATCGACGTCACTGCGACACATAGCCCAAAGCTGTGTGTGTCAGCTGCTAAAAATCCATATAGTAAATAAAAAGCGACATCGGTTCCATGATTCTGGATATTTAAATCATAAAAAAAGAACACCCCATCTTTTAGTTTTATTATTACAAAGTTTAAAGAACTAAAAATATACAATTGACGACAAATGTATGCAATATATTCTTACATGTTGAGAAATCAAATTACATTACACAAATACCGACTATAAATGACGAATACCAAAACCAATAATATTGGTCAACTGACTTTTAACATGCAACATCCTTTCCTTTTTAAATAAACAAGTGGACATTTAAGATTTTGTTCCAGTCCAAAATCATTAGCAAATGATTTGGACTCATGTAATACATACATGTATATAGTAACTATCACTGAAATTTTCTTTCGAAAACCCTTATTAATTTGACATCGCGTTTAGCTATGGACCCACTACAACTGAATCTGAAAATAACAATTCATCTCATCAACAAATATTTTTTCAAAGTCAAACTTATTTTTAATGATATTTATTCTCTAGATTAGCCCTCATCATTCATTGTTCATTCCAGACTTGTGCAATAACAGACGATATATAAAATTGGAATAGAGGTCATTTTTAAAAGTATGGGTAGTCAACATGCTCAACCTTTAACATTAGTTCTTTTTTTTTGTTTTGTTTTTTTATTTATATTTTTTGTATTTTTTGGTGTTTTTTTTTTTTGGGGGGGGGGTGGGGTTTGTTTTTGAATTTTTTTAATTTTTTGTCCAATGGCATATACCAACATGTCATAAAGAAAAAAATTTTGACAATTTTTCCTTCAAAATGTATCAGTTCCTTATATCTTTATACAAAGCTTTTTTTGTCATGAAAATAAAAAAGCCTATAACTGATCACCACCATCGAGCTCTCTTAATCCTACATATTATATATTAACTAAAAAAAAATAAAATAAAATTATATTTCAAAGTCAATTTCGGTTTGAATGTAGTTGATACTCGTACATTTCGCCCCCAAAGAAGACTAGCGTCACTGTTCTCTACTTCAAGGGTTGTGTTGCTTTCGATTTCTTTTTAACACATCTACAGATGCAGAGAAAATTACAGCATATTCTCGTCATGATGTGTTGTAGTTCCTTTTTGAACGACGAACTGAGGCTGGAGTAGATTAAGAGGTTGATCGGCTTCCCAACATTAGACGAAATATAAATAATAGTGGTTGCTAGTCCTTGAAAACTTGAAAATACTTCATTGGTGTTGTCCCATTTAAAGAAATGAAATTGACTAAATAGGACAAAAATCAAAGGCAACTCTTGAAGAATTGAGGAAACTCCAAGACCGATGTTGATCTTCATAAGCCTAACATAGCTAACGCGGTTAATGGATACGTTATCGGTTAAAACCGTAAGAGACCGAAGGTGTCTATTCAAAAGAATAACAAGACCCACGGCCATTACCAGGTGAAGACTGAACGGAATCACCTGGCTATATAAAATAAGTATGTACATTATGACATTTGACCAATTGTAAAAAGGAAGTACCCAAAAGAGTCGCATCGTTTTAAGAACGCAACCCTCTATTTTTTTAGGAGGATATCCAGATCTATATTCCTGTATTAACGGTATTGGTTCGTATTCAGAGTAATAAGAAAAACTAGAAATATAGAACAAAATAGCATATGGAAGACTAAAAACGTGTACAAATAAGCTGATAAGTTACACATTCTGACCCGGAGTGGAAACCCCACTAGTAACAGATGATGGACCGACATGAGCGTGTTGAGCCAAGCTGAAGTGGCGTGGAGTACCATTTGAAGACGTATAGAATACATTACCTCGGGACAGACGCGGTATTCCAAGAAGCCGTAATTCATATCGAACACTTTTAACAGAGTATCTCTTATAGCGGTCGTTGAAACGAAACAAAGATCTAGAATCAAAATAGACATGATGAATTTTTGTGTAACTCCCAAAAGCTTCTTTCGTATAAAGACGACAAACATGATAGTTGTTACCACAAGCGACACAGGCCAAAGAAATATCCCAACGTTAAACGTGAACGTCATTCCCCATCTTCCATAAATTTCTTCTAGCTTAAGTGCAATTTCACTGTCAAATTTTCCCCTTGCTAACTGAAGAACCAAATCGTCCAAAATGCCCTTGGATTTGTTATTCATAATAATGTATCTCTTAAATATCCAAAACCAATGGCCTGCTTTTGGCTTTTTAAAAGTCGTTGATAATGTTGTTCTTTTCAAACAAACGTTTCAAATCATACATTCAAACATGAATATTAAACTATTTTTGCAGATTTCATAAATGAAATTGACTGGGAGCACTCTTAATTTCAATTGTTTATCAATATAACAACACGGGGTGTCATGATACTCAGCCCTATCACCTACGGTTAATCTACAAATGTGTGATAAAACCTGCTTTGGAAGCATCAAATCGATTAAAACCGCCATTATTCGTTAATAACTTTTGTTATAAAGAGGTGGTTCATATTTCTACTATAAAAGTACATTTACGTAACTACAAATCAATACGTAAATTGGTTATTTATTTTGAAATCCAAGATCATCTATAAATTTAATTCTCGGTAACATTTTCTAAAATTATATTTTTGAAATAAAATTTTACACATTGATCAAAGTACATACGTATGATAAGCAAAAAAAAAAGGAACTTCAAAAAAGACCCCTCGTATTTTTCAAACATTAGGTCGATCCTGTTTAAAGGGCGAAGGAGACCATTTTTAGCAACCAAAAAGGTCAAATGGGTCACTTTCGAAGAATCGGTCGAAAAATTAGCGCTTGTTTGAATTAATGAATGGTTCAAACCAATGTGTAACATTGAAACCAACGTAATCATAGTATCCTTTATCTTATTTTACAGTTTTAAACAAAAGCGAAATAAAATGCATCCCATAAATTTACACATCGTAAAACATGTCTGAAATTGCATCAACATTGCCGTACCAATTTAATCAGTAAGACCGGATTAATTTCAGATCGTTTGTTTATCAATTTTCGCCATGTGTACAAACTGGTATTAACCGGGGATAGTAGCCTAGCCTAGAAACATGAATTCGGTAGTAACTGCTACCTTCTGTCTTTGTTATTGATGGAGTCTAAAACATAAATTAGTTCACCGGAAATTTCACTTCATCCGGTAGTGTGACTGTCCATCGTATTTGTAATTATTCCTCAAGATTATTGGATAAATACTTCCAAATGGCTTAAACAATGTGTACATAATCATGATAATCGTTCACAGCTCTGTATGACTTTTACTGTGTATATAACACATGGGTCTACCTCTGATCTTATCAAACCTTGTGCGCATGGTAGAACGTGCTGAGAATTCAACTGTGTATACACAAAGAAAAGCTTACCCAGACTGATTTCTGAGACTCCTAGTTTAGATTTCAATGAGAGTTTTATTTTTAATCTACAGAAAAAAAAATTCTACATGTATTGTAAAATCAATCTGTTTTTTTTTTTTAATTTCTTACGACTTTATTTTCTCCGTCATTTCCCTATGTACAGTTCTCATTTTACTTTTACCGCGCAAATTCCTGTTTATCGTAAGCAGCAATCAAAATGCATGACAGCATTAAATAATGACCGAAAGATGATTCAGTTTTAGTGATCGAAGTGAGAAATGTAAGAAGATATAAATTTATTCAGATTAAATTTGTTATGATAAATAAATACAGTACAATGATAAATATTCATACATTTTTTACCCAGAAATTTAAGCGGTATTATTGTAAACTCTCATGATTTTATTGTAGGTTCAAATGAATGTTTGCAAAATTTCATATCAAATTAAAAAGAAACACACAAAAAAGGGCAATGCAATGAATAGGCCGAGGTCCACGTGCCAGGGAAAAATTAATAAAATAAACCTAATTTCCAAAAAATACGGTACCTGACATTTAAACTTGTGGACAAAGACTTATCTTCTTCTGGATACATTCATGTAAAAAATAACGTTTCTGTATGATTGGGATGGACAACGATTTCTCTCACAACATTTTGCAATGTTTATATATACTGCAATAGGTTTAAAATACAGACGAAAGTACAACAGTCTAAATTAAGACGCTATTTATATAAAGTAGTATGCTAGAATTTCAATGATACCCCTATCCTCTCTCACAAAAAAAGAAGAAATAAAGAAAAGGCAAACTAACGCTACGGTATTTAAAGCAGTGATACCAAAAATTAGGCCAATGTACCTGCGTTTCGCGAAAATGTAGTTGTATTTTGGGCTACTTTATTGAACCATATAAATATCTTTTATCACTTTTTTTCAAGAAATAAAAAGTTTCCATGGGAAAGGTAATACATTATACCGTAAAAGGGTGAACAATAGAGGCTTGACGATTATAACCGAACGTTTGCATGATTGGTGTGAAGATCGATTTACCAGTATGTCTGTTTGACAGTTTTCCCTTCATATTGAACTCTTCTTATAGATACTTTTCCCGATTATAAGAATTTTTTTACTATGTTATACTATATAAGAAGAAATACAAAAAAGGTCAACCTACAAATTCACAAATAAAAACGATGAGAGTGAAATCTAAAGTAGTGTCACTAATGTACATAATAAACAACAATTTAAAAAGTAAAATTGCATCTGTTAAAAACATATTTTTTTTATAATATTGTCTGTTTTTTATATCATTAAGTTCAATAAAACCCGGTCAGGTTGCTTTTTGGCTCTACTGATGTACGCGAATGCGTCTAATTAAAACTAATCATAGGTAAGCATGGCAATAAATCTTTAATTGTAAATCGGTATATAACAATTAGTTGTTATTTATGTCCAATAAATAAATATTACTGCTGATATCAGTTGTACATTGTGGCATTATAATACTGGTGAGATGAACATCAAAATTAAGATGGTTTAAGAAATGATTTTAAATATATTTCTTTTGATCGACGTATGAAGGGAAAAAAAAGACCGGGGTACTTCATCCGTTCGCCTAGTCAATAATTTTTGACTTGGCGTTGACTTGGTGCTAAAATTAACGCACTTTAAAAATAATTTCTAAGTGCGTAATTTTTCAAAGTGCGTTGTAACGGAGCACACAGAGTTCTGTGAATTGTTATTGATAGGTCATCTCTCAAAGTGTATTAACCAATTTCTAAGTCATTTCTAAGTCAAAGAAAACAAATTTAATAATTAAGAGGCTGTCCAAGCAAACATCAGGCGAATATATAAGAAAACGTCGCACATCGATTTTCACCAATTTTTTGTTTTCCCTCTGAAATAGTTTCTTTGTATTCTCTTTTAACCCACAATAATGATGATTTGCTTGAAAAATAATTTAAGTGGTTATTCGGACGGGAAGATATATATTTCATTCTCTTATATAAATCATTGAAACCATGTACCAAACAGTGTGCTTTAAAATCCAATACATTGTTATTGGTGAGGGTTTGTATTTTTTATAAATGAGAAAAATATTATGACTTTTTATTGATAAAATAAAACGAGTGGGAAAAGATTGCGTTGAAAAATTGTAGACAAGTATATTTTGGTAATGTTTGATAATTTCAGTTACCTCCCTTGCCAAATGAATATTTGAAGGATTAAAAACTGAAGAAAAAAAATAAAAGCAAAACATTTTCAACTATAAATAATTCATATTAAATCAGTTTAATTGTTTATGATAGACATAATTTTTTTTAACGCTGAAACATATTTTTTAATATATATTCAAAGCGGGTATATTTTCAAAACCAATGTAAACAAAGATGGCCGCCGCTAACGTCTGTGCACAGCATGCTGCCAGAGTTGTTTGTTTTTCGGTGTTTTTTGGTGATGTTGTCTCGATCTCAAATAACATTGGAAGTTAAATCAGGTCGTTAATAATAGTAAGCATCCGAACCTTTTATTGAAACTGAGATGAATTATTGTTACCAGACGAATTTCAACAAGTCAGCCAACAAATTATGCAGCTATGGGTACATTGATGTACATATCCACTCCTCAAAGAAAAAAGCAAGAGGTGTTCACCTGATGACGACAGAGGAATGTTATTTCTTGACAAATGGGTAGTTCAAGAGGGGTCAGGTATATAATATTTATTCAGATTAAATTTGTTATGATAAATAAATACAGTACAATGATAAATATTCATACATTTTTTACCCAGAAATTTAAGCGGTATTATTGTAAACTCTCATGATTTTATTGTAGGTTCAAATGAATGTTTGCAAAATTTCATATCAAATTAAAAAGAAACACACAAAAAAGGGCAATGCAATGAATAGGCCGAGGTCCACGTGCCAGGGAAAAATTAATAAAATAAACCTAATTTCCAAAAAATACGGTACCTGACATTTAAACTTGTGGACAAAGACTTATCTTCTTCTGGATACATTCATGTAAAAAATAACGTTTCTGTATGATTGGGATGGACAACGATTTCTCTCACAACATTTTGCAATGTTTATATATACTGCAATAGGTTTAAAATACAGACGAAAGTACAACAGTCTAAATTAAGACGCTATTTATATAAAGTAGTATGCTAGAATTTCAATGATACCCCTATCCTCTCTCACAAAAAAAGAAGAAATAAAGAAAAGGCAAACTAACGCTACGGTATTTAAAGCAGTGATACCAAAAATTAGGCCAATGTACCTGCGTTTCGCGAAAATGTAGTTGTATTTTGGGCTACTTTATTGAACCATATAAATATCTTTTATCACTTTTTTTCAAGAAATAAAAAGTTTCCATGGGAAAGGTAATACATTATACCGTAAAAGGGTGAACAATAGAGGCTTGACGATTATAACCGAACGTTTGCATGATTGGTGTGAAGATCGATTTACCAGTATGTCTGTTTGACAGTTTTCCCTTCATATTGAACTCTTCTTATAGATACTTTTCCCGATTATAAGATTTTTTTTACTATGTTATACTATATAAGAAGAAATACAAAAAAGGTCAACCTACAAATTCACAAATAAAAACGATGAGAGTGAAATCTAAAGTAGTGTCACTAATGTACATAATAAACAACAATTTAAAAAGTAAAATTGCATCTGTTAAAAACATATTTTTTTTATAATATTGTCTGTTTTTTATATCATTAAGTTCAATAAAACCCGGTCAGGTTGCTTTTTGGCTCTACTGATGTACGCGAATGCGTCTAATTAAAACTAATCATAGGTAAGCATGGCAATAAATCTTTAATTGTAAATCGGTATATAACAATTAGTTGTTATTTATGTCCAATAAATAAATATTACTGCTGAAATCAGTTGTACATTGTGGCATTATAATACTGGTGAGATGAACATCAAAATTAAGATGGTTTAAGAAATGATTTTAAATATATTTCTTTTGATCGACGTATGAAGGAAAAAAAAAGACCGGGGTACTTCATCCGTTCGCCTAGTCAATAATTTTTGACTTGGCGTTGACTTGGTGCTAAAATTAACGCACTTTAAAAATAATTTCTAAGTGCGTAATTTTTCAAAGTGCGTTGTTACGGAGCACACAGAGTTCTGTGAATTGTTATTGATAGGTCATCTCTCAAAGTGTATTAACCAATTTCTAAGTCATTTCTAAGTCAAAGAAAACAAATTTAATAATTAAGAGGCTGTCCAAGCAAACATCAGGCGAATATATAAGAAAACGTCGCACATCGATTTTCACCAATTTTTTGTTTTCCCTCTGAAATAGTTTCTTTGTATTCTCTTTTAACCCACAATAATGATGATTTGCTTGAAAAATAATTTAAGTGGTTATTCGGACGGGAAGATATATATTTCATTCTCTTATATAAATCATTGAAACCATGTACCAAACAGTGTGCTTTAAAATCCAATACATTGTTATTGGTGAGGGTTTGTATTTTTTATAAATGAGAAAAATATTATGACTTTTTATTGATAAAATAAAACGAGTGGGAAAAGATTGCGTTGAAAAATTGTAGACAAGTATATTTTGGTAATGTTTGATAATTTCAGTTACCTCCCTTGCCAAATGAATATTTGAAGGATTAAAAACTGAAGAAAAAAAATAAAAGCAAAACATTTTCAACTATAAATAATTCATATTAAATCAGTTTAATTGTTTATGATAGACATAATTTTTTTTAACGCTGAAACATATTTTTTAATATATATTCAGTGCGGGTATATTTTCAAAACCAATGTAAACAAAGATGGCCGCCGCTAACGTCTGTGCACAGCATGCTGCCAGAGTTGTTTGTTTTTCGGTGTTTTTTGGTGATGTTGTCTCGATCTCAAATAACATTGGAAGTTAAATCAGGTCGTTAATAATAGTAAGCATCCGAACCTTTTATTGAAACTGAGATGAATTATTGTTACCAGACGGATTTCAACAAGTCAGCCAACAAATTATGCAGCTATGGGTACATTGATGTACATATCCACTCCTCAAAGAAAAAAGCAAGAGGTGTTCACCTGATGACGACAGAGGAATGTTATTTCTTGACAAATGGGTAGTTCAAGAGGGGTCAGGTAAATAATATGCATTGTGTGAGAGAGAGAGAGAGAGAGAGAGAGAGAGAGAGAGAGAGAGAGAGAGCATTCTTACATTTATATTATTTAACATCAGATGTTTACTTGCACATTTAATTTGTATTAATTGCATTCACATTCCATGAATAAATCTTTGTAAAAAGAAAGTACAACAATAATCATAGAGTGTTTCATTAGGTTAATATTGGGAAAATATCCTAAAATATTTTTAGATAGGATTGTGTTGAGAAGCGGAGTACTCTTTTTTCCCTTTGAAAGGTCAATTTAGTCTTCAATCTTCATCTCTTTAATTTTCGTAATTTAAAAATATTGCTTTGTTAAAAATTGAAGAAAAAAATGGTATGAAATGACGAGTTTTTATAACATACACAGCAGAAAATATGGGGTGGGGTTCTTTTTGTTAGCACAGCAATATTATTTAACACAGCAGCTATTGACTTGGCAATCGGTTGGAGTACATATCTGACATGTGACAAGAAATGTAAATAAACAATTTCACACAAAAGTATGATATTAGTTTTGCTAATGATAATCAGAATATGAAATGGGATCTCTGTATGTGTTCCACAATATCTATTATCAATTTAAAGATCTTAACACTTGAAGGTACATGAATTTGTTTTATTATGTGTTTCTCTATTTCTTTTTTTAGAGAGGTGCAAATGCAATTTTCTTCTGAGAAATACTGTCCTTCTATATTTAAACTTGGATAAAACATAGAAAAAAAACCTACAAGATTGCTGAAAAAAAACCCCATCAAGTTGCTTGGCATGATGGATCTGGATGACTTTTACAGTATCTAATATCATGGGTAAAAATGATATTCCTGCATATGAAACAGTGAAAGTGTACCGAATAAGAAAGAAGATCAGGAAGGGGGTTCAGGGATTATGTGAAGCAGTAATTTGAAAGGATTATTTACATGGCAGAGAAACTAACTAGATTTGCAAGTCATTATGGCCACATTCATTTAAATTAATCAATGTTTTCCTAAGGAGTGGTTGAATTTCCAGAATATATCACTTGGAATTTGTTTTTTTCAATTTAATCATCTGCACACTGCACATTTTTCTTCAATGAATAAAGGATGCAAACAAGATTACAATAAGATGCTTTGAAGTTTGTCGGATTGACCACATGAGAGAGAGAGAGAGAGAGAGAGAGAGAGAGAGAGAGAGAGGTTCAAGAGGGGTCAGGTAAATAATATGCATTGTGAGAGAGAGAGAGAGAGAGCATTCTTACATTTATATTATTTAACATCAGATGTTTACTTGCACATTTAATTTGTATTAATTGCATTCACATTCCATGAATAAATCTTTGTAAAAAGAAAGTACAACAATAATCATAGAGTGTTTCATTAGGTTAATATTGGGAAAATATCCTACCATTTTTTTTTAGATAGGATTGTGTTGAGAAGTGGAGTACTCTTTTTTCCCTTTGAAAGGTCAATTTAGTCTTCAATCTTCATCTCTTTAATTTTCGTAATTTAAAAATATTGCTTTGTTAAAAATTGAAGAAAAAAATGGTATGAAATGACGAGTTTTTATAACATACACAGCAGAAAATATGGGGTGGGGTTTTTTTTGTTAGCACAGCAATATTATTTAACACAGCAGCTATTGACTTGGCAATCGGTAGGAGTACATATCTGACATGTGACAAGAAATGTAAATAAACAATTTCACACAACAGTATGATATTAGTTTTGCTAATGATAATCAGAATATGAAATGGGATCTCTGTATGTGTTCCACAATATCTATTATCAATTTAAAGATCTTAACACTTGAAGGTACATGAATTTGTTTTATTATGTGTTTCTCTATTTTTTTTTTAGAGAGGTGCAAATGCAATTTTCTTCTGAGAAATACTGTCCTTCTATATTTAAACTTGGATAAAACATAGAAAAAAAACCTACAAGATTGCTGAAAAAAAAACCCATCAAGTTGCTTGGCATGATGGATCTGGATGACTTTTACAGTATCTAATATCATGGGTAAAAATGATATTCCTGCATATGAAACAGTGAAAGTGTACCGAATAAGAAGGAAGATCAAGAAGGGTGTTCAGGGATTATGTGAAGCAGTAATTTGAAAGGATTATTTACATGGCAGAGAAACTAACTAGATTTGCAAGTCATTATGGCCACATTCATTTAAATTAATCAATGTTTTCCTAAGGAGTGGTTGAATTTCCAGAATATAGCACTTGGAATTTGTTTTTTTCAATTTAATCATCTGCACACTGCACATTTTTCTTCACTGAATACAGGATGCAAACAAGATTACAATAAGATGCTTTGAAGTTTGTCGGATTGACCACATGAGAGAGAGAGAGAGAGAGAGAGAGGTTCAAGAGGGGTCAGGTAAATAATATGCATTGTGAGAGAGAGAGAGAGAGAGAGCATTCTTACATTTATATTATTTAACATCAGATGTTTACTTGCACATTTAATTTGTATTAATTGCATTCACATTCCATGAATAAATCTTTGTAAAAAGAAAGTACAACAATAATCATAGAGTGTTTCATTAGGTTAATATTGGGAAAATATCCTACCATTTTTTTTTTAGATAGGATTGTGTTGAGAAGTGGAGTACTCTTTTTTCCCTTTGAAAGGTCAATTTAGTCTTCAATCTTCATCTCTTTAATTTTCGTAATTTAAAAATATTGCTTTGTTAAAAATTGAAGAAAAAAATGGTATGAAATGACGAGTTTTTATAACATACACAGCAGAAAATATGGGGTGAGGTTTTTTTTGTTAGCACAGCAATATTATTTAACACAGCAGCTATTGACTTGGCAATCGGTAGGAGTACATATCTGACATGTGACAAGAAATGTAAATAAACAATTTCACACAACAGTATGATATTAGTTTTGCTAATGATAATCAGAATATGAAATGGGATCTCTGTATGTGTTCCACAATATCTATTATCAATTTAATGATCTTAACACTTGAAGGTACATGAATTTGTTTTATTATGTGTTTCTCTATTTTTTTTTTAGAGAGGTGCAAATGCAATTTTCTTCTGAGAAATACTGTCCTTCTATATTTAAACTTGGATAAAACATAGAAAAAAAACCTACAAGATTGCTGAAAAAAACCCCATCAAGTTGCTTGGCATGATGGATCTGGATGACTTTTACAGTATCTAATATCATGGGTAAAAATGATATTCCTGCATATGAAACAGTGAAAGTGTACCGAATAAGAAGGAAGATCAAGAAGGGGGTTCAGGGATTATGTGAAGCAGTAATTTGAAAGGATTATTTACATGGCAGAGAAACTAACTAGATTTGCAAGTCATTATGGCCACATTCATTTAAATTAATCAATGTTTTCCTAAGGAGTGGTTGAATTTCCAGAATATAGCACTTGGAATTTGTTTTTTTCAATTTAATCATCTGCACACTGCACACTTTTCTTCAATGAATACAGGATGCAAACAATATTACAATAAGATGCTTTGAAGTTTGTCGGATTGACCACATGAGAGAGAGAGAGAGAGAGAGAGAGAGAGAGAGAGAGAGAGAGAGAGAGAGAGAGAGAGAGAGGTTCAAGAGGGGTCAGGTAAATAATATGCATTGAGAGAGAGAGAGAGAGAGAGAGAGAGAGCATTCTTACATTTATATTATTTAACATCAGATGTTTACTTGCACATTTAATTTGTATTAATTGCATTCACATTCCATGAATAAATCTTTGTAAAAAGAAAGTACAACAATAATCATAGAGTGTTTCATTAGGTTAATATACGGAAAATATCGTGCCATTTTTTTTTAGATAGGATTGTGTTGAGAAGCGGAGTACTCTTTTTTCCCTTTGAAAGGTCAATTTAGTCTTCAATCTTCATCTCTTTAATTTTCGTAATTTAAAAATATTGCTTTGTTAAAAATTGAAGAAAAAAATGGTATGGAATGACGAGTTTTTATAACATACACAGCAGAAAATATGGGGTGGGGTTTTTTTTGTTAGCACAGCAATTTATTTAACACAGCAGCTATTGACTTGGCAATCGGTAGGAGTACATATCTGACATGTGACAAGAAATGTAAATAAACAATTTCACACAACAGTATGATATTAGTTTTGCTAATGATAATCAGAATATGAAATGGGATCTCTGTATGTGTTCCACAATATCTATTATCAATTTAAAGATCTTAACACTTGAAGGTACATGAATTTGTTTTATTATGTGTTTCTCTATTTTTTTTTTAGAGAGGTGCAAATGCAATTTTCTTCTGAGAAATACTGTCCTTCTATATTTAAACTTGGATAAAACATAGAAAAAAAACCTACAAGATTGCTGAAAAAAACCCCATCAAGTTGCTTGGCATGATGGATCTGGATGACTTTTACAGTATCTAATATCATGGGTAAAAATGATATTCCTGCATATGAAACAGTGAAAGTGTACCGAATAAGAAGGAAGATCAAGAAGGGGGTTCAGGGATTATGTGAAGCAGTAATTTGAAAGGATTATTTACATGGCAGAGAAACTAACTAGATTTGCAAGTCATTATGGCCACATTCATTTAAATTAATCAATGTTTTCCTAAGGAGTGGTTGAATTTCCAGAATATAGCACTTGGAATTTGTTTTTTTCAATTTAATCATCTGCACACTGCACACTTTTCTTCAATGAATACAGGATGCAAACAATATTACAATAAGATGCTTTGAAGTTTGTCGGATTGACCACATGAGAGAGAGAGAGAGAGAGAGAGAGAGAGAGAGAGAGAGAGAGAGAGAGAGGTTCAAGAGGGGTCAGGTAAATAATATGCATTGAGAGAGAGAGAGAGAGAGAGAGAGAGAGAGCATTCTTACATTTATATTATTTAACATCAGATGTTTACTTGCACATTTAATTTGTATTAATTGCATTCACATTCCATGAATAAATCTTTGTAAAAAGAAAGTACAACAATAATCATAGAGTGTTTCATTAGGTTAATATTGGGAAAATATCGTGCCATTTTTTTTTAGATAGGATTGTGTTGAGAAGCGGAGTACTCTTTTTTCCCTTTGAAAGGTCAATTTAGTCTTCAATCTTCATCTCTTTAATTTTCGTAATTTAAAAATATTGCTTTGTTAAAAATTGAAGAAAAAAATGGTATGGAATGACGAGTTTTTATAACATACACAGCAGAAAATATGGGGTGGGGTTTTTTTTGTTAGCACAGCAATTTATTTAACACAGCAGCTATTGACTTGGCAATCGGTAGGAGTACATATCTGACATGTGACAAGAAATGTAAATAAACAATTTCACACAACAGTATGATATTAGTTTTGCTAATGATAATCAGAATATGAAATGGGATCTCTGTATGTGTTCCACAATATCTATTATCAATTTAAAGATCTAAACACTTGAAGGTACATGAATTTGTTTTATTATGTGTTTCTCTATTTTTTTTTTTTAGAGAGGTGCAAATGCAATTTTCTTCTGAGAAATACTGTCCTTCTATATTTAAACTTGGATAAAACATAGAAAAAAAACCTACAAGATTGCTGAAAAAAACCCCATCAAGTTGCTTGGCATGATGGATCTGGATGACTTTTACAGTATCTAATATCATGGGTAAAAATGATATTCCTGCATATGAAACAGTGAAAGTGTACCGAATAAGAAGGAAGATCAAGAAGGGGGTTCAGGGATTATGTGAAGCAGTAATTTGAAAGGATTATTTACATGGCAGAGAAACTAACTAGATTTGCAAGTCATTATGGCCACATTCATTTAAATTAATCAATGTTTTCCTAAGGAGTGGTTGAATTTCCAGAATATAGCACTTGGAATTTGTTTTTTTCAATTTAATCATCTGCACACTGCACATTTTTCTTCAATGAATACAGGATGCAAACAATATTACAATAAGATGCTTTGAAGTTTGTCGGATTGACCACATGAGAGAGAGAGAGAGAGAGAGAGAGAGAGAGAGAGAGAGAGAGAGAGAGAGAGAGGTTCAAGAGGGGTCAGGTAAATAATATGCATTGTGAGAGAGAGAGAGAGAGAGAGAGAGAGAGAGAGAGAGAGAGAGCATTCTTACATTTATATTATTTAACATCAGATGTTTACTTGCACATTTAATTTGTATTAATTGCATTCACATTCCATGAATAAATCTTTGTAAAAAGAAAGTACAACAATAATCATAGAGTGTTTCATTAGGTTAATATACGGAAAATATCGTGCCATTTTTTTTTAGATAGGATTGTGTTGAGAAGTGGAGTACTCTTTTTTCCCTTTGATAGGTCAATTTAGTCTTCAATCTTCATCTCTTTAATTTTCGTAATTTAAAAATATTGCTTTGTTAAAAATTGAAGAAAAAAATGGTATGAAATGACGAGTTTTTATAACATACACAGCAGAAAATATGGGGTGGGTTTTTTTTTGTTAGCACAGCAATATTATTTAACACAGCAGCTTTTGACTTGGCAATCGGTAGGAGTACATATCTGACATGTGACAAGAAATGTAAATAAACAATTTCACACAACAGTATGATATTAGTTTTGCTAATGATAATCAGAATATGAAATGGGATCTCTGTATGTGTTCCACAATATCTATTATCAATTTAAAGATTTAAACACTTGAAGGTACATGAATTTGTTTTATTATGTGTTTCTCTATTTTTTTTTTTAGAGAGGTGCAAATGCAATTTTCTTCTGAGAAATACTGTCCTTCTATATTTAAACTTGGATAAAACATAGAAAAAAAACCTACAAGATTGCTGAAAAAAACCCCATCAAGTTGCTTGGCATGATGGATCTGGATGACTTTTACAGTATCTAATATCATGGGTAAAATGATATTCCTGCATATGAAACAGTAAAAGTGTACCGAATAAGAAAGAAGATCAAGAAGGGGGTTCAGGGATTATGTGAAGCAGTAATTTGAAAGGATTATTTACATGGCAGAGAAACTAACTAGATTTGCAAGTCATTATGGCCACATTCATTTAAATTAATCAATGTTTTCCTAAGGAGTGGTTGAATTTCCAGAATATATCACTTGGAATTTGTTTTTTCAATTTAATGATCTGCACACTGCACATTTTTCTTCAATGAATAAAGGATGCAAACAAGAATAAAATAAGATGCTTTGAAGTTTGTCGGATTGACCACATGAGAGAGAGAGAGAGAGAGAGAGAGAGAGAGAGAGAGAGAGAGAGAGAGAGAGTGAAGTTGAATGAACTTGTCTTCATGCATCATGCACTGTATGTGCATGTTATCATTTAGCCTTTTAATGCTCAATATATTGTTAAATTGTTATCTTTCATGAGTTTATTCTCTGTTTATTTATTCCAAATTTCTACTGCACATTTTCTTTGATAACTAATTTAATTTTAATGTTATTGTTAGTTTGATATCTTCATCTATTATGGTTGTTTGTCATACTATGAAAGTAACTTATACTAGCCTAGTTAATTTGTTTGTTTAGAGATTTCAATATCTTGAGTAAATAACTAAATATAATTAAATATATTAATTAGTACAACAGTATCCACTGTTACCATGCAAATAAATGTACTGACATCACTTAGCATTAGCAGTATTATAAAATAACACTGTCCAAGTAAATTGTCCAAACATAGCATTGATACATATAAATGAAATGTATTCTTTCACTCTTATGCACTGCTTATTTATTCAAATATGTACAACATGCTTGAAAGTTAGTCAGCTGAGTAATTTAGAAATACATTTTTAAAAAGAGGAAAATACAGTTTAAAAGAGGCACACTGATTCTTATATGACCATGGATTTGATTTGGGAATAGGGTTTAAAGGGGGTGTTTCAAAGCATACTGTTCCATGTATATTTTAGCTGCTCATCATACATGGATTATAAAATGGATTAGTATGGGGGATCCAAATATGGAGGGGGGGGGGTGATGTCTGACGTGTCTGCTAGATTCATTGTGGACTTAGTCTCACTAAATAATTGTTGTATACCAGTCTGTTTATGTTAATTTTTACCCAAAAGTTAAACACCTGCCTAGAATTTCCAAAAGTTACCTGACTGAAAGTAGAGGTCACATTTCTTAGTTCTCATTCCAAAACAGTTGTATGCATTCATTTTGAAACTTTGGATTGAACAAGTTGCTAATGGCACTAATATAGAGATAATAACGAATTCAAATGTTACTACAAAGAAGAAATGATTTCATATATTTATGTGTATTTGTACATTATGGAATTGTTATAATTGTTTTGTTTATAAAACAACACACCTTTTCGCACAATTTGATAAAAAAAAAACTTCTTTATTTAAGCTAATACTGCTTCAATATTATTATTCCACCAAGTTTATTACCAGTTTAAGAAGAAAATTTTAGTTAATACTTATTGAAAACACACAAATACACTGAATTTAAAAAATACATTTAGTTTTACACTGCATTAATTATTATTCCTTAATCAGTGATTAACACATTTGGAATCCTTATTCTAAAATTTATGTACTTCATGAAATACTGAAAACCCTTAAATAATTTGAATGTATATTAGACCATCCAAATAGTGAAATGTTCAGCTAATTTTCTTCAGTTGTGAATAGTTTTAGCAGACTTAAACTCAGTTTTCAACATTTTTGTCAAAATGACCTTTTTGCACTTAAAATTATGAAAAATTTTGGTTTTTGATGAGTGATCATTATTATTTTTGTCATAAAGCATTTCCTATTATAAAGATATAAGCATGTATTAAATTATAGTCAATATTTTTGACATGAACTCTGTCATTCACTGTCTTTTAACAATAATAATAACACGTTATGCATGAAAAAACCTCATTTTCAATGTTAAAAATGGGTACCTTTGTGCAACTGCTTCTTTGAGACCGATGCTGTTCCCACTGAATTTATTTTTGTTTCTCAAAATTTCATTTCTCAGGTTTATAAAGATGCCTCAATTTTTCCTTTCATGAAAATATATTGGATTTTATTCAAATTTCAAATTAACATTAAAATACCAGAATTTTTGTTTACAAAATACGCATCAACTTTGATAAGGCATATATTTTTGTCTTCAATATATTTATACTTTAAAAGCAGTCTAAGTTAAAGAGTTAAGTGTGTTTAAACTAAATAATATAATTTTTAAAAAGGTTTATTAAAATTAAGTAGTTTTACAACTGATCAAACTTCACAATATTTTTACAACTTCTGTGACATTTTTGCACTAAACATGTTCCAAATTCAAAAATAGACATTTTTCTGCCTATTTAGGCATACAATGGAATTTTTCTTTCACATGTATGACAGTCATGTTAAAATGAAGTGATACACAAAAATGTATTGAAATACAAGACATAGCATGCCCCCCCCCCCCCCCCCCCCCACTTTTACTCGCAGCAACAATTTTTTTTTAAATTTACAGATAAAAAAATGAATTATAATGGAGTTTTTCGGAAGTAAGTAAAAAATTGATATGAAAGTAAGGAAATGAGGAGTCAAATTGAAGTTACCTCTATCTCCCCCCCCCCCCCCCCACACGGATTAGGAATGTCATGATTTAAAGGGAAACAAATTTTGGTAAGGAAGAATTTTTTATTTTTTTTGAAGAATAGTTTAGTCCCCCCCCCCCCCCCCCCCGGATTAGGATTTTGAAGATATTTGGAAACTTTAAATTGCCTTTTTTTTTTTTTTTTTTTTCTTGTCAAGATTTTTTGGATGGGTCTGGCCCCCCCACTTTCAAAAACGATGCTACGTGCCTGCCTTGGACAGCCTCTTAAACGTTTTACAATAATATTATGCATCTTTTTTTTAAATTACAACTTTAAAAAGGTTTTGTATAATTTTTTTTTAAAAATCATGCTGATTTGAATTGCTTCACAACACAGACAGCAAGCTTCATTTTTTTCCAGCAATATTGGACTAATCTGTTGAATTTTGGAATTTTCTATTCTTCCATTTTTCTTTTAAGAAAAAAGAGTTTTCAAATTTTGTTTTAGTTTATAATAAGTATTTTATAAGATAAAAACACAGATTAAACCATTTCAAGTCGCAATTTAGAACACGTTTTTAGATCAATATGAATTTTTGTTTAGAAGTGGTTGTTTCATAAAAATTCAATTAAATACATTTGTTCTAACCTTGTTATGTATCATTTGAGATTCAATAAATAGTTAAACAATACATTAGGTCTTTGTTCTACGAAAAATCCTAAATTTCAATATATTAAGTAATAAACTGTCAAGAACATTATACCGTCCTTTAAGTAAGATTGTATTCAAATGAGAAGGGGAAAGAAAAATATTTTGATTCAGATATTTTTTTTGATAAGTATATTCAGGTGATATACACGTATGCACTTGCTTTTCGGAATAGTAGTTCAAACTTAGGAGACAATCATCGGAGAGAAAAACATCACGCTGTAATGTTGATTTCAACTATGTTGTATAACATATTGTTCGATGCAATGTAATATAAAGGGTGACTGCATTATTGATTAGACATTTTTCACTGAAAAAATTGTGATTGACTTGTTTTGTTTCTTTATTTACAGACAGTATAACCATGTGAAGTTGGTAAAAAGCTATAAAGAAAGAAGTAAAATCATGCACACAAAATGACTAGAGATTGACATAATAGTACACCTCTGCATAATAAACCTGGTTCAGTTCTGTTCATTTATAAACTTTACAAAGCAAGATCATAGTAAAAATGAACTTGATAGAAATTATAATAATGGCTATCTTTGACATCCATAGCATATTTTTCCCGCAAAACTGAGCAATTGCAGTAAAAGTTAATTTAAAGCAAAATAATACAAATTGCAAAGTGAACATTAAAGAAACAAGAGTTCTGCGCCTAAACATACATATGCACATAATGTTACTAACACTGTGAGCATGTAAAGCCGACAAAACTATACAGAAACGGCATGGAAATCTCGCCTGCTACCTGGGCAGAAAAGCTTATGTGTTCATACAATAAACAAAATGGACCAAAAAGGGTAATAAAATTCCGTAATAATACCCGACTGATAAGACGGCACACTCCCCGCCTGATTTTGACTGATAAAATGAAAGATCAATACTTATCAAAAGCAAAAAATAGCTTCCTAAAAAACATGGTATCATATAAACTCAGATTTTCTAATACAACACACACTGTTACAACATCAGCAACTTAACACGGCACCAACAAAACCAGTTCATTCACAGGTTGTACATAGGTTCTTTGCGTTTTGTCTACGATTGTACGGACCAAAACTTTTCGTACGAGTCCATCGTCACTCTGTTTAGCTTTAACGACTAGCCCAATTGGTCAACTTATCCTGCATAGTTGTCACGAATAAGTACAACATCACATGTAGTCACACTCCGCTGGTTTGAGTTCCATTTCCGCAGCGTTTGTAATATTTTAGGTATTCAACTTTCCAACGCTTCCAGAAGACTGAGGCAAAATGGTGAACCCCTTTCCACTGTTTGCGTATGAGATCTTTCTGATCAACATCAGTGTTAATGTATGTTTCCTCTATCACATTCGACTTTTGGTAATGTTAAGTTGATGGTGTTAAGATGAATGGATTTTCAGGATCTGATGATATGGGTATTAGCGGACGCAAATTAATGATAGAACATGCCTCTGATAAAAAGATCGTGAGCACATCATTAGTTAAGCTGCGAGATCCATAGTCCAACAACATGAAATCGAAAATCCGTCTGGTGGTCCCAATAATCCTCTCCCACACTCCACCCATGTGTGAGGAGCGAGGAAAGTTGAAGATCCATGTGGTCCCTTGTTCTGTAAGATAGTCATATATAGGCCCATCTTTCACATTATCTGTGTTGATCTGCAATTCATTTACCGCGCCAACAAAGTTAGTCCCTCTGTCGGAACGGATGATTCTAATACAGCCTCGAATAGCAATAAATCGTATGAGAGAATTTATGAATGCAGAGGTCGTCATATCCTCCAGCACTTCAATATGGACTGCTCTTATTGCTCGGCATGTGAAGAGGACTGCCCACCCCTTGCTGGTGGCTGATCCACCTCTAGTTTTTCTTGTTATAATCTCACAGGGACCAAAGACATATACTCCAATTAATTAGAATGGTGGGTATCCAGGGAGAATGCGCTCTGCAGGTAAGTCTGACATTTCTTGGTAGTAAAAAGGTTTGCGTAGCCTGCACATAACACAGTTGTGTATCAGGGAAGTTTAAGGTAGCACCCACGAGCCCATATCCTGATGATCTAACGCGTCCCTCAGTAATATGGCGGCCCTGATGCTTCACCTCCTGATGACACTTTTGAGTTATCAAAGTTGCGTTTCAATATGATGCTTGGCTGGTAAGATAACTGGGTTTTTGAACGTGGTGTCAAAGCGTGAATTTTTCAATCGTTCTCCTACACGCAAGAGCTCATTTGCATCAAGATAAGGGCCCAATGTAAAACTAGGGCTGTTTTTCCTCAAAAGTTTTGTTGACCCCAGACAGTTGATCTATTTCTGATAAACACTTCTTTGCACATCCTTGATCACACGTTTCTCAGCGTCAAGAAACAAATCTGCATCATTCGTCGGATTCAAACTGACTGACTTCGCATTCCGATGTCTTTGAATAAAGCAGCGTATGCAAACCAAGGCTAAAAGTCTTTTTCAACTGGGAAATCTAGAGAATCTGCTATTGTCGAGTCCAAGGGTGCCCTTTGTGCCGACTTCCAACTTGTTACTCCAAACTTCTTTGTCTACATCTGGATCTACTAGAATAGTAAGTGGTGTCTTCAACGGATACGTGGTCGTCTGCTGAGGAACATACTGTTCCTCATGATCCAAGTACTGTTCTGCATGTCACCTGGTTGGATTCCCCCTGTGCCAACATCAGCAGGATTTGCTTCACGTCGTACGTAGAACCACTGTGTGGGTTTACTGAAGCTTCGACTCCGGTCGACGATTAGCAACATATGAGAAAAAACGCTTGGTTTTATTGTTGATGTACCATAAAACTACACGACTGTCATTGAAATAGTTTATAGTGTTTAATTTCACCCCTAAATGTCCCACTAAAATTTGTGCAACTTCCACCGCGAGGAGAGCTGCACATAGCCCAACCGCGGTATAGTATGGCCACTCAGTGGGTAAACATTTGCCTTGCCGAGTACAAATCATATGGAAGAAGAGCCATCAAGGTAAGTTGCTTTTACATAACAGACTGCTGCGATGGCAAGCTCTGAGGCACCACAGGAAACTAAAAGTTCCGTGGACACAGACTCATTAAGATTAGATTCGATGACACGTGGTATCTGCAATTTTTCAAAGACAGGAAGTAATGATTTCCATGTCTCTAACTCTTCAGCCAACTGAGTTGGTAGTAGCTCATGCCAGTCAAAGGTAGATGCTACAATTTTTCTAAAGACAATCTTTCCTCTGACAGTTACTGGGGATATGAATCCCAATGGGTCATATATACTGTTAACCGAGGAAAGAATTACTCTCCGAGTAGATGATTCACTTCCATCTGATATACTGAACCTGAAGGTATCTGTCGTCAAGTCCCATAAGATACCTTATTCTTTTTCAAAAACTAAATCAACTTGGTTCTTCGCCAAGTCTTGTGAGTAAAAAGAATCCATTAGGTTTTGGCGATTCGATGCAAACTTATGCAATCTTAGATTTCCGTGCACTCACATGGCATCCTGCGTTTGCATATCAAGTCGATTGCTTCTCGTTCTGTCGGACATGACTTCAGACCATCGTCAACGTAAAAATTTTTGACGATAAACTCTTTAACCTCCGGTCCGTGAGTATTTGCGGAAAGTTCGCCTATGCGTTGAAGTCCATGCATGGCTATAGAAGGCGGAGGACGATTTTCAAACATATATACTCTCATCCTGTAAGTTACAAGCGGATTTTCCATCTTGTTGTCTTTGTGCCACAGAAATCGAAGGAAATTACGATGTTCTTTTTCTACCAGAAAGAAACTACAAAACACTTGCACCAGAGTAACTGCTTACACCTTTGGTATTTCAACACATGTGAGATGATGTCCGTAAGGTATAACCGAATTTTGAATAATATGTTACAATTGTAAAAATAATAAAAAACCTACTTTCATTTTCGATTAACAAGTCCGAAATAGCAAAAATGAGAGTAAGGTGGTGGACATACTTTGGCGCATCAAAGTCAGGCGTAGTTTCGATCACAATATATACTTGCAATGAAATAATATTGAATAAATACGTAAAGAGTGAATATATTTATTGTGAGCATATTTATAAATAGACATAGAAAATACATAGAAGTTAAGATTTGACAAATGTTGAATAAATAAAATGTTCAGAGAATGATTTAGTTTTGATACTCATTCGCTTGCGAAGCACGACCACTGGTGAGATAATGGGATAGAACTTTCCAGAACGGGGTAACCAAGAACGCGGATTGACTTATTAAATAAAAGTGTAGGGCAAATTCATCATGCATCGCGGGCATGGTTTACAAAAGGTTAATAAAATGGAACATTCAATGCTATTTAAGTATTGAGGGAGAGAACTTTTTCAGATCGGGGTGCCAAGAAACGGGTTTACTAATTGACATTATGGCGGTAAGTGTATGGTGAGTTAACGATCGGGCAGATACTTTGAATCTGACAACTTTGGTTTAAATTATGCAAATAAATATGCATAACCTAGCGTGTTTTAATTTCATACATTTTCATACCACGACAGATTGGTAGTAAAACTTTGACATTATTAAATGAACATATTCTACGTCTATATGGATAAATAATGTATGCATAAAACGGGGAAGTTTAATGGGAGTGTCCCGCCTTTTCATGTTGTTTTTAAAACAGTCTTTTATCTGGGACAGTAATAAAAATTTTACTGAAATACACTTAATGCCAATTTACTGGTTTGAAGTGAACAAATAAAAATGTTTTTATTTTTTTTTCAGTCAGCTGAAACAGCCACGTTTATGTTTATATTATCCATTTCAATATATATAAATTTCATCCCTTCATCTTTTAAATATCCATTTCAATTTTCAATTCATTTTAATTTCAATTTTTAAGAATAAGTTAAGAAAAAAATCGGACAAAGTATATACAAAAAATTAACCAAAAAATATGGTTCAACATATTAAGCATTATATCATATTAATGTGTCACATGTTAATTCCCGCACTTGCGCGGGGTATTATCTAGTGTAGCAAAAAAACTTAAGGAAAGAAAATTTAAAAAAAAAAGTATATTATCTATCAAAGATACATCCTCGTCATTGGGAACTACTTCAAAAAGAATAAAAAGAAAAATAAATACACAGCTAAGAAATCTATGTAGATACTGCATCATTTCATTTTCAAATAATGAAACTGGGAAAAAAGGAAATTACACACCTACGAAATGGGTCCAAGGAATAGATACAATATAATGGAATTAGCATGCAAAAATAAACAAACAAACAAAAAACTCATAAATTTATGAACCGGGACGAAAAAGTCAGATAACAACCGAGTACAAAAGGAGAAATAATTATTGTTTACACATTTGATCAGATTAAACACAAATTACATTTTACAGACTGATCAATTTTCCTCCAAAAGCAAAGAACGATTTAGGAAAAGCTCGTCTGTATTATGTATATTGTACATATCTTTTTTTAACTCAGAAATAGTCTCTCTCTCTCTCTTTCTTTTTCTGTCTCTGTCACACACACCCACACACCCACCCACCCACCCACACACACATAAATAAAAATTCATTCTGTGATGTAAGTTGATAATTGTCAAAATATCGCAAAGTTGACAATGATGCAAAATGTATGTGTAACTCATGCTGCGCTCGTCCCAACGGTAGCAACGTAAGATATATTATTATATATTATATGTAAATATAAGTCATTTAAATATATAATGTTAAATCCTGCTGAGTTCTTCATACATGTAATTGTCGGATTTGCTTTGCTCTTCACCTTCAGAGTACTGTTTCATTGAAACGTCAGACACATCTAAAATAATCAGGAAATATTACTAATAGTAATAAGATACCATTTTTAACAACTGATGTATACAATAAGAATAAGGAATCAGTCAAATAAAATGCCTCTTATAGAGATTGTTCAAAATAGTTACATCTGACTATTGTCATTATAATTTTTCAAAATCGTTTGTCTTGAATTTAACATCAAAGTGTTAATGTGTACTCTTAAATAATCTAGAATAATCATCAAACAATATAATTGATACCCACCTTTTGATTTGGCTGCTGGATTACTTTTCTGATTTCTTGAAAGAAATAAAACAAACAATATACAACTGTTTTACGGTGTTAGGGATTTGTCAAAATATAATTTTGATATCAATTTCAATTCAATGGAAAGATAAATACAAATTGAAATAAAAACGTATTCATGATAACATTAAATGACATTTTCTGGTACCTTTTCAGTGTCACTTGCTCTGTAAACAATAAAATATGATAAGAAATATTAATAACATCTTTATATATTGTTCAGTTGAACATGTTTCAATTAAAATGATTTATGTTTTAGTTTTAAGCTGAACATTTATTTAGATATTTTTTTTACTGTTGTTTTTCAATATTCTTAAAAATAAACTTCAGTCATCCAAGATTGTCTTGACTATAATGTAAGATATATTTTTTTCATGTAAAAACACTACACAAGGTTGATACATGTATTTCATATTTTGTGTGCTGGGTAGAAAAAGAAATCACAGGTTAGAAAAGTTGACGGTGATGTACACTAAACATAGTTTATGTGTTCATTGCTACTTAACAGAAAGAAAATATAACCTTAAACAAAATTTTTAACCACAAAAATGTAAACAATGCGCCACCAGTGTTTTGTTCTACAGTTGAATTCCTAATAAATCATGGACAGCTAAATCTGTTGTAATGATTGTACACTTCAAAAACCGTAAAATATATACCCTACACCATTTACCCAAATATATGTAAGGCGGTAGGTCAGCGATCACACAATTTTATTACTAATTTTATTACCCTGCTGGTTCTAGATTTTCAGGCCTAATTTTAGGATAATAGATTATTCAACATTATTTAAAAAAAGTTTCTTTTAAGTAAGGTACAATGTGAAGGATCACACTGACAGCTATTACCCAATTAGCCCGTAAAGCAGAAAAATCGAATCTATGTTTGTTATATTAGTTCAATGTTTACAATACAATGATTAGACATTATCAACATTGAATTAAGAACACATTGATTATCTTTTTTTATTGGAAATAAAAAAAAAACAATGTTCAAGGAATCTCTTACCATGATTTCTTTTCAAAATAACTACGTTGATAATACTTCCTATTAAGACGATAATTACTGCAACAACAACGCCGATTGCAACCTTAGCACTGCAGGATTCACAGTCTCTGTCTGAAATCAAAATTATCTGAATCCGTATATAACAAATGAATTACTTCAAATAAACTCCATTTAATCAATGTATTGAACAATTTAATATTAAGAAATGAAATGTACTCGCTTTTATTTCCTATTGCATGTAGATACACTATAACTCAATTAACCGCCATTCATTTTAGACCAAAAAGGCAAATGCATCTGATAAACTGTGTATGCATATACCGTTTCTCTGATCACATGTGATTCCCGCCCAGCCAGGCTTACATCCTCCATCACATACACCGGTCATCCTGTTACATTTATTGGTCACAATGCAGCTTTTACTGCATGTGTTCATACAGTTTCTGCCGTAATGTCCAAATCGGCACTCTTAAACAAAATATGTTCAATTAGTATTATCACCGTGAAGTTAAAAAAAGAACGAAAATTAACACTTTAAACTTACTTTATATTACCCGATAGTAAAAGGTGTTGTTTACCATGGATGTTTTTATCCAACAAAAGTAATTTTACGATATATATACTCACCATGTTGACATCTGTCACCGTGTACCCCTGTATCGCAGTCGCTCCAACAGGTGCCGTTGACGTGGTGACACGTTTTTCCATCGCTACAATTACCACAGGACAGAGCACACTCCAAACCATAGGTCATTTCATCACAAACTGAATATATTTATTAATACATCTTCAGTCAGTATCTAGCAAGTTCTAAGTAAAAGTATAGCCATTACATCTTTATAAAGCGCGCCTTTACAAAGTCATGTTGCATGTACAGTGCCGATCAGATCCAACCTAACAGAAAGTAAACCCCCACTAAACCCTGGGTTTACTTTCTGGGTATACTAGAGTGGACCCAGAGTAAACCCAGAGTGGACCCAAATTTTAAAAAAGTAAACCCAAAGTAAACCCAGAAAGTAAACCCGGGGTTTAATTGAGGTTTACTCTGGTGTTAGGTTAGGTCTGATCGGTATTCTAACATCTAGCAAGATTTTAATATTAGTGATGGTAAAACTTATACACACATGCAAATGCATGGATCTTGTTACATAATAGATATTTTCTACAACCTTTTCAAAAACAGCCGTTAATATGTTTTCCTATAAGAAATAATCGCCGCTACGTTAATACCTTGCTCACATCGATGACCCTTGTATCCAGGGACACAGCCCAGGCAGTGTCCCGTGTTGATGTCACACCTTCTCCCCTGACAGTTTATAGGACAAGGCCGTGAACAGTTCTGTCCAAAATATGCTTTTATCCGACACCCTAAAACATTTATACTTTACTGTTATCTCCGCCAGTGGTAAAGTACGTGTTATCTATAGTTAAACAATATGTGTAGGAATTAAATACGCGGATGTGTGGTAAACCCTACTCAAGTTAAGATTTTTTTTTACCACGCACACTGGGGTAATATGAGCGGTTTAAAGCCGAACGCTTAACTAGTGTAAATTTCTCCCACTTTTACAATAATCACTTTTACAGTATATGGCTAAAACCTTGTCATCCGCATTTTGCAATCTATTTTTAAGATACATTTTGTAAAAAGCAAGGTTTTGTTATTTAAGAAATAAACAGCAATTTGAGAAGTGTGCCAGGATATGGACTTTAGGTTGGTCACGTTATCAAATCTTGTAAATTCTAAAGGGCTTTTTAGAAATTTGAACATGTAATAACCAAGTTATTAATCCAGGGAACGTATTAGCATTGCTGTTTATTATTCATATTTACGTTAAAGCAAGGCAACTCGTTCCGAATTATTAACTAAACCTTTTCTTAATGTTAATTACTAAAGGATAAGCGCGTGTGGTAATCATTCTGACGTCACAAAAAAGTAACAAAGTGTAACGTTTTCGCTACTATAAAGGTTCATATAAGGAAGCATATTTGTAAATGTAAATACATTATTATAAACTCCATCTTTTTAAGATATACATGCTTTTTGTGTGTTATCCTCACCATAAACTTCTACTTCACACAGTTCACTGTATGCAAAGCCCGAATAGTAACTAGGATAATCTACATCCGGTCTGCGTTCGTTGTAGTAAATAACGTAACGTCCGTGAACAGAACAGTTGATTCTCTGGTCTTCTGATGGCGTGCCCGCTACAGTTTGTATCTCGTGGAAACAAAGATAGCCGTCTGTTTTGGATGTCGTGTTCGAAACATACAGAATAAAGCCTGCCATTCTAGATGTGTAAGATGATGGTCCTATTTCAAATTGTATTCATATCTTTACATTGTGTAGAATAAGATAGCTTTAACCGTCGTTATCAGGCACGTAGCATCAGGGGGGGGGGGGGGGGGCAGGGGGGCCTGCCCCCCCCCCCCACTTTTTGTCGCAGCAACAATTTTTTGGAATTATCATGGAGTTGCCCCCCCCCCCCACTTTTTTGGGAGTAAGTAAAAAATTGATATGTAAATAAGGAAATGAGGAGTGAAATTGAAGTTATATAAGTACGCCCCCCCCCCCCCCCCCCCCGATTAGGATTTTGAAGATTTTGGGAAACGTTAAATTTCCTTTTTTTTTTTTTTTTTTAATTTTTTTGCTTGTCAAGATTTTTTGGATGAGTCTGCCCCCCCACCCCCAACTTTCAAAAACGATGCTACGTGCCTGGTTTTAACAAATTTACATATTTGTTTATGTTGAACTTTAATTTTTATCACATTATATTGCAGAATTTAAAATTATACTATCGAAAAATGTACGTAAAATACATGTTTAGTGAATGCCAACTGTCAAAACAAATTAGAACCTAGATATGACTATCAAACTGCAACTGCTTCAGAAATTTTAATCTACTCACAAAATCTCTACAGTTTTGACCTATCGAAGCCAATTTCTAAGATTCAGCATCACATTTGATAAATTAGGATTACAAGATGCATCAATTATTCAAGTTTTGATACAGATGCAACGCATGATAGCTTAGATAAGGCTAACAAAGAACATATGCTCCAATAACGTTATTTTTAATCAGCTACAAAAGCGTTTTACATTAGTTAGCATTTGATATTTATTTCTCAGATTTAACATCCAAGTGTATTTAGTCTTTGCACGATCTATGCAAGTTAGATGTAGATACACGAAAAGTGGCTGTTGAAGGTAACACGTTTCAAAAACCCTTAACCATTTTTAAAAGACGTAACCTCTACTTGTTTTTGTATTGTTTGGCATAGATTCCAGATTTTTTGTATAAAACGTGTTAGTATGTCAAGTTGCTTAATCCATACAAGTTAATGAAGATAAAATCAGTAATAACTTAGTTACAAGACCTGTTTTTGAAAAATGAACAAGTTCCAGGGGACGACATCGCTCTCTAGCATCCTTCGGTCTCATCTACTCTCTGTATTGTAGGGTATATCTTAGTTTGTTGCCAGTTATTCAAGTTGATGAAGGTAGACGCAGCGTTTAATTAGCTACAGGATTTGTCCTATAAACAACTCCCAGGTCCAGAAGCCGATATCGACGATAAAACATTAACACCCCCCCCCCTCCCTTTTCTCGGTAAATTTAAACTAGTTTTTGTTTAACGTCATAACAGCGATTAAAAAAAACCGGCTATTTGGTACTGTTTCAAAGAATAATGTATTTTAGTTTATATATATTTATATAGTTAAGGTCTTCCGTTTCCAACGGAAGACCTTTCTATTATTGTGCGGGAAAGATTTTTTTTCTTTTTTTTTTTTTTCTTCCTAGACGCGAACTTTGAGGCTTCATATCTTGCTTATTTCTGAACGGTTTTTGCTCAAATTTTCAGGGCTAATGTACTTTACAAAACACTATCTTAAGCAATTCATAAAATTTAGAATTCCCTTTCCGTTAAAGAGTTATTCCCCTTCTAAATTTTTTTAGGGCCTTTTGTTTCCAGACAAAGGCTCCGAGACTATGATAGCAGGGAATGGGAATCCAACGAATTTGAATAACAGAGACATTGTAGTTGTGCACATCTGTTTTTGTTTTTAGATTACGTTTTTTATTTAGGAAAAGGTAGGGGGTCAAAAAACAGGATTCAAAAAAGTGCGAAAATTTAGACATATTTTCCTTTATATCTTTTAAACGAAAAATATTTTGTTAAGACATGTAGAATAAAAGTTGTGCAAAATATAGAGGGCTTTCATTTGACACCAATAAAAAAGGGCTGGCTCCTTAAATTAAGGGCCAATGGCCCCTAAAAAAGTTTGCTTAATAACTCAAAAACGGTTAGGATTTTGATATGGCTGTCGCTGGAAAAGTTGTTTGTTGGGATCTCATAAAGGTCGCTACAATGTTATTTTGTATGTGATTTGTGTAGTATGAGTGTAAAAAGCTTTACATGTTAACATGTACCTGTTTTCATTTGACAAGTTAACGAAAGTCTTTGCGCGTACAACTGGCATAAAGTCACCGCAGAAAGTATGCTGGTTTATACAAACGGCATTAATTCATAAGAATTTTTTTTTAGAATATACGTGCTTAAGTCATTGTTGTTAAGTTCTTATAATGCTCAACCCTTAAAAACGGGATTTGGAAAACAAATCATTGTTTTTCTTTTCTAGTAAACCACAAAATATGGAATTAAAAAAAATCTATGCATTACATTTTAGTTATTAACTCCATACATTTAAAATCTACCTTGAATCAGAGCTGGTGTGTACCATTACGTAAGCTCTCCCTCGCCGGCGGCCGAGAAAATCGGTCACCATGGTCGCGGCTGGACTACCTAGCGGTCAGGGGTTATCTAATACACGAGAGTTGCGTCTCTCATGCTCATATATGATTTTATTTATCCGCAAACCCAAGAATTGTTTTCGTTTTGATTACACATGTTTTTTTATGGATTAAACGATTGGGTGTCAATTAAGAAATCGTTCAGTTAATTAATAAAAGCAATGTCATTCTCAATCTAAAGCAATAATAGATATAGATAAATTGTGGGTTTTAAGTTTAAAATAAATAACTTCTATTTGATAGAGTAAGGTCATTATACTGCAATTTTCAAGGCTTACTGGGTTCTGAGCTGTGTGGGTCTGTGCGTTGTACCTTTACGTAATCTATCGTTCGCCCACGGCCGAGGATCTCAGCCACGGCTGCACTACATAGCGGTTATTTATACACAAGATTCGCACACCGAGACGCACACTTCCATGCATATGAACGTGTTTGAGTTAATATAGTCGTAAATACAAGAACTGTTTTAATTTTATGTTATAAAAGTTTGTCCATTTTGTATTTATTTAATTAAATTTGAGTGTAAATGAATATTAATGAACGATATTAACCCAAATCGGAAACATCGTCAGACATAAATTAATGGTTGGTTTGTTTATATAAAATATTTTATAAACTGTACAAATAATGTTTTAAATCAACAACAACAACCCCCCCCCCCCCCCCTAAATATTAAACATTTAAATGATGATCATCCATCGCCCATGGCTGAGGAGATCCGGCACGATTGGACAAGTGATCCGCGGTCGGTTCGTGATCTTGTACCTTATTACGCGTTCATGTTTCATATTTTGGCATTTTGCACGGACACAACTATATTTTATTATGTTTTCAACTATTATTTTGGTTTAAGATGAAAAGATAAATTTATTTTACTTGTACAGTTGATTAAGCATTGGTGTATACGATAGCGTACAAGGTAGTTTAAAAATCAAATCAAATTATAATCAAAGTTCCATGTTACATGTTTGCGGTAGGTGCTAGCACGATAAAAGAATGTCCTGAGTTGAGGCATTCGATGATTATTTAAAAGAATATTCACATGAGTTTTAAACAACTTTAGATTAGATTCTGTCGGTCACATATTAATCACTTCTGTAGTTTTTCTACATGTTCGTTTCATTATTACGGCGTTCAGTGTATATAGATTATCATGATCTATTTGAATTAAGTTCCATTCGTAAAGATTCCCTTAATAATTTATTGCATGACTGTGTACATTGTAGGCAAATCCCTGTGCGTTAATTACGTCTTGTTTTCCGTTAACAGTGGTTTAAGTAATTAAAATAATTACTTGTAAAAATATCTATAATCGGGATTCCAAAGAACTTACTTCCCGCAATTCATAGAAATGATCAGTATGTTTTCTTTCTATGTTTACATTTAATTTTGTTCAAATAATTAATAAATTTTCTATCATTTAAATTGTGTGCTTCATCAGATACTGATTCCAATTACCTTGAAGTCATTAATTTTTCCATTGGCTATTGACAAAAAAAGAGACGCTTGACCATCCAATGAAAACAAATACACAGAGTTTGATTGACAGGTTCAGCCAGGTGCAGGTCTCACCCGATGTCCGAGGTTATGTGTGCCGCGAGTGGTCTCAATAAGAGTTATCGATGTAAATAAATTAAAAAAAAGATACATGCTTATCAAAACATGCTCGTGTAAGTTAAAGTTGATTAAGGCTTGTTCCAACAGAAATCATGTTTTGCTAACTGTATTTAATATTTTTTATGTATAGCGAATTTTAATATTGTAGAGTCATTTTACCGGTAACGAATCAGTATGCGTTCTCGTGCATGCAACTATTATTATCAAAATTCCAAATGTTTTTATTTTTTGTTTAAATCGCGTTTCTTTGTCCTTCTAAACTGTATCAAACTTCCGAAAATATAAAGGATGAATTACGGAGACAGTAATTTCAACACCCCCTCCAGTTTCCTAGTTTCGAATTCGTTTCCCAGTATCGAATTAAGCGCCCTTTATCACTTCTGACCGAATATTTTGAGGCGAATTAATTTTAAAAATATTCTAGAGGTACATGTTAATGGACTTATAAATGAACAAGGAAAAACGATTGTGGGAATATGTCATTTAAACAAATTATATGATCGTTATTTTTATCATACCGTTTTCCGGTCAAATTGAAACTGGACTTGAACAGTTTTCATTTCCGTTACTTTATAATATTGAATTTTCATAAAAACACTTTATAATAGTAATTGATGATAAGTAGTTGCCATTTTCCTTTGTTTTTCCCGTATATCTATCAATTTTTGCAGCCAAATAATACTGCTGTCGCAATGAACCGTAACTAGGAAAACTACACGTGGTTCTATTTGAAGTCGTAATTTCATTCAAAGCTCCATTATTATTTGATATGATGTATTATCTTTTTAAATGAATTATATTTACTAATTATTCACTAAATAGGGATCAATAACAAACTTATTTTCATAGTTAGGCTTAATTGTTTTCACACTTTCGTTTTTTCTGCTTTGAACATCCGGTAGCTCATATCTGGGGCACATTTTTAATTTGTAAACAATTCGGTAAATAATCGTGCAAATGGCAAACAACTTCACGTACTGATATAATATTTATTTCTGTGTTATAATCACCTAGCTAGAATTTTTTAAAACCTCAACTTTGTCTTCCGCCAATAATTTTTCTAAAAATTATTCGATACTGGCAAATATTCGTTACCTTTCTTTTGTTTGTTAAAAATAAATTCAATTTTGTTAAAAGATAAGTATATCATTTCTTCTAGATTTTTTTTTCATGAAAATACCTACAAGAGAGTTTTGCCAATCGCAAACAGTTTAAAGTACATGTAATGTAAAACACGGGCTCCATTTTGAAACAAATTGTCAGAGAGTTCCTAATGAAATCTGATAAACGTTTCACATGGTTCTCGCACGCTTTGCTCGAAATGATTTAAACGCATTGTCCGAAATTCTGCACGCTTTGTCCGAAACGCTAAACGGTTTACACGAAACGCTTGACGATTCACACGAAACGCTAAACGGTTATTACGAAACGTTTTTCGCACGTAAGTCGCACGCTTTTTTGTTGTTGTATAGTAGTACGTTTCAGGGTCTGTAAATTTTGTCAGCACGCAACAATTCTAAATTGCACATTGTCTTCAAAAATTTACAAATATTTAAATAAAGAAGTTATCTTAGAGAAAGGGTTACGTGTTTTGTAAACGGGTTCGGTTTAAAAAAAAAAAACACAATTCCTGACATGACACATGAGTACATACTGTTTATTACAATGCTTGCTACCCTCTGAAAATTTAACTCGCCATTAAATATCTCATTTTTTAAATAATGTTTGTTACGATTACATAAACTGTGTGCGACAAATAGTTTTCCTAAAACATTTTCTTATTTTCTTTTTCAAAACACGTTTTATATGCAGGCTTTCAATCACAACACGTTTTTATAACAAAAGCAGAACTGAAAGTTTAGTAATTATAATCGTTTGACACCATATCACATATATTTTCAACTCGCAGCAACAACGGAAGACCTACTCGTGGCTTTGCCACGAGCTCTGCTCTAGTTAATAGACAATTATTGTGACTTGCTTAATACACGTACTGTGCAAGCTTACCTATAAAACATATAAAAAGCGAAGAATATTTTTTCTAAGGTATCTTACTTCGGAAATTGTCTGTCCTGTTGTAGATGTCAATATGGCTAATGCTGACTATACTCTCCAGGTCTACTCTCCACATAGCCGTGGTTTGATTGTTGTCACTGATTGCACACTGGCCACTTTGTCCACGATCAGTATACATTCCATCTACCGCGTTGTCACTGCCAAAATCTATTTCTGGGTACGGCCAGGGGTATTGCTGCCATGTAGGCCTTCGAAAAGCTAAATTTTCTATGAACAAAGTTAAATTGCAAATAACAAAATGTTAACCGTTGCGTCGAACATACAAAAAATACTAGCTATTCTTTGAAGTATTTATGCTAACATATATGATACTTCAACCAGTGGCGAAGCTACCATGTATGCTTATATGCCTGGGCATGCACATCATTTAGGAAAAAAAGGAAAAAACTCAGTAAAAAAATAAATAAAGAAAAAAAATTAAAAAAGAATTCAAGTTTTAAGGTCCATACTTAGTTATTCCATCAACCCGTTTCCGTCACCCGGTCCTACTTTATCCGGAATCTTTGTGCCTACACTTATTTCTCATATTACAATGCACCCATCAATTTATCAATGCTCTTACAGTACCATATTAGAGAAACAGTACACACTGTATGTAACTAATAAAGCAAAGATTTATTTTGCATTTGAACTTAGTTTTATACATCATTTTAAATTCTCCCCAAAGAATATCACAGCTTTATTGGTTCATTACCATAGCTTCGTTACCATAAACTAGGTAAAAAATGAACTTAAGAATAAAAGCTTTGAGTAGGTCAAAAACAAACGTCCAAAGTGTTTTCTTCTTTGAGCTTTGAATAAGTTTAAAGTACTTAAGATAAATAGTTGAAAGGGTTGTATCTTTCTTTATTATGCTTTCATGTTAAATACTGAAATCTGATTGGTTTAGACGCAGTTGGTAATCCGTTCTATTACCCTCAGCGTTAGCAACACACTTGGCAACAGGTAACACAACGAATTGTAACATGCACGTTAATAATGCGCGTACGGTTCGCCGTGGAATTCACGTTATTTCTTTATAAAATCAGTAAAAAAAATCTCTTAAATTAAGACATTCAGTTTAGTTAAATAAAAAATGCCTGTTTGTGAGGATAACAGTTGAAATTGACACCCCTCGAAAACCATTGTCAACCTCCGCTTCGCGTCGGTTGACAATGGTTTCCTCGGGGTATCAATTTCAACTGTTACCCTCCCAAACAGGCACTATTTATAAAGTATGACGAACTCATTTCAAAGCAATATGCATAAAGACTTACCTAGACCATGGGTATAAGATATTACAAACATAACCTGGGGAACCAAATGTTTCAAAAGTGCTCTTGTCCAAAACATTCTATAAGAATAAACCGAAAATAACTACATAAATACCATCATTTTTTAAAAAATTATTTTAATATATTTTCATTCATGTTGGATATCAAAGGGATTAACTGTTAAATGTCTAAATGGTAAAAACTGGGAACAAATTATATGATTTCACTCTAAAGGTTCAAAGGGGTATCAGATTTTAAGAATCGGTAGGACAACGAAGTAGTGCGTTTATAAAAGTGTCAATAAATTACGATGTGCTCATATTGATTGTGACAGTTTATATAAGAGCTATAGTGTTTTGGGAAATTCAACATTAAAAAACAAGTATCAAATTTGAAGAAAGAATTCACAGTTTGTTGTACACCCTATACAAAATTGAGGTCATTTTTCCGAGATGGGGTAATTGAAAAAAGTATTTGTAATTGAATGTGTTTAATTACATTTTCCAAACTAATTGAAGGTAATTGGTAATTGACCTTGTTTCAATTACTTGTGATTGAATGAATTTAAATACATTCAAATAAGTCATGCATTTTCAATTACTTTTTAATTACATTTCAATTATTTTTTTTCCTTATTAAAAGTTTAAAAAGGTGTCTTATGATGATACATAGTTAGTATAACTGTTTGGCATGAGGTTGTGTTTGCATAATAATTAAATGTCCCTTAATGTCTTCATATATGACTGTACAGCACAAAACACTGCCTAGGGCAATAGGTAAAGGTTCTATTATGTTCAGGTGTGAACCCCTCTCATTTACCAAAGGACAAACTTAAAAATACTAAACATATTGAAAAAATCTTATTCAGATCGAAACATGAACTCAAGGTGTTGGATGATTTTCTTTTACCAGAAAATGTTTCTTGGAATTTTAAAGCAAAATGCAAACACTGCGAGTCTTACATTTTCATTGCTGGGGATTTACAACTCTTTCAACTGTTGACAGCAAATAAATTCAAAATTTTCTCAAGAAACTAAACCCAAAATATCTGTTTCCTAGCAGAAAGCATTCATCAACAAAGTTTATTCTAGAAAAGTCAACTGAAATCAAAAATGAATTGAAAGAGAATTTGGCAAAGAGTATCTCGGTGTGTTTAACAATTGAAATCTGGTCATACCGTCAAATGCAAGGATTTCTTGGAATCACGGGCCATTTTATACATGAATGGCAGATGATATCAATCATGATTTATTGGAAGCGGTTTAAAGGAAAACACAGTGCAGAGAACATACGGCATGAATATGAAGAAACTGTTTCAATATGATATTTATGAAAAACCACATGTATAATCTGTGATAATGCTGCAAAAATGATGAAAGCCTATGATTTTGCATTGCACGGTTTTGAAGAACAGCAAAATAGCTTAGATGATGAGAGGGAAAATGATAGTGAGGATAACTGTGATGATGAGATGTCTAACTTATGTGACGAAATTTTCCCCAAGCATTCTCGTTGACATGCACATACTCTCCAGTTAGTTGTGAAAGATGGGCTTGGTGATTGTTCCCCAAGCCTCAAAAGTATAGTTGCAAAAGCTTCCAACACTGTGTCTTTTGTACGAAAATCTGTGGTAAATGTAGTAAGTGGAATGTTATAAGACAAAGGATGTTTACAGGCTGCAAATCTCACCAGATGGAACTCCCAACTCCACATGCTTAAGTCAATTCTAAAAGTTCCAAATTTGTAGCGAGGCACGCATTTTTGTCATAGAGTTACCTCCCTTAGTTATATAGATTTACATCATTAAATGCTTGTTAATTATCTCTAATCATTAGTATATTGTTTGATCTTCTTTACAATAATAATCATTGTATATAAATACTTAGATTTAGAGATAACAGAGGTTTCTGTATAATACAGGCAGTATTATTTATTCAAAATATGGCATGGATGAAACTAAACACCCATTTATTGTTTAGAGCAGTTTATTTATATAAGGCTCTTCCGTGTGTGTAAGGGAGAATGACTACGTGGTTATAGCCTGTGTACGTCTCTCTGAAACTCTTGACTTTGAGTACTCTCTGCGAGTTAAAGTGTTGATCACTTTGGTAGCGGTTACGTTCTCGACGGAGATAGGGGTGTTGGCATCCTCTATCGTTAAGCTACAGCTCGGCAGAGAACTTAGTAAGGCTAAACACATAGTGAGTTCAGCTAAGAGAAGTGTTGGCATCTTCTCTAGGGTATCGGGCTCTTCGAGGTGTTGGTATCCTCGGTTGAGCATCTTGGCTATACGAGGTGTTGGTATCCTCTATAGGGAACTGGGTTGTATAGACCCAGTAGTAGCGCAGATACCCTTGTTACTGAGAAGTAACCTGGTAAAGGCTCACCAGGTAGCACGGAGACCTTGTGCTTGGGCACTTGGTTAGAGACCTTGGTTTGGGTCACAGGTCTAAGACATCTAATTGAGACGGTGCTCGGTTTCATCCATAGCCTGGTCCAGGAAGACCAAGATCTTGTAAATACGTTGTGTCAATCTGTTTTGTTCTCCGAGGTCTGATTCTACGCAGACCCTTATCCCATAGTAACGTCAGACAGATAGTCTACCCCCTACACGTTACACAAAATTTGGTGGCAGCGGTGGGATATCGGAGAGCTGCAAAACACTGAAATAGGTCAGTATGGATGAAGTTGAAAGAGAGATCTCGTTCATAGATCAAAAGCTGAAGAAGCTTCAGGATAGTTTGGCGCACAGAGACCACTCAACCCCTCTGCCAAGAGAAACTAAGGAACCTGCTTTATACGACTCTGGGATGGACACGGGACGTCCATCTATGTTACCAAGACGAAGTGCATCACCAGTCTTGGCAACAAATGCAATGCCTCGTACAAAACAGCCCGGTGAAAGTCCAAGAGCGCAGAGCAACGAGGTTTTAAACTATGCTGATATGGGTGCTAGACCGAAAGACAAAAGACCTCCCAGGACGGAGTTCTCAGAGGATGATTATCTTGACCAAAGAGAAAAAGCTCATCCTATGACTGAGTTCTTAGAGGATGATTCCCTTGCTCCAAGCGTTACAGTGCGCAAAGCACCTAGAGTCAGGTTCCCATCTCCTATTAGAAAAGATGCACATGACACACGCGAAAAAGCGAACAAATCTACTGGTGTGAATATGAAGCCAGCCACATATGATGGTTCGATCCCTTGGCAGGACTACCATAGCCACTTCGAGGCCTGTGCTGATTTAAACGGTTGGACAGAGAGAAGTAAGGGCACTTACTTAGCTGTATCGTTGAGAGGAAATGCATTGGGGGTTCTTGGAAACTTTCCCAAAGGAGCGATTCCTGATTATTATGAACTGGTTAAAGTTCTCGAGGAGAGATTTGCTCCTCCAGGCCAAACAGAGCTATACAGGGTGCAAATGAAAGAACGTCGGCAGAGACCAGGTGAATCACTCCCAGAGCTAGCCCAAGCCATTCGTAGACTAGCGAATCTGGCATACCCCACGGCTAATTTAGAAATACGAGAGACCCTGTCCAAAGATCAGTTTGTGGATGCTCTGGTAGATTCTGACATGCGAATCCGGATAAAACAATCGCGTCCCACAAACCTCAATGAAGCTGTTAAGTTAGCTGTTGAGTTAGAAGCATTCAACAGGGCTGAACATAAGAGCCATTTAAGAACCACAGTGACTGAAACAGTAAACGAGGTACAAAGTTCAAACGAGAGTGATCTAGCGATGATGATCAAAGACCTCACTAGCAAGTTTGATAGGCTCCAAAGAGATGTAGACGAAATCCGACAAAGAAAACCCTCGTCTTTGGCAGCAAGTGACGATAGAAAGGAGCATACAAAGAGAAAAGTCATAAAGTGCCATTACTGTCACAAGCCTGGACACATGCGCAAAGACTGCTTTGCACTAAAGAATCGGAAGTCGAATGCTGGGAATTTTAAACAGCATGAGGAAAAGCAAAGAAAAGCAAGTGGTTCAGTAGGCGCCAATACGATTGGTGTAGAAGCCGGAATGTTTCTACGGTCCAGACTTCAAGGCATTGAAGTGAACCTACTGGTTGATACGGGTGCTACTCTGACACTTGTTTCCTCAGCAATAGCCCAAAGAATTGCTCATGACCGCATGCCTGCTCTAGAGCTTATGCAGAAGAATGTACTAGATGCAGGTGGGAAAATGTTAAATGTGTCTGGAAAGGGAACGTTTCTTTTGGAGATCGACAATTTTTCATGTAATGTCACAGCCGCTGTAGCTGAATTAACAGTCGATGGTATTATTGGCCTAGACTTCCTAACAGAGTACCGGTGCATGGTCGATGTGCCGAACCAAGAACTTTGTATTGGGAAGTTTAATAAATTTCACATGGAAAAGAAAGGTCATTTTGGTTGCTTTAGGGTTGTGAATATGAACCAAGTTACGATCCCTGCAAATCAAGAAGTTATTGTGTCTGGTCAGATTTGTGTACCTAAAGGCGAATGTCTCTACAATTGTGATGGTATTATTGAACCTGTGGAGAGAGATAGAAACGACTTACCAGCAATTGTTGGACGAACATTAGTACAGAGTGCTAACATAGTACCTGTAAGATTGCTGAACCCCTCTGACGAATCATGCTTAGTCAGAAAAGGCACACTCTTGGCTCAGATATCTCCTGTTGAACATGTTGGTATCGTGCACAAAAGTGCCACACAGTCCTCAGGCCTTGATGATCAGTTGAAGAGTTTGTTAGGTCGTTGCAGTGAAGACTTGTCAGACCAACAGAAAGAAGCTGTGTGGAGTCTTCTAAGAGAATACAATCATTTGTTTGCAAAGGACAACTCTGAGCTTGGTTCTACCAATGTTGTAGAACACGAGATAAATGTTGGTAATGCTAAACCAATAAAAGAGCCCTTGCGTCGACTTCCATATCATTCCGCTGATACCGTAGATGAGCATGTGCAAGAGATGCTCAGGGATGGAATCATTGAGCCGTCGTCCAGCCCATGGGCAGCTGGAGTAGTTTTAGTGCGTAAGAAGGATGGTTCCACACGCTTCTGTGTTGACTATCGGAAGCTTAACAAAGTGACAATACAGGATGCTTACCCGCTTCCCAGGATCGACGAGTCATTAGATAGCTTGTCAGGCAACAAGTGGTTTTGTACTCTCGATCTATTTTCCGGGTATTGGCAAGTCTCAGTTAAGCCAGAAGACCGTCCAAAGACAGCATTTATGACAAGGAAAGGGCTGTTTCAATTTAAGAAAATGCCATTTGGTCTAAGTTGCGCACCGGCAACATTTCAGAGACTGATGGAGAAAGTTATGACAGGTTTGCAGTGGGAAACCTGCTTGATCTACCTCGACGATATTATCATCGTAGGGAAGACATTTGAAGACATGATCCAGAATTTAAGAACCGTGTTTGATAGACTTCTTGATGCTGGCCTTAAACTGAAAGCTAAGAAGTGTACATTGTTCGCCAAGAAAGTGTTGTACCTGGGACATGTCATTTCAGAGGAAGGGATCTCAACAGACCCAGAGAAAGTTGAGGTAGTGAAAAACTGGCCCGAGCCATGCAATGTGAGCGAGGTGCGTTCTTTCCTTGGTCTCTGTGGGTATTACAGACGGTTTATAGCACAGTTTGCTGAAAGAGCCAAACCGCTGACCAAGCTTACAGAGAAAGGAAGTGCCATGGAATGGACAAAGGAATGCAGAGAAGCCTTTCTTGATTTAAAAGAGAGACTATGTAAGGCACCTGTGCTGGCAATGCCAAATTTTAGCCATGAATTCATCCTGGATACGGATGCCAGCAATATGTCGATAGGGGCCGTTTTATCTCAGAGCATTGACGGTGTAGAAAGGCCCGTTGCCTACGCTAGTCGTACTCTCTGTAAGCCTGAGCGCCAGTACTGCGTCACCAGAAAAGAGTTGCTCGCAGTTGTCTACTTTACCAAGTATTTTAAACATTTTCTATATGGAAAGCAGTTTACAGTTCGCACAGACCATAGTTCCTTGCGTTGGCTTCTGAACTTCAAGAATCCCGAAGGACAGTTGGCTCGGTGGCTGGAGTCGCTAAGCGTTTTTGATATGAAAATTGAACACCGTCCCGGCAAACAACATGCTAATGCTGACGCACTCAGTCGCAAACCATGTAAGCAATGTGGTTTTACTGCGGACCAGGAACGTGAAACTGCACCAGTTGTCTCTCATGTCGAAGTTAAACCTTCCTCCATGTCTATGCAAAGTCTCCAAGATAGTGACCAACGCTTAAAGATGGTCAAGCAATGGGTCGAGAGTGGAAAGAAACCCGATTATGCTACAATCAGCAGCGAAGGACGAGTCCTTAAGTCACTTTGGTCTCAGTTCGAAATTCTGACCATTGACAACGGCATTTTGTATCGGAAGTGGGCTGATGACAAAGGTACAAAGATGCAAGCCATTGTGCCATACAGTGAGCGACGCACGGTCCTGGCTCAATACCATGACAATAGATCATCAGGACATCTTGGTGTGTCTAAGACAATATCAAAAATCCGTCAGGGCTATTATTGGCCAGGGATCCAGTCTGATGTTCGGGCATACATCGCTGGATGCGACAAATGTAGCCGAAGAAAAGGGTGTCAGAAAAACAAACGAGCGCCTATGCAGATAACACAGACAGGAGTGCCAATGGAGCGCATTGCCACTGACATACTTGGAGAACTACCAATGACAGAGAAAGGGAATAGATATATCTTGGTAATTTCTGACTATTATTCCAAGTGGACAGAAAGCTTTCCAATGAAGAACATGGAAGCTGAAACCGTTGCAAAAATTATTGTGGAACAATTCATTGTGAGGCTTGGGGTTCCCTATGTAATTCACTCTGACCAAGGCTCGCAGTTTGAGAGTCGCTTATTTACCGAGGTCTGCAAGCTTTTAGGGATAAAGAAGACAAGGACAACGCCGTATCACCCCAAGTCTGACGGCATGGTCGAGCGCTTTAATAAAACATTAGCAACAATGCTTAGCGCCTATGTAGATGAACACCATATAGACTGGGATGTTCACTTGCCGTACGTTATGATGGCATACAGGTCTGCAGAGCATGAGACTACGGGGTTTACTCCAAACTCTCTGATGCTTGGGAGAGAGGTTGCGACACCTCTCGATATTATGTACGAGATGCCACCAGATGTTAATGAAGTTCCACAGCATAAATGGGCATGGGAGCTAAAAGCTCGTATGGAAGAAGCGCATAGTGCAGTGCGTTATCACACGGGGCAAGAAATGCGCAGACAAAAGCGGTATCATGATGCAAAGGTGCACTGGCAACGCTTTGCTAAGAACAACAAAGTGTATGTTTTCTTCCCACAGAGGAAGGTAGGCCACAGTCCCAAGTTTACTAGTTACTGGAGAGGGCCATACACTATTGTAGGCAAGAAGTCTGACCTGCTCTTTGAGGTAGACTGTGGATATCGGGGCAAGTTACAGGTCATTCATGCAGACAGACTGAAGCTACACAAGTCCCAAGTGTTGGCAGACGAAGAAGTAGATGCAGATCTAAAGGCTGATGATGATGAGTTACCAAGATCCGATGGGGACGAATCGGATAGGGAAAGCAATCTCGAGGGTGTTTGCTCAGAGAATAAGCGAACACGGAGACCACCAGTCTGGTTGCAAGACTATGTTAGATATTAGCCAGTTGTCTTAGGCAAAGACATATTTTATGCGAGGGCGCATAAATTTAGGGAGGGGGTAATGTAGCGAGGCACGCATTTTTGTCATAGAGTTACCTCCCTTAGTTATATAGATTTACATCATTAAATGCTTGTTAATTATCTCTAATCATTAGTATATTGTTTGATCTTCTTTACAATAATAATCATTGTATATAAATACTTAGATTTAGAGATAACAGAGGTTTCTGTATAATACAGGCAGTATTATTTATTCAAAATATGGCATGGATGAAACTAAACACCCATTTATTGTTTAGAGCAGTTTATTTATATAAGGCTCTTCCGTGTGTGTAAGGGAGAATGACTACGTGGTTATAGCCTGTGTACGTCTCTCTGAAACTCTTGACTTTGAGTACTCTCTGCGAGTTAAAGTGTTGATCACTTTGGTAGCGGTTACGTTCTCGACGGAGATAGGGGTGTTGGCATCCTCTATCGTTAAGCTACAGCTCGGCAGAGAACTTAGTAAGGCTAAACACATAGTGAGTTCAGCTAAGAGAAGTGTTGGCATCTTCTCTAGGGTATCGGGCTCTTCGAGGTGTTGGTATCCTCGGTTGAGCATCTTGGCTATACGAGGTGTTGGTATCCTCTATAGGGAACTGGGTTGTATAGACCCAGTAGTAGCGCAGATACCCTTGTTACTGAGAAGTAACCTGGTAAAGGCTCACCAGGTAGCACGGAGACCTTGTGCTTGGGCACTTGGTTAGAGACCTTGGTTTGGGTCACAGGTCTAAGACATCTAATTGAGACGGTGCTCGGTTTCATCCATAGCCTGGTCCAGGAAGACCAAGATCTTGTAAATACGTTGTGTCAATCTGTTTTGTTCTCCGAGGTCTGATTCTACGCAGACCCTTATCCCATAGTAACGTCAGACAGATAGTCTACCCCCTACACGTTACAAATTGAATATTTTTTGATACCAAGTGTAAACTTTCACCTTATGAGAGAAAACTGCTACAGGAATTTGCAAGATCCTTGACCCTTTTGAGCATGCCACTTTGCTTGAACAGCAGGATGTTAATATATAATGCAAGTTTGACCATCCCTGTCATGTTTGACATTAAGCATCAGCTGCGCTAGATTTCTGCCTACATAGCAACAAAATGATCCAGAGTCTTATTTATTCTGTGGAAACCAGGCTATCTCCGTTTGAAAAGAATAAAACATTTATTATCATTGCAGTTGTTTTGGACAAATAGCATAAAAACACCCCATCAATGACAAAGAACAAACAGGAGTTGCGATTGGAGATAAAATTAGTTTAAGGGCCAATAGTTACAAACTGTAAAACTAACAAAGGCTGACATGTTCATCTGTTTAAATGCGTAATAAAGAAATTAAAGATGCAAAAAATATTAACAAAAAAAGTATTACAAATGGGACATATTCTCATATTTCAGTCCAATGAGATGTGGTACAAATATAAATGGCGCCTTTAATGGCGAAAAGGCGCAATTCTAATATATTCTAAAATCAATTAACGTGCCTTTAACTGGGCAAAAAATCTCTTTTTAGGTAAAAGCTTAGCTTTCAATTATATATCCTTGTAACATAACGTTTAGTATTTTTTTCCTGTTCCCTATCTAATGTAATTTATGACTTTAAAATTCATTATCTTGATATTTTTATACGCAACCCAATAGGTTCTAATTACTTTCCTTTTTTTCCAGTAGTTTAAAGTGTTCCTTCACTTAGAAAGTTTTCTGAAAGGCCAAGTGAGTTTAGTCATGAAAACAATTTGATAATACTTAATGTTTCTACTTAACATTAAATTACACTAGGTCATAAGTTAAATAAGATATCACAAAACGCCACAATAACCCCTGCAGACAGCAACTATTTAAAAACCATATTTGTTTGTTCAATGGATATTATTTTGTCAAAAACCAGCGGATCTGATCTCGAATTGTATTTTCTGGCAGAGTTTTTAGATAAGCAATTTCAATTTTATATAAACATTTCTTAAATGTTTAAGAGCGGACACTCAAGTTAAAAAAAATTATCGGATAAGGGCAAACTTGGAAGTCGACTTGCCTTTCAAAATGACTTATGTACTTTTGAGTTGAATGTGTTCAATTACCTTTAACTGTTTACATTACATAAAGGTTGAGTAGTTTTGTTTTCGTTTAAAAATCATTTTACTAGGTTTTAGCATTTGACATGTCAATTGATAAAAGACATTTGATTTTTAAAATCATTGTACTTTGTATAATTAAACCAGTTCTTAAATAGCTTGTTCCGATATTCAAATGTCCTACATGAGTTTTATTGTTTATTTTAAAAAAATATGCATATATAATGCATTTTTCTGTTAACTTTATATGAACTTTGCCTGTGTACAGAACAGGTCTGTCAAAAGCAATCAAGAAAACAAGGTATCTGATTAATTACTCTATAAGGAGGCATTTCAATTATTAGAAATCTTACCTTGAAAGAAGACTAATTTGAATCAGACAGGCTTGACAACGATTGTTATATAGTTTTTTTTTCATCCATTGATTGACATAAGGAAGTGGAATAATAACACCTTTTATAAGATGTCGTGACGTTTATATAGGAAATCCAGGAAATATTATACAATTTTTATTAATGAACGAGTTTAAAGGCAACATGTGATTTGTTGGACCCGTTGACACTCAATTGTTGTCTTTGATCTAACTTATACATGTGTTTTGTAGGGTTTTCAGACACACAAGTCGAAGACCTACTTTATTTCACTATTCATAACAAAATGATAGTAATATTTTAAGTACCAAATAACCATTCTAATATACCGAACAATTTTTCCCTCTTGATGTTGTCCATTTTACATGATGCGATTTTTCGTTTTCACACACTGTTGGTTTCCGATTCTGTATCATCAACAGACGCGTAATTAGGCGTACGCAAGTGCGTCCACATCATAAATATTGTTAACGATATAAAACTTTGTTTTACAAATACAATTAAATACAATTTAAAAAAAATAAAATAAAACTTACTCATATAAATAGATCCTGAATTTTGATATATTTACAAGCGCAATAATAACAGAGTTTCGTGACTTACCTTCAAATGACAACAATGATGGTTATGATGATTATGAGGTAAGCAAGGTGATATCTATGGATATTGTTACAACCCCATTGTGTTGTTCTAATCAAGAGTGATGAAATAAGAACACAATTATTGATCGAATCATTTATTTATATCTATTTGCTACATGTTTAATTTTTATTTGTTGATAATAACCTAAAATATATATGTGTTGACAATTTACACATTGTTATGGTGTTCTACTTTTGTGCGAGACTGTACATCACCATGCGGTGAAATACCATGAAATAACGAAGTAAACGACATTGACACATCACCATACATACGGAATAATGGCGAGAGTCCAGTTAATCATCTTAACATTTCATCAAAGTTCATTTAATATCATTTACTCCTAGTATTCTCATCAAGTATCAGCAAATCGACGATGTCGCTGCCTGCATGTCTGCTGTTGCACGAGCTGATCGAGATAGCGCTTCCCGTAGATCATCACCTTGCATTTCACATGAAGTTGTTAATTGTTCATCCCTTTCTTCTAATGTGTTTAACGGTGCAACCGTTGGGGCGAGCGCAGCAGGTGATCAAAAATGAATTATGATAAATCAATAAAAATAAAAGTAGTGACGTAAAGTAAATGAATTTGAATGCAAAATAAAATAAATATACCTATTTTCCAGTAAATGTTCATTATTCATGATTCATAAGAGTTTTTATTTATTTATATACAAATCTGATTAAAATCAGATCTTTGTAACGCTCCGAAATTCTGATAGTCGCTGAACAAAGTGTAGCGACTTCTGAATTTGTCGGAGCGGATCAAAGAACTGATTTTAATCAGATTGTTTATATACTGGTCGCACGCCAGAATAGAATTTATCTCAGATAAAATGTTGTTGAATAATAAAGATTTTAACATAATGTACATTGCAGTTTATTTCCTCTTTTCTTGCAGCAGACATTTTTCTTAAACATAAAAATAAAAATTGACTTATCACAGAATCCCCCCTCCCCCGTTTAAAAAAAAATCAAATTTACGTATAAAAAATTTGTTGATCACATAACGAAAATGGATCCCCCGGGAGCATGTAATACCGTTAATAGTAGTGAAAATAAAGACACTTTTCAGCAGCTAAAGAGCTAAAGGCATACCACGCACTCCCCATTCCTCACCCCTAATAGAATTTTCCTGATTTTGAGAATTTTATTTTTTTTTTGCTTGTGAAGATTTTTTGAATGATGTTACCACGCCCCATTTAAAAAACCTTCCTGGAAATTACCGTAAATATAGTGAATAAAATAAATGTGAGCATTCATCCAAATGAGAGCAATTTACAGCTGTTTCCTGTCTCTGAAGAAATGTCCCGATTCGTAAGCTCTGCAAGATTTTGAGAAGATTTTGGTATTCATATTTCAGCAGATTTACAATAACTACTTAGAGTAGTTTACCCTTATTGTGACGTCAAATTTCGTGTCGGTCAAGTGTAGTCTGTCTCTTTAAAAACACACTAGAAAAAAACTACGCGAAGAATATTGTTTTGTTTACTTAAAAAAGCATGATTTTCTGGATATTACACAATTTATCTGTTTCTCAAGAGTTTTACTTTGATTCTTGCGAGATGGTATCCAGTCTAGTGAGATCGGCCGACATGGAGGGATTGCATTGTGGGTCAAACGGAAATTGGCGTTGTGTTATTTACAATGCATGTATATACATAGTCTTTTATCTTGTTCTCGTGAGTGTGAAATGGGAAACCATAATTACAGGGAAATACTGAGACGATTAAACAAAGCCATTACTGGTCCGATTTACTGACGCCAAAAATATCTGTTGAATGAATGTGCAAATAATCCGAATTTTCTATTCACACACGCCTTGCCAGTAGAGCTCGCTAGTACTACTCAAGTAGTCTCTGTCGAAGCAAAGATTGCGTCTCGTCTTTCCCATGCATCCCATTTCCGTTCATGAATATTTATAAGAGGAAGTCACGTGACATAATATTATATAAGGCCGAGCCCGATCTGAAATCGGCAGTTCGGTCGCATCACCAAGATGAGTCAGCAGCAGTTGCTTTTTCAGCCCGACAACCCTAGTCAGAAGGTGCATATTTAACACCTTTTAGATAAGTTCAACATAATTAAGATAGGGTTTCATTCATGAAAAGTATTTATTAGACCATCATCTCCTTCTGCACCATCATCACTTCCCCTTAGTTTACCAGCACCTTCCCCAGAGATAAATATTTATTGATTTAACCTTACCTTGTTGATTGTTGTTTATATAGAAGGTGCACAGCCCCTTTGAATTTGATTAGTACCTTCTATAGTATCTTGTACCTATAGATTATCTAAGGTCTGCACCTTCCCCTATTTATAATACCTAGGGAATATTAGAGGCCTGCACCTTCCCCATTTGCGTACCTTCTTCAAGTCAACGACCTTTGAATAGCAGCACCATTGATGGAACCAGGATAAAGAGCGTGTTTTGACTTTGTTTTAATTCCTAATAAATTTATAGTAACATTTATTTATCTTTGTCATTGCTTGATTTCAGCCGGGTACAGAAGGGCTCACACATTCTGTAACAATTGAAACCCTGTATCTATAAGAAGTGGTAGATAAATAGTCTATGGGTTTCGGTTGCATTTCAATTGGCGCCCAACGTGGGGCTCTCAGTTATTCTGTACTTGTTGTGAAATTAAGTAATTGAAAATATGTCTACAAAGTCATCTACTCCAGAGGGTAAAGATTCAGCACTTATCAATGATTCTAGTGGAGAGGTTATATTTAACCCTCAACATCATTCTTCGCAACACCCATTGTATGTAAATAATGATTTAGAAGTGTCCCCATTCAAAAACCCCAAAGGTGCATATGATGCAGAAGGTGATGGTCCTCTCGACAGGGGAGATAACTCAATCATCATCCAAGGATCATTATCTTTGAGACAAACTTTACAACAAGAAATCAGAAATGTTTGTTCAGAAACAACAGAAATCTGTTATGATATTCAACATAGATTAGGAAGAGATGTTGCAGAGCTGCGTTCAGATTTAGAAAATCAGCTTTCCTGTCTAAAAACAGATTTACACAACTTGAAAATCAAAATCTTAACAATTACAACACCAGATCAACTGAAGTTAGGTTTACAAACATATCTAACTCACATGAAAGCACTACAAATAAAATCATGACCGAGTCACAACAACTGCAGACAGATGTGCAGAGTTCAACACCAATAAATCCCCCTCCTGGCTCATCTATACACAATGCAAGGGGGAGAACTCTAACGATACCATCTGACACACTTGTTCAAACTGGGGGTGTACCTTAACCAATCAACAACAACCCTACAATGGTCTGCAATTCAAGGGGCACAACGCATACCAAACCTCAACTTTATTATGGTAGTGAAGATCTCGAAGAGTTCTTAGCCCAATTTCAAATTATTTCTGATCTTAATGGGTGGGACTATAAAACAAAATCATTACACTTAGCAGGTAGTTTAAATGGTTTAGCTCGTTCAATTTTGAGCGAATTAAATAAAACAGAGCGTCGTGACTACAACACCTTTGTGAGATCACTCAACATCAGATAGGGCTGAAATATTTAGAGCTAAACTCCAGACTCGCATCAGAGGCAGAGACGAAACGATCCCAGAGTTGGCACAAGCTATAAGAAAACTGACTAGGCAAGCCTGTCCAAGTGCTCCTGCTGATATAACAGATATTTTAGGTATTGATCATTTTATATATGCTCTTCCGGAATTCGACATTAGGCTTAAATTAAGGGAGTCTCATCCTAAAACTATAAGTGATGCAGAGCTGCAAGCCATCCGCTTAGAAACACTGAAACTTGCTGACAGACAAAGAGGGCGCCAGGTCAGAAATTTACAACATCATACGGAGCCTGAAAATCAGAAAGGTACTCTATCTACGGCTTCTGACGGTAGCACCACCAAACTGCAAGATGAGATCTTTAAGACCATAAAGACTGAGTTCTCTAATGTTAGAGGAGATCTTCACCCTGTCACAAGTGAATTGAAACAGGTAGTACAGAGTCTTAAAACTGTCCCAACACCTAGAGCTCCAGTATCGAACAATTACAGAGATTACAATAACCAAAATAGAAATGGGAGGGGTAATTTCAGCAACCAACCACATCAGCAGAGAAACCAGTATCGAGGATTTCAGGACACTCGGTCCCGTCAACATAATTCGACTCAGGACACACCTATTAATGGAAATCCACAGTCTGTGCAGAACATTACACGGGGAAACGGAAGGATGTCGAACTTAGGGGCCAGGGAAAGACATCAAATGTAAAGTGGCCCGAGACAGTACAAATAAATGAAACTTGGATAAATGACGAGGGTTTGTTTGTTTAAGTGAGGGTTCAGGGGGAGGACATTGCTATGCTAGTCGACACCTTACTAAGTGAAAAATTTATTGAAAGTTTACCAGGTACTATAACACCTGTCATGAAGCCTGTGAACACCACCCTAATCACAGCTACAGGGGAGAGTACTCAATTTCTAGGACAAAGCAAAGTTTCCTTATCAATCGGCACAGAGACCTTTGAGCATGATGTATTAATTGCAAATATCCAAAATGATGGAATTTTGGGGCTAGACTTCCTTGAAAAGAATAACTGCACTGTCAAATTATCAGATGGAATTTTGAATATTCACAGGGCGAAAAACCATCTTTAAGCAAGTCCTTAAAGGTAGCTTAAAGGTGACTTAAAGGAGCTTAAAGGCTATACAACCTTTAAGCCGCCTTTAAGTCACCTTTAAGCAAGTGCTTATAGGTCCTTAATGTCCAAACTTCTTTAAGCTACCTTTAAGCCACCTTTAAGCATCTTTAAGTGGCATTTACGCTCTCTTTACACTGCCTTTACACTGTCTTTAAGTGGCCTTTAAGTCAATATTGATCAAGCTGAACAATAAAAACATATATTAAATGCAAAAGCTCTTTTATAGAGATGGAAGGGGGTCATCCGAGTGATAATATAATTTCCAAGGAAGGGGGAGTGGGGTGTTCCAGGCGGTTTTAATCGTCGCTCCATTAAACACAGATCGCTATCATCAGCACCGCTCTGATGGACACAGATTGCCGTTATAAAATTCTTTATAATTTTTGGGGGTTTCAAAATTATTGTAGGTATGAGCGCAGTCTCTGTATCTTAATATGTGCATAAAACTAATTAAAGTATGTTTGTTTCCTATTATAAATTAATCGGTGAAAAAAATCTCAATCTCTCTCTCTCTCTCTCTCTCTCAGTTCATCCGGTTATTAAACAAAATAAAGATAATGAACCAAAAATGCATGATTTAATTTGTTAATCGGTTTAAGGTTTGTATTTTTTTTTTCAATTTTCATTATTTCTAACTCTAGATCTGCTAGATACATGTTAAAGATGAAAAGACTCTCAACTGCCTTTGTTATATCGGGCAAGATATTACTGCTTTGTTTGTCTAGACAAAGTCTTGTTCGTTTGTGTATATCTAATTAGAGTCTATTGTTTGTCCAACTTAAGAAAACCCCTGGAACTAACACAGAATATACAAGATATACACAGCAGTTGTGTCGTGTGCCCAGGTGCATGTTTGTGTATATCTAATTAAAGTCTATTGTTTTTCCAACTTAAGAAAACCCCTGGAACTAACACAGAATATTACAAGATATACACAGCAGTTGTGTCGTGTGCCCAGGTGCATGTTTGTGTATATCTAATTAAAGTCTATTGTTTTTCCAACTTAAGAAAACCCCTGGAACTAACACAGAATATACAAGATATACACAACAGGCGTGTCGTGTGCCCAGGTGCACGTCAGGGTTTCTAAAGGCGTTGAATCTTAGTATGTACGAGTATACGATAAGTCTAGTGAATAAAAGTTAATTTACATTTGTAATTCATTTTCAAAGTATTATTTCCTAGCTCTGGGTTTCAAAGATGTTACGTCTACAAATTAACGATACATGTATGTAAGAGTAAAATCTTGAGGCTAATTAATTAATGTACCGGTGATCATAAATAGGGGTTGATTATTTAAATATATGTATAAGGGTAAATATGTCAAATATACCCGGCCTGGCACATCATTCAATTGTATGTACAAGTCATTTGCAATTGTCACATGCAGTAAATACGTCACCGGTAATTGGTAATTTTGTTTGTTATAGAATTGATAGTTTGAAAATCATGTACATGTACATACAATTACATGTAAATATTTTAACATATTGGAACGGCGCCGCGATCATGAAAACCGGGAAATTGCGGGAAATTGAACAAATACCCTAATAGTATCAATGCATTTAATAAAAGAAATGATTTCATTTTCTTTCTTACATTTTTATAGTTATAAATTAGATGAACGTATATCTACTCGGTTTAAATTTATTAACTAAGAAAGCCTACTATAGTGAACCTAACGGTTTCCATTTAGGTATAATATATTTTTGTTCACTGAAGACCAAGTTCCGTATTTCATTCTAAATACATGCATGCATGTAATTTATAAATTAGATATAATTGATTGTTACAAACTGAATGGTTTGTCAAAATCTTTTTAAAGTAAACACATTCAATACAGTGATTCAATATCCACTCATATATAGGATATAAAAACGCCCATTTATATGAAAGTTGCCGTGGCGCAGAGGATGTGTGGAGATGCTAGTAAACTAAGGGTCCCGGGTTCAATTCTCGCCGTGGCCGGTTTTTTTTTGTGTTTTTTTTTTATTTTTCTTTCTAGAACAAAAACCGTTTTAATACCTTTTCTTTCATAAAGTTAATACATTTTGTTGGAAATTAAGCACAATATTGAATTAAATTTTTTTTAATGGCTTAAAGATGGCTTAAAGGTGGCTTAAAGGTAGCTTAAAGGTGGCTTAAAGAAGTTTGGACATTAAGGACCTATAAGTTGTCCTTAAAGGTGGCTTAAAGGTGGCTTAAAGATAGTCTTTAAGCTGCCTTTAAGCCATCTTTACGCTTTCTTTAAGCCACCTTTAAGCAATACTTATAGCTTAAAGGTAGCTTAAAGGTGGCTTAAAGATCGTCTTTAAGCTACCTTTAAACACCTTTAAGCTATCTTTAAGGAGGACTTAAAGATGGTCATTTATCCTGTGATTGGTTCAGAGAGTAAAGAGATACGTGTTACAAATCTGCTATTGATGTTTTAGCATCTTGCTGTGAAAGCCAGATTGCAGTTTTAGAGGACATCGAGATTCCTCCAAGATGTGAAATGATTGTCCCTGGGGCCATTGTACATGCAGATGGTTATCCTCAAGGTCAGTATGGAATTATTGAACCAGCAGTAAAATTTGTAGAGAGAAAAGGACTGTTTGTTGCCAAATCAGTGGTAGATATCAGCAAGGAAATAGTTCCCCACCGTATGATCAACTTACTAGACACACTTTCCAAAGGTTTCATTGCTGCAATTTGTGACGAGGTCAGTTCTGATGATTTTGTGACATATCATCATGTTCAGAGTTTAACTCAAGATAACAAAATTTCTAAAGAGAGGCAACTCACACACAACCCAATACCAGAGCATCTGAAAGAATTCATTGAGAGGTCGAGCACCCATCTAAGATGACGAAACTTTTATGTTCATATCAACAATTATTTTCAAAGAATTCCTCAGATTTAGGGCGTACAACACTTGTCAAACATGAGATAGACACAATAAATACCCGACCAATTGAACAGAGATCAAGAAGAATCCCCATAGCAAAAATGAAAGAGGCAGAGGAAGAGATTACCAGAATGAAAGAAGAGAGCATCATAGAAGCCTCAGTCAGCCCTTGGTCATCAAACATTGTACTGGTGAAGAAGAAAGATGGTTCTCTTAGATTTTGCGTGGACTTTCGTCAGCTAAATGATATCACCATAAAAGATTCTCATCTCTTAACTATGATTGAAGACATCCTAGATGCACTTTCCGGGTCAAACTATTTTAGTACATTAGATTTGAAGTCGGGTTACTGGCAAGTTGGTCTGGCGGAGAACGACAAACAGCAAACAGCATTTTCTTTTCCGGGTGGGGGACTTTGGCAATTTACAGTAATGGCGTTTGGGCTATGTAATGCCCCAGCCACATTCAAGAGGCTCATGGAAAGAGTTCTACATGGTTTATCATATGATATATGCCTAGTCTACTTGGATGACATCATAGTTCATTCGAAAACATTTGATGAGCAAATCGAGAATCTAAAATTGGTGTTTGAAAGATTAAAAGATGCCATCTTAAAATTGAGCCCAAATAAATGTGAACTCTGCCAAACAGAAGTACTTTTTCTAGGGCACAAAATTAGTGAAAATGGAATTTCTACAGATCCAAACAAGATAAAGGCTGTCAAAGATTGGCCAACAGCAAAATCTACAAAAGAAGTAGTTAGCTTTCTTGGATTAACATCATACTACAGGAAGTTTATACTGCACTACGCAGACAAAGCTCGACCCCTTCATGAATTAACAGAAAAATCAGTTAGGTTCATATGGAATTACGAGTGTCCAGAGTTGTTTGAAATATTAAAGAACGCTTTAATCACAGCCCCCATTTTGTCTTATCCAACTGAAGATGGCTTTTTTTTTTATCTTAGTAATGATGCTAGCTTAGTTAGTTTGGGAGCAGTATTATCCCATGTTCAAGATGGAACAGAAAAAGTCTTTTCTTACTATAGTAAAACCTTTACCAGACCTGAAAGAAGTAACTGTGTATTTAGGCGTGAGCTTTTGTAATTACATCATTGTAAGAACCGATCATGGTGCATTAAGATGGTTACTCAACTTTAAGAGTCCTGAAGGGCAAATGGCCAGATGGTTCGAGGTACTTGCTTCATATGATTTCGAAGTTCAGCACCGTGCTGGCAGAAGTCACAATAATGCTGATGCGCTTAGCCGCAGGCCTTGTGTTGAACAGGAATGTTCCCATTGTAACAGAATAGAGAATAAAGAGTCTATAGACAGACCAGCACAAGAACAGCAAATGTCGAGAAAAATAATATGTGCCACTACCAGGTCAAAACAAAGAGGTGCAACACCCGGTATTCTTCTACTAAGGGAACAACAAAGAAATGACCCAATATTAAAATTTATCATAGAGGCTAAAGAGAAAAGTCATAAACCTAACTAGGAAGATATTGCAGCTTCTAACAACTGTTTAAATACTAATGGCAGAGATGGGAGTCTTTAGAATTGAGAGATAACATTTTGTATTACAAGTTTGAAAATACAAGAGGTTCCATATCTTGGCTAGCGGTGATACCGGCATCAGCAAAAGAGACAATTCTCAAGCAACTACATGATGGGCTTACGGGGGGACATTTAGGAATTAAGAAAACCTTACTTAAAATTCAACAGAGATTTCTGGCATCAAATGAGGAAAGACGTAGAGAGATGGTGTAGACACTTTTTTGTGGAAGTAAGAAACCACCACCAAAGAAGTGGAGAGCCCATCTTCAACAGTATAATGTTGGAGCACCTTTAGAACGCATAGGCATGGATATTTTAGGGCCATTTCCCAGAACTAGTAGAGGAAATAAATATCTCTTAGTAATTGGAGATTATTTCACAAAGTGGCTAGATGCAATTCCTGTTAAGATCAAGAAGCTATAACAATAGCCAAAGCTTTTGTTGACAGAATAGTATCCATATTTGGTACACCATTACAACTTCATACTGACCAAGTGTCAAACTTTGAGTCTACAGTCTTCAAACAAATATGCAACTTACTAGGAATCCAGAAAACTAGAACAACCCCCCTTCATCCCAAATCCGATGGTATGGTCGAAAGAGGAAATCGAACCATCAATCATATGTTATCTCCATTTGTCTCTGAAAATCAAAAGGACTGGGACGAACATATTTATTTATTAATGTTGGCATATAGGTCATCCGTTCATGAGACGACTAAAGTCACCCCAATAAAATGATGTTTTGTCGACAGGTTACATTACCCATAGAATTAGTGTTTGGTAATCCTAAATCAAATATAGATCTTCCTGACTGTAGTGAAGAATATGCCTTTCAGGTACAAAATAGAATAGAGAAAATTCATCAGTTTGCAAGAGAGAACCTTCAGTTGTCTTCTGATAATATGAAACGGCGCTATGACAAACATTCAAACATACTACAACTTGAACATGGTGACTTTGTGTGGCTATTCAACCTCAAAAGGTCTAAGGGCCTCTGCCCAAAACTTCAGTTCAAATGGGAGGGTCCCTACTCATTCATTCAAAAGCTGAATGATGTGATTTTAAAAATTCAAAAGAATAAAAATTCAAAACCAAAGATAGTACATCATGACCGCCTTAAACCATATACATGCACTAACAACACCCAGTAAAATTTCTACACATCACCATAGTAACTAATAAACACCATTACCCTACAATATCAGCAACACCTAGAGTAGATCTGCAGCTCTGCAACTATAGAATTCACTATTAATGGTGCATACGATATCTTATGAATTATTGTTTACTTACTTTGTAGGTCACAATATATGAGTGTAATCAGTGCCCAGGTAGAGGTCATTATGTGAGCGCCAACTATTTGAAAAACACTCAGGGTTTGGATATGAGTGCTCCGTCTGTGAAAAAATCTACAATCGTCCAGATAATCACCAACGAAAATGTGTAGGGGGAGGGGGGGGGGGGGGTAAAGCTCAAGAAGCGAACAAGAACTCTAACAGCAGAAGAAGCAGAGGAACATCGCAAATTTAGGAAGAATTTAGGCAGTAAGATGAAGATCTCTACAATCCAACAGAAACGAACGCCACAAGGAAGGAGGGAATCTTAACAAAACAATAGAAAAAGATCCCATTCTGACCACAAGAGAAAACCAAACCAAGAAAAATCAGTGGCTTACTCTGTCATTGCTTGATTTCAGCCGGGTACAGAAGGGCTCACACATTTTGAAACAATTGAAACCCTGTATCTAAAATAAGAGGTTGATAAATAGTCTAAGGGTTTCGGTTGCATTTCAATATCAATAGATAGCTAGACCCTAAGAGGAAAATGCAAAATTTAAATAGAAATAGTTAGTAAAAAATTACAATCATCTAAGTAGTATTTACCATACAAAAATTTATTAGATATTCTAAAACACGTAAGGAGCGTGTTGTTTAATTCCGTTTAGTTACAAATTTTGAAATTTAAGGTACGTAAGAAACATCGTGTTTAGGATACTTTTTTGTGTTAGCAAAGAAAACAACATTATATAACGAATCCGTTATGCGATTAAAACACTTCTTAGAGTGCACAACCTTTGCATCAAAATAGCTCTAAACGTACATTACACAATATGTCCATAAATCTATTTTAACGTTCATACTACATTACGAATTTACAATCATGTTTTCAAATTTCGAAGCTATTGACCAATATCGAATTCCTCTCCATTCAAAACTACGAGTGGTTTCTTCACCAAACAAAAACCTATGAGGACCTATGTTGCCCATTTGCATGATTATTTTTTTTCTTATAATCATCAATGATTTATCAATTTAAGGTTGCCAAAATGTTTGGCTACCATTTCCATTATTCCGCACAGCTATAACGTTCTACGTACTCGTGGCTTATACACATTTCAATTGGTATTTTTAAAGAAAGAAGTTAAATAATTAATACCTGGTCATTTACATCAAAACTACTTGTGCAATTTTCATATCTGAAGAGGACCGAACTTCTCATAGGTTAACAAGATAAGATATTATTAAGATAAGATATTAATATTCAAAATAAAAAGAAGTACTGAAGTATTGAGTGGAGTTGATTTTATTGATTTGTATTTATTTCAAAATCAACGATGTGTTATTTGGCATGGCAGGTAGTTTATCGCCTGTTTTTACATAATTAACCAAAATATTAAAGTTCGGGTTTTTTCGACAAAAAACAGAGCTATTGACTAACAAGTTGCTGTCCTTTAAAAAAGGACTACAATACGTGGACCATTTGCATGTGTTTCCAACGAAAACGTGAAAGCCTTGAGATTATCAGAGATTCCGCCGGTTCTAGCCCCCACTAAATTTGTACGTTGTATTACGTATACATGTATGTATAGCCCTGACTTTTTATCTCAGAATTGAAAGAGTTCATACTTCTAAAATAATTATGATCTATCTATGAATGAAGATTGCATGTACAGTATCAGGCATTCGGCGAATTCTACTATTTGCGCACACATTACGATTCGCACTTCTTTGTTAACTATGCTGTGACAGCTTTGTGTAAATTAAACATTTCATATTTTGATGCATTTTTCTTGAGATTTTAACTTTTACACAGTGACATAATTATTCAATCATACTTAAATGCTCAAAAAATTTTAATCGGGAAGTACTCTAGACTCTATAAAAGTAAAGTTAAGTTACATGTGTATTCGGAAAACAACAAAACATTGCAAATTATGCTATTTGATGCATGTTGTAGTTTCGGCATAACATTAACTTATTTCATAATACTGATAGTTCATATCACATGCCAATCATTTCTGTACTGTTTACCGACAACATTACAATTACAGCGCCTTTGAACTTATGCACACATATGGCACGGAATCCTGATCCCGATTCAGATAAACGTGTGCTAACCTGGTTCCCTGAGCTACCCATTACGCACAGGAACCAGGTGAGCTCATGCGCAGGCTGAATTTTCCCCATAGCATCCGGTTTAACCTCGCTTATATATTTTCTGCGTGGACCTCAGGGTCCACGCAAAAACTCCATTTGAATCCCGTTGTGAATTTTGTTAATATAGAAATTACACGTACGCCATCAAACTCTACGATGTATTTTGTATCAGTAATCAAAATATTTCTGGAAAAGTGTACCTAAACAATTCTTTATCGTCATGTAATATATAATAATAAAGTCTTGTTTACGCCATTACTACACAGGTAAAATTGCAACATATGTTCAACATATGTTTCGAGTAACATATGTTGAACATACGTTGAACATACGTTTAACATATGAATTTTTCACAGTATGTTGAACATATGTTTGAAATATATTGTTAACATATGTTTGAAAAATACGTTAAACATATTATAGACTCAAAACATATGTTGAACATATATTTGTGGTAATCATATGTTCAACGTATGTTTAACATATTTTGAACATATGTTTGTTTAAAACATATGATCAGCATATGTTTTCAATTTGCGTTATGTTGATTAAACATGTTTGTTGGCTTAAATTTTGACATATATGTAGTAATGAATACGTGTATAAACAAATTATATAATCAACATTAGCCATGCAATTTTTTCATATGAAGTGTTTCGTTAACAAATCCGGATTTAAGCCTGAATCGGTTTTAAATTTAGTGTTCATAACCACACGTCATATTTTACGTCACGGAGGCAGAAGATCAATCTGCAGGATGGATTTTAACTTGTACTTATAAGGTAAAAATGCGTTTTCATTTACCTATTTAAAATTATATAGTGGCAATGAGTCAATCTACAGGCTGTAGTTGTGTTCTTCTAGAAAATTCGGATTGAAAAACCATACTGTATAAAATAATGTAATGTCAACAACCGACGGTCATCATTGTTGTTAAACTTTTTAAAAACCAGCTCTATAATTGAACCTCTAAGGCTGTTGAAATTGTTTTAAAAATACAGTGAATAAATCATACAGTACTAATTACCATGTTTACGAATGAGAGAATGTAGAACATCTCAGAAAAGGTTAGGTCTGTAAATTTCTTCAGACTAAGCTACAACTCAACAGCTTACTGTCTGTAGTTTATTTAGACCTTACAAGTTTAATAGTAAACAAGCATAAAAATGTAGATTTGAAAAATATATTAAGATCAGACGCATTTAAAAACTTGGAAAGTGAAAGTAGCCCCCAAAACTAGAGCAAAGCTCATTGCAAAGCAACGAGTATGTCATATTGCTGTTTTAAATCAGTTATTAATGAAAAAAGTCTTTACAATCCCACAGGGAAATTCCTAATGAATTATTTTGTGTCAACACAAATTGTACAATGATTTATATCTTTTCATTGAAATATTTATATCAATTCAATTCATTTTTCTTTTTAAAAAATCTTTATCAATATTTATTGTGTAATTTTTATTACATGCTAATTGCAAAAAGTGTTTTTATTTTAGGAATGCAGTGACTAGTGGACACATCACAGATGGCATCAAATAACACAGTGTCAGAAATCATGAAGAAGTAAGTACATAATTATAAAAATTTCTTACATTTCTTCAAAACTGCAGCATGATGTATATGTTTTAAACTTGTAACATTATTGTAGTAAAGTTAATTAGGTTCAATGAATATCAAATACTAGTAATGAGTAACACTGTTTGACAGAGTATTATAATTTGAAGCAAATGGATGTAGTAGTGCAGAGGTTTGTAAGATTTCTTGGATGCCGTCTGAAGACGCTGAAGTGATGAAAGATCCAGGATCCAGATATTCGTCCTGAGCTCAAAGATATCTGCACACATTTGCTATACAAGTTATGGTAATTAAATTTAAACATGGCTCTGACTGTATGATTGATTCTAGTTATAAAATGTTCTTAGTTCTAATGTTTTTTTGTAAGATTTTAAAATCTCACTTTGTAAAAATAACACAAATATATTAATGGTTTTCCACTTCTTAATTTGCAAAATTGTAAAAGGTCTGATGGTGGTTACTTGCATTTGTATTAATATTTTAGACAGAAGTTTAGACTTGACTTGTGAAATGATAAACAGCACATCGAAAAAGAAGTTGGACAAATAGTGGGATTAATGCAAGTATATAGTTATTAATTTCTCTCTCTCTCTCTATCTTCCCAGAACTTACAATGATGTAAGTATTCAACAAAATTTACTTAAGGAATAGAATGAAAAAACTTAACTCATGTTGTATTTGCAACTTGATCTTGAAACTCTTCAAACTTTTATTTTAATAATGGAACAACTATATACCATCTTAAAAAGTGTTACATTCTCTGTTTCTTTTTCAGAAACTATTAAACCTGCAGTGAGTGAGAACCATTCACAGGAGAATAACAAACTTGTCTATATGATATTTGCAACAATAAAAATGATATGCATTTTTATCTCTGTTTTTTTTTCATCAGATAGCTGGAGCTGCAAAATTAATGCAATTTTTAAAAGACTCAGTGTTGTAAAAACAGGATAATCAGTTGAAGAGGGAAATGCAGAAAGGGAATTTGTACCAACAATGAATTATAAAATAAAAAAAATATTTAAAGGCATATTTTCAAATATGCATAAGACATATGTGATACATGTTGTGTAAATAATCCCAAAGGATAAAGAAAATGAGTAAACACAAACATGAAATTAACATATGTTCAACATATGTCTAACATATATTTATAAACATATGGTAATCATATGGTTATCAAAAACATATGTTTAATATATGTTAAACATATGATGAACATATGTTTATGAACATATGTTTAACATATGGTGCTCGTTTTTTTATGGCGAACATATGTTTCAGAACATATGTTCAACATATGTTAAACATATGTTGAACATATGTTGCAATTTTACCTGTGTAGTCCTATCATAGATTGGATAGTCTATCCTTGGTTTCAAACGCTACCAATGTAAAAAAAAAAGGCCCTTTAGAAGAGAGTGACAGCAAACCAGTCTTATTGAACTTTGGCGTGAGAATATATGACTACAAAAATATCTTAAATGTTCGAACACTGTACTATTTAAAATATGACTATTCTCAAAGTAGTTATCAATATGTTTCCAGCTGCTCTGCTAGTGATGAAAAGTCATTAATTAAAGATCTATAAAAGAATTCGGTTTTCCAACAATGGTTATTTCATATTACAAATACTGTGCACATGTAAACTATCAAATATGACGTAACTTGAGTAGAGATCTGTTATTTATATATTACAGGGTCTATATAGCTTTAAAGGATCTGAAATTTGCATGATTATTTTATTAAGAAAATCTGAAATACATTGCCAACGTTTAATATTTCTTCAATTGTCTTATACCACGGATATAATTATCAGTACATCTTGTCTGTAATCGATGTGTTTTCCCGTTTTCTGATTTGCCGTTTCCTGCAAAACAAGTCAAGTAAACTTGTAAGCAAAATCATGCATGACATATATTTGGAAATAGTACTCCAAAAGTAATTCAGAATTCAGTGTGACAATGGCGGAGAGTTTAAAGGACCATTTGGGTCCTTGTTGTCAAAATATAGAAAAAAAATAATAAAGCAGGTTTGCGTTCTCTTCTGAAAAGCTGGTAGACCAAGTTCCCCCATTCTGCCATTGCTATGTTGATCAGTTTAAAAATTTGTGACAAATATATGTAATGCCTCTCTATTGTAGTCTTCAACTGATGAATCAATGTAAAAGCTTGATTAAAGCTGCAGGCCATTAGGAGTTGATGAGCCCGGAGGGGATTTATTTTTAGAGCACGGGACCAACAACAGTATGATGATATCCATACCAAGCCGATGATGATTGACGCAGGTTCGACGGTTAGAGCGCTCCTCACAGCAGTTTCAATAATTGCCGACAGCCCTGCCAGCCGTTATCCGGAGCCGCCGACCAGTCATACATGACACTCCGCCATCACCACCTCCTTTGCTAACTGCGCCGAACCGCCAAGAACCTTCTCCACCAGTACAATTTTTGTCTGCTCCAAACCAGCCTGCACCAGGCTTTCCAACAGTAGCCAGAGAACTATCGAACTAGAACTAGCAGCCTCCCAGGACTAGTTAGGAGAAGTAGCCAGATACGCAAGAAATCACCGCCGTCGAGACCATAACCTCTCAGCTCCAGCTAAACCAGCAGCCCCAGCCAAAAGTATATCGCGTAAACAATTGCCACCTAGATCATCAGCGAGGCCAATACCATCAGTTCCAGTGAGGCCTGTTTCCTGACGAGAGAGCGTCTGCATGAACATCACAAAGGAGAAACCCCCTGACGATTTTCCCTAGCTTGGAAAAGAAGGTTGTTGATATAAATGGATTTTTTTGCTGCGGATGTTTTGAAGATAACGAGCATTTCCAGGTTGATTGCAAAAGCTGCGGGGGGCAGAATATCTGCTCTGAGAGTGTGCGTATGGTGTATCATCATCTTTTGCTATGCTTAAAATGCCGGATTCATGGAGAGTATTTGAGAGGAGTAGAAAAAGACCATTTAAAGGCCACCTATTTATTTAGAAAAGCTGTTTTTAATATTTGCAAAAAGAAATAAAATATTAACACCAATATCACTTTTAATCCCCACTACATAAAAATGATCTAATTTGATATTTACCTCGTAATGAAACATGTATTCCTACGATACACTATGGTTGTTTTTGTTTTTTTTATTAAAACACGAATTTACCATGTTATTATTAAAACACGAAATTACAATGGCAGTAGCGGGTCCATCTAAATCAGGGAAAACAGAATTTGTTTAAAAGTTAGTAGAAAATAGACATGGATCTCTCCTCCCTCTTAAAAAAATTACATGGTGTTATCGAGAATGGCAACCTGCTTACTAATCTTTTAAAAAAACTAGATACGATCTCGTTACGAGTAACGAGTAGGTCTTCCGTTCAATTTTTAAACGATAAGATTAAAATATCAATGAAATTTCAGAATTTCCTCTCAACCCCTCCCTTTTAGATAATGTATACGATTGTCAATATCCTTTACAATGCTTAACAAAGTGTTTTGCTTTTTCACATACAGCACATTAAAGATTTAAGATTTTAGTTCCCTAAAATCTCTAATTATGTCGTCAAAGGGTGTGGCAATGAGTTTAGCAAACTGATATTTTTACGATCAACAACTTTGCTTCTATAATGTATTACAAATTCTTGATCGTTTTTATGTTACGTGTAAGAGATTTTACGAGTGGCTTGGCCCCTAATTGAAGGGGCCAGTCCCGTTTGCTTGAGTTCATTCAAAAGATTTCACAACTACTAACATTTTTGTTTTTACACCTATCTTAAATTGTTTTTTAATTTGTAGATACAAATGATTGAATATTTTAGGGGGCAGCTTTTAGATCCTTAATGGGGACATTTAATTAATGTTTCAATTAGTGGAATCGATCAGTATCATCAATACAGACATTTTCTGTTTTACAGTGCTTAACAAAAGATGTATCCTTCTCTAGATATATTGCGTCAAAGTTAAAAGTACTTTGGCCCCTCAAAATCCCTAATTACGTAATAGGTGGGCGTGGCATTGATTTAACCTGATGGATATTGTTACGATCAACAACTTTGCTTTTATAATCTTGTTTTATTTAAAAGTTATTTGAAATAGAGTTTACGAGTAGCTTGACCCCTAATTTAAGGGGCCAGCCCCTTTTTCATGATGTCTTTGAAAAGATCTTAAGAATACTAACATGTTTTGTTCTTACACCCATGTAAAATTGTTGATCATTTTTGAGATACAAATGATTGAATATTTTATGGGCCATCCCTCTAGATCCCTAACGGGGATAGACTTTGGTGTTTTGATTAATGGAATCGCCTAATATCATCAATGCAGGCATTTTATCTTTTACAGTGCTTAACAAAATATGTATCCTTCTCTAGATATATTGCGTCAAAGTTTAAGTATTTTGGCCCCTCAAATCCCTAATTAAGTAATAAATGGGCGTGGCATTGATTTAACCTGATTGATAGTATTACGATCCACAACTTTGCTTTTATAATGCATTACAAAATCTTGTTTGTTTAAAAGTTATTTGTAACAAAGTTCACGAGTAGCTCGACCCCTAAGTTAAGGGGCAAGCCCCTTTTTCATGATAGCTTTGAAAAGATCTTAAGAATACTAACATTTTTTGTTCTTACACCCATCTAAAATTGTTGATCATTTTAAAGATACAAATGATTGAATATTTTAGGGGCCATCCCTCTAGATCCTTAATGGGGACAGACATTTGTGTTTTGATTAATGAAATCGATTAGAATTATCAATGCAAACATTTTCTCTTCTACAATGCTTAACAAAATATGTCTCCTTCTCTAGATATATTGCGTCAAAGTTTAGGTACTTTGGCCCCTTAAATCCCTAATAACGTAATAAATGGGCGTGGCAATGATTTTATTCGATAGATATTGTTACGATCAACAACTTTGCTTCTATAATGCATTACAAAATCTTTATCGTATTGAAGTTATTTGCAATAGAGTTTACGAGTGTCTTGGCCCGTAATTTAAGGGGCCAGCCCCTTTTGTTTGGTTTTGTTGGAAAGAGCGTTTAATTCTCTACCACTTTTATTATATATGTCTTAAGAAAATATCAACTTATAAAAAGATACAGATCAAAACGTATCAAAATTTTGATTCAAAATTCGTATCCATTTTTCGAGCCCAGGCGAGCTCCTAAACTTTGCGCCACTGGCGTAAAAAATGCATTGTGCACAACTTCAAACTATGGTCTACCTATCCTGAAAATTGTATATTCACATCTCTGATAGTCTCCGAGTTTATGTCTGCACAAAATTGGTCGTAAAAATTTACAAAATCGGCCGTAAATCGGAACCGGAAGTGACGATTTCAAAATTTTAAAAAACTTCTAGTATTATGACCACTGGCAATCATCTGTGAAAAAAAGGTCGAAATCGGCCTAATAGTTTTCGAGAAATCGCGTGCACAAAATTCGTGGAAAAAATAAGGTCTTCCGTTGGAAACGGAAGACCTTAATAATGTAAATCATGGGGGGAGGGGGTTTGAATGAAAATTCCAATTATGCATATAGGCGGAGAAGAGACCTAAAAATGCTTTATTCGACCGCATTTGTAGTTCTCATTTCAAGGACGAAGTAAAAAAAATGAACGTTTATGATTTCGAGGATCCAAAAAAAAAATATTGAGGTAAATTTAGTTTTAAATACTTTTGTATTATAGTTTTGAAATAAAAATATTGAAAAAATATTCGGAATATTCCAATTGTTTTAAGGAGAACCGTAAAGAAGAGACAGGCCCCCAGGAGATGGGTGTGAGCACCTCGGATGTCAGTGACTGTGGCCCCTCAGCTCCCACCACATTCTCATGACCATTCCTACCAACTTACGTTTAAACGAATGATTGAGGAACACGGGGTTTGTTTGTTTATTTTAACATAATGAATGATTAAATTATTATTCTAAATGTTCTGTGTCTGACTTTAAATTCATTTATTTAGAACCTAAAGCTGCACGTTAAGGAATTTACAGACCAGATTAAGGCAATGTGTTTGAAATGAGCCTTAACTCTAGAGAATATAATAGGAAATGAAAAGGAAGTTATGTTAAATGTTAAGTCCATGATAATATTTAATAATCACTACATCATTTCTCAAATTGTATTTTTTTTAATATAATTAACATTTGCTGTAGTGAGTTTTAGAACAAGATGCTTATGGTTTATTATTTTATTTTAAGTGTTTTTAATGAATGAATTGACTGCTGGACAGTTTTAAATCCACCAATGATATTTAATCAGTTGGAAGCTGAAAGTGAAAATCATTAAAATGTTTGTTTTACATACAGATGTAACATTTTTTTTTATTTATTTCATATAAAAGAATATTGTTGAAATTTATCTATGAAAGTTTTTAATCCATATTTAAATACAAGAGTAAACGCGACATAAAGGATACTTTTATGTTATAATACAGATGCTGATGTTTACAAGTCTTCGACCAGACATGTTTAAAGCCATCGATGCAATAATGAGAAGATTCGCCGTAAAGTACATTGACGGATGGATCTCCTCATTTATTTCTCAAAGTGATCAGCTTGTAATGACCCTTATGAAACTTACCAGGAACACCCCACTTTTAGATCTTGCCGAGAGGTTCAATTCAAGTGCGACATTAGTAAATAATATAGTTTTTAACAGATATATGCAATGTATGCAGCGCTGTTTGAAGGTCTTGTAGAGCGCAACATTCCTTCTTTTCAGTTCATGTCGTATTGTGTGAGATGCTACTGGGATTACTCAGGATGTTCCTGATAATGATATGAGGCTACAGGCTAGTACCTACAGTGGTTATAAAAACTCGCACACGGTCAAAAGTGTAACTGGTGTTGCCCCTAATGGTGCACTAGTGTTTGCAAGTAAACTTTATCCAGGTAGCACATCAGATGAAGCACTAGTTGAGCATTGTGGAAGTTTGCATCAAATGTCTCCTGGTGAATTTTCCAGCTTGGTTGTGTATTAGTAGCCTTTCAAGACCCTTTTTTGCAAGAGGTAGTTCAGCTTTTTGTACCAGAAAATAAATGAAAAACATTTGGAAACATATATGTATTTTGTTCATGCAACTTCAAACTACAATAAACCTGACACTAGGATTCAGTTTCATAATCCTTTTTGTTTTGAGAAAGCTTTATGCTCAACAAATTACTATAATTTATGGGTCATTCGCAGCTTTAAATGAATAAAACATTTTTTGCGTATAAAAACAAAATATCACTGCTGCAAATGTGGCACAAATCTGTGAAAATAAAAGTCGGTAAGAACTGATATGTATCCTAGTCATACAATTTCTTGAGGAATTCTAACAATGACAACGCTTTTGGGTGTCCATACAACAAAGTCACACGAAAGTTTATTGGTTACAAACAGCTGTCCCTGCACTTGATCATAGTAAGGGTGGTTCTCCTTTAGCTTGTAAGTTCTTTTAAATGTTTTGTTCTCTTGTTTTATTTTATTAAATCAACTTCAATATCTCGTGCATTGTATTCTAAAAGAAATAAGCTGCATTTTGTGAGCAATATAAAAGAAACTGTGAATATTATAAAAGATTGACTGTTAAAGTCCTGTAGGTCGCCTATACCAAACTTTACAGTTTGGCCCCTGGAGCTTCAGTATAGATAATCCGAGATTCCTTCGACTCTTGAACTCCTCCCGACTCCTCTTTTTTTTCTCCGACCACAATATCAGAAATACTTGTTAATAGGGCCTTGCTAGTAGTCAAGTTGAATAACTTTTACAATTTGTCTTTTTACCTCAATGCATCCAGCAAGCAACCCAAGTGCATTTTGCTAATTGTATTCAGCGCGTCGGCGCGCCCGCGCGTTCATCTCATCTCTTTTATTTCAAGTTAAATCTTCCCATAGTAAAACACTCATTTGACGTGAATTTTTCTTTATTTTAAAGCATTATCGCTTACATTCATGTCAAGAAATTTCGACCCCGATAGGAATTACCTTGACAAAAAGTTTTAATTCACTTTTATAACGGTAGGCGGTAGAGCTTTTATAAATCGCAGATTTATTCTTTAGTGACACAAACCAAAGTTATTTTCATTTCATTTTTTTAAATCAAGATTTTAAAATGGATATTGTATATTTTATTATACCTTTGAGCAGTTATAATATCATATCAAAATAGTTCCCAAAATTACGTTATTTTCCCCGATAATTAAATTCACCGATATGACATTGGGCGCACGGCGGGTGTTATTGGTCAGCAGAGGATGCTTACTCCTTCTAGGCACCTGATCCTACCTCTATCTTTTTTTGAGGTCCGTGTTGCTCTGCTTCCTTTTATGGATTTTTGAGATGGTTGACGGTTTGTTATTGTCATTTTTTGTATTGTGAAATTTATGGCTCTACCACACACGGGAAGCCACATGTGAAATTTTAAATTTCATGTCCCCTGGAGTATGAGTTTTGACTCTAGGCCCAAAATGGATATACAGTGTAAATATATATAAAATGTTTAAAAATTATCCTCTCACCGAGAAGCAGTACATGTAAAAAGATTTTGATATATATACCAGATGGTGATTATGTGTAATAAATGGTTGAATATTCAACACCTGGAATAGGAAATATGAGAGTATTAAAAAGTTTTTTTTTTTGTTGAAACACCCACAGGAGAGATTATGTCTGCCCCTGGGGATGGGGGATGAGAGGTTGTCTAAATAAAACATGTAAACTAGTTTTAGTTTATCAATGAAATCATGTACATATTAAACTTATCTTGAAAGTTAACGAATATGGGGAAGTTATTTTCTATCAGAGTCTCGCACCATTTCAATATCAGGTCATACGCTCTTTTTTAATAAGTTTTACGCTTAAATTATAGGTTTCGTAGTCCTTGTTGACAGATTTCAGACAGGAAGGTGGTCATCATTACAGTATTATAGTTTGTCTACTCCAGAATAAAATTTAATTTAATGCATACATGAGACTCCTAAACAAGTTTATGATGCAGGTCATTGAGGTGACCGTTAAAGCCTATTGACCTCTTGTTTCTCGTTATAAGGAAAATCAGCATGCAGACGGGATGTTGTTGCTGAGTCACTGTATCCCTGTACTACATTAATTAAATTACCAGTCTTTTCCAAGTCCAGGGCCATTATTGACAGTTTCGGCGCATGCCTTTACCTGACCCATACCAGTTTCTTCGACAAACATAATAAAATGGTATAATATGGTTTTAATTGTGATGAAGGGTACATACAAAGCAGTACTTTTTCTGATTCTTTTCCAATTAATGATTCATGACCTCTATTACATCTTAAACAAGTTAATTTTACTCATACATGTGACAACTGTTATCTTTAAACAGAATGGTACACATTATAAACCGCATCATGATTTAAAAAAAATAATTAGAACACTTCCAATTCCCATTTCGTTCTTTATGTCGCATTGCATAACAACTTTCAAACTGGTATTGTCTTAAGTATAGAGTCGATTTACTGTTCCCTTCGTTTTAATATTGAAAGGTCCACTGGGGGAGATTTAACGTTGTTAGCAGGGCATTTACCTGTACAAGTCTATTGTGTACCACCACTAAAATGATAAACATATAAAGTAAGGTATCAGCTCAACTGGTGTAAATCAAATGATACCTGCCCTTCTAGGAAAGGAAACCAGTGAATAAATTTTCTGAGGAAGTGAACTCATGTTACCTACCATGTACTATAATATATGGCCATTCAAACATTTGCAAGAAATGCATGGGAATGAGAAGTGGTCAAAATTCATGTACATGAAATAGAAATATTAAATATAAAAATATATAGTTATGTCAATTTACATGCATGCAGCCCTATAAAATAGAATTCATAATCGTAAATACGTGGAATTTTCTTATCTTGCTGGTCGGTTTTTAAAAGTTGTTTTGTGTTTAGTACTGTGTGATACACTGATGAGGCACATCAGCTCCGAAAAAATACTGGGATCCGTATTAAACTCACAGTATCCGTTTTAACAAACAACTCTTAACAATGAAATAATTACCAAATGCAAGTTTTGATGTAAAATGCCACTCCTCTTCTCAGGTTTGACATCGTTTAAAGCACAGCATAGATGGTTTTGGCATCGATTTAACAGTATAATTTCCAGTTTCCTTTCACTTTCAAAATTATAAAGATCAGGCAGGTTATTATACAAGGGAGCTAATCTACGTCATCACAGGGATGACGTAATCACACTTTGTCAGTTAATTCCTCTCTGCTTGAATAAGAGGTAAGGTTGTTTTATACACAGAGACTATATACTCATTTAATAGACCACTCTAACGGAATTAGATTAGACCGACTCTAAAACTTAATAACTATCCAAACTGCTGTCGTTTTTAAAAACACCTCGCATTTATACAATTGTAAACCTTGGCATTGTTAACACACTTTCACTATTGTACATACATTGACACAAATATGCATATTTTACAAGAAACACACTTGTGAAATATTTTTTGCCACTTTAAACTACTCAAATTATTGTCAGAACAAGAAAGTCACACACGTAGCAATGTTAATGGGTCCCGGCGCTAAAATAAGGCTAGAAAACGATATTATTTGAATCATGGCAAAAATACTCTGACCAGGGGTTTTTCTTATAAAATATATGTTACAATTATTGACAACGATGTTAAACATTATATTTGATGCATTTTTGTGACGTCATGTACTTTGTAATCACGTGATGGTCGGAGCCAAATGTTGCAAAAGATCTATTTTTAATTGCATCGGCGTAGGTGATTAATGACATTAAATCATTAATATTTTTAAAAAAAATCCTTTGTCATGTCACATACTATCACGTTGTTGTTTGGGCGTGAAATAGATATTTCGTTTATGAAAGATATTGTTGAAACTTTCCACAATATCATCAAAATAATGCACATTTTTTACTAATCAAAAAACATTGGGTAAATCCGTAGGTTTCCCAAGCACGATTCATATTGGTACTTACATTCTCTACCAATTTTACGTAAAATATTCTTAAATTCACCTGCGCCAAGCTGGTTTTTACATGCATTAAAGTTTCTTCATTAAGTTGTTTACACGTAGCAGGGAAGGTCTTCAAACAACTAGTATATAATAAGTCTTTTACTTCAAACGAAGCTTTATCATTTGCCGATTATTTGATAATTTGATAATGGTTTTCAATATAAATGAATTCTGTAAGTCTAGCATTTCTTTTCTTCTTTTTTTTTCATTTTTTTTTTTTTGGGGGGGGGGGGGGTTACAAATCAAATATATTTATATACATATTTTTCACAGGTGGACATTCTCTGTGTATAGGTGGAAGGGAATGTAAGAAGAGTTTTTATAACTCTCAATCGAGTGCTCAGAGGGGAATTGAATATTGCGGATTACGCATGTTCTACATTTTCTGCTACACTTCTTGCGATATTCAGTAGGACTAATTCAAATTCTATAACAGCCACGAGTTCTAAAAGCGGAGAGATAAATCCCTTTCTCTTGCATTTGCTGCAAGCTTGAAGCTTCGCCCGTTCGTAAGTAATTTCTGTATAACCTAATTTCAACTAAAACACTATAAGGTATAAGAGTGTATAAGATATATACGATAAAAAAACCCATTAAACTTTAAAAGGATTGTTATTGTATTGTCAAGAAATGTAAGTCATTAAAATGATGAACATTTGGTGCAACAGTCCGACAACTTTTCTAATGACTACATGGCTACAATGCAAATCCAGAGAGGAATGAAACTACTAGCTACTAGCAAACCAGAGGTCAAGGTTACAAAGTCTATTTCTCTTTTTTTTTAACTAAGGTTGGCATAACAAGGTCTGCTTTAAAACATTTATGTAAAATAATAACACAAATAAACAAATGAATAAATATGCAAGACATTCTTTACTGAATTTAAGTTCACAGAGATCAGACAAACTGATACCTCAATGAACTTGCTGCAATAAAATAACAAAGGTCAGACAAATGCTCTACTTTATAGTTTCGCGGCGCGTGAGCGGTTTTCTTAGAGCTGTTGCGAGAGATTACGATATCAAAGATCGAAAACTTTCATTTTATTGGACAAGACTATGCCATTAGGTTTGCATATTGTTGCAGATGATATTTTCCAAACTTGAGCAATGAACCAACTTTCAAACGCCTTTTATAAAACGGTTCGATGAAATGTGTACTTATTGAGGTAAGTAAGACCCTAAGTATTAATCAAACAACCTCATTAAACATTCATCATTTGAAATTTATATACAGCTGAAGCATTTACAGTGCCATAACTATCATTATTTCATAAAATTTATACATTTTGATTAAAATTGTACATTAAATGTAAGAAATCTAATCTTTTGTTAAAAAAATATACATGTTCCTGGCTGAGAGCATCAAAATTGTAGTCCTCAGCAAGTATGGAAAGAATTTGCCTTTTAAAAGTCCAGGTCTCTGCTGACTTGTAAATATCAGCTAGCAAAACAGCAGTATTCTCTGTACTGGACTGCATATTCTTCCCTATGGTTGTCATAAACATATCATGAAGAACATTTCCTTCTCCAGGACAAAAAGTTTTGCAGAGGACTCTCACACAATCTCTAACTTTGATGTGTATCGTCTCTGTGTGCGTTCACATGTGGTCAATGATGTCTGGATTTGTTTCACAGGACTTTTGTTAAAGGAGAGCAAAATTTGATTAAACATATTTAATCTAACCTGGTTGCAAACAGAAGACTGTGACTGCTGGCTGTCAGAAACTGTCTGACTTGAGGAAATGCTGCCTGATAATTCATATGATTGTTCTTGGGAATGCCTTTCACAATCCTGAAACATTAAAAAAATATCGATCATGTATCGATCACTTCAACTGATAGTAAAATTATGCATTATTTTATTGTTCTGTTAGAACAATTGAGATCTCTTTCATGTAGAAATAGAACAAAAATGACAGAGGTGATAATAAAAATAACCTTTATCAGAAATAGTTACTTTTAGATACACTATGAATCATATTTTCACATGTAAACATGTAACTGTTTGAAATATTCCGAAATTTACTATTTACTTTTATCCTTTTAATAATCCCCTGCGTTTCCTCATGAATACACTTTTCATTCTCTGTAGGTTTCATACAGGACAACTGAAATGTGTTAAAAAGAATGTTTCAATTTGAAATGCATAAAAATTGCCTTGAATATTTTTCATAAAGTCTTTATTTGTAATTTATGAATGTATGTCTTGACAGCTGCATATGGAACTCAATTTGGATTTCAATCAGTTTTTCTGAATATATTTTTCAACATATTTATTTAAGAAATGAACTCGATGTCTACCCAAGTTATACTCGTATAACCTGGGTTGGGGCAATTTACGCTTTATAATCTGCGAAGCAGATTATAAAAAGGCGTAAATTGCTCCAACCCAGGTTTTACGAGTATAACTTGGGTAGATATTGAGTTCATTCCTTAAATTTAATTTTCTATAATTTGCTGTACAAATTGAGTCCGTTTTACTTTTAAAAATGATATTAATCTGTTCAAAATTCAAACGTAACGTCAAGCGGATTAGTACGTTTTTGACGTTGGTGCATTGTGACGTGTCTTGTGATATGCAAACCAGGTTATACAAATTTAACTTAATTTTTCTATCCAATCAAATGCCGCGTTACAACCAGAATTAAATTATTCTTTTTTAATTCATATGTGTATATATCATTTTAAAAACTCACGTCATCTTCTGTTTCGGTCGCCTCATCCTTTTGACTGACCTCATGTTGTTTAAACGACATTGTCAACTTCTGTCTGCAGCACGCACAAACTCCTACAAAGGTTGTTTTTTTTATGAACTATCCATCATCGTTTACATCAATATAAAAAAAAATTCTAACAATATTTAATATTTGAAATATCTTGATACTTTCCATGAATTTATCTACTAAACGTGACTATATAGATGTTTTTAATGTTATTTTCCAAGTTCATTTTAATTGGATGTATAATAAATACCTGTGCCAATCGGTATAACCATTCCCGTACACTGTCTAATTTTTCCATGAGGTTTTCATTGATGTGCCTCTCCCACTTCCTCTTGTTGTCATGATTGCACAAAATGGAGGGAATTCCACACAGTGGGGATGCATTATGATTCTGTTTTGATTTGCAAGATGGGTTTTACAAATGAAAAATGATTCCAAGGTTGGTCCAAAGATTAAACCAAATTCTGATAAAGCAATTACTCTGTCTTGTTCACTTATTGCTCAAAAACGTATTTTATCTGCACCGCAACTGATATAACTGTTTAAATTTTTAAAACTACAAGGTTTATCCATTTTACAAACATTTACATTTTCTTGAGTCTGACGTCTGCTTGACTATGTTTTGTTTACATACATTTTTATTAACTTCAATACAAAAGATTTAACAAAGGGGAATAACTCTAATGTCATTTTTTTGTGAAAGAGAGATAACTGGAAATAAATGAATGTAAGTAATGGGGGATTTACCCAAAGCAATATTTTCTATTTATTAGACCAGAGTTTTATGTTCATAAAAAATATTTTTCGTTACGTTCAATTGCCTGCCTAAAATAATATTGATGTCACTAAATATTCATATTTGTATCTATTTTTAGCAACAATGACGAAACAAAACTCTAGCCGTGTTGACGTCTGTGCATTTTACTGAATTTAATTTTCGTGTACAAATACACTGATTATCTGACTATAAATTAAAACCCATCTAGTGTTCAAAACCCAAATATATTTATGAAGCATATCACTTTTTGTTTATTTTGGCACTGTAAATGCCATTTTGACCATCGATGAAAAATTGTAATGTCTATGCTATGGAAACTGAGTATATTCTGTCAAAAATTTACCCATGTAGAGTCTTTATATGGAACACTCTTAGATGTCAGAGAGATAAAATTCAGATCCATGATGATGCATTGCCACATATTTTTTACCCTTACAGAGAATTGATGTTAAAACATATACAGGTACACCAAGAAAAATATCAAACTCTTCATAATATATTTACACATTGATAAGTATTTCAAATAATTTTACCGTTATTTTGTGTAATATGTAGCCAACATCTACCATGAGAAGGTATGACTCTGTGAACGTAGTGAGCGGTATGGGAGTTGAAGTTGTAACTAACATCAATGTCTGATGTATAACAAAATATATCAATAATTAACACTGTACGACATTCAAACATTAACATTGAAAAAACTTGTTCCTATATCAAATTTATGGAAGCAGTATGACTGCGTTTTCCATGTAACGAACTTATGCAATCAGATTTACTAATTTTTAATCTGTTGAGTAATGTCAAATTATGCTCCATCATTGCGTGTGTTTTCTATTCTATCAAAACAACCATTTTCAGTTATAGCGGGAAAAATTTGACTGCACATTTACGTAACGAGTTCATGAAATCGTGTTTATTAATCATGTTCACCAGCTGTTGACAAATAACAAATCGTTTTTCATCTAAATATCCGCGTGTTTTTGTTTTCTATCAAAACAACCAATTTGTACATATGGTGCCCATTTACATGTTTATTTTTTCACCTAATGTCAAAGGTTTATCTATTATAGATTTTTAAAATATTATAAACACCAGGTCTTTGGTGCCTGTTTCCATTATTCCACACAGCGACAAACTTCTACGTACCTGTGTCTTGCAAACACTTGATTATTTCAAAGGCTTGATTATTTCAAAGGTAAGAAAGAAGATAAATTATACCTGAGCTATATTTTCGATGATTTAAAACTGAAAAGGAACAATAGTGGTTCAAACATTTATAATTTAAAATGGTAAACAAAGTGTTTAAATTGCTGGAATAGATTATCTGATGTTTTACAGTAAAAGTGAACAGTGAAATTACAATATCGGTTAGACGCGAAATGCACATCTTTTGTAAAGGTGCGATAAAGCTAGAGATTTATTTGACATATTTCAGATGAAGGTTGTCGTCCTTTTGCTAGCTTGTTTTATTCTACTCATCGTTGGAAATGGAGCGAACGCAGTAACGAAATTTATATTGTTTGTACATAGTAATTATATAATCGGTCAATTAATTATCAAAAAATCTCTATTCAGTACACGTTTGAGTAAAAAAATGAAGAGCAGTGCATGATTATGCTACAGTGTGTGTACACATACACAGTTAAAAACATCAAAATTATTCTCAAGTTAGATAATTACACACTGCTCTGCTCTGATAATAACGAAATATCATTGACATAATATCTATGCAAAATAAGGTGGTTTTTAATCACTGATTTTTTTTTACCCCAGATGCAATGTTTATGTACTAAACAAAACAGTCAATGACGACTGCAGCTGAGTACATGTAGAAATCTGCTATTTACAGTCGCACCTCCTGTTACGGCCACCTTTATTCAGCGGCCACTCGCCATGCGCGGCCAGAGTTTACCCCTCCCGTTTAGTTTTTCACTAATTTTAACTGCTTTAAGCGGCCACCTGTATAACGTAGTGTTTTAGATCCCGTGGTTTCAACATGCCTGTTTTCAACAGCCATTTGCTCTATTTTGTCACGTGACTCCTGACTCCGACATGTTACTTCGTCTCGAAAGAATCAAAACTTTGACAGGTGATAATGAGTTAATGACAAATAAATGAGTGTGTAATTTGAAATCTGCTGAGATTTTAATGAGATAATTGATTATAACACTTGTTTTCGTGTCGTTATATATCTACATGTACTCATAAACTTCATTACAAAATTATTAAATGGCCAGTCTTGTGCTTTACATGTACAGCAATTTGCCGATAATACGCACATTTTCTCTAGAAAATTCCTTTGACAGAATTAAAGGGGTGGTTATTATATATCCCAATGGAATTTTGACTTATTTTAGAGGTTAAACGTTGATTATCGTAGTTCAGTACATACATGTAACCTTTGTACGGAAACGCTACCTCTGATTGTTTACCGCATTTAATCAATTTACAATTATTGTTTGGGCGTATTTTGCAGAAAAATGTTTTGCTTTTATTCCCTTAATAGATAAATTAGATTAAAACGGCCAATTAAAATTAATATCAACTGTTTATTCAGCAATCCGATCTGTGAATTCACCATATCCGTGTACGCCGCCATTACAGATGCTATCATTAATAAATCTGAGGAATAAAGCCAAAATGAATAAACTCGGTGGTTTTTTCTTCTTTAATTTGAAACCTGGAATAAGAGGCTACCTGTCTTAAGCGGCCAGTTTGTCACTGTCCAACAAGTGGCCGCTTAAAAGAGGTGCAACTGTATACATTACAGGTTCTACAAAATTCATTTGAGGGGATCTGAAATTTACAAGATCATTGTTCAAAGCAAAACTGAAATTCTTTGCAGACGTGTAATTTTTTCCAGTTATCTTATATTCTGCGCTTGTATTCCGGATTTTATATGCAATTTTAGTTAGTGTATGATGCATCGACCTGGGGCCCTATTCAAAATGCTAAATTCAATTTAAAAAAAGTCTTTGTCTGCGCTAATGTCTTATGAATCCGATGGTTCAAAGTCATCATCAAAAGATAGGAAAGCTTTATTATAGTTTTCAATTTTGCTCTGAAGATTTACAATGTGTCTTGACCAGTCGGTTTTTTTCTCTCTAACCTATAACCTTCTGGTGATAGCAGAAATGTCCATGTTAATTTTGCTCAGTTTTATGAAATATTTTGAGTTACTAGCCTCATCAACCTCATCGCCTTTTCAAGTATCCGTGTGGCTTGAGCCCCAAATGATAGAGATATAAAATAATCTGAATTGGGTTGCCACTTCTGTATTTTGTAATTAAGGTGTAACAATTTCCTTGAAAACTTCACCTGTCATGAAAATTGTGAATATGATAGCTTTTGAAAGCAATATGAGCTGCAATTTTCATGATTAAACTTTTTTAAAACAAATATGTCATTTTCTACTAAAATGACAAAAATATCATGGTTTTTAAATTTCCTTTTCGCCACATTTTTGTGAAAAGGTCCGTTAAAGAACCATAATCGGAGCGAAATTGAATTATTGTCGTCCTGTACAAAAATTGATTTCCTATATGTTCCTCAGAAAAGATATCTTTCCTCTGACATAATGATTTTTTCCAACCTTATTTATCATAAAAGTTTAAGTTACATGCAGACTCGGCATACTAGCAGGTTTTTACATCAAACTAAAATTCTAAAAATAGAGCTCATATTGCTTTAAACATGCATTTGTAAATACACTACATTGAAAATTATTTATCTATTAGGCCTAAGGCTAACCGAGAATTACATGGACACGTGTGGCATATGGGCATGTACTTCTCATTTTATATCTAGGTCACAATACAAAAGCTATTAAATGTAATGTAGACCAGCACTAATTGTTAGCAAACTAATCAGAACGATGAACATTGCAAAATAATAACAAAAGCTCTATGACAAACTAACTTACCCTGTTTTTTCAGTTTACTTTTAACACTGCTAGTCACTCTCCCGCCGACCGAATATCCCGCGCGAATGTTTTATCTTACTGTATCGCACACACGCTTTTCACTGTTGAAGTATCTTATCAGTCTAAAGCGAAACTGTGCCCCAGATGGAATTTCCATTAACATTTGATCAGAGGACATATATATCCTAGCTAGTATCAGTACCTGACACGTATAATTTAAAAAAATTGCGACTGCATTTTGTCAATATTATGAGATTGAAGTTTCGAAGTATTAGTTCGTACATACTCTTTTCGATCGAAACATTTAAAGAGAGATTTATTAATTATCCCCTCGCGCAACTTGTTGCGAAGGGGATATATAGCATCGCTACCGTGCGTGTGTGTGTTCGTATGTATGTATGTATGTGTGTGTGCTCACTCCATTTCAATTTTCTAGTAAATTAAAAAAAAAACCTTCCAATAGAATTTCCTCAACCTTTGCACAAATATGCCTTATTGTAAAAGATTAAAAAATGCAATGTCATATTAATTGGTCAATTTGTTATGCAAAAATAAACACACAAAAAATAACCATTGTAAAGGAGGGGGGATACATTATGACAAAATTCGTTATGACAAAATTCGTTCAAAACTAAACATATTTACCATAGATTGCACACTTCTGTAAAATAACAAATACAAAATGCATGTGCTTTTCCAAACCATTAATACTATTACAAATTATTATTTCTTTAAATCAGTAATCATCTTTGTATACGAGTTATCAATCGAAATTTCTGAGTAAGAGTTATCAATCTTCCGCTTCACTTCTTTGAAACCAAAGTGAAAGTAAGCAGTTCCAATCAACAACTTGATATTTTTTGGATTTAGATCTAGTACAGGTAAAGACAAGAAATCATATTGACGCAAGCGTCAAATGGGCCGCAAAAAATATAATTGTTGTATGAATCATTGGTTGTTTACATGAAAATCACCACAAAGAAGAAAATAAGAGTTGGTTGTACTAATTTTTATGGTAAATTTTAATATACTTTCAGCAACTTGTTTTGAAGTTTAACATTTTACTATTATCATAAAGAATAGATTTCGTTACTGTAAGCATTTCTAACGGAAATTGTATGATGATTGCCATAGTATGAAGTAATGGAGAACACATTGACGGGTTTGTACATTACTCTAATACAAAGTTCAACTCATCATATGAGATTTCTCTTGGAGATTATGTATTTCAAACCATTTTGGTTTTTTTGTAGTTGCATTGATTTGAATGAAAACTTAATGCATTAGTTTAATATAGAATTTCTAGAGACCTTATATTAAAATAAAAATGGATTAGTTCAAATTTTCCAGTCAATTCAAATTTTCATTTCTGTCATATTCTTACGTTAATAATTGATATAATGTCATTCCATGATACTTTCTACCACATTTTACATGGAAATATGATAAATACAAACGCAAAGTCATTTTAGTTGACACGGCACATAGAAATTCAAATATATCATTTATATAAAATTTAATGACATTCAGGTCTTTAGTATTTCAGGTCTTTAGTATGTCCCGCATACCGATCCTGATGCATTGAAGAACTCCGAAATTTTCCGAATAGATTATAGTCTCGAAAAACCCACCAAATACAACAATCTACTAAGTATGACCCTCTTTTCATTTACGAGTAAAACAAAAATATGTGATATTTTCTAAAAGGCACAAAACATATTTCTACATGCAAATTTACTTTTAATTCATAAAAATAAGCATAGTATTAATTCTACTAAAAAGAACTATCCCGCAGAAACGCAGTAACAATATTTAAATGTGTATCAAATAACGGACCGCCTTCCGGCGGCCCGTAAAAATGTAGTTTTTGCAGTATTGGAGGGTTAGCAGAATGTGGTCTTCTCATTAACATAATTATATATTCCTAAATAATGCATCCCAACACACAATAACTCATGTCACGAGGGGATGCTCCGCTTAGCGCTGCCCTTGTTACATTTAGATCACGATCCCGATGTGACCAGGGCTTTTTTGTCCCCCGCCGCAACGCGGAGCGGGGACATAGAAATGCCGGGCGTCCGTCCGTCCGTGGGTCCGTGCGTCTGTCCGTCACACTTTTTTGTAAGCGCTCTCATGCCTACAAATTTTGACGGATTTTCATTAAATTTATACCAAATGTTTATACCACTATTACCTTGGTCAAGTTCGAAAATCAGCGTAAGTCGATACTTTTTGTTGGCGTTATGGGACTTTGCCCACAATCATGACTCCGTTTTATCCAAAAATTGACCTTGTAAGCGCTCTCATGCCTACAAATTTTGACGGATTTTCATTAAATTTATACCAAATGTTTATACCGTTATTACCTTGGTCAAGTTCGAAAATCAGCGTTTGTCGCTACTTTTTGATGGCATTATGGGACTTTGACCACAATAATAACTCCGTTTTATCCAAAAAATGACCTTGTGACTGCTCTCATGCCTACAAATTTTGACAGATTTTCATTTAATTTATACCAAATGTTTATACCACTAATACCTTGGTCAAGTTCCTAAATCAGCTAAATCAGTTCCGAACAATCTACAATATGCCTTACATCATAAAACGTGCCTTTTGAAAGGATGGAGGTAGATTCAACCTTCCAACTTCCTTGGGATGATTAAACACCAACGACCCAAAGGTTTGAGAAAGAACCTAATCCCAGGTTGAATATGTTTGGTGCTAATGTTGAGGAAATGCAAACCTATAAGCAAGGTCTTCGTTCATTTTCATTTTATTTATTCTCATATTGTATAAAACAACTTTGAGAAAATATACATACATACAATATTTTACAAAAAACAAGAGTGTATACTTTACACATCAACCTGGAGAGTTGACTCTCTTATTAATAATATTGATAAATTTACATAATTATTTATAACAGCTAATTTGTTACATGAAAATAAATCAAAAAATTTGAAGCATTTGGTCGTCTGAAATACATTGATGGTAAATAAGCTTTTATATATTCTTTCAATTCTTCTTCTCAATTCTCTTCAAGAAGTCTTAAGTTTCATCAGACAAAGAATATATTCTTGTTTTGCATCTTATTTTCTTGAATTGTTTACAGCCCTTTTGTAGCTTACTTGATTACAAGTACGCGTGGGTGCTTTCCAATGTTTCATGTGCTGAATTTTACCACTGAACGCTTGGACAGTAGGAATTAGTGTATAACTTTTGTTCTGCTTATTCAGAAACTAGCTTGACCTTTGCATTCTTGTTTGGTGTAGTTTCTTTCTTTAAGTTGAGGCCTTGCTTTAACAAGCTTGACTAATGGTATAAAGCCCAAATTGAATGTAGGATATGGATTTGCAGGGATTGTGGGTCTATCTACAAAATGGAAAAAGCATATTCGTGATTTTTATTGCAGTATCCAATGTTTTGTCACCAGATTTTTTTGTTCACAGTAAATCTATACATTTTTTCATGATGAAACTAATTTTTGTTTCTATAATCTATGAAGTAGTATAATGGTTTTTTATTGTGCGATCAGTTTGTCGAGGTATTTTCAAAAGTCATGAACGTAGCTTTATAATATAGCCATCGACGTAAGAACCTAACTTTAAATTTCCCTCAGAACGTATGTCTTCTGTCTATCACATTTCTTTATGAATATGACATACGCTTTTATTAGATATTGAAACCACGTTAATGGTACCCTGTTCACTCGCTCTCAATTTTAGTTTGATATAATTTGTTATATCAATTCCAGTACAATTTCTAGTGATTTCTATCCATCGAAACAAAAAATGTATGGTATCAGTATACACATGTCTAGCTTTTTTATTCATTGTTCACGAGACAAATGGCATCGCGTAGATATCCGAAATGGCCGGTAACGAACCCTTATTCATTTTAAAACAGTTAAAAAAACATTTACATGTTCTAGATCTTAATCCAAAAAATATCAAGTTGTTGATTTGAACTGCTTCCTTTTACGTTGGTTTCACAGAAGAAAAACAGAAGTAGTTATTGTCAAGTCGTACGTACAATTTGTTAAACTTTGTGTTATTTTAACGATATGTTGAAAAATACTCAACCAATCGACTTGAAAATTTTTAGGGTTTGTCCTTTTACCATGCCAACTAAGTATACGAAGTTTAATTTGATAAATATTTGTGCAAGCGTTTTCTTTTAAACTTGCTTCCAAGCTGAACACAAACACACACGCACAGCAGCGATGCTAAATCCCCGTTGCAACAATTTGCGCGAGGGGATAAAAAGGACGTTAATGCATGAAGCAGCGATGTCACGTATATATCATGCTATAAACATCAATATTTTGTTCGGCGTTTATCGATTTTTAATCGAAATTTCATTTAACTTTGAATTTTGACTAGGACAATTTTGATGTATTATTTTAAACAACAAATCGCCAGTGAGAAGCGCGGTGCATAATGCGACTACTTTTCGATCAACCCTTGCATTTTTGATCTTACTTTCAACACTGAGCCTCGTTACCTAAAACATTTTAAAACGTATTGAATTCCATTCTTTGTTTAATTTGGTATCTTTTTTCATTCTTCCTTGTATTTTTTTGGGAGCATATAACACTGCCGCCTTTTTCTGTCCTACATCCCAGTCAATATCTTAGCATCGATATTCTGATGAATTACACAACAGGCAGTGTCAAGTGCATGTACTCGTGATGTGCCGATCTTACTCCCTCCGGTCAAACACTCCAATTTAATTACGTTGGTATCAAATTGCAGATTATGAAAAAAAAATACTGAAGAAATAGAGTGACTATTTCAGAACTATTATAAACGACATGTAATGCTTTATTCAGAGATAAAAGAACAGAGAAAATTCAAACTATACAGTTGATATCGAAATTAAATACAAAGTGGGTAAAATAACATTCTTGATTTTATCTACTGTAATTTCGCCAAGTTAATGAATTTTTCGCTGGTAGAAAGGACTATATATATAGCATGGGCCTAAAATGGCCCCCTAAAAGGATTACAATATTTTACTATAATTCTTTGTTTTCATATGTGATGTTTTTACTAAATGTTCGTTTTGATTCAAGTGCCCACAATTTAGAAATACGGCACTGTAAAGACAACCTTTTCCCGCCATTTTTGCATTTTAGCATAAAAGAGCTTGTTTTCAAGCAGTTTTACTTTCAGCAAACATAGAGCGCATGCTTGAACCAACAAAACATTTTAATCAGAGATGTATCAAGCCAAGTCTACTAAGTGACAAATATGTGTCCTGGTTCAAGCATGCGCTTTATGTTTCCCATTCGCAAACAGATGAGAAAAATGTCAATTTTCGTCTGATTTTGATTGAATTATTGAACAAGCATCACTTCTGACGTCATATAATGCAATTAAATCTTATCTAATGCTAGATAACATAACATAACATATCTGTATAAACATTGAAAATGGAAAAATAAAATTAGAAAATTTTAAGTCAAATCGTGTCCAAGTCCCTTTAACTGGAGGTAAGCGGTAAGTATGTGAACCACTTGGCATTCTAGGCAAGCCAACTTTAAGGCACTTGTTTTCGATGGAGTATCCCATTTTAAAGCATGTAATACACATGCAACACTTCATTGTTGACGTATACATAAATTAGCACACACCTGGCGAAGAAACATCGCACTTCCCTATTCATGTTTTGATTGCACACAGCTAATCAAAATTAAAAAGTCCATAATTTTCTTTCGATCAACTTCCTTTAAAAAATCGTATGGTTGGCTGAATTTAACTTTTACGGGGTTTTGAATTTTACCGTCTCTGAGCTCTTGTGCGTAACGCTTGTTAACCTCCAGTTGTGTAATGATTATCTATAAAATAAGTAAAGTATTATTGTTAATTGTTGATATGTTAAAAGCAATACAGTTTAGATAGAATTAAAAATAAGGTAAAAATTGAAAAATATTAACAACCAATATTCACATATTTTCCATTTTCTGACTATCGAGGCTTTGATATTTACAGACAGGCAATGAAGTGTCTCAAAGTCGCTCCAAAAATTGATATCCCTCTTAATGTAATATTTAGTTCGACAGCTATATATCTCTAATTTGTCAAATTTTATCGGCAAACTAGAATTTCGTAACATCTATTCGCAGCGTTCTTTTCACAAAGTTGCGATTCAACTATTACTATTAAAACTATATCTGTCAATGCGTTACATGTATCTACTAGTTTTGAAAATTGAAAAAAGATATATCTGACATGTGACGATTTCATTTTTTAAAGCAAACCAAACATAACTAAGAATGATTTATTATGAGAGCGAGAGAATAAAGTTACAGGTTTTATGATGATTACCATTTTTATCATGCAACATTGATATCAATTAATTAAATGATGTTGAAAATATTGTAAAAAAAAATTTCAAGCGATACTTTCTCCTGTTTTTCTATAGACTTTTCCCCTAGTAAATTATTTTTAAAAATTGGAAAATAACAATAAATCGTACATATGTTCCGATACATATGCAACCAAAAACTTTTCTCCGAAACAGTGACCGTTCTATTTCGATGAGGAGTTGAATTCCATGTTGACCTTTGACTTTTGATGCCATATGTTTTTGCTCGAACTTTTGGCCTGGCTTCCAACTGTAACGAAACGAATCGTATGTTGTCACCTGAAATATAATTAATAGAAGAAATAAATCAACCGAATACTGAATCAGATTTTAAATAATTAAGCATGTTTCGACAATTCACTAAACTAAGAGATTTGCATTATAATTTTGTTAATGACTGCTGACAGTGATTTAATTAAAACTTGATCCGTAATTGGTCAGTATGCATACTTTTAACAAGATAAAGCACAATATCTGATCACATTTTTTAAGTTATCGCAAATTGATAACAAAACCCACATGGTTAAATACATGCATGCGCAGATATAAAGGTAGAGGAACAATGGGTCCGTAACACCCGTAAAAAAAATCAAAGTTCTTCATTTTACATTGCAAAATTACCAAATATATGCCTCGGACCTCCCCGATTGCTTCCTCTCAAACTTAAATATACTTCGCACCCTCTAAACCTCACCGGAAAAATTTTTCTGGATCTTCGCGTGATATGCAACATGCACGTTTTTAATTGGAGAAACATTCATATCTAATTTTTATTTCACACGATATATATTAGACAAAGAGATTATTAAAAATGTAAATTATAAAACGCGTAACTAATAGATAAGTCATGGTACACATACACTGAAAGCAGTTTTACTCTCACATGTACTAATATAAAAAGAAAATAATTATAAATCATATGACATGTCGAACCCTTCCCTCTAATTCATGCATTTAACAAAAGGCATTTCTTTATTTATCACAGGCACATATTTATTTTTTCAGCAAAATGAGTAGTATAGATTTTTTTTTAAACACTCGAGTCCCCCCCCCCCCTTCATTTCTTCCGACCCTTGGGCAAAATGTTTTACAATGTATACGTTACATTGTTTATTACGGGTCGCAAGAAAGCGGTCCGTTATTATATATACATTTAAATATTGTAACTGCGTTTCTGCTGGGTAGTTAAAAAAAAGAATAAGAGTAAATTTTCATATAGAGATATGTCTTATGCCTTTTAAAAAATACATATATTTTTGGTTTTACTCGTAAATGTAATGTAGGTAATACTTTGTAGACTGTCGAGGTTAGCGCGAGACTACAATCTACTCGGAAAATTTTGGAGTTATTCATTCTTTTCAAAAAATGTATCGGAAACGGTATACGACACATACTAAACCTGAATTGCTAAAGACCTGAATTACATTAAATTTTGCTCAAAACCGGAAGTAGTTCCAATTTTTTTAAATAAATTTTCATTGTTTTTTAACAAAATTCAATATTATAGAATTTGCCATTCAAAATTCAAATTTGAAATCTGTTTTAAAATCGGACGATGCATCGCAGAGATATTAGGGATTAAAAATCGATTTTTTTCGAAAATTTTGATTCCGCGTTCTAGGTATAAAAAATAGCGTTATGTTCAAAGTGAAATTAGTACTCTGCTTCTTACAGGAACATCTAGCTTTACTCTCGACGTTAACGGAAGACCCACTCGTTGCTTTGCAACGAGCTTTGCTTTAGTTTGTTTTTGTTTTTTGTTTTGTTTTTTAATCTAAAATACTATTTGTTCAGTTTTTAAAATATTCTAGAATTACAAACCAACCATTAAGTTATGTCTGGCAATGTTTCCGATTTGGAGTAATATCGCTTTTATTAATTTTCTGAACAACTTTTAAAGAACTAGGTACTGTTGTAATGGTATAAATGCCTAAAATTCCAACATTTTTCAATTTGTTTATGAGAAGTAAATAAATGCATAATTACTAATATGATGTCAAGTGTAAACGATAAATCTTTAAATATAATCGTGCAAAGCGTTGCTAAGCAACACCAGCATCCGCTAAATGCACGATGTTCACCGGAAATGAACATATTCAAGGCAGTTTTTACTATAAAATTTGAAAATGTACATAGAGTGAAATCCTCGAGCAAAACTAAACATGATTAATTAAAATATAATTAATAAGAGAAAAGGTTTAAACATAATTACATTTTGCTCGAGGCCTGCGCTAATAGTTAAATTTCCCGTTTTGTTACGAGTTTTAGTGGTGGTTTCAGTCGGGCAGATACGTTAATATTCGCCGTATAATCATTTATCGATGACGACAATCAGACAAGATAAGAAGAATTTATCTTCAGTAACTTTCATTACAAAATATGATATCTTTAACAAGTTCTGATAAATTAATATTATGATAATGAATATAGGACGTGATCATTTTTGTTTTCACGATAGGTCTACCGTCAACTGTATTTAGGCCTACCGTTTATACTGTTGACTGATGTTTTCCTTTTGTTTTCCCCGTACTTGTAAGTTTTGTATAGTTTTTTCCTCATTCACATTACATATTTTGAGCTTCTTGAAACGATTCTTTGATTTTGCAAATGATTAAAACCAAGATATATATTCGCCAAACTTCACTATCGAGCTCTCAAAAGGCCTTTGGTAACAAAGTAGCACTTTTTTCCACCGCATAATATTCCTATTTGTTTACACAACACAAGAAAACATCATTACTTCAACAAGTCCCATATTTTTATAGAAATGTTCAGTGAATGATCCATTCACTCAGAAAATATTAGTAAATTTAATTTGAAGCATTTCAAACCCATGTACAGAACAAGTTTGTTTACATGACGTCACATTCTTGGAGTAAGGCGGGTCCTAAGTGAAAGAAATTAGGCTTAGCTTCTTTTTTTTATTCGACATTGTGAGAGGACTCCCGACTTCATCAAACAAAAGGTTGTTGATGTAGACTGTGATATACAATAAAATCTATAAAAAAGGTTTACAAGACACATCTTTAATGCTTAAATTAATTCAGCTGACAAGTACATGTAATTGATGATAACGATATAAAGGTCCTGTATAAGCCTACGGTCTGACATTCACACCTTGCCGCGATCATGTCACGAGTTTAGTCAAATGTATATATTTTTTTTTGTTTAATGTACTATTTTTCTGCATCAGTGAATATATTTTTTGCAAGCACAGGTTCATTTACTTTATGTTCTAAAATGTGAACTGAAAAAATGATATTCGATGATAGTTTACAAACGTATAGGCATGCGTTGAAAGCATTCTACATACCATTACAGGTAGTATATAAAATAAATAAAACCCACGCAAACGAGAGAGAGAGAGAGAGAGAGAGAGAGAGAGAGAGGGGGGGGGGGAGAGTTTCTTTCAAACAACGAGTTATTCATCACAGAGGCAGTACAATCATGACATCAAATATCACAAATACTGCAAAACATGAAAAACAATTAAACGAAAATGGAAGAGCACATGGTGAAGCTCGCATACTGATTTGATTGACATGTTAAACACGTGGACCGAATATAAACCACAGTGTATCTTATATATGGTTAATTATAAAGATTTAAAAATATTTCATATCATTGTATTGCACATTTGAGAGTAAAATAACTATAATTTATCAAAAACTAATGCAATAGTTTGTTTGTTTCTTGGAACAAATGATACCTAAAATATTATACGGCGCGCGGTAAAAATTGTACATCACATGTAATAAATAAAGAAAGAAAATATTTAAACTCATTCTAGATATCTGAAACTTAATATTATTCTCTTGAAGAAAGAACAAATGTCTGTTATCATGTCTTAATTTTTGATAACGGTAAATGTTATAAAAATGGAAGCAATATGTATGCCTATCGTTATGATTCTACAACCTATGTGTTCGCTGTTATAACCGACCAATCTGCATGCTATTAAAATTCGATACAGTTAATTCATTGAATAAATAAACTGAATATACAATGTTTATAACTCAAGAGTATGTTATGTACCGTTTCCCCCTGCATTTTATGTGACATACTGTATATTCCTTATTTTACGTTAGTACTCGGATTGCTTATGGCATAAATGCATTTATCGTCAACGATTTTAGGCATGCATATCTCAAACAATTAAAACTCAACGTTGATGCTAGAGAATGCGAAGACGCAAATAACAATAACAAATTGTTACATTTTTTGTAGGTCACCCGAGTCACTCAGTTGACCTATTGCAATTGGTCTTCGTCCGTCGTCATGCGTTAACAATTTTACATTTTTAACTTCTTCTTCAAAACTACCAGGCCAATCGTTACCATTTTTGGTGTGAAGCATCTCTATGGTAAAAAGAATCTAAATTGTGAAATTTATGGCTCTACCACCCCTTGGATGCCACAGGCGGGGCCAAATATGCAAAAAAAGCCAAATTTTCAAAAATCTTCTTCTCTACTCCCACGCATGTGAGGAAAAAACTGGTTGCCATGAGGCCCTCTACCAAAATTGTGAAATTTATGGCCCCTGGGTCAGGGGTTCTGGCTCTAGGGTGGGGCCAATATGGCCATATAGTAAAAATGTATTACATCTTAGAAAATCTTCTTCTTTACTACCATATATATTTTTTACATACTAAATGCATGATTATGATGTCCATGAGGCCCTCTACCAAAATTGTGAAATTTATGGCCCCTGGGTCAGGGGTTCTGGCTCTAGGGTGGGGCCAATATGGCCATATAGTAAAAATGTATTACATCTTAGAAAATCTTCTTCTTTACTACCATATATATTTTTTACATACTAAATGCATGATTATGATGTCCATGAGGCCCTCTACCAAAATTGTGAAATTTATGGCCCCTGGGTCAGGGGTTCTGGCTCTAGGCTGGGGCCAATATGACCAAATAGTAAAATTGTATTAAATCTTAGAAAATCGTCTTCTCTACTCCCACGCATGTGAGGAAAAAACTGGTTTCATGGTTATGATGTCCATGAGGCCCTCTACCAAAATTGCGAAATTTATGGCCCCTGGGTCAGGGGTTCTGGCTCTAGGGTGGGGCCAATATGGCCATATAGTAAAAATGTATTGAATCTTAGAAAATCTTTTTCTCTACTACCATATATATTTTTTAAAAACTAAATGCATGATTATGATGTACATGAAGCCCTCTACCTAAATTGTGAAATTCATGACCCCTGGGTCAGGGGTTCAGGCTCTAGGGTGGGGCCAATATGGCCAAATACTAAAAATGTATTAAATCTTATAAAATCTTCTTCTCTAATATCATATATATTGATTAAAAACTAAATGCATGATAATGATGTCCATTAAGCCTTCAATCTAAATTGTGAAATTCATGACCCCTTGGTCAGGGGTTCAGGCTCTATGGTGGGGCCAATATGGCCATATAGTAAAAATGTATTAAATCTTAGAAAATCTTCTTCTCTACTCTCATATATATTTTTTAAAAACTAAATGCATGATTATGATGTCCATGAGGCCTTCAATCAAAATTGTGAAATTCATGACCCCTGGGTCAGGGGTTCAGGCTCTAGGGTGGGCCCAATATGGCCAAATTGTAAAAATGTATTAAATCTAAGAAAATCTTCTTCTCTACTCCCACAAATGTGGACAAAATACTGAATACATGGTTATGATATCCACAATCTCCTTTAACTAAATTGTGAAATTCATGGCCCCTGGGTCAGGGGTTCAGGACATGGGGGGGGGGGGCAATATGGCAATATAGTGTTAGTGCATATAATGTTTATAAATCTTTTCCTCTATTCTCACATCTGTATAAAAAAAACTGACTAATAATAATGTTTACTGGAAGTCCTCTACTGAAATTTTAATTTTCATGTCCCCTGGGGTATGGGTTTTGACTCTAGGGCAGGGCCAAAATGGATGTATAGATGTTAATGCATATAACGTTAAAAAATTATCTTCTTTACTCCCACACACCTAAAACTGGAAAACTGAATTCATGATTTTGTAGACCAGATCTTTTAGTTTTTCACCAAAATTATAGGTTTCACAGTTCTTTTTGAAATGTGGTCGTCATTACAAATTTATAATTTTTCTACTCCAGTATGAAACCTAATTAATTAGATGCATACATGAGACTCCATGACAAGTTTGTGTATGGGATATATGCTACTCAGGTGACCGTTAAGGCCAATTGGCCTCTTGTTTTAATCCCGATTTCGTATTTTGAAACTACACTGCGAGCCTAAATCCTAACGAAACTAGTTTGAATGCAAATTGAAATACGGAAATTAATCAGATTATGTATAATTGTTAAAGACTATAATGATTTACAATATTTATTTTATTTTTTGGGGGTTGATTTTAATCAATTCTCCTATGCACTTACTCGGGCATCTAAACATTACACATATAAAAAGTTAGATCCACCCTTTCTTTTAATTCATACACATGTACATATACCCTTAGGGCAGTGCTTGATCATGAGTTGGTCAGTGGATATTTGTGATCTTGGTTTTTATTGGTTGTTTGTGTCAGGTTGAATTTGGTTGGTTTGTATATTTTGCTTTATGTGTTTTACCGCCAAGTTTGACAATCTTTGTCTGGACATTGACCAAAGCAGACTATATATTTATATAGAGAAGTAATTTTATTTTGGACCAGACCTTGCTCTTTTTCTAGTAAGTTATACTAAGTATACTAATATCATATAACACTTACTGTTAATAAATTGATTATCCTATAAATTGCAGAAAACATTAAGTCCATGATCACAAACTAAGGAGTATGAATGAATTGGAATGAAAAGATTTTTTTATATGGAATACAGTGTTGATTATAAAGATCAATATTTGGTTTATTTATTATAGTATTAATTGATTCTCAAATCAATTGTATATAAGAATTTTATGATGATCAGATATTTGATTAAATTGGTCATTTATAAGATCAATTAGATTATACTTCAGTAATAAATATTTTTAGAATTATTCTGTTCATATTACAGAATCAGTCAATGTCAATATAATTTCACCACGCATTCGGTGTACGTATTATGAGCCTGTTCCCATAGAATGGTGAGAAAGTGTTTTCGAATATTTTTTATCTGATTAATATATTTTATGACTTATTTTGGAGAAATGTAATTCATGTACATTATAAGAGTTACCTCCCGCTAAATGTTTAAAGTACAATTATAGTAAGATAATGTAAAAATATTATCTTGATGGAAATACATATATATTGTACTAATGTTATATTTTGATATAAATTATATTATTGTTTTATGATATTTCAGGGCTTAAATATACATTGCAAATTTTAAAGTCACTGTGTCCGGATACGAATAAACGAACCATACAGATATCTTTGTTGTCAGTTATTTTAAACAAAGACTGTAAAACTATGTATTCTGAGGCATTGTTTTTCAAGAAAACTTATTTATTAATACCATGGAAATAATAAGATTTTAAATTGTACAAACAGGTTAGATATTTTTTAAAGTCGTATGTATTGCTACGCTAAAGTTCAATGTAGTCTCGTTCAACCAGACGCTTGGCTGTTCAATAATATCCGACAAAACAGTCGCTCTTGCTTGTCGGAGACAAACGGAGACAGCTGAGCGTTTGGTTGAACAAGACAAGAGTTTAATCTTGCCTGGATCCATACAATTTTTTCAGAAAAATTTCAATTACTGATAATACTTGCCATGCAAAATCACATATCGTTGATTTTGAATAAATGATAATCGATAAAATCAACCCCCGTCGGTACTTTGTTTTAAATATCAACCCTTTCAAAAGAGAATGTAAAAATGATGTAACGTAATTGTGAAGGCAGGTGTGTTAACATTGATTTATGCAGAGCACTATGATTTTAACTTTTTAGAAACACACGAGATATTGGACTTTTTATTCCCTGTGAATAGATACAGTCATACTTGCCAACTGACCCGATTTCGTCGGGTCACACCCGATTTTTCAACCCTTCACCCGATTATTTTTTATGACCCGGCGGGTCATGCTTTTCACCCGATTTTTGTCGAACAACCCGAAAATCTCCCGATTTCCGGATTTGGTTCGTAAATTACGTTGCGCGTTTGACTTCCAGTTATGAACCCAAGCAGAGTAACGCGTAAACAATGCCGATGGCTATAACAGACACATTAAGTGTAATTATTATCGTGAGTTGTTTTGAATAAGCGAAGGTTTAAATCATTAAGTGTGATGGCTTCCAATAAGAGAAGGTCTTCATCGGGGCCAGCGGAATCAAAACCAACAAAAAGAAAACGATATTTTTGTACCTATCAACATATCTGGGAAAATGAAGTCCCATAGGTAAAACAAAGTAATCGAGTACAAAACGAGGCTTTTGTGTTTTATGTAACGCACATTTGAATATTGGATTTTGTGCCCAAAATGATCTAACTAAACATTCAAAAACGCTAAGTCATGTATAGAATGCTTTTTAATACACAAAAGTCTTCCAAGTCACAACTTTCATGCCATCATTTACAGAGTTCAAAAGCAAGGTTAATGTAGCAGAAACTCTTTTTGCATTTTTTTTTAGCTAAACACAACCTACCATTTTCTGTGTCAGATCACTTTACAAAATTCAAAACCAGCAACTGTTAGTTAAAATGCTTCTTTGAAATAAAGTATTACACATAAGTTTTAACACATATTTCTATTGTATATACCTATGAAACGCATGGTAAATATGTCGTGAATGTCGTTACGCGCTATGACCAGATTTTTTACTTTCCAAATCTGGTCATGACCAGATTTTCACATGTTGGAGGTTGGCAAGTATGGATACAGTATAAGTTAATAATTATATGGATGCAATAATGGTCATTATACAACTTACCGTCTTATTCAAAGTTACCATTATAACGTGATTCATATGAATTCCACTGCTTACGTGTATAACGTTACGATGCTAAATGCGACGTCATTTTAACGTGACTAAAATGACACACTATTTGAGCAGTGGCACACACAAAAATTATGAAGAAATTATCAAAACTGTTCTATTTCATGAAGTTGCATATTAATGTCTACCTTTTAGTAAAATATCGTTCGATTAATAAATAGGGCCACTTTTGGCATATACCGTAGCTAGTTTTTTTTTTTACACTCAATCGTTAATTAAGTAAATACAAGATAGACAAACTTTTATAACATAAAATTAAAACTGTTCTTGTATTAACGGATATATCACCTCAAACACGTTCATATACATGTAAGTGTGCGTCGCGGTGTGCGAATCTTGTGCATTAGATAACCGCTTAGCGCTAGGTAGTGCAGCTGTGGCTGACCTCCTCGGCCGAGGGCAAGGATAGATTACGAAAAGGTACAACGCACACACACGCACAGCTCAGAACCCAGGAAGATTTGAAAAGTTTGCAGTATAAAGACGAAATCAAATAGAGGCTCTTTATTTTTAACTCAAAACCAACAAATGATCTATGTCTGTTTTTGCTTTATTAATTGCTTTTATTAATTACCGAACGATTTCCTTATTGACACCTTATCGTTAAATCCAAAAACTTATATGTTTAATTAAAACTAAAGCAGTTATCGAGTTCGCGGCCAAATGAACTCATATATGAGAGACGCAACTCTCATGTATTAGATAACCGCTGACCGCTAGGTAGTCCAGTCGTGACCATGGTGACCGATCTTATCGGCCGCGAGCGAATGATAGCTTAGGTAATGATACACACACACAGCTCTTATTCAAGGTAGATTTTAAATGCATGCAGTTAATAACTGAAATGTAATGCACAGATTTTTTATTATAAAAGAAAAAGAATGTTTTGTTTTCCGATCCCCTTTTTTAAGGATTGTGCACTATAAGAACTTAACAACGACTTAAACTCCTAAAAAAAAAGCATGTATTCTAAAAAAAAAAAAAAAAAATTAAAGTACCTCACTACACCTGGACTTATATTTTTTAAGACACTACGTCACAAGATGGCGATTTAAATGTTTTGTTAAACTGTTCATATCGTTCGATTGGGTTGTATATCGTCGTAGCTCAGTTGTTAAAATATTGAGCTTCTGAACCGCAGATCATGAGTTCGAATTTACCTGGAGCTTTTGTATATGTTAACTGAATTATTTTTTACAAATGTATTTTTAAATAGCCCATTCTTTTGCCTATTAGACTAAAATACTTCTTATCCAATGATATCTGTCATAATCAAGTAATTTTCTGATGATTTGAGAACATATTTCACGTTGTAGTGAGCCACCTTAATGCCTACTGTATGAACCAATATACTTTCTGTGGTAACTTTATGCCAGTTGTTACGCACAAAGACTTTCGTTAACTTGCCAAATGAAATTAGGTACATGTCAACATGTAAAGCTTTTTACACTCATACTACACAAATCACTAACAAAATAACATTGTAACTACTTGTATGAGATCCCAACAAACTTTTCCGGCGACAGCCACATCGTTATCATAACCGTTTTTGAGTATTAAGCAAAAACGTTTAGGGGCTATTGGCCCTTAATTTATGGGGCCAGCCCTTTTTCATTGGTGACAACTGAAAGCCCCTTGAAACCTCTTATTACGTAATATATGACTTAGGTATGGTACTGTATAGATAAACAGCTGTACAATGAACATTTTTGCTTATATAATTAATAACAAATTATTGTTCAGTAAAGAGTTACTGTATGAAGGCATAAGAGCCCTCTTGGATCCTAATTTGAGCGGCCAGTCCCTTTTTCTTGATATCAATTTAAAGGTCCTGTGAAAATAAACATATTTTGTTCAACAAGTGTTAACGAAATGTTAATCGTTATGATATCTGTAGAAATGCGTTTTAGGGACCGACCCTTTAACTTTTAATGGGGTCATAAACAAAAACATTTAAGGTAGCATAGTGTACAGAACATAATTTTGAGCAACTTTTGTTCTTCATTGCTTTTCCAAATATTTCTTCTTTTCCAGATATTAATGATCAAAGTTTTGAATTTCTAGCCCCTTGAAACCCCTGTTTATTAAATATGTAATTTTATATTGTTATCAAGTGTGTCCATGCGCAGATCTAGAGGAGGGGTAAGAGGGGTCCCAACCCCCCTGGAACATGAACATTTATTAAATTTACATAGTTTAATCATCGCAAATATGCCTTAGACACGACCCCCCCCCCCCTCCCCGGCGGCAATCACAATCATCCTTCAGACACCCCCCACCCCCTGGAAATTCTTTTGGATCCGCGCATGGTGTCTCTGCCTCTATGTAAGTTAATCTTGCTTATAACTATAAGAGTATCTCTACCATAAAGCCGGGATTTTTTAAATCATATTAAGATACACAGTTCTTTTAAAGACACACTGAACCTCATATCAAGTCATATTTCATAATTGTATAAAATTGTCATAAAATATAGTGCATATGATATCAAATGAATACAAAATAAAGGCATCAATATGTACTTTCATTGAAAAGCTAAATTTCAAAACTCACAATTTTTTTGAACAGCTTTAATTTTGTTTTAATAATGTCTTCACACATTCAAAATACTCCAAAGCATGATGATGTGCACCTTTTTATCAGTCATGTTTATGCATTATCAGATTATTTTTTTATTAAATAGTCTGTAGAACACAGGGAATATGTGGGTAGGGAAGACTGGGCAACCTCAAGAGTTGAAACCGCAAAGAAACCCGCAAAACCAATGTCGCCAGGTGGTAGCAGAAGTCCATGTTGTTCTGAAATAAACATTTTAAAAAATCAATTAGCTGTGGAACATATGCATAGCAAAAACATGAATATTTGTTACCAAAAAAAAAAACACTGACCATGCAGTGTCATATGTATGAAAACATGTGCGGATCTAGAAGTGAGGAAGATTTTACATTGTAAAATTATCGCAAATATGCCTCAGACCACATAAAAAAAAAACAATTACCCTTTGGACCCCCCCCCCCCCCTTCGGAAAAAATTTTCTGGATCTGTGAATGTGACAAGATGGCAGTAAAAAAACCAAAGCAAATAGCATACGTCTAAACTATTAACACATATCAAATTGAGAGAGAGAGAGAGAGAGGGAGGGTCTGCTTTACTCAAAGTGTGATACATGTAGTAGATATTTAATTTCTTTTGATATACTATATATCTCTTCTCGAAATAATCTTTGACATTATAATTCCATTAGTTTATATTTTTTTTATCAATGAATCGTCCATAATGTCACACATAAGCTGATGTATCTGAGCACAGTAACAATTATACCAACATACACATGTATTTGTTATCTCAAAATTGTTTGTATACAATGTACATGTTCATGTGCTATGCTTGAACACTTTAACGAGAAGTGAATCAATATGTATTTACACAAAGATAAACCATAACTCAAAACAAATAACAATGATTCTGTAAAAAAAAATCCAGAAAAAACTGTATTATGAATATCAGGGAATATAAATACCCTAAAATTCTGATCTTAGGGTAATATATATATATATATATATATATATATATATATATATATATATATATATATATATATATATATAGATTAATACATGGCAATTATTATATCGCATCCTATATTAGCCTGACGGCTCTCGGGCTGATATACAGCGACCTCAGGCTAATATAGGATGCGATATAATAATTGCCATGTTATGATTCTTATATCATATACTTATAGAAAATATCAAAGAAACAATAAATAACATCATGTGATGAATGATTATTGTTTATGAATCGGCCCGTTTCTATATATTCCATCTCTGATAAACTTCTCTGGAATTTTTACGCCAGCTGTTTGTATACCAAGTTGACGTCGACGTACTATTTGACGTCATACTCGGAGATCGAAGTTGAACGACGCATACCGAACTCTACGTCATGATAGCCGATAACTAACGGAAAGGGGTGTGTTATAACATTCGAAGATTACCGGAGAGGGGTGTGATATAAATCTTATATCACACACCTAGGGTTTATATCACACCCCTAGGCAAATTTTCGGTTTATATCGCACAGGGCGAAAAAGGGTATTTTTTCTATAAGTATACGATATATATTAAGTTCTTTTCAATTTTAAAATTAAAATCTTCTTATAAGAAAATACATAAATGATTAATTGTAGAATAGCATACAAGTTTAATTTACATTGGTTAATTTTAAAAAAAAGTCTGCTATTGAGGAAATGTATATGTTATTGTATGCATGTACATGTGGATAAGGTAGTGAATAATAATAACAAACCATGTCAGTTTAAAGCTTGTGCCCCTCGAATATTATCTAGCCGCTATGCAACCTGGTCTCAAGCGGCCGAGTCTGACCACCACATATGTTAGATTTTACTGGTTTGGGTTTATTATCAGATTATTATGAAGCATAACTGCACATATTTAACACATCAAATATATTAATCATATAATTTAAATGCAGTACATACAAATTGAATATGTACAAGTCTTTCTGAATTTTTGAATTCATAAATGAAGCTGTGGATGGCAATATGATACAATATTGTTTTATTAAAATAAAGTAAAGAAATCATGATGCATACATGCACTTGATGATTACACCAGTCTACACTTGTGTACCATGGGAACCCGCATGTTTATACAGTGTATGCTATTATGGTGTGTATACAATAGTTCAATACAAACCCGAACTAAGACACACATGTACATACAGTATGTATTTAGCATAATAACAAATAAGATTTCAAAACAGTGTTATAGATATCTACTATAAGCACAGATCCAGCGAAATGAATTATATCATCTAAGATCCAAAAATTTACTGAAGTGCAAAACATGTGTAATCACCATGCAAACAAATGCATGCACTTTGTAGCACCTAATGAATTCTACAATTGTGTACCCTGGGAACCCCACCTATTGCAAGTGCAATGTTTACAGTGTCTGGTGTGTAGTTCAATACACAAAAAATAGCCTAATAAAAAATAATAATTCAAAACAGCGATAATGTGCAAAACAACACGTGTTTAGGTACACTGCATGGACTGAAAAGAGCAAATGATTTGAAAAGAAAAGGTCAACACTACATATCCTGTATTAAAACGTACCTGTATTATCTCTCAAACGATGGTTGAGCTGCATTTTCCACTCTTGGCGTCTTGCAGGCCATGAATCCTATGAAAATGTTGACACACCGCTGTCAGCTGTTCGCAACCAAAACAAGGCGAGTGAAAGTGCGGTGTTGACGCGGACGGTAAGCAAACAACAATGTAATTATAAGAAATAAACACCTTTAGTCACATATTTTCGATACAACATTCTTTAAAATAACATTCAAAATTGTTATTTAAACCATTAAATCGATAAATTTTAACAGCTATCGCTTTACTATATCGAAAGTACGAAAAAGATGAAAACATGAATAATGGGCGGAGCTAACGTCATGAAATGTCACGTGATATTCATGAGGTAAAATCTATGGGAGGCCTTAACCTAGCTGCGTAAACTATAAACGATATCGATTTCAAATATTCAGGGATGATAGACAAAAGATTTTTTGTATGCACGAAAGCACTCATATTTGCCTAGCACAAGAAACGCCGGAGCTCGATAGGGCTCGAAAATTGAGATAAAAAAGCGTTGCAATTTTGCTTGGTTTTCTCAGTTTATCTCTTTTCTCGCAAATATTTTGTTAAGACATGTAGAAGAAAAAAATACTTTAAGTTACAAGATCGTTTGTTTGACATCAAGAAAAAGGGGCTGGCCCCTCAATTTAGGGACCTAGAACCCTTGAAAGTTTTCACTTTATAACTCAAAACGTTTAAACTTTCGATATGGCTTTCGCTTCAAAAGTAGTTTATTGTGATCTTATGAGTGTCGTAACAATAATATTTTCTTCGGGTATTGCGTAATATGAGTGTAAAAAGCTACACATGTTACCATACATTGTGTTTTATTTGGCAAATAAACGGGGTATTTGTACGTATAACTGACATAAAGGGTACCAGATTATGTACGGAAAGTGTTTAAACATTTAGTCATTTTCTATTGAAATACATCATGGACAAAAGAACTGCTTCTATTCAATGCATTTGAGTCGCATATAAAATCTAGCTGGATTTCGAGCTATGTATGTGAACAATAACGTATCCGATCCCTTGCCCGCGGCCGCATGACTAATTAAAATAACAAAAATAGAGCAGTGTACATTTGTTTATAAATAGTTTTGAAGTTTACATATTTTATTTGTTGTAATAAATCATATGAAAAGGACAGACGACAAAAGCGTAATACAACCATACTAGCTACGACGTAAGGGTCAGTTTAAACACGAGGAGAACTAATTTTGTAAATATCTTGTCTAATCCGGTGATTCTAAAAACATTGGCCGGATTAGGCAACATCCGGTTTAGAGGACAATGTTGCAAATTAAATATAGTATTTAATGCAATAGATCTTGGTCGTATAATCTTGCAAAATTTTAAATTTTCTAATATATAAGATTTGATCGATCTTGTTTACGGGACCAATTTTCATTTTCGTTTTTTTTTGGAAAACAATAAATTCATAATGGATCTTTTATAAAAAGCTCTTTACTGAGAGATATTTTGTAAAAGGTCATAAAAGCAGAAATGTTAATGATTTTATGATGTGTTACGTTATAAATTAGAGGTTTTTAGAGGTCAAATGTTCAATATTTTAATCACCCATAGATCAGATATGGAATATCTTTGGAAATGTAGTATAGAAGAAAAGATGCTCAAAATGATGTACTAAATAATATTAAACCTTCAAAATGTCATTAAACGGCCCCTTTAAGGAGATAAGGAATCGGCCCCTAAAACTTTCTTTCCCACATATTTTTGGAACGGTAATGAATTTCTAAACACTTGTTAACAAAATGTGTTAAAAATTAAAAGACCTTGCATTTGATATTAAGAAAAAAAGGGGCCGACTCCTCAACTTAAGGGACCGGAGGGCTCTAAAGACTTTTTTTCTAGTCCTTTACATAGAGATATTTTGTGAAATGTCATTAAAGCAGATACGTTTTGTTACAGTTATGTATCCAAACAATATAATGATTTTATCGTGTGTTACCTAATTAGGTGTTTTAGAGGTCATATGTCTGTAAACTTAATCACCAATATATCAGAAAGTAAAAATCTTTTGAAATGCAGTAGAGAAGAAAAATTTCGTTAAACAGCCCCTATAAGGGGATAATGGATCAGCCCCTATAACACTTTTTTTCACATAAATTTCATGAACAGTAAGGAATTTCCAAAGACTTGTTGAACAAAATAAGTTAAATATTTAAAGACCTTTCATTTGATTAACAAGAAAAAGGGGGTGACTCCTCAGATTAGGGATACAGATGATCCTAAAGCTTTTTTTATCTATATAGTCGTTTACTGAGAGATGTTTTGTAATAGGATATAAAAGCAAAATTAAGTATAATGCGTTTATATATCCTGATTTTCTCATTCGTTACCTAACTATGGGTTTTAGAGGCCAGAGGTGAAAAAAGTTTAATCTTTTTAATCTTAATTGGAAGAAATAAAAGTATTTAAAAAAGCAACGTAAGAGAACTTATAAAACGCATTACAGGAAAGCATTAGTACTCAACTCCTATTTCCAGATCATGTTCTGTAGTCGAAAGTTAAAAGTCGATGACGTCATATCACCTTCTGAAAATCGGATGGAATACCTCCTCGTTGCACGCAACGAGATCATGTCTAGTTATGGTACTGTTTAGGTAAACAGCTACACAATGAACAGTTTTTATTTTATAATTACTGTCGGTTCAAGCATATATTTTACAACATACACCATAGCATAGCATAGCATTGAAATCTCATAGCGTTAAAATCTCATAGCAAGACATTGGAATCTCATACCATACCATACAATCTCATAGAATCGCATTCGTCATATCATACCATAGCATGGCATACAACATTATTTTTACTCGGTTTTTAATGTTTTTATTTGAAAAAATAAATGTTCACAAAATAGATTTGTGGTAAACTTTGGCTTCTTATTATTTTACTTTGAAATGTGTTGAACACTTTTGTGTATGGAGGCGTTTTTGTCCAAATCTCATAGCATACCATCGCAAAGCATAGTACAGCATACAATATCATTAAACCCTTAATTTTAATTTCTCATAGCATAACATACAAATCTCATAGCATAGCATACAAATCTCAAAGCATAATTAAAATCGCATACCATACCATAGCATACAATTGTAAAAGATATTCATGAAATGACTGTAATAACAAATTATTATTCAATAAAAAGTTAATATAAGAAGATTTTTAAGTCCTTTTGGCCCCTTATTTAAGGGACCACGCAGCCCCGTTTTTCTTGATATCAAATGAAAAGTCTTGTAAATATAAACATAGTATGGTCAACAAGTGCTCAGGAAATGTTGATTGTTCTAGAAATATCTTGGCTGCATTTTACTAAAGGATTTACGACAAAGTCGTACATATTTACAGCCTCGTAAAATGATCTTTAAAGAACAAAATTGACATAAAACAATTTGTTTACAAATATTTCAATTACCATAATTATATTTTCTAGCCATAAGAATCATTCATTGATTAGTTGGGGATTAATTAGCATTCATTAATTTGGTCGTAAGGTGTAAGTTCTTTTGTAAAACGCAGCCCAGAACAACTGTGTTTTAGGGGCCGACCATTAAACTCCTTACTGGGGCCAAAAACCAATGATTTAAAAAACATGTTGGTGAAAACATTATTCATAGCACCTTTTTTTCTACATTGCTTTTCAAAACATTTCTCCTTTTTCAGATATAAATGTTTAAAGTTTTGAACTTCTGGCCCCTTAAAACCCCTAATTACGTAACATATGATTTAGGTATTGTACTGTTTAGGTAAACAACTATACAATGAACAATTTTGCTTCTATAATTAATAACAAATTATTTCTCAGTGAAGAGTTATTATAAAAAGACTTAAGAGCCCTCGTAGCCTATTATTTGAGTGGTAAGCCCTTATAGCTTATATCAAATGAAAGGGCGTGAACATCTTACAAACTTTTGTGTTACATGTTTCAACAATAGATTTAAACATTCAAGACTATTTCAGAAAATGGGCAAAAAAATCAAAAACTAGAGGTATTGTGAGCAAGCTCACAATTGATAAACCCCGCTAAGAAAAAAATCATAACGCGTGTATTTTTGCTAATACCGAAAATATTGGATGAATTTATTTCGCCGTCCATTTTCTATAAATAACTGCTCTTTTTTTTTTAAACTGTTAATGCTAATAGGAGTAAACAAACAAATTTCTATCCTTTAATTCCATTTTATTATAAGTAAACTGTAAATGCATTATGGCATTTGCATCCTTCCGTTAACAACCATGACTCGAATCAAACGAAATCCACATGTCAAGTCCCATTAAATATTTAAACATTTTGAATTATTGGGGTACTGAGCCCGATTTTTTCCGAAATTTTTATCTACACATTTTTTTTCCAAAAAAAATTTCATTTGGGCAGTGTGGCAACGCACTTTGAAAAAATTACGCACTTTGAAAAAATATTTCAAAGTGCGTCAAATTTGGGACCAAATCAACGCACTTTGAAAAGAAATTTCAAAGTGCGTTAAATTTTGGACCAAGTTAACCCACTTTGAAATTTTTTTTCAAAGTGCGTTAAGATGGTACATCAAAATTTTTTAGTATCGACACTCTTAACGCACTTTGAAAAAAATGTATAAATCACAAATTCTGGAGTTGAATTTCTAATTTTTTGATAGTATGATGATTTGTTAACACTGGTGAATCTTTAATTTACCGTATTTGAGAACGGGGATGGGGTTGGGGTGGGGTGGGGTGGGGTGGGGGTTATCCAAAGATACCGGTCAATCACCAGTGCATCATGCATTTACTTGATTACAGGAAGAAGGACCCCTACCCCTCATTTTTCCTTCCAAAACATATGATATTCAGCAACTAAAACGCTTTAAAGCGGAAAAAGAAATATTCTCTGTTGTAAATTAAGTACATGGAGTGATATTGAAAAAACGAGCTGGCCAAACAATAATTTCTCCATTGGTATGTTAAAGAATCTAATATACGAGTTTTAACATACTGATTTTGTTTTCTATCAAATAAATCACTTCAAAATAAAAAGAAATTACATTAAAAAGCATTAAATTATTATAAACTTAAAATGAGCATTAGGATGTGAGTTTTTTTTCTTCTCGCACTGTAAAAGATCATATTGTTTTTGATAAACATAACTAATGTATCCTTTTATCATATTATGTTTGTTTACAAGCACATGTAATAAGCCAGTTTAAATACGTTGTACATTGATCTCCATTATCAATATATACAAATCGCATTCGTTCTTGTAAGCTTACTATACCAAATAAGAAGTAAATTTGCTGCATACTCAAAATAGAAAAATGCAGTTGCTAAGCGATGAAGTTTATGTCATATTTGGATAATTCAAATCTCCCGAATTGTTCTTTGTGTGTGAATTGTCGATATTGTCTTATGAGAAAAAAAATTTTCATCTACAAACTGTTTATCAAGTTAGCTCAGAGAATGCAAAGGGTTCTTTTTCAAATTAAACTACACAAGGTTAAAACAATCATTTATTGTATATAAAAGTATTAATTATTTTGACTAAACCCTGAACAATTTCTTTTTCAAAGTGCGTTAATATCGACGATATCAACGCACTTTGAAAAAAAAATATTTTTTTTTCAAAGTGCGTTGAGTTGGTCCCAAAATTAACGCACTTTGAAAATTTTTTTCAAAGTGCGTAATTTTTCAAAGTGCGTTGTAACAGGGCAGGCAATTCTTAGAGAGACGGGGATGAGAATCTAAAAATAATTATATGGCCTGAGACAAGCAAGCTTTGTGTCAAACTTTAGCTTCTAATGTTTCCATTAATACAAGACATGACACAGACTGAATTTAGCATTTTTTTAACAATGACCTTGACCTTGCCCAAATGACCTTGGCTCAATGTCATGACACACCCTTAGGTCATAAGCAATTTTTGTGTTAAGTAAGAACTTCCAATGTTTCTCCATAAGAAAGATATGGACCAAACACGAATTTTGCCTTTTTTCTGCTTGTGACCTTGACCTTGTCCAGATGAGGTTAAGTCAAGGTCATGACACACCCTTAGGTCATAAGCAATTTTTATGTGAAGTAAGAACTTCCAATGTTTCTCTATAAGAAAGATATGGACCGGACACGATTGCACAGACAGACGGACGGACGGACAAGGTGATTCCTATATACCCCCTCCCCCCAAACTTTGTTTGCGGGGGGTATAAAAACTTGCTGCAAATTTTCGAGCTCGGGCAAGCTTCAGCGCCTTGCACATTATCAAATAAATAGGATCATATACAGACTACTATCCCTGAAAGTTTCACGTTTTTCATCTTTCTTGTTTTGATGAGTTAAGTGGACAAAATAGTCCTTAAAAATTTACTTAACTCTCAAACCGGAAGTGACGTTATCAACCCAAATGTTTGTAACATCAAGACCGTTTAATGTTCTCTGTCCTGGAAATTTCATGCAAATTGATTTAGTAGTTCACAAGTAATAGTGACACACGACGCACAAACACCAATTGCAATAGGGCAGCTGATTGACTCAGGTGACCTAAACACTTTTAGATAGCGTTTTGTTTAAAACATTATTCTTTTTCTCAACACTGCATTTCACACGGTTTACCTTCTGTACTGTGAGCTTGTAACACCATCACATTTCAGAAACTTACCGATGTATAAATTACTTTATTACACCCCTGTGTAACCCTGTCCGATAACTCTAATTTCTGTATCATCAAGAAATTCTGCATCGCCGACAAATAGGGTTTTCTTCAGTATAATAATCAAAATTACTATATAGTAAATTACTGACTATTTGGACGACAGCAACTTTATTGTCTGCATCAACAGCAACTATTTTACTTGGCTTCGCCTCGTGCGATAGTTGCTGTCTTGGGGGAAAATAAACTTGCTTTCATCCGCATAGCCAGAAAATAGGTATATTTAATGTCCAATGCACCTTTATTTCGAGTTATATAACCTCCCATTTGTAACCTGCAATTTCACTGTGTAAAAGTCAACACAACAGTCATAGCCGCAAGTTTTACAATTTACTTTTCATGTACTTAACATTAGGGGCCGTCATATTGCATACTAATTCCAACAAGGAAGATCCTCTAATTAACTAGAAAACTGACCAGTCAGGAGGGCCCCGCTATGACAATTAATATAGAGAAGTGAAAAAAACTTTGAATTCCATCCTCTTTATATTAACGATGATGAAAAATAAATGCCTGGCATAAGATGTAAAGAACTGCAATATATATAAGGTGGTAAAAACAAATATGAAAATTATAAGTAACGACTGTATTTTTAAAATTTCAAGATAATTCCTGAATGTCCAAAAATTCTAAATAGTAACCCTTTATCTGCATAAAACAGGGATAACCTCATGTCTTATAAAAAAAACTAAATTAAATGTGTATTTAACAAAAATTTAAACAGGTGTTTTATAAAATGCAGGCCTTCAGTGAATGCAAATACATTGTATCACCCAGGGTTGACCTCAACTTCAAAACAAACATTAGTTGCAGACAAAGGTGTTCATTAATCTTCATACGACAAATAGAGATAAGCCTCTAAATTTTCTGCAGCAGGCAAGATAATTAATCCCAGGGGATTAATTGTTCTGCTCTCTCATCCTTTTCTTCTAAATTTACAATAAGATTTTTTTTTCAGAAATGATAGAATGGGGTTATTATCTGATTACCTGTTAAAATTAAGAGCATAAAAAAATAAAATTAATAATTAAAAAATAAAATAGTGAAAAAGGATATCTTAATATATATCTTGATATTAGAATTCAATAAAATTATCATAAATCACTGTGTACGGTATTTTAACCAAAATAAAGTATGAATATTATATACCTGGTATTTTAAATCCATATTTCCAAGAATGTACACAATACTTCACATCATTCAAAATTGACCGTAACTTCAAAACAAAGTTCATTTGCAGACACAGGCAGAGCAGTAATTAATCTCAATGTGACAGATAAAGATGAAGCTTAGGATTTTCCCAAAGGACAAATATTGCACAGCCTTCCAAGTATACAATGGTAACATTCTCAGCAGTTATCTCTCTTTGCCCATTCATTATTATGCATAGTTAAGGAATCTACCCCACCACCCCAGCTACAAACCAGAAGACATAGAGAACCAAACTTAGCATCAAAATATGTATTTTTGCCTACTGAACAACCATACTAAATTTGAACTTGATTGGGCAACCATGAAAAAAGTTATTAGAAAAAAACAGAAAACTTGTGGACGGAAGAGTGACAGACGGACAGACAGAAAGACGGACGGACAGAGTGAATACTATAGGGCACCCGCAAATCCTTGCGGGGCCCTAATGATAATCATTAAAATTTATTTCATGAATCTTAACAACACTCACAAGCCTTCAAGTACATTATCTCTTAATTTTACAAAAATATTAATCAATGGGTACCAAAAATGCCCCTTGCTACCTTAGACTAAGTACACTAACATTTAACATTTTTAACAAATGTATGTCCTAGAATAAGAAAACTAGTGCAATTCTGAGAAAAAGTATACCATATATTGCCAATTTCATTGAGTTTAATGCTAATATGGCCATTTACGTGAACACACCATTTTCCTCTATTTAACACAGATTCACATGTTTCTCTTTAGTAAAGCATCTTTACTTGATCTTTATAGGTCAGTTGTTGTACGACATCCTTTAATAAGAACTTTATTATGCCCCCCTTCGAAGAAGGGAGGACATTTTGCTTTGCTGCTGTCTGTCGGTCGGTCGGTCCACCAACAGTTTCCGTTCATTTTCTTCGCTGAGGATGAACATATTGAAATGAAATTTTGTATACAGGTTGATCATGATGATATCTAGGTCAAGTGTGATATTGGGTACGATCGAGCAATTTTCGACAGAGTTATGGCCCTTGGAGGTAGAAAAATTCTAGTTTTTTGCAGTTTCCGCTCATTTTCTTCGCAGAGGATGAACATATTGAAATTTAATTTGGTATACAGGTTTATCATGATAATATCTAGGTCAAGTTTGAGATTGGATACGATCGAGCAATTTTCGACAGAGTTATGGCTCTTGGACATAGACAAATTCCAGTTATTTGAAGTTGACGTTCATTACCTTTGTGAATGTTTCCAAGGGAGGGGGGCATAAGTGTTTCACAAACATCACTTGTTCTTTACTACATACATCTACATGATATTTTCATGATAAAAACATATCACTGAAAAATGCCCTTACATGTATACGCTCCCACTATATTTTGATGTTCATAAAAAATAATGGTTTGAAATGTTTCACCTAATTTTATGAAACTTGTGGCAATTTGAGTCATTTCCCACACATTTTTGATAACAAGTATCAATGATACTAAAATTTGATCTTTTTTGTTAATTGAATGATTTGTAGCATTTTATTAACAAATAGACATGCTGTCCTGCATGTGATTTCTCGTTTTCATGAAAAAGAGTAAGCCAACCATCATATTTAGTAAATGTCTAAACCATCCTGGTTTCTAGTCTCCTTTTTAACCATGCTATAACAGTAAGACATAAAAGTTAAACATTTGCCTTAAATTAAAATAAAATTCAATCACAAGCGGGTAGCTGGAGACGGAGGAGAATTGCATGCAAAATGTTAAAATTTGACATGTTTTTCCTACTTTTGTTATGAATATATACCTTGAAAGGATAAAATTAAAAAATCCAAGAGGCCCAAAAAATAAACAAGAGACTATATAAAAATATATTACTAAAGTTTAACACGTTTGTGGTGTTTATTGCTAGTAGTGTACAACCATGTAAATGCAACCATCCTCCATTGATACACCACAGAGCGTGCATAGGGATAGGAATAAAGGAAAGATTAATTCAAAGTGGTTTTCAACGTGTTAAATATTTGGTTTCCTCTTATATGTATAAGAATAATTTTCACAAACCTGTGTCACAAGAAGAAGCTTCGGTTCATAATCTAATGTTGCTGGAGTTGAATCATCTGATGAATTTGATTCCATGAATAAAGGTAGAGTTTCAAAACGAACAGTTGCTTCTTCATTTATTTCTTTCCCTCCGATCATTATGCCTCGGCGATACATGTTACCAGGCCTTAAAAGAGCAGGAAAAGACTTTAGCAGACATTCATTAGGTCAGGAAAAGTATAACGTTTGAAAGTTTAGCTTCAAAGTCATTAATTACCGTCAAATGCGTCTCAGAATATCACATGAATAGTACAAAAACACAATGAATCTCTGCCATTCAGTCAATTGAAAGGTGTCTGAATGGCATAGCTGTGCCTTTCAGTCACATTTTCAGACCATTCAGTTATCATTCAGTTGACTAAATGGCAGAGCTTCATCCTATGACAAGTCTTTCACACACAAACACACGCGCGCGCGCACGCACGCACGGTGAAACATTAGGTGCTTTTAACATGTTGAGACACAAGTTCTCGAGTACAGTGCCTCCCCAACGATGGTATAACCAGATCGCTTTAAAAACCTATATATTTTACATTTATAAATATGTCAATATAATTAATATATTTTTTAAATATTAGATTGCATGAAAACAGAAATGTGACTGCAGAGAGTTGTCCAGTCCATGGCACCAACCAGACATTCAATGCGTGTCAGCAATTTCGCAGAAGGCCGCTACAAGAAAGGAAGGATTTCATCAGAGAAAATGGCCTCTGTTTCAAGTCTTGCGGACCCAGGAAACATATACAAACGAACTGTAAAGTGACTGTGAAATGTGAAATTTGTAGCTACAAAGCACCCATCAGCACTTCACCAGGACTCAAGGATGTCTCCATCCGTGAAAGCTAACGAGGGCGAGAACTCTACTCAAGGTGTGAATGTTATGAGCAGATAAACCAAAATTTGCAACACTCGTTGAATCACATCAAAATCATGTGCCAAAATAATATTAGTGAGAGTGTACCCTCAAGGAAGAAAAAAAATTGTCGAGAGAACTCTCTTGCATAATAGAAGAACAGAGTAACAGATCTCTGGCAGTCTCACAGTTCTTCAACGCCCTCAGAGAATGTGGAAGTGAGATTGAATATTTTTTGTCCTCTTGCGCTGGTAGATTCAACACAGATGGACACAGAGCTCCTGGATACATGGTTGAATCAATCGATGGTCTTGTGCTTTGCAGTATAGTATTCCTCAGTCACTATCACTGATAATATCCGTGGGTTGCCTCTGGACTGCATGTCGCCTCGGCTAGCACATGTCCTACGTCTTCACTCGCTGGCTGCATGCGATAGAATCCTCTTTCGTGCAGATTCCCGCATGTTGGCGTCACGGGCTAATAGATAGCCCGTACGGGGAACGAGTCTACAAACACTACACTCCCCTCCGTTTTCCTTGAGGGGAGTAGGTCCACGTCTAGTACCAACGGGACCACCGAATAACAAGTGGCGTGGAAACGCCACACCAGCAACAGCTGGAATAACGTTCAGGGAATCCAGTCCCATATGCGGTAACACCAATCCCAAACAGCCGGGCTACTTAGTCACTAGAGCAGGGCCCGTCCAAATGACAAGGGCCTCCACACACAAAAAGGATAATCCAGGGACAGTCCAAGTCATTCTTTGAGGTTACCGATCCAGTCTGGGAAGGGCAGCTCTACTGCGTCTGATCAACGAGGCATGACCTGCACAATCCAGATGGCGACGACGGCATCTCCCGTGCGTCCGTCACCCTAGTTTGGACACCTGAATGGAGATACTCCAAGTTTGGTGCAGCTCCTATAGGCTGTCCTCTGTGACTCCCAAGCAAAGGAGTTCCTAGTTGCAGGAACATGGATATCCTCCACTGCTGTCTCAAGACTGCTTCCTGGTATGTTAAGCTTGGCTGTACTGGCAGTCCGAGCTGCCATGACAAACGGATCATTCGAGACGGTTTAAAATCATCCGGTTTAAATTTAAGTTTCTATTGTTTGTTTCCGCTCAGTATATCTGCACAACGTGACGTTTACAGTTGGCGTGTTTTGTCCCCTCATGGAGTAAGTTCTGTTGCCATGTCTACTTTTTGTGTATGAAACGACCGACGACTTTTTAAATATTCAGACCCTGAAACGTACTTCCACACCAAAGATCGTGTGACTTTCGTACGAGACACATTTCATGTAAACCGTTTAGCGATTCGTGTAAACCGTTTAGCGTTTTTAAACCAATAAAACTACTTATGTGAGAAGAAAAGAACAAATCCCGCCGAATACTGAAAATCGATTTAAGTTTGTAATAATAGGGATTTTAATTTTAGTATTGATTATTGAGTTACGGTAACTTTTTCTTGGATTTTTTTTTTATTTACGGCATTGAATCATGGATATTTCTTTTGTACAATAAATAGACATATATTTAGTAGTATTTTTGTTGATTCTGTAAATAAATATTTTTGCTGTCAAAATTAGTTTCAATTTAATTTAAATAATCAATTTAATACTTGTGTAAAGGGTGTTTAGAAAGTTCGTTCCGTGATTTACTTTAGCCTAGATTCATTATTAAACAACTCGTTTGTAAGTTTTTTTATTTTTAATAACCAGATAGACCACCTTTGTTTTTCAGTACATTTTTAATTATGTTTGGCATTGAATGAATTAAAGAAATCAATTATTTCTGAGGTATCTCCCTCCATGCTCGTTGACGACGGCGGCGTAATTGGTCCATTGATGTCGGGAGAGGATCCTTGTATGCTTCACTGTCCAGAATAATCCAGAGATTTTCTATGCAGTTTAGATCTGGGGAATTGCCCGGCCATTCTTTTTTCGAAATAAAGTTTGGTAAATTATCTTTACACCAATTCGGTGTTACTAGGGCAGTGTGAGGTTTTGCACCATCTTGAACAAACGTAGCGTGTCCTGGAGTTTGAACCAACTTTCGTTCATTATTCCTGCCAGTGTTTTTTTGTCGATTCAGTGCAGGTTTAAGTTCTTTTTGAAGAATTTTATCCACATAATATTTTGCATTTATAGTTTTGCCGGATGGAACAATGTATAGCTTTGACAAACCGTTAACTCCCATTGCACCCCAGATCATGACTTTGGCGCTTGACTTGACGCAGCTGACGTCGGGTACCTCATCCGACTGGGACCCCCACACAACATCATCTTGTCGGTTCGGAACATGAAACAGATATTTTGAAGATTCGTCACTTAAGATGTAGTTCTCCCAGTCTTCAGCTGTCAAGTGCTTGTGATCACGAGCAAATTTGAATCTTTTTTGTCGTTGTGTTTTCGTCAGAAGCTGATTTCTGTTCGTTTAAATGCCTTTCATTTTTTTTTACTTTCCGTACATAATTATACACAGTCACAACTCTCACATTAAAGCCCGAGTTCTTAAATTCCTTGCTGCATTTTCTTGTTGATTTTCCTCTTTTGTATTTTATGTTCTCGACTTTCCTTTTTACTACGCCTACTACCACCTGAGGATGCCTCCACACAGGTTTAAGATTTTCTGGCCAGTTTTTGAAAAGAAGATTTTTATAGATTTACTCTATACAGTCATAAGTAAAACTCCATTCCCGCATTGTGGCCCCACCCTACCCCTTGGGACCATGATTTGAACAAACTTGCATCAACACTACCTGAGGATGCTTCCATAACAGTTACAGCTTTTCTGGCCTTATACTTTTTGAGAAGAAGGTATTTAAAAAATACCACCAATTTTTCTATAATTTTATATTATCTCCCCTTGAAAAAAAAGGCGTGGCCCTTCATTTGAACAAACTTGAATCACCTTCACCCAGTGATGCTTTGTGCCAAGTTTGCTTGAAATATGCCCAGTGGTTCTGGAGAAGAAGATGAAAATGTAAAAAGTTTACAACGACAACGCCAACGACGAGAGACAACGGACACATTTTGATTAGAAAAGCTCACTTGAGCTATCAGCTCAGGTAAACAGATCTGAATAACCCCGCCTTAAATGGCTAACTTGACAACCATCTCAGTGTATCCAAAAAAATTGCGACGACGAGAAAAAAGGCATACTGTTAAGATTGACAGATTTGGCTGTGAGAGAAAAAAGAGACAGACTGGCAAGTGTACGAACAAACGAAGACCATGTTAATTGATGAAATAGGAATTAAAGCCGAATTAAACTTAAGTTTCCATCATGAACATGCATGAAGTTGTAGGGTTTTTAGCTCACCTGAGCTGAAAGCTCAACTGAGCTATTCTGATCACATTTTGTCCGTCGTCCGTCTGTCCGTCCGTCCGTCTGTCCGTCTGTAAACTTTTTACATTTTGAACTTCTTCTCTAAAACTGCTTATCCAATTTCAACCAAATTTGACACAAAGCATCCTTATGGGAGGGCGAATATAAATTGCAAAAATTAAAGTCCGATTTGTATTCAAAGCGGAGAAAACCTTGAAACTGTAGAAAAAGGGGGGGTGCATTTTTAAAAATCTTTTTCCAAGAACTACCGAGGCAAATTCAACGTAGTTTAGCATAAATTATCCTTATGGGAAGGAAAATATAAATTGCAAAAATCAAGGGGTAATTTTGCTTCAAATCGAAGTTATTACGAAAATAATAATAAAGGAAAGGCGTGTTTCAATCGGGCTCGGCATCCGGTAAAATGGGTAGGCAAGACTTGGCCTGGGCAAAACAAAAGATTGGCAGTTATTAATCTGCCAATCTCATTAAAATTTCAGGATATTTGATGGACTAGTATATTTGTATTCGCTGTAGATATTGCTGCAAAATAATGCGTATTTGGAATTGACGATTGCCGATCTGCCCCGGCATTTATTTTGCCACGGCCCGGGTTTGGATACCCATTTTACCAAGACTCGTATTCCATACTTCTAAAACGAGGTTCTTTGTTTAAAGCAGCCATGACATTATACGAAAAAGGGTCGATCTGACTATTATGAATTTGCTTGTTGTGCAACAGTTCGCGTATGAAGGGAAGTTTTGAAACATGAAAAATATATTGGTGCCGATTTTGTGAAGTAAATTGAGGCTAAATATTTCAATGCGTTGACAGTTTTCACACATGACGTTGGTGTTAGCTTGTTCTGATTTTCGTTTCGTTTTCATTATTTATGCTTTGTAACCTGGAAACTATCGTCTGTATTTCGTGATTTTTACGTATCAAATCAATCAGAGACTTCGGTAAATCAAACAGTTACGTTAACTGTTTACCTGCGCAAATTAAGCAAACTCTGATGTAGGGGTACTGAAATACAATTCATTCTATCGGTAATTCGGCATTATCTTTTGCGTAATGGTAGATTAATGCAATAGGTTTTGTTGAGATGCTCGGCATTTCCTCTAGTTTATTCAGTTTAAATAGAGTTTGATATCGCTTACGGAAATATGTAGGTATATCCATGTATATATATATATATGATTCATTTCGAAAAAATAAATCGTGTTCTTTATTTGTTTTACATAAAGTGCATGTTGTTTACAATTTCTATTTACTAACCATATTTGAGTGTTAAGCTTCGAATAATAAACAAGATACAGAGATTTGCTCACAATTCTATGTTTGTACACAGATCTTAAAAGCTAAAGATTAAAAAAGTATAAAAAATTGTCAATATTTATTACGAAAATTTTCAAAATCTGTTCTTCCAGAAACCCACTTATTGAATTGTAAACTTAACCTTTTTAGCTCACCTGAGGATGGGGCAACAATTGGGGGGGGGGGGGTCGAGTTTAACAAATGAATATATAGAGTAACTCTTTAGAAATCTTCTTCTCAGAAACTAATCGGCCAGGAAAGCTGAAACTTGTGTGGAAGCATCCTCAGGTAGTGTAGATTCAAAGATGTGAAAATCATGACCCCTGGGGGTAGGGTGGGGCCACAATGGAGGGTCGAAGTTTAACATATGAATATAAAAAGTAATTCTTTAAAAATCTTCTTCTCAGAAACTAATCGGCCAGGAAAGCTGACACTTGTGTGGATGCATCCTTAGGTAGTGAAGAATCAAATTTGTGAAAATCATGACCCCCGAGGGTAAGGTGGGGCCACAATAGGGGATCGACGTTTTACATAGGAATATAAAAAGTAATTCTTTAAAAATCTTCTTCTCAGAAACTAATCAGACAGGAAAGCTGACACTTGTGTGGACGCATCCTCAGGTAGTGTAAATTTTAAAGTTGTGAAAATCATGACCCACGGGGGTAGGGTGGGGCAACAATGGGGGATCGAAGTTTAACATAGGAATATATACAGTAAATCTTTAAAAATCTTCTACTCAGAAACTAATTCGCCGGCAAAGCTGGAACTTGTGTGGAAGCATCCTCAGGTAGTGTAGATTCAAAGTTGTGAAAATCTTGACCCACGGGGGTAGGGTGGGGCAACAATGGAGGATCGAAGTTTAACATATGATTATATACAGTAAATCTTTAAAAATCTTCTTCTCAGAAACTAATTAGCCAGGAAAGCTAAAACTTGTGTGGAAGCATCCTCAGGTAGTGTAGATTCAAATTTGTGAAAATCATGACCCCTTGGGGTAGGTTTGGGCCACAATGGGAGGTCGATGTTTTACTTAGGAATAAACAGAGTTATTCTTTAAAAATCTTCTTCTCAGAAACTAATCAGCCAGGAAAGCTGAAACTTGTGTGAAAGCATCCTCAGGTAGTGTAGATTCAAAGTTGTGAAAATAATGATCCCCAGGGGTAGGTTGGGGCCACAAATGGGGGGGGGGTCAAAGTTTAACAAAGGAATATATAGGGTAAATCTTTAAAAATCTTCTCAGAAACTAATCAGCCAGATGATTCTTAATGAGTGTTAAGACTTTGGCCCCAGGACAATTCTTTGGCCTCACGAGAAGGTTCAGAGTTTGATGTACGTTTATATCCCATATAAAAACTATTGTTAGGGATCTTTTTTAGATCTCAAATACTCAACATATGATATGACTATAAAATCATCCTGTTAGAAAAGGGACTAATGATTATAAACATAAGAATATCCAGGGGAAAATGGATTTTAATTATACAGGATTTACATGAATTATTGTACATTGTCCAGATAGTTTGTATTATGACTCCATTGAGCTGATTTTATCATACCGCTTGTTCCTCAGGTGAGCGATGTGGCCCATGGGCCTCTTGTTGCTAGTTAGGTTGGTGCCACATGTGTTCCATGTATTTGATTGTGGCACTTATGCGGCGTTTTTCCTTTGATGACTGGTGTACAATAATTTCCAATACTTGTCCTTCACCCGATTAGGCGTGGCTTATCACCGTACAATAACTTTAGAATTTACAAGGTATTGTACTGTATGAAATAAGGCAAGGTGATAATACCGTACAATAATTTTGAATTAATGTACAGTGAAAAAAGCAAACTTCCGCAAAACTTATGCTTTAATCAATTTCATAACAACTCTAAACTCAAATTCTTCTCCATAAACACCTGAACAGCTGCTGAACGTCCTTGTGTAATTTATAACACAGACAACATAAAATCCAAAAAAAAAAAAATATACGTTTCTTGTATTTTAACAACCTGTCTGGCTACTAACTATACTTTAAAACTGAAACGTAATGTTGCAGTTTTTAAATTTTCCAAACGGGAATTTAGGACTCTTGCTCATGGGCTCCTCTTCACTATGGACAGTTGCAGATGTTTCCGGAAAAACGGAACACTCGGAGATATTAGGAGCAGGAGTATTCAACGCAATCGAGTTATCGGTACACTCTTTGGGCGATGTGGTCGGCATTTTTGATACGTTTTCGTCTTCACCCAAAAAGTTCAAATCCAGTTTAAATTCACCATGATCCAATCCTGTTTCGAACTGTGCAAGCGTCTGCGTAACGCTCATGTTCAGTAATCCGTTGAAAGCTTCCATTTTGTCACATACTTGAGATCATGTCAAGTCGTCGATCTCTTCAATTTTGAATTCATCCTAAAGAAAATCTACGTCCATCTTTCAAAGAGGCCCGAACTGAAATGCCGCGCGATAAATGCAGCTCGTGAAAGTAGGCGTGCCACAAATCATTTGCTAATTTGCCAATCGTCATACAATAATTGCTGTATCTTACGGGCACTCGTCACGCCTCCGTTTCATTTCTAGATACAGCAATTATTGTATGATTATTAGTCAAACAAATATAACATAAAGAATAAACAAGGGCACCGCAAAGCGTAGCATCCCCTTGCGATATGACTTGTAGGGGAAAATGTATTATTTAGGAAAATACATGTAAATTTTCAGATCAAATTTTTTCACATAAAAAAAATGACACAAGTATATCTAAAAACCACTTTGAATTCATAATATCTATTTTATCTTAATTCCCGAGCTATGTGGTGTATAAATTGGGGGTAGATGGGGGGGGGGGGGGGGGGGTGTTACATGTACGTGGTTGCACAGTTTTCGTATTCCTAGCAGAAACTCAACAAATGTACACATATGCTTTAAAGTTAACTAATTTTGATTCATTATTTTTATTGAAGCATGCATTAACGGTCCGTACACTTTGAAACGAAGCTGAAGATCTAGCGATCTGTAGTCTGCTCTGATGGACAATTCTAGTTTCTTGTGGTATGTCAGCCCATAGTAGATATGCAGCTATTATTATTATTAAACAATTTTCGCGTGATAAATGTGCAATATCTGTCAAAGTCTCCTCTGAATTTTGGACTAGTTCTATTGTAAGTAATACGGGAAAATGTGTACGAAAGTCGACTGCTTGTTTCGATGTTAATCGGATGACTTTAATTTCTTGCCCGCTTCAACTTTTACCTACGGGCAATCTTCTAACCTCCCAATACTACAAAACGTTTGTTCTTTTACATTTAATAGATTAAAATCCTACAAATATCAAGTTGTTGATTTGAACTGCATACGGTAGCGATTTACCATGTTTACTTCAAGTCGAACATAAAATTACCGGAAATGTCTATTGTCAAGTCGTACATAAAACTCATATTTTAACTTCGCTGTTTTACGATAATTTGAAAAGTATTGAATCAATTGACTTGAAAATTAATAGGGGTTGTCCTTTTACCTTGCCAAAGAAGTGTACAAAGTTTAATGAATATTCATTGGAGGTTTTTTTTGTAATTTTGCTAAAGAGCTGACAATGGACATACACACATACACACACGCACAGCAGCGAAGCTATAGTATCCCCCTTGCAACAAGTTGCGCGATGGGATAATAAACACTCCGAGTACATGCATCCTTCAGGAAGAGGGGGTTTTTACTCAGTTTACCGTGTCGTTGATGCTTAAATCGTGCCCATCATTATTACAGGTAATTAGCACAGGAATAGCAAAGCTTCGAGTATCATCTGATATAAGAATTATCTAATTTAAGACATGAAAAACGTTATTCTTATTTGTAAACAAACTGTTCTTCCATCGTGTTTTCAATACTTGGTTTTCCCGTACTCATGTGCAGTTGCGTTACAAAAGGAACACATAGTTTAAGACAGAACATGTTAAATGGGCCTCGAGTTTGTAGAACATCTAATAAAAAGAAGCATGATATATATAATTTTACTCAAAATCATGTTAATTTTTTTTACTCCAAATACGTCATACATGTAAATACCTTTAAATTTTACAAAAAATTTAAAACAAAAACATGTTTTTCTTGTAAACTTCTTGAAAGGTCAAAATATCACAATATTGACGTCACACTCATCACTTAATGCACTAATGATTTGACGGTTGAATTGTACAACGGGTATTTTACAGTTTTCAATGATAGGCTTTTTTAAAAATGTAATGTAAGTGATAACGTTACCAAACAAGTTCACATCCAAATGAACTTTTTAAATAAAGTTGTTGTTTATTTTTTTTTATTAAGTTTTAGATATTCGGAAATGAACTTACTCAGGATAGAGACAGACGATTCTTGAAAATGCATCAAACAGCTTTGTATAAACACCTGCTCCGGGTTTTCCAGATCTATGAAGGATCACCCATAATCCTTTAAAAAATTCTTTCAAATTCGTCTTCCACCTGTAAAATACAAGAAACGTACTGGTGCGTGGTCACGATTTTTAAAATTTATATTTATATATATATATATATATATATATAGATATAGATATATATATATATATATATATATATATATATATATAAATATATTTTATTCTTTACAATGTTTCAATAAAGCTCCTTTCACAATTGGCGCACGAACAGAAGCGATAAAATATTCGTGCGACCAAATAAAATCGATATTGTTCGTAAACCGTTGCCAAAATAATCGCATATGAAGAATTACTTGTACACAACTCGCACGATTCTAAGTGACCGTGTGTGTGATGAAAACGCATTGAATCTTGCGATTTATCTTGATTCCTGATCCGACTACTGCGCAATGAAAGCGAGTGTCGTAGGATTATGCGACAGGATCGCACGAATGACCAGCTGATCGGACGATGGAACATGCGCCAATGTGATAGGACGTGCTGGGTTTGTCCGATCATGCGTTTCATCCTACGAATTCTCGTGCAAGTCCGAGGGGTTATATACATGTCTCGTCCGTTTTCTACGCTTTTCAGCAGAAAAAGCTGTAAAGATGATACCGTCCAAAAAGATAAAAAAGGAACAACGAAAATCAAGGTCAATTGCGGCTTGAAACATTTATCTTTATACAGTGTATACTAGAATTATTCGCCCCCGTTTTTTCCAGCTCATTTCGCTGCTTTTTTAATGTCATTTAATAGATTAGGACTTGGCGAATCTTATATTATCTTTTTACCACGACAAAATTGAAAGTGGAAGTGCAAATGTTACGGGGCGACAATAACCTTGTATCTTAAATATACTAGTGGCAAAGGATAAAAACTGAAACGGATAAATCTTGCAATGATCGTAAAACGTTGCAAGAGTAGATGAGGCATGCTGAGCAACAGTCCAAGGTCGCACAGCAGATGTCTAAAAAAATGCAATTTATCTTACGATCCTAAAAGAGTTGTGCATCGTTCTTGCAAGTACACAAAACGTTTTAAATCGTTCGTAGAAATGTTTGTGCGTTGCATTGTAGAAATTTACATCGCATTTGGTCGCGTCTGATTAGTAGCATGTCCAGTAATTTAAGGAGACTTGATGCAACCACAACAATAGTCCCATTGGCCACATCACTCACCTGAACGGTTCCTTGTAACATTCTATATCGTAGCATATGATATTTTTATTTTAAACTTTGAAGTTTATGTTGGCTTTAACAATTTAGAATTTACACTATTTGAGGATCCTTTCACAGAAGTCTCACAAACTGTAGCATTATAGTTCTCGAGAAAAACTGTTTCAAAATGTTTCCATGTATATTTCTATGTTAAACTTTGAACCCAATTTTGGCCCCAGTATTAGTCCAGTGATCACATCCTTATTAATTTAGAATATACATCATTTAAAGATGCTTGCATAGTAATCTCACAAGTTAAAGCATTGTAGTTCTTGAGAATAAGAATTTTAAACATTTTCAATATAAACTTCTACGTTAAACTTTTAACCCATCTCGGGTCCCCAGTATCAGTCCAGGGGGCACTATTTAAAAACTATCGATTCTACATTATCCATGGTTGTATGCATAGTAATCTCACAAATTGTAGCATTGTAGGTCTCGAGAAAATATTTATTAACATGTTACCTATATATCTTTATATTAAACTTTGACCCCTCTTCGGACCCCAGTATTAGTCCGGGGGTTACAATTTTACTAATTAAGAATCTACATAAAACAAGGATGCTTGCATAGTAATTCCACAAACTGTAACATTGCAGTTCTCGAGAAAAACATTTAAAAAAAAATCCTATATATTTTTTAAAATGTTAAATTTTAAACACCTCTTGGCGCCTCAGTTTTAAGGAGGTGATTGCAAGGGTCCTTGAAAAAATTCTATCCAATTAATTTTCTCGTTTTTTATATATATTATACCTTATATGAGTAGTTACATTTTGAGAAAATTTCAACTATAATTATCGTTGATTTAAGGGCGGTATGGTTGCCATAGCAACCACATTTTTTCCAGTATTTTATTTTAATTGGGTTTTGATTAAATACGCCAAGTAAAAAAATTATGAATTACAAAAACAAGCAATAACCATCAATTATTTTTTAATACCATTCATAGTAGATAGAAATATAACTTTCATTAAAAATTAATCATACAAATTACAATGCCACTGCCTTGTATAATATGAACTCATCATAATTTGAACACAGTTGCATAGTCTGGAAGCATGTTTTTGATCCTCAAAAATTTAATAACCAATCAAACTTCTTAATTTTAATAAATGTTATAAAACATATCTGTAGTAACATAAATACAAAATATCAAATGGGGTCTTCGAGTTACTTTTTACACTACGTCACAATACTCCCCCCCCCCCCCCCCCCCCCCCCATTTTCAGACTTTTTAATGCATTTTGCTCATGAACCAATACATGATGTTGACAATCAAAAAAAATGATTCAATAAATTTATGTTATAATAAACTCTTAATTCATCAAATTTCACAAGATTTTTGGCGAGTTTGCTTTAACTTTTATGACCACAGAGTTGATTTATAACATTAGACACGACTCATATCCTTTCCATAAAATACATATAATAAATCATTGGTCTGACATTACTGGATGTCTAGTCAGAGAGACTGTATAATTGTTTGGTTATGTTTTTCTTCAAATGATTTTTATCACATCTTTTTTCCAAACTCTGGAATTCTGCTTTCAGTCGTGCTGCAGTAGTGGAGTCATTGTCTGCACGTATGGCACCGATCTCAAACCCATCGTCCTTAAGCCTTCCCAACATACTTGCTGCCATGTCCGACTCCATTGCCTTACTTGAACCTATTGTAAAAAAAAAGTCAGTCCTGTGTTACTCACTGAACGCTAATTAAAAAGAAATAAAATCCTTAGTTCAGGTATATACCCAAGCTAGCCTGTTTAGAGGCAATTAAATTACATTGAATATCTCGAGTAAATTTAACACCTAAAAATCATGCAATTGTAGAAAAAGTTATTTTGACCGTAGAGTTTAAAATCTATACTGTAAACCATTGCATGAAAGACTTTGTATTCCTATATACATATGCAAAATTGTAAATCATACATACATACTTGAATTTGTATAATATTAATAAGATTTAAAAATCTAGAATTAAAACACAAATCAAGTATATCCTATATATTGATATGAACATGCAATATTTTAAATTAAAAATAATAAATATTTAGCCTACTAATCTTCCCAATTACTGTTGCAGACATGAGGTGGAACTGTCTCTCTTCTCGAAAAATGATGAGTACAAATGCTGCATAACCGGGTTCGATAATCAAAGTCTATCACTTATCTGTATTTGGTTGAATTATGCTACTATAGCCTGTAAAATGATAAAAAGATAATTTAAAAACTAAACCAAAATTCATAAACAGCTATATACTTGTTAAGGTCTTCCGTTTCCAACGGAAGACCTTGTACTGATTCTGTTGGAAATTCTTCATTATTATTTTTGTTCTTCTTTTTCTTCTAGACTTTTCTTTAAACTGTAATATCTCGCTTGTTTGTCATTAGATTTTATTCAAATTTTAAGGGTTTATTGAAAATGACAATAGCTTACTATAGCACAAAATATTGTGAAATCGCTTTTTCCGGTTTTGAGTTATTCCCCTTTGAATATTTTTTTAGTGGGTCTCGTGTACCTGCAAAGGCTCTGAGTTTATCCGTAGCAAGTAGTTTTAATTTACAAATCTTTAATGTAGACATCTTGAACGTTGTCCTCCTAGTTTTACATATTTGATTAACCCATGTTTACTTCTTAAAAAATTACATCGAAATTTATGTTTCAAAAAATGTTAAATTTTGCTTATATCTTTGCTCAATAACTTTTAAGTTGTAAATTTTTTCTAGTCACATATAGAACAAAAGTTACGCAGAATATTAAGAACTTTCATTTGATACCTTTGAGGGGTCTAGATCCCTTAAAAGTCTTTGCTTCATAACTCCAAAACGGTATATTTTTCGATATGGGCGTTGCTGCAAAAAAAGTTGTTTGTGACTTTAATGATCTCATAAAACTGTTTTTGTGTTCGGGTATTGCATAATATGAGGGTAAAAAGTAATACGTGTTGACCAGTACTCGCGGCAATTTGGCCAAGTTAACGAAACTCTCCCTCGCCCGCGGCCGAGAAAATCGGTCACCATGGTCGCGGCTGGGCTACCTAGCGGTCAGCGGTTATTTAATACACGAGAGTTGCGTCTCTCAAATATGAGTTTATTTAGACGCAGACTCAAGAATTGTTTTAGTTTTGATTACACATAAAAGTTTATGGACTAAACGATTAGGTGTCAATTAAGAAATTAGAAGTTAATTTATAAAAGCAATGTCATTCACAATCAAAAGCATTATCAGACATAGATCAATTGTGGGTTTCAAGTTTAAAATAAAGACCTTCTATTTGATAGAATATGGTCATTATACTACAAACTTTTCAAATCTTCCTGGGTTCTGAGCTATGCGTGTCTGTGCTTTGTACCTTTACGTAATCTATTCTTCGTCCACGGCCGAGGAGATCAGACACGGCTGCACTTCCTAGCGGTAAGCGGTTATCTAATACAGAAGTTTCGCACACCGCGACGCACACTTAGATGAATATGAACGTGTTTGAGTTTATATAGCCATATATACAAGAACTGTTTTAAATTTATGTTATAAACGTTTGTCCATCTTGTATTTACTTTATTAAAAATTTGAGTGTAAGTGAATACTAATGAACGATATTACTTCAAATCGGAAACATCGTCAGACATAAATTAATGGTTGGCTTGTATATCTAAAAAAATTTAACCCCCCCCCCCCCCCAAATATTAAATGATGATCATCCCTCGCACATGGCCGAGGAGATCCAGCGCGAGTGGACAAGTGATCCGCGGTCGGCTCATGTTCTTCTACATGTACCTTATCACGCGTTCATGTTTCATATTTTGCACGGACAGAACTATATTTTTTTATGTTTTCAACTATTATATAGGTTTAAGATGAAAAGATAAATTTATTTTACTTAGCTTGTACAATTGATTAAGCATTGATTTAATTATACGATAGCGTACAAGGTAGTTTAAAAATCAAATCAAATTATAATCAAAGTTTTTTGATGGTTATTTTAAAGAATATTCACATGAGTTTTAAACAACTTAAGATTAGGTTCTATCGGTCACATATTAATCACTCTGTAATTTTTTAAATGGTTGTTCGTTTCAGTGTGGAAGCGAACTCATTGCTGCGCCCCGCCCCTCCTCCCGCCCCGCTGACAAGTGCTCGCGCTGGATTTTTTTTAATTGGCGAAAAGATAACCAGATCCGTCGAAAATCATTTTTGGTGACTTCTTATGTGTAACATTTTCTCCTCAACGTGTTTCATTTTCCCACCCGTTTGTTTATTCGGTCAGTCTGTGTTAATTCAATCGCCACGTGCGACCGAAAGTCTTGTGTCGCTTCTCAGAACATATGTAATTGAGTAATAGTTGGAAGGGTGCTTTTATAAACAATAATACTATTATTCGAAGTCAATCATCTTCACATTGAAGATGTGAAATGGTAACCTGAGAATGTGGCTAATATATTAACCTGTTAAACACGCTAAACTTCTATAGTTATGAACAGAATAATTCATAATGTATTATAATTAAAAGTTTGAAGTCAAAGGAAATTTTGTTCTTGGGAAATACGACTACATTATGCAATGCAGTCGATCGCCATAGAAATCATCAAAGTACTGCAAGTGTCGACAGATTTCTTATTTCTTTGAAAGACCATGATAATTCACTTGACTTGCAGACTATAATATAGCGACATATCTGCCTCCCAAAAACATATGCGCTTCTCAAAGTTACACTTAAGTGAGATAGATGTGCGTTGTAATGCAACTTAACTACAGCTCGTGGAATACTAATTTTAGCTGAACAATGAATACCCAATATATTAAAATACAAGATAAATAGTTTCCAGAACTATAATACTATGCATGTGTATATGAAGGTTGCACCCTGATTTGTATGGCTGTAGGTGGGGAGGTAAAGGTGTATCGATGTACATACGATGTATGACTGCACATACGGATTCCGGACCGTGGGTACAGACGATACCCATGATAGTCTTTTAATACATCACTGCGCAGTTTGATATAGAAACTGACCAGTTTCATAACTTCTTCGAGTTTCCCTAACACAGACTGTCTTATTCCTTCCCAGAATTCCAATTAACGAAAGCGCAATTGAAGTTTTTTTCAATTTAATTAGTCAACCCACTGACATAAAAATAAGGATTTTGCATATTATTACATTGTCGAGAGAAGTAATATTCATTTCTGTAAATAAAGTTATTTAATTCACGTTACATAGCGGTGTCTCTATGGAATAGCATCATCTGGTGTAAAATTTAGATGCTCGCTTTTGCATAAATTCTCCCGCTGATCTTTTTTTGTAGCTGATTATTATATTATTTTGAATGTCCAAGTCTTCTCGTATCATTAAATAATATCAGACGACACACATTTCCCTGTAGAAAAGTTCAGAGAAGCCATCAATTTTGACTAATTACTAAATTTTGTCAGCACGTAACAATTCTAAACTTGCACATAGTCTTCAAAAATTTAGAAAGATTTGTTTTGTAGGTGGGTTCGGTTTTTAAAAATAAATAAATCCTGATATGAATCATGAGTGCATACTGTTTATAACAATGCTTGCTACCCTTTGAAAATTTAACTCGCCATCAAACGTCTCATTTTTAAAGAATTTTTTAAACGATTACACAGACTGTGTTCGACAAATAGTTTTCCTAAAACATTTTCTTCCTTTCTTTTTCAAAACACGTTTTATATACACGCTTTCAATCACAACACGTTTTTATAACAAAAGCAGAACTGAAAGTTTAGTCAATATAATCGTTTGACACCATATCACATATATTTTCAACCCGCAGCAACAACGGAAGACCTACTCGTGGCTTTGCCACGAGCTCTGCTCTAGTTTTCATATATAATTTGGTTGGAGAGAGAGAGAGAGAGAGAGAGAGAGGGGGTGTGTTCTATACCACTGGGGCCCGTTTCACTAAAAGGCGTACGCCCGGCGTAACCGAACGCCTGTCGTAAGTCCGGACTAAGTCAAATATTTGGACTAAGGTCCGTTTCACTAAAAGGCGTAACTTTGCGCCCGCCTTAAGCTAAGACAAAAATCTTCGCCTAGCCAAGGGTAGTCGTAACTTGTGGCGTAAACATGAAATGATTGCTAATTCTGATGCTGAGAATATCGGTGCTTACCGTAATATTAAATTGTACAATTTGTCATGTAAATTTTTAAAATTTCATATGAAATTAAGAAAATAGAGAGTTTTGATAGGTGGTACCAATTCTCGAATAGAAACTTTCTTACCATGTTTATGCACATTCTTTATATTTGCACTTGCCGTTTACATGTTAAAATGACATATTTAGACAATCGATATATAGTTGTCATTCGATTATTTTTATTCAATAATTTGATTTACGTTTCATATATTTTAGTAAATTGGGCAATGAATAATGCAGAACTATATGCATTATGCATATGTAGTACATGTACAAAGGTATATTTGTCTAGCATTTCACCCCCCCACCCCCCAACTTCCACGCAAAATATGTGTGAGCGGGATTTTTTTAATTTAAAACTCACTAAGTGAATTATTAACTTTTTTATTTTCCTCTTTTTTTATTTAATTTTTGGCGAGTAAAAGTTGTTAGCTTAGGTAGTGTAACTAAGGTTAATCACAAAAGTATTTTCAGTATTGTTAAAATGTAAATACCAAAATATGATGAAAGCTCCAACTACATGTATGTTTTAGAGTCGTTAAAAGTTCCTAATTTTTTGGAATTCATCAATTATTTCCAAGGTCATTTTTGCTCCACATTTTACATTGATACAAATTTTAATATGAAAGTAATCAATATATTTATCCCAGCCTCTTCGGGTTTTTTTGGCATGAAATATTAAAATTTCGCTATTTTTAGTATCTGTTGTATGGTTGTTCGATGCTTGCTTAATATTGTTCAATCCATGATTAAATAGCTCATTACTGCATTAATTTGCTATATTTTCTATTTTTAAACAAATTCACTGATTTTCTTTCAATGATATTATAGCAAGAGGAAACCAGAAAATTTAATTAAAAAATATTTATACTCAGGCCATAAATGACGCATGATCAAAATAGAAATTCCAAGGGTGTTCGAAACATGGTTAACTTTTCGGAGATATCGATAACAAAATAGTTTTGTTGAGTAAATAATTTTGAATGAACATATCCTATATGCTTCATCAAATATATCTTTCAAACTAGAGACGTGCTCGTTGCAAAGCAACGAATATGTCTTCCGTTGCAGCTTCCTGTCGGAAAAGGATTGTCAATCAGTCTGATTAAAAGCACCCTCTTCTCCTTACAGGGTCTGACAGGTATTGATAGGGGGTCATCTTCACCCGACCTAAAATTCTGACCAATCAGGGCTTTAGAAAATGTATTGGAATTTTTTAAATGGAGACAGGCAAATTATTTTAATCCTGCATTCTATGTAACCCCCAGACTGAGTATTGAAGAGTTGCACCTCTCATTAACAGATAAAGTCATGTATTTGGTAAATGAGATATATATTTAGTTTGTGTGCAAATAAAGAGGTCATATGAAGATGAATTGTTATCGATACCTATCAGACCCTGATGAGTGTAAGCAGAAGGGTGGTAATTTTAATCAGACAGGATTGTCAATATGATAAAGTAAGTTCAGAAAATCAAAAATAAACAATGACGGCTTCTCCAACCTGAGGGTTCGCTGTACGAGAGGTGCTCAGTGGGAGGGACAACTCTCCGTAAAATAAAGGGCTATGCAAGCACTCAGCATCGTTTTTGCTTCGGGGAACAAATTTATCTGAAATGTAAATAATCTTCAAAATCTAATCCGTGGTAGTGTTAGGGAAGGTTGGGGGGGGGGGGGGAGTTGTGAGGCAGCTATGACTTATTTTGTTTAATATAGTTTGTTTTCAATTTGCCATACAAATTTATATTGCCTTCTACTAAAATGTGTGTTGGGGGAGGGGGGAACAATGCCCCAAAATTCAATCTCCTTTATTAAGTTAATTTAAGGTGAATTTTGGTTGCCAGAAAGGGGGAGAGTGCTCTGAGTGGACTAACTGGCGGTTCTGTGAGCAACTTCACAAATAATTCCTCCCCTCCCCACTAAGAAAAACAAAATCATAACTAAAGTATTTATCTATTAAAAAGTAATGGATGCTTCTTTTCTTATAGTGACACTGAACTTGCACAGATGATCAAAGTTCAAGTCGGGACATATTTAAGTACATGTCAGAAGCAATGTTTGTGTCAAATTTTAGCTTCTAATCATTTCCATGTATATTACATGTAGATATGACAGACAAGAAAGAAGCATTTATTTTTCAAACGACCTTAAAATTGCACAACTGACCCTGGGTCAATTTCAGGACACATCCTCAAGTCATCAGCAATCTTTAAATGAAAAAGCAATAGCCAATGTTTCTCCTTAAAAACAGTATAAAGCAGACAAAACTTATGAAATTTTTTCCAATGTCCTTGAACTTCACAAAATAGCCTTGAAACAAAATCATAACACACACTTAGGTCATACGCAAACTTTGTGTAAAGTAAGATCTTTCAATGTTTGGAGGGCGCCTTGTTTAGAACGCTACATTACAGAAATAATAAGTTCACTTAAGGTCTACTCCGTGCCCTGGCGCCGGAAATCGGTGTCACTAGTGCTTAATTTGGCGCTGGAAGCCTCAGGGGAATACCCGTCCCACGAGGAATCCGGGCTCACCTAATGATCACAAGTCAACACTAAGGTCATAAGCAATCTTTGTGTGAATACGAACTTTCAATGTTTGGAGGGCGTCTTGTTTAGAACGCTACATTACAGAAATAATTTGTTCACTGGAGGTCTACTCCGCGCCCTGCCGCCGGAAATCGGTCTCACTAGTGCCTAATTTGGCGCAGGAATCCTCAAGGGATTACCCTTCCCCCGAGGAATCCGGGCTCACCTAATGAGCACAAGTCCTAGGTTGGGCGCAGGGCGCCTTGTTTAGAACGCTACATTACACAAATAATTTGTTCACTTAAGGTCTACTCCGCGCCCTGGCGCCGGAAATCGTTGTCACAAGTGCCTAATTTGGCGCCGGAATCCTCGAGCGTACACCCGTCCCCGAGGAATCCGGGCTCACCTTATGAGCACAAGTCCTAGTTTGGGTTCAAGGCGGCCTAATAATTTTAGTTGTTTAACATCGGGATCGGAAAACGCTTGAAAAATAGTCGATAATTTTAACTAATTTTTTTTTTTTTTTTTTTTTTTTTTTTTTTTTTTTTAATAATGATTTTATTTGAAATTACATACAAATTGCTTGAGGTAATACCTCCGCAGAGGCCCTCTTTGTATACCTTACCTGGGGTGCCAGGGGCCCCCTGGATCGGTAACTATGTAGCAAAAAAAAAAAATGAGGATACCTTATACATTTATATTTTTACAAAGTAAAGTTAATAAAGTGAAGTAATATAATTACAATCATAGTCGCTCATACACATATCTAACTTAATAGTGCGAATTTATCATTTTTTTTTTCCTTATGTAAAGATTTATCGAAAAAACACTATATATATATATATATATATATGAAAACAATTCTAAGTCATAATTTAAATACAATTTACGAATAAACATGTAATAGGAATTGACAATTGTGAATATAGAGAATATAAAATGCGGCACTATGCGGTAGGACTTGCTTCTACAGTCACAGTTCTTTTTGTCCTATACCGCATAAAAGTACGAGAGCCAGGTCGCCCTCTAGTTCATTATATTCTATTACTAATAATACAACATTATTGTTATTACTATTTCATATTTTACAATTTACAGCATTTCAGAAAGAGTTCTAAGTATACAGTAATCAAAATTGACAGTTTGTGCTTGCTGATTTACAAGGAAAAAGCTTGCAAGCGATGACCTTAAAAATAAAATTAGGCCTTCATTTGTGACATTGTCTTCTATCAGTTTACATTTCATTTTGTATTTAAAAATTTTACATGCAATGAAGGATATTACATTGTTTAAAACTACATTGCTTTGGTTTCCGTTATAAATGAAACCCAAAACAAGATGTTTCCAAGCAATATTAATTTTAAGTATAGCAGAAACCTTTTTCCAGATGTTTTTTACAAGTATACAGTCGAAAACCATATGTTTTGTATTTTCAATTTCTCGACAATACGTACAAAATTTATCAATATTTTTATTCCATTTGCTAAGGTATAGATTATTTGGCAACAGATTGTGCAATAATTTAAAATTAAATTCAGCAATGCTTTTATCATTAATTTTTACAATTTTTTCATCATATATTTTTCGCCAACACAATGAGTTTATGTCGCTAAATTCATTTTTCCATTTACTCTCCATGATAGGTTTTTTGGATTTGTCATCAAGTAGTATTTTATAGAAGAAGCCAGATTTCGTTTTACCGATATCTTTTATTTCTCCTTGTAATTTAAAATGAAATTCATTTTTGATATTTATATATCTCCTCCTGCTTGTATCATTATGTATTTTAGAGTGAAAAATGTTTTTTAGTGTTAGATATTCACAAAGATAATTTCTTTTCGATTTTAATATAGTAGCTATTTCATTGAGCGATTTAAAACCATTATCATTCACAAGGTCTTTCACATAATGAAAGCCGCTTTCGAACCAGTTCTGAAAATATAAAACTTTTCCCTTGTATTTAAAGTTTACGTTAAACCAAATATTCTGCCGTAATATTTCTTCCACAGTATCAATGCTTTTTGGAGTTTTGCATTCATTAAATGCAGTAAATACCTCTTTGTAGAATTGTGGAAGTCCTTTCAGACTATTAAAATCAGAAGTGTTTGTTACATTTGATTCTAGAATATATTCGATTTTCATCTTATGATTTGCTAAACATGCATTTAAAAATTTACTTAAATTACTCTTATTTTGTGTAAGTTTTGAAATCCAAGCTGCTTTAGTAGCTTTAATTTTGATTTCTGGGTCAATTATTCCTATACCCCCCTCTTTTATCTCACGAATTAATGTGTGCCTTTTGATGCGTTCACGATTGCCCCATAAAAAAGAAAAAATTAGTTTATTTAATTTTTTAAAGTAATCATTTCCCGGATTTTCTAAAACCGTTGCAGTGAAAATGATTTTTGATAGAATAATCGAGTTTACAATTTGACATTTACCGAAGATAGTAAGCTTTCGACATCTCCACGAATCCAGTATCTTTTCAAATTCCTTTAATTTACATATCCAATTTTTTTCGTTACATATATTTTTGTTTAGTCCAACATATATACCTAAGCATTTTAAAGTATCTTTATTTATTCTTACTTGATATACGTGTGTTTGGCGATCTAATCTTTCTCTAAGAGGTCCTAAAATGATGCATTCCGTTTTAGTCATATTTAAATTTGTGCCTGACATTTTGCCAAATTTTTTTAAAATGTTTAGCGCATTTTCCAATGAAAATTGATCTTCCAATGTAAATGTACTATCATCAGCATGTTGTATACATTTAATTTCTTTTTCTAACGAACTAATTTTGAACCCTTTTATATCTCCACAATTCTGTATTTTTAGATTCAATATTTCCATTACGAATAAAAATAATAAGGCTGATACTGGACAACCCTGTCTTATTCCACGTTCCATTCTACATTTCCGTGACAGCCAGCCATTATTTTTTACATAAAAACATGGGTTTTTATAAAGTATTTGTATCCATTTTATAAAGTTCGGCCCGAAATTGAATTTTTGTAGTGTTTTAAATAGGAAGTTCCATTCAACCGAATCGAAGGCTTTTTGAAAATCAGCGAAAAGTAATATGCCATCTTTGTTATTATTTTCACAGTACTCTAGAATATCTAATATAAGTCTAGAATTATTACCTATAAATCTACCTTTGATATACCCTGTTTGGTTTTCATTTATTATATTATCCATTACTTTTTGTAGTCTTTTAGCAAAGACACAAGCTATGATCTTGTAATCTATATTAGTTAAACTGATCGGTCTGTAGTTTTCTATTTTTTCTAGAGAACCCTTTTTATATATAAGTGATAAAATTGAGCATTTTTGTGTTGTGGAAAGTTCACATTCTTCGAAAGAATGCTTCAGAGCATTGTAAAAATATGTTTTTAAGTGTTTCCAAAACATTTTATAAAATTCTACTGGTATACCGTCATTGCCTGGAGATTTATTTTGTTTCATATTGTAAACTGCCTCGGCACATTCTTTTAAAGTGGGAAAAATTTCAATTATTTCTTTTTCTTTATCTGATATTTTGTTTTCAGGATTTATTTCACTTAAGTAGTTTTCAATATGCGCATCTGAGACGCGTCTGCTCGAATAGAGATCATCATAAAATATGTATAGTTGTTTCAAGATTTCATCCGTTGTAGTGTATATATGTCCATTATTATCTACCTTATTGATTACATTATGAGATTGGTGTTTATTTTCAAGCCTAAGAAAGTAGGACGTATTTCTTTCCCCTTCATCGATCCACTTTGCTCTCGATCTGATCTGTGCGCCTTTCGCTTTATGTTTGTATAATTCGTCTAACTCGTTTTCTAATTCTCTCTTCTTTTTGACATTAATTTGTGCATAATCAGAACTTTCAATTTTTTCAATTTCCTTTTCAATCGATTGAATTTTATTTCTTATTGTTTTACCTTTTTGTTTACAAAAATTTATACTTAAATTTCTTATCTGTATCTTAATTAAATCCCATTTGATATGCGGATTGATCTCATTTTCTATTTCATCTGGTAGGTTGTTTAAAAAGTCATTCATTGTTTTAACATAATTTGCATCGTGTAAAACAGATACATTTAATTTCCAAAAGCCTTTTCCTCTTGTGTTACCCGATATTCTAAACTTAAAAACTATTGACAGGTGATCACTCAGTCTGCAATCATTCACATTGGGAGCTTTGCGTAAAAATATGTTCTCTGGAGTATAACAAAAGTGTTCGCTCGCTATTACATAATCTATTCGACTTTTTGGTGTCCCATTGCCATCACACCACGTTAGACCTTTTTTGTCGGATTTTAATTCCGACCACATATCATATAAATCAAATCTCTGTATTATTTCCCTGACTATTTTCCCACTTTTATCTTTTTCATTTTGTACGCTACAGTTAAAGTCACCAACAAATATTAAATTTTCTTCATTCATTGCATATAGTGATATCCATTTAGCAACCTTTTTAAAGAAGTTAATTCTTAGATTTTCTAAGTTTGGGGCGTATACATTTACTAAAGTAATAATATTGTTGTCATGTTCAATATTCATTAATAAAATTCGACTATCGGCAGATTTATGTAAATTTAGAGTTTTAAAGGCAAAATTTTTGTGAAAAAATATTGACACACCTTTACTATGTGAAGATTCAGAAAAATTATGAACAGCAGAACCATGCCATCTTAAATCATAAATACTCTGTTTTTTATCAACAAAATGCGTTTCTTGTAAGAAAATTATATCACATTTTTGACTGTTTAACCAATCATATAGAATAACCCTTTTATCATAACTATTTAACCCTCTACAGTTCAGAGATGAAAACTTAATACAAGCCATAGTCTACATGTTTATTTGCTGGATTTACTTGATTTTTTAACATACCCATCCAGGTCTTTCTGGTTGGCTTTGCTGGCGTTGTTAACTGTGGTTTTCCTGTTCCGGGAACTTGTACGCTGTGAGCTTGCATGAAAGGATTCTGCAACACGTTGCAGCAGCTTGCCCATAACATTTTGCCCTGGCCACGCTTTCGGATTTGTGTGCACGGTTTGCGTCGAGTTTAGACCAGTTCCCCAAAACTGGTCATATACTGAGTGCGCAAACACTTTTTCATCTGTAAACACTTGCGTAATTTTCTTTTTCATTTCAGATATTTGTTTCACTTTTTCTATCACAATTTCTTCCATAACCTTAGGCGCGTCCTGATGCCAGGAAGTGGATGGTAGGACGGAGTTTCCGATTTGTTTACATTCCAACGCAGATTTAGCTGCTCGAATCCTCTCCGCCGCCAAAAGGTCTCCCGCTCGAACAGCCTTCGTAAGCTGAAAAGCTTGTTCAGCTGATTCAAAAGATTCGCCAAAGACCATAAGCTCACATGGGAAGAAATTTGAAAGCACATTTTCTTTACCATCAAAAGCTTCAACTTCATTAGAGTTATCTTCGATGTATTGCGGACATAGATTGGAGCCGGGCTTATGTCCAGTTTCCTTACAAGCGGAACAACGCGGAATATTCTGGCATAGCCTGAAAGAGTGCCCAGTTTCCCAGCAGTTGGTACAGGTACTAGGTGGTTTTTCGACATTTTGTCCGCGATGGAAGATCTTACATTTGAGACCTGCGCAGTAACTGAATCGAGGCAAGGCCTTGTTTTGTTCAAGTGGTTCTATATACAGAAATCTGTTGCCATTTAATACTTTGGTCATTTTATTGGATGTAGGATTTCTAATTTTTTCGTATTTGATCTCGCTCTTAGGATGTACTCCTAGTTTTTTAAGCATGTCATGTATGGCCGAATCGTCCACAGAGAGTGGAACGCCGCATATAGTTACTTTAAGGACCGGATCTTCTGGGTCAGTAAGGCCTGCTGAGTATGGATTGGAGTCGTATACTCGTACGTGCTGATTGTTTAAGTCAAATCCTTCAATAATGAGTTTATCTCTGCTTTGTTTCTCGTCCAGATAGATTCGCCAGAGGTCACGGTCAAGCTGGACGCATTTGACCGTGTCCCCGACAGCAAGAGTTATAGCATCTAATAAATCAAAATTTGTAATTCTTTTACTACTGTCTTTGGGCAACTCACTGTCTTTTAGAAAGACTGGTTTCGACATTTTATCCATGTCACAGTGAGAGAGTAATATCGATATATATTACAGTTGCAAGTTCAAGTTTGTTATAGTAATTGCAAGGGGTAGTGAGTAGATACTCACCGAGTTGTTCGTATGAATACGTAAACAAATCCCTCACAAAACACAAAGTTGCAATTTGAAATTCTCATAAATAATGCACATCACAATAATTCACACTATATACACCTTCCGTGAATTTTTTTGTTAGTGCGTTGGAGTTAGTGCTGGCTAGCTTGACTCTGGTAGTGAACTATCATGGTACATGTATTTCAAAGAAACAAGAAATCTGTTGACACTTGCAGTACTTTAATGATTTCTATGGCGACCGACTGCGTTGCATAATGTAGTCGTATTTCATAACTTCTTAATCAGAGACAAATTTTCCTTTGACTTAAAACTTTTAAGTATAATATATTATTCCATTCATATCTGTAGAAGTTTAGCGTGTTCAACATTGATTTATTAGCAACATTATCCGATTACGATTTCGCCCCTACATGTATAATGTGAAGATGATTGACTTCGAATAATAGCCTTGTTGTTTAACAATTGACCACTGTAGTGAAAGCACACTTGGATACTCAATAATATTCGATAACCTTCGAAACATTGTTACTCAATTACATAACAATTGATGATCTGCAGCCATAAACAGAACCCGGCTGGGGCTATAGATGTTCTCAGCTGTGTGCGCTGAAGCAACACAAGATTTTCGGTCGCCCGCTGCGATTGAATTAACACAGACTGACCGAATAAACAAACGGATGGGAAAGTGAAAATGTTACACATGAGAAGAAGTCGCCATAAAATGATTTTCGTCAAATCTGATTATCTTTTTTGCCAATTAAAAAAATCCGAATGCCTCAATTTAGGACGTCCTTTTATCGTGCCAGCACCTACCGCAAACATGAAACATGGAACTTTGATTATAATAAACTACATTGTGCGCAATCGTATTAATCATTGCTAAATCAACTGTACATGTAAAATAAATTTATCTTTTCATCTTAAACCAATATCATAGTTGAAATCATAATAAAAGAAAATAGTTGTGTTCGTACAAAAGTCTGAAACATGCACGCGTGATAAGGTACATGCAGAAGAACACAAACCTGTCCACTCGCACGGGATCTCCTCGGCCATGTGCGAGGGATGATCATCATTTAAAAGTTTTAATATTTGTGGGTTGTTTGTTGATTTAAAACAATATTTGTACAGATTTAAAAACATTTTAGACCTACAAACCAACCATTAATTTAAGTCTGACGAAGTTTCCGATTTGTAGTAATATCGCCTTTATAAATTTTCAGAACGTCTTCTTAATTTACACTCTAATGTTTAATGAAATAAAAACAAGATAGACAAACTCTTATAATATGAAGAAATTAAACCAGATCTTGTATTTTATTTACGGGTATATAAACTAAAACAATTCTAGAGTTCGCGGCTAAATAAACTCACATATGAGAGACGCTACTCTCGTGTATTAGATAACCGCTGACCGCTAGTTAGCCCCGTCGCGACCATGGTGACCGATTTTCTAGGCCGCGGGTGAAGGATAGCTTAAGTAACGGTACACACACGGCTCTGATTCAAGGTAGATTTTATAAAAACTCAAATGTAATACATAAATTTATTTTAAATCCGTACTTTGTGTTTTACTACAAAGGAAGAAGAATTTTTTTCCGATTCTCGTTTTAGGGATTGTGCACTATAAGAACTTAACTAAACTGACATAAACTCCTAAAATAAAAAATCTATTCTAAAAATAAATTTCCTGTATAAACCAGCATACTTTCTGTGGAAACTTTATGCCAGTTGCACGCACATAGACTTTCGATAACTTGCCATATTAAACGAGGTAGATGTTAACATGTAAAGCTTTTTACATTCATACAACACAATTCACCAACAAAATAACATTGTAACGACCTTTATGAGATCCCAACAAACAACTTTTCCAGCGACAGCCATATCGAAATCCTAACCGTTTTTGAGTTATTAAGCAACAACTTTCAAGCGCTATTGGCCCTTAATTTAAGAAGCCAGCCCTTTTTATTGGTGTCAAATGAAAGCCCTTAACATTCTGCACAACTTGTATTCTACATGTCTTAACAAAATATTTTTTGTTTAAAAGATACAAAGAAAAATATGTTTTAATTTTCGCACTTTTTGGAATCCTATTTTTTGACCACCTACCTTTTTCTAAAAAAAAAACGTAATCCAAAAACAAAAATCGATGTGCACAACTTCAATGTCTCTGTTATTCAAATTCGCTGGATTCCCATTCCCTGCTATCATAGTCTCGGAGCCTTTGTCTGGAAAGCAAAGGGCCTAAAAAATTATAAAAGGGGAATAACTCGTTAACGGAAGAGGAATTTTGAAGTTTATGAAATGTTATAGATAGTGTTTTGTAATGTCTATAAGCCCTGAAAATGTGAGCAAAAACCGTTTAGAAATGAGCAAGATATTAAGCCTCAAAGTTCGCGTCTAGGAAGAAAAAAAAAGAAAAATAAGAACTAGAGCTAAGCTCGTTGCAAAGCAACGAGTGGGTCTTCCGTTAGTGTCGAGAGTAAAGCTAGAAGGTCCTGTAAGAAGGAGAGTTCTGAAACCAACTACAAGGGAACATTTAAAAAAAATATTTTAAAAATATAGAATAATTCTTAGTACGACTTAACTATATCTGAATGATTTCAAGAACGAATTAACAAAATCTTTTACAATTTCTAGAACGACTTAATTTAAAAAATCCCGAATGTGTTCAAGAACGAATTAACAATTTCCGAATTATATTAGTTACGAGTTAATTTTACTTTGAACATAACACTATTTTCTTAACCAAGAACGTGGAATCAAAATTTCCGGAAAACTCAATTTTTAAATCCCAATATTTTTGTTATGCATCGTCCGATTTTAAAACGGATTTCAGTTTTAAATTGAGCTTCTTTGTTGATTTATGATTAATATCAAATTATGGGTCAGAAAAAAGTTATCATTAAAAGACTTAAGAGTAAAAATCAGCAAGCATCGAGCATTTTGTGAAAAATATGGAAAGTGACATAAAAACAATAATGATAAAAACACATATAAAGATAATCAGACTGAAGATTGTATTAAAAATATTTGGGTAATTTTTTTTTATTCGTGCTGTTACTATGGAAACCACGTGCTTTTAGACTGACTGATTTGTACTTCATTTTAACATGAAAATTTTTGTATATACAAATACAATATTATGTTAAATCATCTTAAAACTCTATCAATAATTTTTTATACTACAAAACACTTTGCTGTAATTTAAACATCATTAAGAATTTACATTTACTTCATCCTTTGATATTTATACCCGTTTTATCTTGTTAATTTTGCATGCAAACACCAGTCAATTCAGTGCACTTTTATAAAATTCTACAACCATGTCAAGGTTAACTAACACTACATATTTATATTATGACATTTGTTCTAGAAGAATCAATTAAAAAATCTTTAGGCAAGTCACCCGTTTATAAATAAATACTGATTTTATACACCTTGAAACGTGCAAGTTTTACTCTAATTACCTCCCTTTGATATGACTCTCTTACGAAAGGAGGTAAAAACGGTATTTTGTTTACATTGATTACATCCAATATTTCTACGGAGCTGAAGTGAGACGACTATGGATTTTAGTTTCTGGATTATAGAAGTGTTTATTTAGTTCATTATCATGGTAAGTGACAACTTTTACTGGTTTCTTATTTTCTACTGGCAAACATTTCTTTAACGGGAGAAATAGTGGATGCAGTAGATCTTCGTGAAAATTCGGATTAACATGTCAATGCACACAACATTATAAATAAAAGTTTAAACATGACAAAGACAATGTATACGTGATTGCTTATTGTACATAGTTTTTGTGCATCAAGGACAATAAACTTTTAATGAAAAACGTATTAACATACATGTATAGACTATATGGTAGCTACATGTATACAAATCCATGTTTAAATGTATCTTGTGTGAATAATTGATCAGTCTTCTTCTTATTCTATATGTTGGTAATTAATGTTGTATTCACATAAAATCAACTATTTGTACCATATTGCTAGAAAAAGTCAAGATTTTACACATATATTAAATGACTTATAACAGTAAAATATTTTACTGTATGAGTTTTCAAGACAGTTTAATTAAATAGGGGATGGAAAGGTGTATGCGTTATAACGGGTTCTTTGTTTTATTACAGATAACTTAGTGAGTTGTAAACAGAAAATGTGTCACATGCAAGCCAAATGAATCAACTTAAATGAGGATGGACAAATCTACCATGTCTACACAAAAATTAAAATATTCATACCAGACAGATGACAGAGACAATGCTTGAAATATTTAAATTTCGCAAAAGAAGAGGGTGAAAGTGCAATTGAAAAAAAAACCAGACCAACAAATACTATAGTTGACAAGGGATGATTTTCTTTAGCAGAATTTCTTTCATCCTTGAAGATAAACAGCTATGTTAACCACTTTGTTCCACAGAAAAGAAGAGCTGGCTTTCAACTAAAACTGAAAATCTTATCAAATAGAATTCAAAATTATATATAATTATATATAGGGATATTTGGGTTAAATACAATGGTACAAACAAGTATTTTCTGAACTATTTCAAACCAAATGTGTGCCTGACTTAAACTCTGTCTATTTTTGAAAATAAGATGTGTTCATATGTCAATGCTGATGCATAATGATTTATTACCATTTGATCATTTGAGTTGTTGAATTATTTTCAGTGAAAATTATTACAATTGATGATGGTAAAAATTAAAGTTGATATTCATAAGATTGTTTTATTTGTGTTTACTTTACACTGTTAAATAAAGAATAAAACCCATGTTAGATAGAGCATTCAGCAAGTTCTGCAGTAAAAGCAGTAATACAGGTTTATGTCAAGCTATTTGAACTGACCTGATGACATTGACAAAACCAAGACTAAATAGGAAATAAATTCATGCATAAGAATATAAACCAACAATTCACATATTGATATTAAGGCTACTGTACTATCTATATCAGCTGACTGTCAAAATATTTCTCTGAATTTTTGCAGACCAATTCAATTTTATGTAAAATAATTGATTATTAGATTTTGAAGAAAAAATATTTCCCCATCTTAATGACAAAAAGTTTAATTACTGATCGAGTAGGGAGATGGACAGAACACTTTTTAAAAGTGGCTTAGTAGATCAATTCTCAAAGTAAGCATATACATATATTGTTGAGACAATTTTTCTTATGTGAAAATCCTGCATGCATGGGTGCTGGGAGGGGGCGGATATGACCAATTTAACTGAAATAATTATTGTCATTTATTTGTTATAGTTACATCCAAATATGATTCGGGCTGATATCAGTGAAAGAAAGAAACTATTGGTGACTGTGTTCAACTATAAAATAATATGATAATCAGATGAACATCTAAATTGGATATTTCGCCTTCTGAGGAATAAGTTACCTCCTTGATTTCTTTTTCTGACCTTCACTTTTTAAAAAACATCTCTGCACATACTTTTTCATGCAGCAATGTTTTTTCTTAAATATACATATTGAAAAATGAATTATGATGGACTTCCACCCCCTCCCCCCCCCCAATAATCTTATTGGTGTTTGATTTTATCAGAACAACTTGAAATCTCTTAGACATGTTAGAGTAGACTGGAGATTCAGTATTACATTTAGAGATGAAGAGCATATCTTTCTTCTAAGCTGAGGTCATTTTAAATAATTACGCGCCCTTCAGAGAGCTTATAGGTGATAGACTTTTAGTGTAAACTGTTTCAAATAAAAAGAAAAAACCTAGAATATTTTTGTAAGAATTTTACATTTAAAGCCCTCTTTCTAAACATTTATATATGATATCTTATTTATGAAGTGGAAAACAAAAATATCCAGAAAACTGCATTGAAATCATAAGAAATCTAAACATTTAGAAAGCTTTTATTTCAAATCACACTTATTATTAAAAGTTGGCTAATTTTAAGTACAAAAAGGTCAGGAAAGATGCAACTTAAACAAAATATATATTATATATATATTTATTTTATATATTCATTCTGACCATCATTATAGTACTTATAAAATGAAAAACAATATTGGTATATGATGTTATTGTTCACATTTTTTGTCAAGAATATCTAAGTCAATTTTCATTATGTTGAGAATTGCACTTTAAGTACAAAAAGGTCAAATAAAATGAACTCAGAGGGTAAAACCTGACCTCCTTCCCTTGTTTTTTCTTGGTACATGATATTTTAAATGATTGTTTTGTATGCAGATTTTCACTAAATTTATGATTCAACCACATTGAGGAGTAAAATACCTCATTTATAAATGAAATAAGTATTTTACCTTATATTTGCCCTTACGTCCGTGTGTCCATGTTTTCTTATTTTAGATGAAAATGATTGATCTTTAAAATGTCATTTTAAAAAAAAACTTTATAAAATAGAAAATTTGACTTATTGTGCATCTTGAACCAGGGAATATTTTAAAAATAAGGTACAATATGATCTATTCAATTTAATAATACTTGGTTTTTATGTTACCTTTACCCCTTTGTAAAAGCTTAAAATGCAAATTTGATATATTTTTAAATCTTGTACAACTTTCTCCCCTCAAAGTTGCCTATGGATTTTATTTTGCATATTTATAGTACAGATGATCACTAACAGAAATACATAATTCATTTTTCCAGCAGTGGTTGTAGATTTTGCATATAAAGTGATAAAGATGTGCAATTTTTGAAAATTGATAAGCGTCTAAATGCATGTTCTCCTCCTGTTGTCATGGCAACAATTAAAATGAAATATTTTAAAATTTTATTTTTTCCTAAAAATGGGAAAACTCAATCTTATAATAAATACAAAAAGCAAAATACTATATAATATCATGTAAATGAATAATTTACGTAGATGTTTAGCTAAAATCATTGTTTTATTTTCAAAGATTTGTGCACCCGTAACTAAGGAAATAAATTTCCTTGGATACCAGTCCCATAGTATGACAAAAATCATTGTTTATCAGGGATTTTGTGTGAAGTAGATTAAATTCAATAATATACAAGCAGCTTTTCAAAAAATAATTTTTCCACTTTCCATGGAATGCTTGATGCTTGTTGATTTTTACTCTTAATAGCCCTTCTGGCCCCTAATTTGAGGGGTCAGCCCCTTTTTTTTTATATCAAAAAAAAGTTCTCGCTAATATAAGCAACTTTTGTTCTACATTGTTTTTCAAAATATTTCTCCTTTTTCAAATGTTAATGATCAAAGTTTTGAATTCTGGCCCCGTGAAACCCCTAATTACGTAATATATGACTTTGGTATGGTAATGTATAGATGAACAGCCGTACAATGAACATTTTTGCTTCTATAATTAATAACATATAATTGTTCAGTAAAGAGTTATTATAAGGAGATTTTAGACCCCTCTTGACCCCTGATTTGAGGGGCCAGCCCCTTTTTCTTGATATCAAATTAAAGGTCTCGCAAATAAAAACATATTTTGTTCAACAAATGTTCACGAAATGTTAACCGTTCTTAAGATATCTGTACAAATGTGTTTTAGGGGCCGGCCCTTTTTCTCCTAAATGGGGTCATAAACAAAAAAATTTTAGGTAGCATATGGTACAGAACATTATTTTGAGCAACTTTTGTTCTACAATGCTTTTCAAAATATTTCTCCTTTTCCAGATATTAATCATCAAAGTTTAGAACTTCTGGCCCCTTGAAACCCCTAATTAGTTAACATATGACTTAAGGATGGTACTGTATAGATAAACAGCTGTACAATGAACATTTTTGCTTCTATAATTTATAACAAATTATTATTCAGTAAAGCGTTATGGTAAGAATACTTTAGAGCCCTCTTGGCCCCTAATTTGAGGGGCCAGCACCTTTTTCTTGATATCAAATGAAAGCTCGTGTAAATTGGAACAACTCTTGCATTACATGTTTGAACAAAATATTTATACATCAAACGGTATAACGGAAAATGTGCAAAAATTTCGTGAACAAATTTGATGCTAATTTTCAGGTTCAGGCGAGCTTTAAGGCCTTGAACAATTTTCATAATTGAAAACATGGGTGAACATCTACAGACATTCATGTACAATCCCTGAAAATTTCAAGCTTCTATCTTGATTAGTTTCGAAGGAGATGCGTGGACAAAATGACCCTTAAAAATTTATAAAATCATCAATATCTGAAACCGGAAGTGACGTCAACAGAATATTTAACTAAAAACATTTATCCCCTCCGATGTTCTATAGGTCTTGAAAATTTAGTGCAAATCGGGCGAATAGTTTTCGAGAAATAAAGCTTTAAAGAAGGCAGAAAAAGAATGTTAAGAATAACTAGAGCAAAGCTCGTTGCAAAGCAACGAGTGGGTCTTCCGGTGGTGTCGAAAGTAAAGATAGAAGTTCCTGAAAGAAGCAGAGTTCTAAAACCAACTACAAAGAAAATAAAAAAAAAAAATTTTAAAAATCGAATAATTCTTAGTACATGTACGACTTAACAATGTCTGAATGATTTCAAGAACGAATTACCAGAAATCTTTACAATTTCTAGAACGACTTAATAAAAAAAGTCCCGAATTTCTTCAAGTACGAATTAACAATTTTTGAATTATTTTAGGTACGAGTTAATTTAACTTTTAACATAACACTATTTTCTTAACCAAGAACGTGGAATCAAAATTTCCGGAAAACTCAATTTTTAAATCCCAATATTTTTGTAATGCATCGTCCGATTTTAAAACGGATTGCTTTATGATTTATATCAAATTATTGGTCAGAAAAGAGTTATTATAAAAAGACTTAGTAGCCCTTCTGGCCCCAAATTTGAGGGTCAGCCCCTTTTTCTTGATATCAAATTAAAGGTCTCGCTAATATAAACATTTTGTTCTAAAATTGTTCACGAATGGTTAACCGTTATCGAGATATCTGAACAACTGTATTTTAGGGGCCGACCCTTTAACTCTTTACCGGGGCCACTAACAACAAAATTAATGGTATTATGTTGTTTAAAACATTATTTTGAACAACTTTTGTTCTACATTGCTTTTAAAAATATTTCTCCTTTTTCAGATATTAATAATAATTTCAAGCTTCTATCTTGATTAGTTTCGGAGGAGATGCGTGGACAAAGTGACCCTTAAAAATTTATAAAATCGTCAATATCTGAAACCGGAAGTGACGTCATAATTTAAAAATTTTATGATATGTAGCGCTGATCATGGTTTATCCGTCCTGAAAATTTTGTGCAAATCGGTTGGATAGTTTTTGAGAAATAGCGCTCTAAAAGAGTCAGAAAAAGAAAAAAAAAGAATAACTAGACACGATCTCGTTGCGAGCAACGAGGAGGTCTTCCGTGTGTTTTAGAACATAAAATACATGTACGACCTTGGTTTTGCTATTTAACGGCTAAACGTGATTTAAAATATAAGACAAAGGTTTACATTCTAAGGGCTAGATACTATTTTGTTTTAGATGTATGAGCTTTGGTTGAAAACATTTAGATCTTTAATTCGAGGGGCAGCCTCTTTTTTCCTCGTATCAAATGAAAAGTCATTTACTTTTAAAGATATTTTGTTCAACAAGTGTATAGAAATTTGTTACCATTCTTGAGATATCTCTGAAAGAGCGTTTAAGGGGCCGATCCCTTATCTCCTTATAGGGGTCGTTTAACGAAATTTTGAAGAATCCATATTGTTAAGTAGATCATTTTGAGTATCTTTTCTTCTATACTGCATTTCAAAATATTTTTCCTTTCTGAGATATCGGTGATCAAAGTTTTGAAATTTGAACCTTTAAAAACTTTAATTACGTATCACATTATAAAATCATGACACTGCTTGGATACATAACGGTAAGATAAACATATTTGCTTCTATAATCTTTCACAAAATATATCTCATTAAAGGGGCTATAGATGAAAGACTTGAGAGCCCTTTGGTCCCCTAATTTGAGGGACTAGCCCCTTTGTCTTGATATCAAATAAAAGGTCTTATAAATATAAAAAAAATTAACATTATATGTTTTAACAAAATATTATTCAGAAAAGAGATAAACAAAGAAAACCAGAAAAAATTATGATATTTGTTTAATCTCAATTTTTGGGTCCAGGCGAGCTTCGGCGCTTTTTGCGATCGAAATGGTTTTAAACCTTCATGCACAATTTCAATTTTCCGTCTACCATCACTGAAAATTTCAAGTGTATATCTGCTATAGTTTAAAAGGAGTACTGCCGACAAAATACCTCTCTGAAAATCGACAAAACGACTATATCTCAAAACCTGAAGTGACGTCATCAATAATAAAAATTTGCAATACGGTTCACATCGTCATCTATAAGATCGACAAGTTTCGTAAAAATCAATTGAGTAGTTTTCGAGATCTTGCGTGCACAAAATTTGTAAGAAAAAAAAATAATAATATAGAAGAATGGGGAAAAAAACAAAGCAATAACAATAAGGTTTTCCGTTAGAAACGAAATACCTTAATAATAAGAAAAGTGAAAAAGAAACAATAGAATAATAGAAGGGTCTTCCGCTGAAGACGGAAGACCCTAATAATTAAAGAATGTTTTTGTCTAAATCTTAATGTACGAGTGTTTTCAACTTGTACTTCAGTCTAACAACCCCTTTATTTTGAATATCTTAGTTAGAAAGTCAAAAAAAATGGAGAGAAAGAAATAGAGAGAAAGAACAAATATTGGCTCCGGCGAGATTCGAACACACAGCCTTTGCAGGTGTCATTACAGTATTTCATCGTAGACTGGTCCTCTGTCTCTATCATACGAAAAATATATCGCGCATATCAGACAGGCATTGCCAGTCTATATTTCATCATCGAAGGTTCACGTCAAAACATGGCTGACGCGAAATAATTCCCGATTTTCTCTTTGAATTTGGGGCGTTTCCGCCCGGGACAGGAGCTGAATTTTTGTATGAGATAAAAACAACGTGTAAGATGTCTCACTACTCAGGTTTGGTAACAGTGCGAGGTCATTTGAAATATTAATGCGTGTTTGTGTCTGGAGGGGGATGAAAAGGACCGAGCTTGATTTTCGTCGTAAATAAATCGAAAGTAGAATTTTGAGGTGTGGATCTCGGATTCGGTTAACGATAATTAGGGGAAGTCCTAAAACACTGATGCATTTTACACATGTATTTCAGAGTAGAGATTTTTTTGTGTGGTTTACTATTATGTTTGACTGTTTTATATCAACAGGATTGATAAAATTCTTATAAATGTATAAATAACGAAATCAGTAACACGTAAATTTATTCATAAAAAATGGATGACAGTAATTTCCACAGTTCTAACATTCAGAAGTAGTTCACACGCTATCGTAGATACAGACTAAACGGAAAACAAGAAATATACATGCAACAGGAATATTACGCGGCTGCTTACATCCCTTGCACTGTTTAAATTTTAAGTCCCCACACAGGCTATACTCTCGGCTTGATATCGGAAATTTCTTCTTAATTGTTCAACCCGCTGCAAATTTGGCAGAAAAACGGAATGAGGTCCGAGGTACATTTACACAAAATTTCATGAGGATTGAGTGAAGGGCTCGGGAGTTAGAATTTTTTTCTACAGTACATGTCAAACACGAAAATTAAAACTCAAATGCCAAAAAGATCATAACTCTGTTAATAATGAACGAATTGGTCTGGTAATTAGTACGGTAATCTAGAATGGTACTAAGTTGAAATTAAAGGTCCGAGATCAAAGATCAAGTAAAATTGGGCCAGAAAAACTAAATGATTTTATGAAGGGTGGGGGGGGGGGGGGTGGTCGGTGACTTCTATATTAAACGAAAAATACTAAATTCCCAATACAACTAGAGTTTGAGATACATGCTTGACCTTTATCTTGCTATTTACCAGCTAAACATGATTTGGAAATAGAATGAAAAATCCTTTGATTTTAAACAGACTCTTTTCTTCAATTTCTATATCCTCTTTTTCTTTTACAAATAAGTCATAAATATATTGGACTTCTCGCCCTTGTTTTGTTTTCTGATATATGTATAAGAGCTTTGATTGAAACATTTAGATCCCTCTTATCATGTAATTTGAGGGGCTAGCCCCTTTTTCTTGATATCAATGAAAGGTCCCTTAATATTAAACACATTTTGTTCAACAAGTGTTTAGAAATTTGTTACTGTTTTTGAGATATTAGGGAAAGATTGTTTTAGGGGCCGACCCTTTATCTCCTTATAAATACCATTAAACGAAACTTTGGTGGTTAAATATTATTACGAATATTATTCTGAGTATCTTCTCTTCTATAATGCATTTCAAAATATTTCTCCTTTTTAAGAAATAAATGATCAAAATGTTGGACTTCTAGCCCCTTTAAAATCCAAATTATGTAACAGATCAGAAATCTTTTAACAAAAATAGGTAGATAACTGGAAGATAAACATATTTGCTTCTATAATACATTACAAAATATTTTTCATTAAAGAGATATAGATAAAAGACTTTAGACCCATCGTGGCCCCTAATATGAGGGGTCAGCCCCTTTTGCTTGGTGTCAGTTGAAAAATCTTTTATATATTAATTTTTGATGATCTACATTTGTTAGCAAAATATTGATTAGAAGAAAGATATTCGTGATCAAATCTCAAATTTCGTAAAAATTGTCAAAAAAATTTAACATCAACATTTTCAGTTCCGGGCGAGCTTCAAGGATGATGACTTCTGGTCAAATCTAAAACAAGCAAGCAAATCCACCATAACCACTATATCTTGCATTTAAATTTCAAGTCCCTAACTATAACAGTTTTTGAGGAGATGCGTGGACAATATCATGTTTCAAAATACATGAAAAAGGGAGATAATTCAGAAACGGAAGTGAATTTTCAGACAGGAAGTATGATGCAAAGAGATATTCACCCTACCAAGAAAAAAAAAATAATATAGAAGAATGAGAACGCGTAGAAAAACAGTAAGGTCTTCCGCTGAAGACGGAAGACCTTAATAAAGAAAAAGAAACCGTAGAATAACAAGAGGGTCTTCCGTTGGAAACGGAAGACCCTAATAATAATAGAAAGAAACAGTAGAAAAACTAGACACGATCTCGTTGCGAGCAACGAGGAGGTCTTCCGTCCGATTTTTAGAAGGTGATATGACGTCCTATTACAAAACATGACTCAGTAAATAACTATATAGATAAGAGACTTTAGGCCCATCTTGATCCCAAATTAAGGGAGACAGTCCCTTTTTCTTAATATCAAATGAAAGGTCGTCTAATTTTAAACACTTTTGTTCAACAAGTGTTTAGAAATTCATTATCGTTCCTGAGATATATGTGAAAGAAAGTTTTTTGGACCGATCCCTCATCTTCTATAAGGGCCGTTTAACGACATTTTTTAAGGTTGAATATTGTTTTGTGCATCATTTTGAGCATCTTTGCTTCTATACTGCATTTCCAAAGATTTTTCCTTTCTGATATATGGGTAATTAATTTTTTCGGACATTTGACCTCTAAAAACCTCTAATTATGTTCTGCATGGTAAAATCATTGCATTACTTGGATACGTAACTATAAGATAACATATCTGCTTTTATGATCTTTCAAAAATATATCTCAGTAAAGACTTAAGAGCCTTCTGGTCCCCTACTGTGAGAGGCCAGCCCTCTTTTTTTGATATCGAATGAAAGATCAAATATCAAATGATATATGGGTGATCAAATTTTGGACGTTAGACCCCTAGAAACCTAATTACGTAACACATGTTAAAATCAATAGATTCCTTGGATATATAGCAGTTGAGATCGACTCAAAATTTGAAATTTTGTTTAACGTGATTTTGAATGACAATAGTTGTGAATGGAATTGGAGATCATTTTGGAGAGTAAAAAGGTATTAAAAATAATTCATGCACATGATTATGCATATGACTAATAAAGCGTCTTACACATGTAAATCTAAATGTTAAAGCTGCTTGGTCCGATTTTCATTAAAACAATTGTACGCTTTCAAACGATGGTTATGCTAAGTATGTGTGCAATTTAATATACGTTGCAGTAGTTTTCCCGGTCAATTAAGCCATATTTCAATGAAAAATAATGTACATGTTGATACTCGTTGGATCCGGATATTGTGTATTCCGGCATGCTGTATAATCCGGCGACATTATTCAGCCCCTTGACATTTTCCTAACATTTTTGTTTAAAAAGTGTTGTGCAATCCGGATCCTGTCTATTCTGTACACCGCCGCAATTAAAAAAAAACCCGACTGCTTATAATTAGTTAGAGTTATCTCCCGTAGTCCGGCCACTTATCGATCGATCGGCCTTCTGCGAGATACTTAATTCCAATTTTTTCTGTCGTTGCTATTGATTTAAACAACTGTGAATATAGATGCAAAGTAGCAACTTATTTCAGTTTATACCGTTAAGTCTTGTTATAAATAAATACGCATTTTTTTCCATAATTAGATTATAAGTTCACCCCATTTTTGTTTCAGGCCGTGATTCAGAAAACTGCGGGAGTAAGACTGCCGATATCGTTTGTCATCCCCTCAGTATACCTCGAAACGTTATAATTTCAAATCAGGCACCAAACCATGAGGAGAAATGGAAATATTCGGCGGATCTAAATGTTAAAATATTCTCATGATAAAATTTTGTATTTATGGCAAATGTAGATTTTAATTATTATTTTTTTCTTCTACAAAATATAATCGCACTTGTATTTTGTATCTATAACTTTTAAACTACTTTTAGTCAAATCTGTCAAATATCATGGTCGTTTCACCCTTTTGTTGCAAACCAAGCTGAAATGTTCAATCGATGCGCTGTTGAACGAAAGACTCGGCTACAGAACTTACTGCATGGGTCGTCTAAAAATATTAATTTCAATGATAAATTTAGAAACTTTTAGATTTCACAATGTGTAATTTTTGTTACGTTACAGGAACATTGTCATTTCATGTACATATAATTTGCACAAAATAACTTAAATGTTATTCATGCAACCTGTGTTTAAAATTTTAGACCGCTCTTGATAGATATATTTGAGAATTTTAGGGGTCTTCTTATCGGGGCCGTGTAACAAAATTTGAGCCATTTCCGAGAAAATGCGTGCACAAAAATCGTTAATAAAAGAAAGGAATGTCGTAAACGGAAGCTCTTAACAAGGGGACGGGTAGTGCTTTAAAATTCCTATTTACATGTTTTTAACTTACCTTGTAAAATTATCAATCATAGGCATTGGATAACTGCTATTGCTTAATTGGCAAATTTGATTTGCTTATTGACTCCATAACCTCTACAATTTCGCTTTTATAAAATACATATAGTACTTCAATCAGGTGTTGTACTTTACAGAACGGTCTTTACGCGATCGCCGAGCGCTTCTTTTAGGAAAGAACAGTCCTAATCAGACAGAAAATACATTATAAAGCATACAGACGTTTTATTAAAGTATATATAATTTATGTATTAAATATTAGACTGTGCCTGAATATGCAAAGCCCATTTGATTTGAAAATTTCCCTTATCTACTAAGAAGTATTTTTAATCATGTGATTGTCCTCTACTCGATCGTAAACTGTCCGAATCCAATCAAAACTTTTACTCATCGAATGTACATAATCTTTTTTAAAACTCGCATATTCTTTCAGAATAAAATTTCAATAACAAACAATAAAATCTAATTAATAAAAGAATAAAATCAGCAATGAATATTCTTTTTTATGAATCAGACTACCATTGAAAAAAGGTTAAACGAATAGTGTGACCCTTAGTCTTTTACGGCCTGAATATAAAAAAAATTGTTTAAAAATGGTAAGTTTTATCGTGCCCGCACCTACCGCAAGCATGTTACATTGCCTTATCTCGAACGCTTTTTAAATATATTTCAACTTTTGCTCTCTCTCTCTCTCTCTCTCTCTCTCTCTCTCTCTCTCTCTCTCTCTCTCTTAGCTCATAAAAAGATTCTGATATTTTGTTAGCCAAATGAATTATCACATATTACAGATACTTACGATGTGTGTGTTGGAATAATCATTTTGTGAATATCGCCTATATTTTGTTGAAGTAGGTAATGTAATGCATTAAATTCTCAGCAGCAAACTGTCAAAAATAGACACAGGGGAATGTATTTACGTTTCAACTAGTACGACTGTAAAACACTGTATTATATTCATTGATCGCATTTGTTTTTACTTTACGCACTTTGAATTAAATCATTGGTTTGATGCATCGTTAACCAATATAACTGAAAATAAAAATAATTTAACAAAGTATGAATGAACCTTCAATTGTGTGATAACGTATATACACGAAAAGCATGTGTCCGAGACTACAGCAAATCGGCTGTCCATTAGCGCGGCATCTCCTCGGCCCGTGCTATGTAAATGTACACCCAACGTGGTGGGTTTGACATGTTTGCAGTCTGATTACTGAATTTCATTTTCCAACAATAATACTATTTCATGACATAGACAAAATCACAAAGAACGCCTTATTCAATGACAGTCATACTAATTTTTTTTCAATTACGATACAAAAACAGCATTACTTCGTAGGTAATGGTATAATCGTTTTTCTTTTACTCTTTAATATCGTTAAAATCGGAATTCTTTGTGTTTTTGCATCCATGTGTGCATTACAACAAGGTGCAAATCTTGTGTATTGTATAACGGTAGACCACTCGCTTTTAAGTCCAGCCGCGACCTATTTCCTCGGCCGCTGGCAAGGGATCGGATACGTATAATTGTTTACATACATGCAGCTTGAAATCCAGCTAGATTTTAAATGCGACTCAAATGGATTGCATAGAAGCAATTCTTTTATCCATAATGTGTTTCCCTAGAATAGAATTAAACTGTTTACACACTTTCCGCATGTAACCTGGTACACTTTATATGGTAGTAGGTAAAAGTGTAATCTCTTTTATTTACTCACTTTATATGGTATACGTAGAAGGTAAAAGTGTAATATTTTTTATTTACTATAAAATCGGAGTTTTTGTGTTTGAAGCTACATAAATAAACACGTGTGTGCATTACAGCAAGACGCAAATCGTGTGTATTAGATAACGGCAGACCGCTCGCTAGTCCAGCCGCGACCTATTTCCTCGGCCGCGGGCAAGGGTGTTCACATACGCAGCTCCGAATCCAGCTAGATTTTAAAAGGAACTCAATGGCATTGCAAAGAATGAGTTCTTTTATCAATAATGTGTTTCACTAGAAAATAATTTAAATGTTTAAACACTTTCCGTATGTAAACTGGTGCCCTTTATGTCAGTTATACGCACAAACACCCCGTTTATTTGCCAAATAAAACACTAATACATGGTAACAAGTCTAGCTTTTTACACTCATATTACGCAATACCCGAAGAAAATATTATTGTCACGACATTAATAAGATCATAATGAACAACTTTTGCAGCGACAGCCATATCGAAATCTTAACCACGTTTGAGTTATAAAGCGATAACTTTTAAGAACTCTAGGTCCCTAACTTGAGGGGCCAGCTCCTTTTTCTTGATGTCATATGAAAGATCTTTGAAACATAAATCTTTTCTGTTCTACATGTCTTAACAAAATATTTCGGGGAAAAAAGATAAACTAAGAAAACCATGCAAAATCCCAACGCTTTTTTATCTCATTTTTTGAGCCCTACCGAACTTCGGCGCGTTTTGCGCTGAAAAATTATAAATCGCCTATTACATATCTACAATCTTTCATCTATCATTCCTGAAATTTTGAACTCAATATCTGTTTTAGTTTATGAGAACCTTCGTGGACAAGCCGACCCTCCAAAAATCATTAAATCGTTAATATCTCAAAACCGGAATCGACGTCATCATTAAAAAAGATTTGCAATAAGGTTCAGAGCAATATCTATCAGATCGGAAGGTTTCATGTAAGTCGGCCGAGTAGTTTTTGAGAAATCGCGTACACAAAATACGTAAGAAAAAAAATAATAGGGAAAAAGAAACCGAACGAAAACAATAAGGTCTTCCGTTGGAAAACGGAAGACCTTAACAAGAGGGTCTTCTGTTGGAAACGGAAGACCCTAAAAATTTAACAAGCACAATAATAGTAAGGTCTTCTGTTGGAAACGGAAGACCTTAATAAAACAGTTTAGCAAGTTTTGCTGTGTGATTTTGTCACTAAACAGGATTAATATGCCTGAATACTCTCTCTCTCTCTCTCTCTCTCTCTCTCTCTCTCTCCCTCGCGCGCGCGCGCGCGCAAACACAATTGACAAGTTTCTATCTTTTTATCTATCTAAAGAATATCTATCTATCTGCATATCTAAATATTTATCTATCTATCTTCCTTTCCACTGTTTATCATCTGTCTGCACATGTGCATAAGCCCGTTGTCAAGGACGTAAGCCTGGCCTTAACTTAATCCGATACTTGTGTTTACGGCCAGGCGTACGCCTCTAAGTGAAACGCAGTTTACGCCGGACTAAATTTTGGCGTACGCCCTAAGGCCTAACTTAAGTTTCGTCGTATCTTACGCCTTTTAGTGAAACGGGCCCCAGGTTTATAAAATTCAAAGAAAAAAGATAATGAGCACATAAATACAAAACACATAATAACATAATTTCTGTTAATTAAGTTGAATATCATATTACCTGTATTACTGTTATACTGGCATCCAGATCCACGTGTCTGTCATGCTGCGTCAAAGCTTGCTTCCATGCTGGTGCTCTTTGTGCTGTTTTTCTCTTTATCTCTCGCTCTATCACACGACTGTTTGCCTTAAAACATAAATAATATGGTTTAATTATGTCCTATAAAAAAACTGAAAATAATTTTTTTACCTGCTAGAATGCATATATTTATTAAAAAGTATTTTTTGAGTAAACAAATTTGTATGTTTATCAAACAATTAATTTAGATTTTCCATACGTACAACACTTAAAGTCGAAATATATTATTAATTTTGGCAGAATAAAGATTATAATACTCAAATGGATAGACCTAGGGCTATATGATCAGAAAAAAATGTTCACTCAAGGGGAAACCATTCAAAGTCATTATCATATAATTACCTATTAGATTCACAGCAATTGTGGTTTCATTAATATTCAAGGGTATCGATTTAAATGTTTTGTAGCTTCAGGTCTGTATCTCCTTGTCTGAAAAATTTGTATGAACGACCTCCAAGGTCAGCCATTTGATTCTTTAGACCGGGAGTACAGACCTGCAGCTACAATTTTTAATGGATAAAGTGATAATCAAAATTAATATCATGGATATACTTAACAATGAAATCCACGAAAATTGTTATTCAGCAAATTTTAATAAACCACTGTGACTGCTAGTATTTATATAATTCTAGGATTTCGCAATAAAAAAAATCCAAAATTATACAATTTAAATCAATTGTTTTTTACCTGACTTAATAGGGATGTGGACATTTCCTTTTCTCGCCTTATGATTGTTGATTGGTTTGGTGGTGGGATGTTGCATGCAGCTAAAAAATTCTGCAAGTGGGTTGGCCCCATTCCAGAGCGAATCATGGCTAAAAAAAGAAGAGCTAGTGAAATATCTCATAACTGAAATTAATCATATTTATGAGAACAAATATATGTATGAAAAATGGTCCTAAAATTAGCCTTATAGTTTATTAAGGAAGTTTAGATGAAATAACAAATATTGATATCAATGGCCTGACCCCCTTGCCAGCAAATATGTGTGCCAACTAATAAGATGCAAGATCCCCAACAGTGATGTATATATCTTTCAAACAAGTCAACTGGATTGCACACATTTATTCTGTGATATATAAATGTTATATATACCAATAAATATTATAATATATATATGAATCTTTGCTGTGTTTTATGTTTAAAAAAAAATAATTTCTCAGACCAAATGAATCTTGCTTGAATGCCAATAAAAAGGGTTCTGCAGTTTTTGTCATTTACATGTATTGCTCTAGATGGGTATAGTCCACTAATGCATTTTCTATAGGCGGTAATGTTAACGTTATGGTTCATAGCTCCGGCCCTAATTTTCGTTCATCAACGAAGGACCTCTTAAATGACAGCCCATCAAATTGTCTATTTCCTGTCAAAATTTTGTGGTTTGAAGTCAGATTCGTTTTCCAGCAAAATGCGTCTGTATTTAAAAAACTCTGTAAATGAAAGCAAAAGTTAAGAATTTCTCAGTTTTGGAAAGGGTGTACATCAAGCAATTTCAATTCTTTTCTTCAAATGATAATTTAATTGTGCCACATGTTTTTAAAATTGCAAATCCTCTTTTCTGACATGTGTCAAGCATTCTGATTTAAAATGTCCCAATATATGAATATACACTCTGCAAGTGTAGGGATTATTTTACTAAAAGGCATTATTTTGTATCCTACCGTGTCTAAAAATAGTTATAGGGATATACCCAGATTGTATATGTGCCTGCCATGAGAAGGAGGGGGTGTCATTACACAGTGATACAAAGCATGGCTAATAGAGTTTGAATTGATTGGTTGTTGTTTTTCTTATCTGTTTTACATTCATCTGTTCATGACTGAGTGATAATTCATTAACTGAAATTTGATATGTATTGTAAACATTTCAATACATCGGATTTTCATTTATAAATTTAGCAGTGTCTGACTTCGTAGGTTGCATGGTTTTACATACAGTTGAGATTGTAATTTATCGAACTTACCTATAGTGGCTTTGTTATGTCATTTACACCCTTCTCGTTTCTTTTGCCGGTGGTTACGGTGTTAATATAAAGACACTGGGGACTGGGGCACTGAATATGTAGGAAGCTTCCTAGGCCACTGATCTTTTCGTCTACGATATGAGACAGGTGAAGGGGGTGAGAACACTTAAGGCAAAACATCTGGTCAGCCATATGCTTCAGTCCAACTATCCTCCTGCCGTCCCTCCATGAAATATCACTGTCTTCTGCCACTGTCTCCACGAGCGCGATGTTCGCATCGTAATAAACATCATGGTCAGCTGTTTGTGAATAATTGTAGCAATCGTCTACTTCGCGTGAATACGAGTCTTCTGTTCCTCTGGTTTTACTCAGGTCATAATTAACTTTATTGAACTATTTTAAACGGTTTGATCTGCTTGCTGTACCTTTTTTAACAAATTTCCCTTTCACTCTTGGCTGGTCAGAAGTTGAACTTGTTGACGTCAGCCATTACTTTCTTAACTCGAACATGCGCGCGACGTTTTCCGGAAATGGTTACAACAAACAATTCTCTTTTTAGACTTCACATGAATCGGTAACGTGACGCCTTACAATCGCTTTCTTAATCCGGGAGTCACGATTTTTACAAATTAGAATATACATTATTACATGATTTATGCTAGTAATATCCCAAACTGTTGCACTATAGTTCTTGACAGTAAGATTTTAAAACATTGTTGAAGTTAAGAAAATGATATGACAGCGGGTTAGTGGTGATTTGTTTGTGATATATGGATGCATTTATGTTTAAAATGTAGAAATAGTAGATCTGTTACGAAAATTCAGGGAAACTGGAGTCGAAACATGGGCCGAAGCGTAAACCGTCTTTGGTTCCGACATTTACACGTTGTCCATAATCAAAATATGAGGGCTTGTGAAGAGAAGTGGATGTAGGCTATGTCTGTCCACTTTTCAAAAGAGAATAAACTCGTCATGGTTACAAAAATTAAAGAAATTTCATAGTTCAAAAATAAATCTTCTTTCTGCTTTTAACAATCTTTGAACAAATTTCACACGTTCATCATTTGTATACGAGGGTAACACATTAACAGTGTTTCCCTTATTATTGTAAAACATTCTTTTATTTATTTCAATTCCCTTGTGAACCTATGGTATGGCTTTTTACAAATAAATCCACACCACGTGCGTTGATCTGCCGAATCTATAATGCTCAACCTACCAACTAGCTGCAATATTGCAACAAAATCACTAGATACATAAAAATAAATCTTCTTTCTGCTTTTAACAATCTTTGAACAAATTTCATACGTTCATCATTTGTATACGAGGGTAACACATTAACAGTGTTTCCCTTATTATTGTAAAATATTCTTTTATTTATTTCAATTCCCTTGTGAACCTATGGTATGGCTTTTTACAAATAAATCCACACCACGTGCGTTGATCTGCCGAATCTATAATGCTCAACCTACCAACTAGCTGCAATATTGCAACAAAATCACTAGATACATTTAACGCTTACATTGATTTTGGAGACCGTGCCCGACAATAAATCAATTTACATATTAATTTTTTTTTTATCTGGCATGGTGTCCAAATAAACTGTAAGCGATAAACTTTAATAATATTTACTGAATTTTTACACCTTATTGTATTTATCCGTCATTTCATGATTAAACAAACTAATATACTTATGCAATGAATTATCAATTAACAGGAACACACAGTTGGGTGTTTTGGTGCACAATTAAGTTGAATAAATTGAATAGAAATCTTGTGAACAATTTTCTATGTATTTCTGTGTTAAGCTTTGAACCCCGCCTGGGGCCCCGGTTTTGGTCTGAGGGTCACGACATTTATAATGTGAAACCTTCACTATATATACAAGCTTTGGTGTAAATATTGGCATTTCTGGTGCAGTGGATCTTGAGGGAAAAAAAATTAAACATTTTTCCTATGTATTTCTATGTTAAACTTTGAACCCGGCCTGGGGCCCCAGTTTTGGTCCGAGGGTGACGATGTTTACAATTCAGAATCTTCACTATATATACAAGCTTCTGCGTAAATATTGGCATTTCTGCTACAGTGGTTCTTGAGAAGAATTTTTTTTAAGTCACACCTACTATACTCACTGTTTTGCAAACAACTTCCTTTTATTTTGACAAGTTAGAATCATCCTTTCATAAGTATGCTTTGTACTAAATTTGGCCCAGTGGTTTTAGAAAAGTCGAAAATGTGAAAAGTTTACAGACGGACGGACAACAGGTGATCAAAAAAGCTCACCTGAGCCTTCGTTTCAGGTGAGCTAAAAACGAATGCGCGAGCTCTTGCAAAATATGCGATAGCTCACGTGAAGCCAAACAAATCCGATCGCAAGGTGTTGTAAAGTCCTTATGCGCCAATTGTGAACAGGGGCTTAATACATTTTTACGATCAACCTAAATTTGGGTGGCAGTCATAAAATTACAAACAAGATACAGCAAAATGTTTTTGACTAATCAGTACGTATATTTTTAATGTGCAATTGTACTGGAAACAAACCAAAAAAAATAAATTTTATAACTACATGTAGTATATAAAGGATAAAAGCATTTTTTTAAAATAAAAATATTGAAATGCAAAAACAATTTTAAATAATTTGAATTTTATTTGAACATACTGTATACAAGGTTATTTTCGTCCCCTGTAATTTTCGCCTGTCTACACTTTCAAACAGTTTCGCCCAGTCTTGAATAAGCCCAACAATTGGTGTTAACAGAGATTAAAGAAAAACATGTTCTAGGTACCTTAAAGCAACTATTATGATTACTAGAGAAATTTACTTCCTATATTTTATTTCCGAAAAAAAAAAATTCGGGTAAAAGTTTTGTTTAGCTTAAATTAATACATGTAATTATAAAACTATAAAAAAAACTTTTCATAACAGATTTAGATTAAATACATATATCATTTACAAATTGTAAACTAATTGTCCTCGAACAATTACATTTAGTGGTCTTTGCACATTTATATTTTTTTAACAAAACATAAGATTGCTAAATAAGGTATACAAACAAATTATACCTATGATATATGTTGTAATAGAAAATGGGAAACCAAAAAGCTATAAATGATATTTAAGAGTTTTAGGGTCTTTCGTCTTCAGCGGAAGACCCGTCTATTATTCTTTTGCTTTTCACTTTTCATTTTATTCATAACAAATTTTGTGCTGGCGATTTCTCAGAGAAGGATCGTTTGATGTCCTAAAACTTTCAGTGATGATGCATCGCTATCTGAAGTTGGTATCGCCGGGATAATTTTTCAAAATTTACTTCCTTTCGTTGACGATTTTAAAAAGTCAATTTTTTGGGTCAGGTTTCTCAAAAACGAGTAAAAAAAGAGAGCCGAAATTTTCAGATTTTATACATCTAATGCACATCGGTCAAGAGAATGTCCGCTGTCACTTCCGTTTGTCACCGGAAGGAAATTTATAAGAAATGAATTTTTCAACTTTCAGTTTTTGATATTTTTCTTTGAAAGTTTTACATTTCATAGTAACCTTTTCACTGATTTAGAATATGTAATTTGTTTTAAAATTGACCAATGCGTTTTGGAGATACAAGGCATCAAAGTCCTGAGGCAAGAGTTCGAGTAGTTCAGTCGTTAGATTCGTTGATATATGCCCAGGGGACCTTGGTTCAGGCCCCGGGGGCGGTATTTTTTCGGGGTTTTTTTTGCGTAGATTAACAATATTGTCTTAAAAGTGAAGGATATTATCTCATTTACTCAAAAATTAGACGGAAGACCCTTTCGTTTCTTGCAACGAGATCGTGTCTAGTTTTTTAGTATTTGCATTTGCTTTGGAGTTCTCTGTTGTTATCGTTAAAAAATCTATAAGGGTCTTCCGTCTTCAGCGGAAGACCCTTCTATTATTCTATTGTTTTTAAGGGTATTCCGTCATCACCGTCAATTCTATTATTCTTTTTTCCCTTACACACTTTGTGCAGGCGATTTCTCTAGTATGGCTAGTTCGATTTCCTTTGAGTTTCCAGGGCTGATGCCTAGTTATTTGATATTTATATCTGCGTAAGAATTCTCTTTAATTAACCTCCGGTCGGAAGTTATCGTCGTTAAACGACTTTAAAAAATCAATTTTGTCTGCGACGTTTTCCAAAAAGGAGTTAAGATATAGAAATGCTATTTTCTGAGATGATAGACCTATGGTTTTTCCTGATGCACATTGGTCAAAAATATGTCCGCCTTTACTTCCAGTCGTCATGTGAAAGAAATTTGAAAAACTGAATTTTTCAATTTTTTTATTTTTTAATATTTTTCCTTGAAATTTTACATTTAATTGTGACCCTTTCACAGATTCAGAATATGTAACTTGTTTAAAAGTCGATCTCGAGATATGAGGCATCAAAGTCCTGAGACGGAGTCCGAGTAGTTCAGTGGTTAGATTCGTGGACATGTGCCAAGGCGACCCGGGTTCAAGCCCCGGGTGCCGAAATTTTTTTTTTCATTAATTTTTCGCGTTAATTAACAATTAACAATTATTTAACAATTTTGTCTTAAAAGTGAATAGTTTTATATCATTTACTCAAAAACCGGACGGTAGACCGATCTAATGTTTTCAAATTTTTGTTTTCACTTAATCTAAACAAAACTGGCAATAACTCTTAAAGTTCTAGGAGTGTTATTGTCACAGGGTCAATTGGTACCATAACTTTAAATGAGCAACTACATTAAGTTTAAATTGTTGAGAAAACCCAAATAATAAAAAAAAGTCACCCCGAGCTAATTAGATAAAATTAAGAACTAGATCGATCTCGTTGCGAACACGAGTGGGTCTTTCGTCCAATTGTTGAATAGATTTAATAAAACTCATCAATTCAACGATAAAAACGTAAATCTAAGTGACAAATGAGTGAAAAAAATGTGCGGCACTCGGGGCTTGAACCCGAGTCGCCTGGGCACTGGCTACTCGGACTCTCGCTTCAGGACTTTGATGCTTAATTTCTCGAGAATGCCTCGATTTTTAAACAAATAACAGTAGAAGGTTTACTATCAACTGTTAAAATATGAAAAAAAAATATTAAAAAATTAAAAAGTCGAAAAATTATTTTTTTTTAAATTTCTTTCCGGTGACAACCGGAAGTGACTACGCATATTCTCTTGACCGAGGTGCACCAGAAAAACGGTAGATCTATCATCTCTGTTTTTTTTAGAAACCCGTCGGACAAAATTGACTTTTTAAAATCGTAAACGGACGATAACTTCTGACCGGAAGTGTATATTCATAATTTCAAAAAAAAAACAACACTATCAGCTCTAGATAAAAACACGTTAATATTGAAAATTTTAGCGAAATCGACAAAGCCATCTCCAAGAAATCGTCTGCACAAAATCGGTAAGAAAAAAAGAATAATAACTAGACACGATCTCGTTGCAAGCAACGAAGAGGTCTTCCGTCCTATTTTTAGAAAGAAATATGACATCATCGACTTTGATTTTCGACAACAAAACATGATATGGAAAAAGGAGTAAAGGACTAATGCTTTATTGTAAAGCTTTTTATAAGTTCTCTTACATTGCTTTCTTAAATACTTGCATTTCTTCCAATAAAGATAAAAAAGATTAAACTTGTTTACCTCTAGTCCCTAAAAACCCTAAATGGGCAACGCAAGAGAAAATCATTATACTGTTAAGATATATAAACGTATTATACCTAATCTAACTTGAAAAACCTTTCATAAAATGGCTCTCATTAAAGGGTTATAGATAAAAGATTTAAGAGCCCTTTGATCCCCTAATTTAAGGGACCAGCCCCTTTTTCTTAGAATCAAATGAAAGGACATTTAATTCTGAACACATTTTGTCAACAAGTGTTTAAAGTTTGTTACCGTTCTGGAGATATATGAGAAAAGAGGTTTTAGGGGCCGATCCCTTATCTCCTTATACAGTCCGTTTGACGAAATTTTGAAGTTGCATATTGTTGGGAACATCATTTTGAACAACTTTTCTTCTGTACTGCATTTCAAAATAGTTTTCCTTTCTGAGATATGGGTGATCAAAATTTTGGACTTTAGCTCATAAAAACCCTTAAAAGCGTTACATATGATAAAAGCATTACATTACTTGGATACATAACTGTGAGATAAAGATATTTGTTTTTATAACCTTTAAAAAAATATTTCTCAATAAAGGGCTACAGATAATTTTTAGAGCCTTTTCAGGGGCAAGTCCCGTTTTCTTGATATCAAATGAAAGGACATATAATTCTGAACACATTTGGTCAACAAATGTTCAGAAATTCGTTACCGTTCTGGAGATATATGAGAAAGAAGGTTTTAGGGGCCGATCCCTTATCTCCTTGTTTATAAAAAAATTGAAGGTTGCAAATCGTTAAAAAAAATCATTTTGAACAATTTTTCTTCTTTACTGCATTTAAAAATATTTTTCCTATCTTAGATATGGGTGATCAAATTTTGGACTTTTGGCCCCTAAAAACCCTTAATTACATAACACATGATAAAATCATTACATTGCTTGGATACATAACTGTGCGATAAACATATTTGCTTCTATAACCTTTCAAAAACATCTCTCAGTAAAGGGCTACAGATTAAAGACTTTAGAGCCATTTGGTCCCCTTTTTTGAGGGGCCAGCCCCTTTTTCTTGATATTAAATGAAGGGTAATTTAATTCCAAACAAATTTTGTTCAACAAGTGTTTAAAAATTCGTTACCGTTCTTGAGATATTTGAGAAAGAAAGTTTTATGGGCTGATCCCTCATCTCATTATAAGGGCCGTTTGACGAAATTGTGAAGGTTGCATATTGTTAAGAACATCATTTTAAACAACTTTTCTTCTGCACTGCACTACAAAATATCTTTCCTTTCTGAGATATGGGCGATTTAAATTTTGGACTTTTGGTTCCTTAAAACCCTTAATTACGTAACACATGATAAAAACATTACATTGCTTGGATACATAACTGTGAGATAAACATATTTGCTTCTATAACATTTCTCAAAATATCTCTCAGTAAAGGGCTAAAGATTAAAGACTTTAGAGCCCTTTGGTCCCCTTGTCTGAGGGGCCAGCCCCTTTTTCTTGATTTTAAAGAAAAGGTCCTGTAAATAGAAACTTTTTTTTACTTTACATGTTTTAACAAAATATTTTTCAGAAAAGAGATAAAGAAAACTAGAAAAAATAACGACTTTTTTCCATCTCAATTTTCGGGTCCAGGCGAGCTTCTCCGCCTTTTAAGACAGATCAAAATGAAAATAAAATAACAAATATACAATCGTTTGTCTACTTTCCCTGAAAGTTTGAACTCCATATCTTTTATTGTTTAGGAGAACTTCCACGGACAAGCAACCCCTCTTAAACTTAAAATCGCTAAAACGTCAATTTCTCAAAAACGGAAACGACGTCATGAATATAATAAAAAACCTGATCTGAAAGTTTCATGAAAATCAGCCAAGCTGTTTTTGAGAAATCGCGTGCACAAAAATTGTAAGAAAAAGACCTTAAGGATGACGTTTACTCAGAATGAAAAAAAAATCCACTGATGATAATGAAAAACCAACTATTGTGTGTTATATACCTTTTATTGTAGTGTTATTTTTCATTTTCAAAAAAGTAGGTCAATGACCTACTTTTTGAGTTAATGGCCATTGTATATTTTTGGAAAATTAAAGAAAAATCACTTAAAAATTTTACACTATGATTGAGATTTTCTTAATTGTGAAAATAATACAAATTGCTCAACACTTTTGAAAATGAAATACAATTTATGAATGGCAGTGACACTAAATACATACAAAGCATTAAGTTTTCCTTCACAATTTTTATAAATATTCCAGTCCGAATTTCCTCTATCACTTTTCAAATTCCTACCCATTTTTGATCCAATTTTACAAAAAAATGAATGATGATAATACAAAAACATTTATAGTATTAAACTACTTATATTGATCTTATTCTGTTGGCATATAATTTATATGAGGTCAATGATCAAAATTTTGAGATATGGTGTCTTTTCTTGTTTTTAAGCATATTTCAATATTCTTTAAATTCATGCCATACGGTTATTACAATGAATAAATGAGGTAAAACTACCAGAAAATATGCATAATTATATAGACTAAAATATAAAATTTTAACTTTTAATATCAGAGTACTTCCAAAAATGTTTTAGCAGAAAACAAAATATGCCAAATTTAGTCCGAATTTCCTCTGTTTGGCTAAAAGTCTATTTTTGTTTTGGCATAATTCCATAATTTAGTAGAAATATCGAATGTTATGTCAATAATAATTCATTTCACATATACTTTTTGTGTATAGAACAAATTTTACTTATGACATTGAACTTTATAACAATCCGAATTCGAGAACTCAAACCCTGAGTAAACAACACCCTTAAGGCTGACGTTTACTCAGAATGAAAAAAAATTCCACTGATGATAATGAAACCCCATCTATTGTATGTTATAGACCTTTGATTGTACTATTATTTTTCACTTTCAAAAAAGTAGGTCAATGACCTACTTTTTGAGTAAATGGCCTTTGAATATTTTTTGAAAAATCAAGAAAAATCCCATAAAATTTTACACTACAATTGAAATTTTCTTAATTGTTAATATATTTCAAATAATAAAGCACTTTTAAAAAGTGTTATACATTTTATGAATGGCAGTGGCATTAAATAGGTACAAAACATTAAGATTTCAGCTACAATTTGAAAAAATATTCAAGTCCGAATTTCCTCTATCAGTTTTCAAATTCCTACCCATTTTGGATCTAAGTTTACAAAAAATTGAATGATGATAATACAAAAACATTTATAGCATTGAACTACTTATATTGACCTTATTCTGTTGGCATAAAATTTATATGAGGTCAATGATCAAAATTTTGAGATATGGTGTCTTTTATCGTTTTTAAGCATATTTTAATATTTTCGCAATTCGTGCCATACAATTATTTTAATGAATAAGTGAGGTAAAACCAGCAGAAAATATGAAAAATTATATAGACTAAAATATAAAATCTTTACTTTCAATATTAGAGTACTGCCAAAAATGTTTTAGCGGAAAACAAAATCTGCAAAATTTAGTCCGAATTTCCTCTGTTTGGCTAAAAGTCTATTTTTGTTTGAGCCTAATTACGTAAGAAAGTAAAAATATCAAATGTTTTGTCAATAATAATTCATTTTATTAATACTTTTTTTGTTTAGAACAAATTTTACTCATTACTTTGAACTTTATAACAATCCGAATTTGAGAACTCAAACCCTGAGTAAACAACACCCTTAAGGTATCCAATGAACAATTGAGCCAGAGAGCTCGGGCTTTTCCGGGATGAGCTCGGTAGATTACGGAGCTTGAAATAAATTTTCAAAAAGTCGCACTATTTTTGATTTGACATTATTAACGATAAAGAATAAACAATTAATCCATAAAGTCAAGCAATATTTTTTTTTCTTAATTTTAAAACGAGTTATTTTAACTGTTCCCCCTTACGCTGATTGTGACGCTGTAGCATCTTTACGTCATTTGCCGTTGTATGACGTTATTTTTTTTCCCGCGGCGCTCTTGCAATAACGTGAAGTAAAAAATCCTAATTTATAGAGTAAAAGTCGCAGTGCACAAGTCACGTATATCGTCGAAAAATACTGAGTAGGTCGTTTTAAAAATTGATTTCGTAGATATTTTGACTGTGCATAACTTGAATTGGGGTAGTCTTTTAATCGTATGGCCCTATTCAATTTGCTCATTTTTTTGTATACCTAATTTCATTATCCAAATGTTAGGTCCGAAACGGAAACATCCATTTTAAAACTGACTTAATTTTTATGTTAAAAAAGGATAACATTTTGAGTAAAAGATAATACAATATATTTAAAAAAGTATTTTACCATGCGTGTTTTGCAGAGCTAGAGTTACTTCCCCATAGTGATTTGGCGGGAAAAACATCTATATTTAGAAACTACATATTCTTACCTATCAAACGAGTACATGTACATTGAATATATACCTTACAAGGCATCATTTTTGGTCAATTGTACATCGGATACCTTAATAATAACAAAAAGAACAGTGAAACAATAGAATTATAGAAGGGTCTTCTGCTGAAGACGGAAGACCCTAAAAACAAACAGAAAACAACTTCTACCTGAAAGGTGAAAATAACTAATAGTCATTCTCACTTTTTAAAAATACGTATACAAAGATTGATACATTTTTCCGTGAAACTTTGCCAAATTTCTTAGCAAGTCGTTTAATTTTAACTAGTTCAGGAATTAAATCACTCTTTAATATTTTTGAGCGATCGGAAGCAATGAAACTTTTTGGGACCGCATAGCAGTCCCTAAAAACTATGCCACTCATAATATATTCAACCCCATTGGACATTTCTTATTCCGTCCAATTTTCAAAAAAGGAGTATAAGAGTATATATACAACTTATAATTTCCATTTAAAATTAGAAGCAGATTTTTTAGAGATATAATATATTTGGCATTTTTTGTTGTAAAAGTCAACCCCACGTATAATACAATGGGAATTATATTACAAAAAAACCGCACCAATTTTTGGGAGTTGATTTTTATCAATTCTCCTACGCAGGTACTCTGGCAAACCGGAAGTAAAACGGTGTTTGGACATAGGCACAAATCATCACTTAGTTCTTGCAAATAATCGATTATTCCGATGTAATTAAAATTAGTCAGATTTTAAATGGTAGGACCAATTTAAATATTTTTGTAGTCGTACTTATTTCTACGTCAGAGTTCAATATATATAGTCCTGTTCAACCATACGCTCGGCTTTCGGCGTAAGAGTCTCTCTTGCTTGTCGGGGATTATCGGAGACAGCCGATGGTCTTGTTAAACGAGACTAAAGTTCTATTTTGCTAGGATCTATACAATTTTTCTCAAATACTTCGATTACTAATGCGTTGTTTCATTGAATTTAAAATTGTATCTTAAAATATTACACAACATAATTCATACGAGGCTCTCTCGGAATTCTTGTCAAAAGTGTCCGAGAATTTATATTACAAAATATGTACCTACTTCAAATGCATATAACCAAACTACTTGGCGTGCAATATAACATATTTTTGATATTAAACAAATAATTAAAAAAATAAATTAATATTAATCGAAACAATCAGCTCCCGACCGTACTTTGATTACATGCATGCAACTCTTCTTGTTTGGTTCAGTTTCAATCATACCTAAATATCTTTTAAAAAAAAAAATATTTTCGATCCAAAGTAAATCAGTTTAATTCAATAAAGCTTTTTTGTTACAATTTACTGAAATTGTTTATTTTGGTCCATCTGGCAATAACTGCATGCCTTTTCCTGCAGTAAACTAGAGGAACTGCGAGCAAGCTCACAATTGATACCCCCCGCTAAGAAAAAATCATAACTCATGTATTTTTTTCTATGATAGAAAATATTGGATGAATCTATTTCACCATCCATTTTCTATAAATTACAACTGCTCTACTTTTTAAAACTGTTAATGCTAATATGAGTATACAGACCAATTTCTATTCTTTAAATTCCATTTTAGTTAAAGTTAACTGTTAATGCATGAGGGCATTTGCATCCTTATGTTGACAAACATGACTCGAATCAAACAAAATTCCACATGTCAAGCAGCCATTTAATATAAACATTTTGAATTATTAGTATACTGAGCCCGATTTTTTTTTAAATAATGACCTTGAACTTCCTAAATTGACCTTGGGTCAAGGTCAAGACCCACCCTCAGGTTATAGGCGATCTTGATGTGAATTAAGAACTTCCAATATTTGTCCATTAGAAAGATACGGACTGGACATGAATTTTGCACTTTTCTACCAGTGACCTTGGCCTTCCAGAATGACCTTGGGTCAAGATAATGACACAGCCTTAAGTCATAAGCAATCTCTGTGTGAACTGAGAAATTCAAATGTTTCTTCATAAGAAAGATATGGACCGGACACGAATTTTGCACTTTTTCTGTCAGTGACCTTGACTTTGCCCAAATGACCTTGGGTCTAGGGCATGACACACCCTTAGGTCATAAGCAATCTTTGTGTGAACTGAGAACTTCCAATATTTCTCCATAAGAAAGATATGGACCGGACACGAATTTTGCACTTTTTCTGTCAGTGACCTTGACCTTGTCCGAATGACCTTGGGTCAAGGTCATGACACACCCTTAGGTCATAAGCAATCTTTAAATCGTTAAATATAACAGACAGACGGACGGACAGACGGACAGACAGACGGACGGACAAGGTGATTCCTATATACCCCCAAACTTCGTTTGCGTGGGGTATAACAATTGCCAAATAAGGTCATTTCAAAATTCGATTAACTTGTAAACTTAACATTTGCCGATTTGTAACATATCAAATGAGCTATTTCCAAGCATGAAGACACAAATATTCAAAAACTACGGATTGAAAAAGTGCAAAATGAAATAACAACAGGGCTTAAAGTAGACTTTTAGACAAAGTCGCCAAATGGCAATCTACTTTGAATTTAAAGCTGACATGAATTCATAAATACGCATTTTTTTCTCTTTTATCTCCGACAACCGCTATATTAGTTGTCGATTTCTATTGTTCTGCTCATCGGTACACACCCCTATAAGGCCAATAACGCTATTCATGCTTTATCGCATTCAGGTATTTCATTCACCCGAACACGTTACGTGGGACGAAGTTTGTTAGAACGAGTATTGAACAAAAATAATATGACAACCACTGCACGGAATATCCAATGAACGACGAAACAAAACAGACTAAAATCCTGGCACACATATTTCATAAATCCTCGATAATGATAATTTTAGAACGTTTTCCTGTGTATGTCATAACATCGCACATGCGCAAACCACACGGTGGCAGATCGAGCAATGTCAATGACCGCATGGATTTTAGAAAGGAGTGTTTTTGTAGAAACCGAAGGAAACAATGTTACGTTTTTACTTTCTTGGATTTACTATCGACATATATCTATTAGATGTAGTGCCACCGGCCGGTAAAATGCAGACGTTATGCACTCTGAATGAACGACACATGTGTTCGATGTGCATGCGAAGTGAAACAGTTATATCAGAATAACATAACACGGATTCCTTGGATATTCTTTAGAAGAATAAATATATTTTATGTTTTATTGAATGTATTTCCTTTCTTTTTTACAAAGATTTTACTACAATGTATAGTTTATACATTTAGAAGTCCGTGCATCCTAAATGCCTCGACCGAAAATCAGCCAACCGTTACTTTCTCAACCGGTATATATACCACAGTGGCAGTATAGAACCGATCGAAACTAATATGACGACCAATTGCTTTTATGAATTCATGTCAGCTTTAACTAGCCATTTTCAAATCCTGGTCGACAGTAATAAAACGTTAAAACATTTGCATATTTTCTGTCATTAAATATAATGTAATGTAGAAAACAAGAAAAGAAGTGTATTGCTGAAAAGGGTCATATTTATTGCACGTTTCAAATCTGGCAAAAAAAATTCCATCCATCCAATCATATTGGTCAAAAATGACACATCCTGCTCATTATTATAATATTTTCAGGTACTAGAAGTTTTCTTTTACTTTGATTCTTGAAAGACAAGTCTACTGTACATTGTTTTAAATGAATACGTACACGTAAAATGAATAACTCGTACGAAGTTCTTTCATATTTGCGTAACAGAATAAGTTTACCTTCTCGTTATGTTAGAGTCTTATTAACATTACAAAAAACATTTGTCTCATGAGGGTTTGCATTTAAAACTTCCATTGGACAAAGGTTTTTCTTAGAATTTATTAATATAGGACATAAAAACATAAATAGTCCGCCATTTTGAAAAATCTTTGAACCCGTAATTAAAATTTTTGAAAATGAACCGGGAAGATATTTCAAGTCGCAAAACCTTGATTTAAGTCACACATGCGACCTTTTTATTCATAAACTTGAGCCCTAAATAACGTAAGTAACAAACATAATCAGATTGCAAGAAGTGCATCATACTGGGTCAAATCTGAAAAGTGTTTATTTATACTCAAGTTTTACAGGTTACACGACAGGGCCCCACGCAGCACTGTTAAAGCTATAAAAATATCAAAAAGATTTAAACATTCATAAAACAATGCATCTATCATTACAAAATATTTATGTAAGGTTATACTATTAAGATTATGTGATACATGTATTAACAGAAACAGTTTGTAAATGCTACTTTGTATGGCACTTAGTGTGGTCCCCTGAAATGTTGACGTCACGTGACATATGTTCATAATTCTCCTGAATGGAGGTCATAAACAAATTTCAATATTACAAGGGCTTAAACATTTAAATAATGATTAAATTCTACTTTTCTGGTAGATTGTGAAAAGTTTTGCTGAATAGAGTGAATCTTACATTAGAATAAATGTCAAAGAAATGAGCTCCGGTTGGAATTTATATGACCTTCGCTTGATATTTAACGTATTTATTAATTCATTTTAAAGATTTCATCGAAGCAGCAGCACTTTAAAATATATTAAACATTCCCTTATTTTAAAATTAAACTATCGTAGTGATCTGTTTCGAGTATGCCCTTGTAAAAAGCGAATTGAGATAGTCTTGCCAATGTCAAACACATTGAACTTGTACATTAAGGTCACTCTGTACCTATAAAATTATGGGTTCAAAGTTAAAAAACTTAACTTTTTTAACTTATTGGACTTGCATTTCATCAAAATATAAATAAAATATATATGTATCCATACTATTTAAGAAGTAAGGTAATAAAACAAACACAGGATGAAGCTCTGCCATTCAGTGAACTGAATGATAACTGGAAGGTCTGGAAAGGTGACTGAAAGGCATAGCTATGCCATTCAGTCACTTTTCAGTTACCTTTCAGTCACCTTTCAATTGACTGAATGGCAGAGATTCATCCTGTGAAAAATTAAATATAAGTGGCTGGATACTTGTTTGTCTAATTCTCTACTAATAATCTACTATGCCAGAAAACTCAAATTAATTAAAAAAGAAAAAAAAGTAAAACATGTTTACATTAGAAAAATTATAGCATTTAGATATATCACTTAGAAAAAAATAGAAAAGAGTTATTTCTCTTTGTCATTATTGAATTATGTCGAATATAAGGGTAAAAAAACGCTTATTAAATATCTCCAAGTAAACAATGATTTAAGTTTTTAATGTGCACCTATAATAACATAGAAATTACAAATCTACTGGCAAGAAATTTAATGAATTCATGGTTTATGAAAAAGGTATGACGTCACAGGACGGTGGATTTACTTTCAACTCGCAAGAATAGAATTCACTGTCTAAAAAATAATCACAAGTCGTAAAAAAACAAGCACAATAGATTGGATTTAATGGTATTATGATGGTTTTTAGATTATCCTTTGTTCATTTTTAAAGTGCAAATTTCCATGTTAAAAAAATGTTTTGATCCGCCTCTCTCTACACAAAATATGCGTCAAAATTTACATTATGACGTCACATCGACAAGAGCACTGCGATCAATCAGTTATCTGACTACAAAGTTGCACGCATAGGTAATTTTTAATGTAGTTTAATGTTTTCGTACCCATAACAATAGGAAATTACTTTGTTAGCATTTTTTACGACTTGTTGTTTTGTATGCTGTCATAGTTAACATTTCCCGAAGATATCTTCAGGACAAGAGATCATGGACGGACCACTATAGCCCCCCCCCCGCCCCCCCCCCCCCCCCCCCCCCCCCCGCAAAGAAGGGCCATAATTAACATATCGCTCAAGAAGACATATAATAGAGACAGCTTATAATATGATCAGAGCACATAAACTTCGTACTAGTTTACAAATAAAAATACCTTATATATTCTTCTGAGTCTCTTTCAATTTCATGTCCTCTTGTTGCTTCTTCTCCATTTTCTGTAATGGCAGCAGCACCGTTTAGTTTTCCCAGGTCCTGTATAATGGTTCTGATTTGTTCTTGACGTTTTCTTGTTTTTAATGGGACTTTATAATTCCAGGATAAATTGTAGTCTGTTTCAGACATAATAATGTTTTTTCTTCTTACTAAGTCGTCAGCGTTCCTTAGACGTTCATTAAATGCATTTTTAAAATGTCTCAAAGGGATGCATTCTTCTTCAAACTCTACTCCAATCTCCGTAAGAGCAGTATATGTCCATTTAGATGCCCCTTTTTTCTCCAAGCGTGCCCCATTGGACATTTTTGGTTTACAACAGAAGATTCGATTTCAGTGTTATTTGTTTCCAATTAGATGTTTTCAAGCTTTTTTTAATATCTTTAATATATTCTTCAAGTTTATGTTGGATGCAGGTTCTGTTATCTGCAATAAAACAAAGAAAATGTATATTAAGTTAAACTATGAATATCACGTGAGTTGATAAGTGTGAGAGAGAAAATGTTAGAGAGAGAGAGAGAGTATAAAATTGATTTTATGATTTCCAAATTTATCAGAACACTTTTTCATTTTTCCGATTTTGTCACCACACACATGTAATATTTTTTAATGTGATGCAAGACTGCCATACCTATGCACGACGTTGTAAGAACCGTAGTTAATGTTTGAGCTGTTTTTTGAACTACAATAGATGTATCAGAAAATAATCACGGTATTTACCCTTTGCATAGTTGTTTATACACGGTAATAACTTTTTGTGTTGCCCTATAGTCTGTTTTTGTTGTTTATACAAGATTTGATTTGTAAACAAAAAGGTATGTAACATCGTTCAGGTCTCAATAGTCTTAGATTTAATTTGTTAATTGGAAAAATCATTACTTACAAGTAATGAGACACATTCACGTTGTGTCGTATTATTTATCGAAATAAACAATAAAATCAGGTATAATTTTTTTAATAGTTGCTTTCCGATTTTCGATATCTTACAGCGTAGCGTAGTGGGTTAGTTGGTTCACTACAAACCAGTAGGTCATGAGTACGAATCCCGTTGAGGACAATAATTTTTTTAACTTTCCAAAATTTTCTAAAACGTATTTTATGGTTGAATACTGTGAAAAAAATTCTTAACCGATGAAAGTATTTCAATTATAATACACTTTAATCCTCATTAATATTGACAGATGTTCCTAACCACTATAAGGCTATGGGAGGGTGGCTTTGAATTTTTCTCAGTTAGGGATACATTAATCCTCTTAGGAACGATAACTCTTACCTGAGGAACTTTCATACCAAATAAAAATTTAAAATATTGTTTATGTTTATTTGCAATGATTTTCCTTCCATTTTTTTATGTCACAGTTATTAAAATACATTTATTATAACATTAAGCAGCTTTTTCAGATGATTTGTCAACAGAGTAAGAAAGCATGAAAAATTATGTTTGGGGTAAAATTACGAAAAATTGCAATAATAACATTTTTGAATGTTAAGAAGTATTATATTTATTTTAAGGTGTCCGAAGGAAATATCTATCATATGACAAAAAAATTTCTTTCAATTTGTTAACAGTTTTTATGTTTGATAAGCATATGTTTCGGGTCTTCTGTTGAAAATTGGAATAAACTGTGGGTGTATAGAGCCACCTTAAAAGTATTACTTCTTTCAGAACTATTACACGATTTTACTAATAAAGAAATACAATATACAAAACGCAAATGAACATTAAGTGTGTAATATTTGAATAATATCTTATTGATTTAAAAAAACAGTACTAATGTCTAAACTCTAAAAAAAAAGTAAGAAAGAGTAATACAATTGCATCAAAATGCATCTAGCAAAACACCATTGTCTCGCTTTAGCTTGTTAACAAATTAACAAAAAAACAAAATACTAATGTTAAAATTTTGCACGAAACACTACTCCAAAAATATTTTGAATGCCTGCTTCTCTAATAAGTTCAGAGGTGCTCAATTAAGCTTAACGAGACATTTATCGACACGCGTCGAGGTTAATGTAATATTCTCAAACAGTGTATACTTTAATGATATTATTTTAGTTTGATATATGTTAAAATACCGAAGTAAAATGGAACATTCTATAAGTATTACACAAGCAATACACATCCCCTAACTGCACTCCAAATTTTTAGACAATCATCAAGTGCTTTTTAAATCTGGAGAAGATTTGTTAAAACATTTTCGTTTGAAGAGAAAATAAAATTATCAGTGAAAACCGAGTTGTTTAAAGTTAATTTCTTGATCAACTTTGTGTCATTTTGGATTTATCCGGGTAAATAGACGTGGTTTATGTGCTTTTCAAAAACTAACTACTTTAAAGATAGGGATAGATAGTCGTGCAAATCGAACTGGTAATTGCTGATTTAGATGGTATCGCACTCTATGCAACCCCGATTTGTTTGAATTTTTTCCCCTGCAATTATTGTGACACTTATCTAAACTTTTCTCACCTATTTCACTTTTGGGAGAATACTACATGTAAGAGTTGGACATGCATTTAGAGACATCCACACCTTAGGCAAAACATCCTGTATACAAGCCCGAAAATCTAAATTACAAAAAAGGATTTCTAGCATGTGTTTAAATAACCACACAATTTTGGGGGGACAATTCAACAATTAAATCTATATCGCTCATAGCTGCAAACTTCGCACTTTACCTCTGATTTTCATGTATTTAACATATGGGTTATACAAATTGCATACTTATTTCTATCAAAATTTCAACAACAAAACATCCCTTAAACTTATGATAATCATGAAAAATCATCTAATTAATTTTAGCAGCACTCTTAAGCCTTCTAGTACGGGTGCTGTTAAAATGCGGAACGGGATAGAAAATGGAAAAAAAATGACGTTTATAGCTTGAATATTGTATTGATCTGACACAGACTATTTACATGGTATCATTTATTTATATTAAATGAATGATTATTATCAAAAGCTTGCTTGATTATTTGATATCACTCTTACGAATGTCTTTCAACTAAATCATTGCATTTAATTTGCTAAGGAAAAATGAAATGTACACACATTGTGATTACTGTGGTTTCATTAATATTCAAGGGTATCAATTTTCGTTGATATAATGAAAATCACAGTTTCGAGGATACGTAAGTTCGTGGCCAATGACCCTATCATTACAAAATATTAATAAAAATTGCACTTCAATAAACAGTTAATTTCGTGGATCAACTTAATAAAGTTTTTAAAATAACTTTTTATTTTCTTGGGATTTTAAACTTATTTTAAAAAATTCAAACATTATTCCCATTCATATTGAGTTTTAAGTGATCCATACTATTTAAAAAAAATACCAATTGTAGCTGCCCAGGCGCAGCCAAGCTAAACCCAGATCAGACACAGTTAAAAAACACCAGGGTTCTGGCAGACCAGTTTATTGTGTCTAATGCAAATGGTAAAAAGCTGAAACAAACATAAAAACAGGAATTACACAGGTGTCACAAAATTAACATTAGTGCTTAAACACATATGTAAACGAATGTGAAGGGAGTCGTGTATATAATAAACGTCGGTTGCTGTCCGATCGAGGCATTCAGGTTGCACGGCTTTCTACACATTGTAGTAAAATGGTTTTAATAAAGAAAACAACAATCAATGAAATACAAAATATATTCATTCTGTGAAAGGATTTCCCAGATATCTTAATTATTTTGCACATAGAATGCTGCCTCACTACGCAATCACGTCGAACACCTGTGTCGTTCATACAGAGTGAACTAGAGGTACTGTGAGCAAGCTCACAATTGCTACCCCCCGCTAAGGAAAAATCATACCCTCCGCTAAGGAAAAATCATAACTCATGTATTTTTTCTATTATAGAAAATATTGGATGGATCTATTTCACTGTCCATTTTTTTATAAATAACTGCTCTATTTTCTTAAAACTGTTAATGCTAATATGAGTACACAAACCAATTTCTATTCTTTTAGTTCCATTTTAGTTCAAGTTATCTGTTAATGCACGAGGACATTTGCATCCTTATGTTAACAAACATGACTCGAATCAAACAAAATTCCACATGTCAAGCAGCCATTTAATATAATCATTTTGAAAAATTGGTATACTTAGCCCGATTTTTTTCAAACAATGACAATGACACAACCTCAGGTTATAAGCAATCTTGATGTGAATTAAGAACTTCCAATATTTGTCCATTAGAAAGATATGGACTGGACATGAATGAATTTTGCACTTTTCTGCCAGTGACCTTGGACTTGCCCAAATGACCTTAGGTCTAGGTCTTGACACACCCTTAGGTCATAAGCAATCTTTGTGTGAACTGTGAACTTTCAAGGATTCTCAAAAAGAAAGATATGGACCGGACAAGAATTTTGCAATTTTTCTGCCAGTGACCTTGACCATGCCCAAATGATCTTAGGTCAAGGTCATGACACACCCTTAGGTCATAAGCAATCTTTGTGTGAAGTAACAACTTCCAATGTTTCTCCTTTAAAAAGATATGGACCAGACACGAATTTTTAGCTTTTCTGTCAGTGGTCTTGACCTTGCCCAAATGACCTTGGGTCAAGGTCATGACACACCCTTAGGTAATAAGCAATCTTTGCGTTAAGTTAGAATTTTCAACGTTTCTCCTTAAGAAAGATTCATGTATGGAGCGGACACGAAATTTGCACTTTTTCTGTCAGTGACCTTCACCTTGCTCGAATTACCTTTGATCAAGGTCATGACATACTCTTTGGTCATAAGCAATCTTTGTGTGAAGTAAGAACTTCCAATAGTTCTCCATAAGAAAGATATGGACCGAACACAAAATTTGCACTTTTTCTGTCAGTGATCTGACCTTTCCCGAATGACCTTGGTTCAAGGTCATGACACACCCAAAGGTTATAAGCAATCTTTATGTGAATTCTAATGTTTCTCTATAAGAAAGATATGGACCGAACACGAATTGAACAGAGAGACGGACGGACAGACGGATGGACGGCAAGTGATTCCGATATACCCCCCAAACTTCGTTTGCGGGGGGTATAATAACGTCTGCGTCTTTTTAAAAACCCCGGCGGCACTACATCGAATAAATGATAAATGATGACGATTAATGATGGCAAATCCAAAAAAGTGACAGCGTAACATCGTTTTCATCCGTTCCTACGCGGGTATGATAAGGCATATCTCAGCGATCAAATTCCTCTGATCAATATGACGTCACAATACGCAGCATGATGTCATATTTTACTCAGAAACTTGTCGATTTTTACTTTATCTCTGGTTTAAATTATAAAATCTACAGGCATAAAATATCACTAGAAACTCTTCTAACTGAATATATCTTCGATTTCTCTCTATTACGTATAATTATCATTGATGACGTCACAAGAATGTTTAATAGAGAAGATCATGTCGGGAGACAAATCATCGGAATGCAATTTAAACAATGCCGAAATAAGACTTATTCAATACAGATACTAAATACTAAGATTTAGATGAGTGTCAGTTAGGATATAATCAGGATAATACAGGCATGGATATTTTGTTTATTCATCAAGTTTTATAAGGTAAGCAGATCGACATTTATATGGCTTGACCAGCCTTTCCTCTGTCAGTGTGTACAAAAAAAGGCAAAAGTGTAACACTACCCCGGATATTATGAAAGATGACTTTGGTAAATATCAACGGTATATGACCTAAACTACTTGAAAAGTGCTGCTAGAATCCTATGCTTCGTTGTTTTAAATGAAAAATACGTATTATTTTCAATGAAATTATAGAAGTTGAGAGGGTTTCCGATAAATATTTACAATATTTATTTTATGCGATTAATAATAGGATTCTAGCAGTAATACTAATAATCATGAACAAATTGCCGATCGAATAATTGTAGCAAACATACAAATGAACTTCAGAGTAGGGTTACACTTTTTGATTTTTTGTTAAGGTAAAAAAGTGATCTACTTTTAACTGTCACGTGATACCATGGCACGGCAGCTTCAAAGATTGAGTCGATTCCGAAGTAGAAAAATGATATCTTGGTAAACTCTTTCACTTGGTATATTATATCCAGCGCTGTTTTCATAAAAATAAACATTTTTTTAAATTGATCATAATTTTTACGGTTGTTAAACTCGAAGTTGCCTTAACCTACCCGCGTACAAAAACGCACCGTTTCTGAAATCCATGCGATCATTGACATTGCTCTGCCACAGTGTGTTGTTTGCGCATTTGCGCTGCTATAACATACACAGGAAAACGGTCCACAATTATCGAGGAATTTTATAAGTATCTGTGCCTGGATTTCAGTCTCTCTTGTTTCGTCGTGTATTGTTTATATCTTGCCAGTGCAGTGGTTGTCGTTTTATTTTTCTTCAAAACGCGTTTCTAAACGTCTTTTCGTCCAAGGTAACGTGTTCAGGTGTATGAAATTCCAAAATGCGGTGAAGCATGAATAGTGCTCTCAGCCTTATATAGGGGGTGTGTAGCGATGAGCAAAACAATAGAAATCGACAACTAATATGGCGGTAGTCGGAGATAAAAGGAAATAATGTGTATTTATGAATTCATGTCAGCTTTAAGGACGCCCATGGATTACCGTATGAAAAAAATGCTCTGAAAACAGACTTAATTTCAGACAATGTATACAGAATCATCCTAGTATAACAACGATAAAGTTTATACATTATTATGTTACTATCGATCTCCCTTACATTTTTCACCGGAAAATAGCCACTGCATCAGCTGTTTATCGCGTGATACGCTAAAAATAGAGCAGCTTCATATGGCTTTATTTATCGCAAAAGTTCAATAACGATATACGCATGCAAACTGATATTGTTTGTGTCACTTTAAAGAAAATAAATCACTGAATCTTAAAGGTGCTTGGAACAACGGCCAGCAAGATTAGATTTTTTAACTGATCGTTCAAGTTTTAGAAATTTTGCCGATTACTGAGTCAAATCACGTTTCAAAAAATGTTTCCTTTCAAGATACAACTTGCTTCTAGCTCTTTGTACATTCACTGGTTATTTAGTAAAAAAAAAAAACGTTCAAAACAATCTTTCAAATTGACGGGATATTGTTGAACTCGAGCATTTTCGACAGATATATATGGTTTTATGCAAATGAGCCGAATCTTAAACACACTGATGATCGGGATCAAAGGCAGATAATCTTTCGTTATGAAGCGCAGAAAATTTAAATATTTACATTGTTTATGGTTGATTACAGTGGAGCCTCACTTATCCGGACACTTTTGTCCCCAGGCCAAATCGTCCGGATAGGTGAAGCGTCCGGATATCTGAATTGTGATACATGAATTTATCTTTAATATTTATGGAAACATAACTCATAAATTAATTATACAATTAAATATTTTATTTTGATAGCCATAAGCACTACAAAAAAAGTTTAGATTTTTTTTAAATTAACAAAACAAAATATTGTTAAAAACATTATTTAAGGTATGTTTTTTCCACAGGAAACTTAGCACTACATTCTTCAATGCAACACATGTACATGTACATAACAATCACTGTATTAAACCGATAATTTCATTACATTCGCATAACAAAGCGAAGAGAAGAAAATTGGTGTTCCACTTTACGCTGACAAATCTTTTTCTTCAAGCTAGCGGTGATCGCAACTCTCGCTCTCTTGGCCGGTGGTGTTGACATGTTTGAAGCTGCTCAACATTTGATGATTGAAAACGGGTGAAAATCTGTATATATTCCCTTATTGATAATTGTCCAAGCTATTTTTTCATTGACAGAACTTACCCAAGCTAATTTTACGTATCCATCTTTCTATAGAGTTAATTGCACCCAAGCGATTTTTACAAGTAGCGTGAACACTCATCCACACCATGTTTGGCATAATTATTATTACACTGTTTATTGAACACACGCTATAAAATTAATGTCGATACCCTGAACATCCCAAGCGGTCTTAATAACTATCGTAAACAGAACTCAAATTATCAAATATTTCATTTCAATTACGTTTTAAAATGAATAGGCGTACGAACGATCTAATCACACTACGATTAATAGAATTTTAATTCAATCAATAGATGACTTTTTTAAACACAAATTAAACAATTTTCATGACATTTTAATCAAACAATAACAGTTCATAAGTTAAATGGCGACAATTAAACATGTCGCATCCATGGTTATCGTAATATCCTCGGGCGAGTACATAGCGTGACACAGGTGACCCTGATTACCGGACGAAGGCATTGTTTAAAACCAACAACCAGTGTCAGATGTTTTTACACCAATTTACACTTGCGCATAAAAAACTTTTGTGCCCCCGAACACTTAAATGTGACCGTCCGGTTAAATGAGGTAAAATTTAAAGGAAAACTGTATTATGTGGTAAAATTTGACCGTCCGGATCCGGAACGCGGAATTCCGGATAAACGAGACAAATTATTGTGTAAAAATTCCGTTCCCAATAAAAATCGACCGGTAAGTGAAGCGTCCGGTTATCTGGCGTCCGGATATCTGAGGCTCCACTGTATTCCTTTTCAGCATATTTCGTTAACCTTTTGAATTAGTTTACTACACAGGAATATTACCCATTTAATATTGTTTTCAGTTTAAACAGAATGGAGTGATGAATTCCTCAATGCACTGAAACAGATAACCACATGCGCGGATTGAAGGTCTGGTGTGGGAACTGGTTTTCTAAATGTCTTTCCCATATAACTTCAGATTAATTTAAATGTCTAGATAACAGGTTTAGGTCTCTATTGAAAAGGAAATAAGAAGCCAGACCCACCTTTACAAGCGCGTACGTGTAGCAGTGTTGTTTAAAGGGGGGGGGGCATATTCATAAAACAAAATCTTGACAAGGAATTTTTTGATATATATTTTCTAGCTCTCAAAATATCTAGACAGTTTGGGGGAGGGGGGGGGGGCAACTCCATGATTATTCTTTTTTTATACGTAAATTTAAGAAAAATACATACTGCGAGATAAGGTGGGGGACCATGCCCCCTTGCCCCCACCTTATGCTACGTGCCTGCTTTAACCCACTTAGGTAATTTAATATTGTTATGAAGCCAGTGTGTCCCTGCCTCGATCAATATAAAATAATCTTGCTTATAAAAGTAACACTACCATAAGGTCAGGATAATTGTTTTCATCATTTCAAGATACACAATTCTTCAATATGTCTTTTATAGATACACTGAACCTCTTCTTTGTCTATATTTTCATAAATAATTGAAAACAAATGTAATTTATAAAAAATGCACATGATATCAAATGAAAACAAAATAAATTAAACAAAATATTTTTTATTGAAAAACAGAATTTCAAAATTTTCAAATATTTCTTTAAACAGCTTTAATTTTCTTTTTTTTTTTAAAATAATGTCTTAACACATTCAATATACGCCGATACATGATGATAAGCACTTTCTTATCCATCATGTTTATGCATTATCAAATTATTTTTTTCATTAGTCTGTAGAACACAGTGGATATTTTTGTAAGGGTGACAGCTAGGATAACCTCAAGACTTGAAACCACTAGAATTAATCCACAAAAACCATGTCGCTAGGTGGTACATGGTAGCAGAAGTCCAAGTTGGGCTGAAATTAAAAATTAAAAAAAGATCAATTAGCTATATGAACATATGACATATGACTATTTGTGGAAAAAAAATACACTGACAGTGCAGTGTAATAAGAATAACAAGATAGCAGTACAAAAACATAGTGATGGTTAATATTTTATTTCTTTTTATATACTGTATATTTCTTATTGATATAATCTTTTACCAATGAATTATAATTCAGTGAGTTTTGATATTTTATTTTTATCAAGGATATGTCGTTAATGTCAAATAAATGCTGAGGTATCTGAGCACTATAGTAAGAATTAATCCAACATATACATGCATTTTTGTTATCTCAAAATTGTTTTATATAATGTGCATGTGCTATTCATGGATACTTTACCTAGTAGTGAATCAATAGGTATTAACATGAAAATAAACAAAATATCTCAAACAAATAACAATGATTCTGTAAAAAGTGAAAAAAAATAGTTAAATCCTGAGAAGACTGTTCTATGATTATCAGTGTGGGAACATTACCCTACAATTCTGACATTGATGTAATGAAAAATGAAAATAACAAACTGTCAAACATCTCAAAAATCCATAAAACGAAATAAAAATTTAAAGCAGACCAACACGGACCTCTAAAAAGATAAGTCACACCCACCATGTGCAATTTGTCGTAATCGGGGAAAAACGGAAAACTCCGTAGACAAATAGGTGATTAATTAGGTCTTTTCACCTTTCAGGTGAAAGACCTCTTGTTTTCCTCATGTTTTTTATTCTTCTTCTTCTTCTTCTTTTCTATTTACCTCAGGGTCACTGTTTTGTTGTGAGGGTTATCCAAAACAATTTAAACTGTATGTAATTGCTCATTAACAGTTATGGTACCAATTGACCCTGCGTCAAAAAATTTCCAGAACTTACAGAGTTATTGCCCTTTGAGAAGGAAATGCTTGTTATCGCTACTCCTCTGAAACTATGAGAGATAGAGACTTGGAACATTTACCAATGTCTTTAGTAAAATTAAAGGGTTCTTCAATCTATTCATACCGAGAGGATCTGAGGCCCCCTTCTAGTAGTTATTGCCCCTGAAAGTATTTAAATTTCCATAAAATCACCTCCAACTTTTTTATTACTTATCGTAGAGACTTCGGACCACTTGAGATGGAGGCGTCTACCTTGGCCGAACAAAATGACATAATGGTCAAAGATCAAGATCATTTGGAAATCTGTTAAATAATGATTTTTCAGATATCTTGTGTTAAGGGTGATATATATAAGGGTTAAATAAAGGTATGCGAACTAATCTGGTCAGGTAATCAAAAGCTCTAGGGAAGGAATTAAAGGAGTGGGTAAGGTAATGAACTCTATTATATGCGCGACACATTTAAACAAGCAGAATAATACCTAGTTTATTTTAAATACCTAGTATACCATTTCACAAAACAGTTCAAAATACCATTACCCTCGTCAGATTCACACATGGCGTGTATCTAACGTTACGCTCAGCACTATATCAGTCAATGAACATATATTTGTTTATCTAATGACCTGAAAATTCTTTTAACATGTATAAAAATAACCAATTGCGTAAAATCAGAAAAAAAGCCTCCAAACTCTATTGACAATGTTTATAACATTCATTGCTTGGAATATAATGCATAATGCACAATGTCATGTAGTTGATATTCGATTATTGATATGAGCAGCTTATGTGACTTTTACATCAACAAAATATACTTTTTTGTTTTAATAAAGATGTTTATGGAAAGAAAATGAAATGCTCTCATTTCATTGTTTTTATTATTTAAATACTTGTTGAAAAGTTATAGTATTATAGTAAGGCTTTCAATAGCTTGCTGGATATCGCAATAAGGTATTCACGTTGGTCAGACAGGTTTCACATCAAGTCCTGTGGTTACTCAAGTAAAACTTGTTTTTACAGCCCATTCATTTTATACAAAGACAGCTAGCCTCTAGAACACTTTCTACTATTGTTAGGTTTATTGTTCATATGATTGTGTAAAGAATATTGACTTGGTTCAGTTTTGTTCATAGTAAGTGAGAAAAAAATCAGAAAAGTTATTTAATAAATGTTTACGATATATACAACGTGAAATTCTTGAAGAAATGGCTTGAAAATAAAAAAAAACCTCTTTAAAAATCATTTATCATTTTATGGCTTTCCCATTTTTTAGTACAACATGTATCATAGGTATAATAATTTTTTGTATACTTTATTGAGCAATCGAGAAATTCATTAAAAATATTAAGGTGGAAAGACCTTTAATTGTTCGAGAACAATTAGCCTACTAGTTATGGTCTAACAATTTGTATGAAAAACGTCAGTCAATATGCGACATAGTGAGAGATAGTATTTGCTGACAAGGTCGTGGTATCGACCATAGAACTTACAAAAAGATGACTTCAAACGAGACTGTTGATAGTCCTGTTCTATCAACTTGTTTGTCAGTAGCTTGCTTCGCCTTAGAAACTGTTCATACGAAGAGCATGCCCTTGTGTATCGAATTGAGAGACAAAAATCACCATATGCAGGGGATGAAGGTATACTGCTACATAAGTAAGGAAAGTTGCCTATAAAAAATTGAAGTCATCGCGTTTATCATTAAAGGAAGTAAGCATGAAAAAATTATCAAGGGCTCAAATTTGTCTGTTTGATGTGTATAATGATATCTGTAAACCGTTTAGACAGAGCTTTCCTCAGTAAAAAGATATACCACTTAGAATAACTAATTCTTGCCATCCATGAGCGCTGCCATATTGTTAAAATCATTACCTCCCTGCTGGGTTATCTCTAAGCATCTAAGAGAGGGCAGCACTGATGCTGCCGTCAGTGAGACACATTGCATTTTTACACACGTGTAGTTACAGGGATAAAATGCCATCATCAAAATGTGAATGGAAACTTGAAAGGAATGTAAAGAGTTGTCATTTTAAACAGTGTTTATGGAGGAAGATTTTGGATCTTAGAATGATGCATTCCCACCAGCAGTTAATGTGACATGTAACTAGAATGGAATGTCCGTGGATCAGTGTTATTGTGACCTATTTTTTCTTGCACTCGGGAATTTCTTGTTTATGAGTTTGAACATTATGTGTGCTACATAAATGAGCACACAAGGTGCGCATTGCACAGCATCCTGACTTTTAAAAAGTGTCTTAGTCCTGTTATTCTTCTGACAGCATAAACAGAACCTGCGTACATATCATCAAGATCTTATGTATAAAAAAAACAAATCAGAAAAATTTCCAGGGCATTTAAATAAAAAGTAACGGTAAGAAACATGGAAAATGGAATTACAATTTTATATTAATTTAAATTGAAATCTAAAAACAGCATTTTATTTATGTAAACACTGACTGCCACATGCATCTCCGTACAAACATCTGGAATGTGATGGTCTTATATTTCACAAATTAATTTATCTATATTCATTTTTTGTACAAATCATAAATAGTTATCTGAGGTTCATTTATAGAAATGTACTAAATCCTTGTCTTCTCATGACAGTACACAAAATTTTTCTTCACATCAAGGCATAATTTTTCTCCTCAACTTTTATCAACTCTGTACATAAACACTGGCCTAGTTCCAACATTGACCCAGTCACCAGCAGTGCTCAATGTGGCTTATCTACGTCAGAGAACAGATGCATGCTGGGGAATAATGGATTACCTCCATAAACCTTTCACTGAGAGTGTTAAATTGATAAAATCTCTTGATAGAAATAAACAAATAGGTAACAGACCTCATTTTTAAGTTTCAAAAGGCTTTTATAATTTATTAAGCAACAATTATTTTTTTCATGTTCACTTCCTTTAAGTTTTGTTGTACGGTTACCATTAATGTCAATTTGTAGTAAAATATCCGAATATGAAACGGATGACACAGACCCAGTGTGATCTTTTATTACAAGTTCACTGGGATATACCAATTGTTAATTTATAATATGCAGGCACGTAGCATCGGGGGGGGGGGGGCAGGAGGGCCTGCACCCCCCCCCCCACTTTCTCTCGCAGCAACTTAATTTTTTAAAATTTACATGTAAAAATTTAATATGAAGATAAGGAAATGAGGGCTGAATTTGAAGTTATATACTACGCCGGCTACCCCCCCCCCCCCTCCCCGGATTTGGATTTTGAAGATTTTGGGACAGTCCTATAATCCTTTAATATTATTATTATTATTTTTTAAAATTTACATATAAAAAATTAAATTGTCATGGAGTTGCCCCCTCCCCAATTTTTTGGGAGCATGTAAAAATTTTATTATGAAAATAAGGAAATGAGGGCTGAATTTGAAGTTATATACTACGCCGGCTACCCCCCCCCCCCCCCCCCCCCCACCGCGGATTATGATTTTGAAGATTTTGGGAAATTCCTATAATCCTTTAATATTATTATTATTATTTTTTTTTTTTGCTTGTCAAGATTTTTCGGATGAGTTTAGCCCCCCCCCCTTTCAAAAACGATGCTACATGCCTGATATGTAGTCAGTATACCTGAATGTTGAGTTAAAGGCCACAACGGGTGATTTATTTTTTCCACATACAAGTTTTTGAATAAATTGGCGTCATAAGAATACAGAAATAGGTGTGCTAACAATGGGGCACAATTGGTACCAATGGGAACTCTTAACAGATTGTTGGAAGACTTGATTTCCCAAAAAAAACATAGATGTTGTCTATCAGAAACCCAAGCATCTTTTTAATGTAAACTTCAGAGTATTTCTGTGTGCATTCAGAATGGTTTTTAACAAAATATGTTTTAGATTTCCAATGACAAGGGAAGCATTTTAACGACTTCCAGTTCTATTGAAAAAACAACTCTCAAAAAGCCTACATTGTAATTTGTCATGGGGAATGGTTGTATAAAGCGTTGAAAAATCGTACGTTTTGATGCTATTGATTTTGGTAAGATTTCGTGACCTCATCTTATTCACACCACTTCTGGAGTATATTGTTGTACAGTACTCTTGAAGTTTTTTCCTTCATTAATGCAAAAGATTTTTAGTAAGAAGTAAAGAGAGAGGTTATGTAGAACATTTACTGGAACCAGCTATATATCTCTGTTTGTAAGGACTTTTGTGAAGATTACCATGTGGGTGAATCGAAACAGTTCTTTGAAAATGCAATTAATATAATGTGCCTTACAAACAAAGACAATGTTGTTACTTGCCTTATCAGCAGAGACCAGTACATACTGATCGTGCAAACTGTCTAGTTCTTTTCTCACTTCTCTTTTACTGAAAACATAAGGATATTTGGTTTTTAGTTTATGGTGATATGAAGTAATTTTCAACTTTAAACTAAAAATCCTCTTTTAAGACAATACTTTAATATATTGTATAATAGCATATCAGTTTTACATTAGTTAATTAAAAAAGTTATCTGTTATTAAGACAATGTATAACTTATTGTAGCATGTACATGTGGATCAAGTAGTGAATAATAGTAAAAAAAAAAGTTAAGTATCAAACATGTTCCCCCAGAATATTTTCTAGCCACTATGCTACTTGGTATCAAGCGACCGAGTCTGACCACTACATTTGTTATATTTTACGAATTGGTGATAATTATTATAAAGCCTTGCTGTACAATATTTCACACACCAAATATATTAATCATATTATTTAATGCACATACAAACCTGTACAAATCTTTCTGAATTTTTTGAATTGATTAATAAAGCTGTGAAGGCAATTTGGTTAATTAAAATAAGGCAAAGAATCCATGATGCAAACATGCATTTTAATTGCATTATTCTACACTTGTGTACTATGGGCCCACACCTTTGAAATGCAATATTTACAGTGTATTCCGTAATGGTGTGTATAAAAAAATTCAATACACAATAAAAAAAAATACATGTACATTTCGGCAAAATAAGACACATGAATTCAAAACAGTATTATACATATCTACTGAAGGCACAAAGCCAGTAATGAATAATATAATCTTAGCTTCAACAATTTACTGATGTGCAAAACATATGTTTCATGTGTAATCATCATGCAAGCATGCATGTTTTTTGATAACAACATTCTACAAGTGTGTACCCTGGGAACCCCACCTCTTTCAAATGAACTTTTTAGAGTGTCTCTCGTGTAGTTCAATTCACAAAACGAAATATATGTACAGCCTAATAAGAAATTACAATTGAAAACAGCGGTCATGAGCAAAACAAACACGTGTAGATAATCTCATAACACTGGACTGAAAAGAGTATTTAATGTTTTGAAAAGAAAAAGTCAGCACGACATACCATGTAGTAAAACAAACCTTTATAATCTCAAACGATAGTTGAGCTGCATTTCCCACTCTCGGCGTCTTGCAGACCAAGTATCTTATGCAAATGTTGATACACCGCTGTCAGCTGTTCGCAACCAAAACAAGGCGAGTGAAAACGCTGCGTTGACGCGGATGGTAAGCAAACGACAATGCAATTTTAAGAAATAAACGCCTTTAATCACAGCTTTTCAATTATTTGATTAGATATTCTTTAAAATAAAACTCAAAATGATTATTTAAAACAATCATTCGATTTATTTTAACAGCGATTGCTTAACTAAGTCGAAAAAAGGAAAATGGTGAAAACATGAATAGCGGCCCAAGCCCGAGATAATGTAAACTAATTTCTTATAAAATCGGGTCTGGGAAGGAAGAGGAAAAATAGAACTTCAACAAATATCGTCACAGGTTGCTGATAAAAATGTAAGCATTAATTTTCAGTGAAATTTCAGCATGTTTTTTTTTTAAGATACAAATATCGAAGCGCTGAGAACGCGGTCTGAAGAAATATCTCAGTCAGAGTTTCTAAAAATTATGACAAACGGCTGTAACACTTTGCTAGGCATTATTTATAAAAAAAAAAAAAAAAAAAATTAAGTTCAAATATCGAGGGTCAATGTCAAATAAGGATTCACTCCTACAAAAAATGAAGTTTTTTGTGTTGGAAGGGTTGCTAATTATATATAAATCTGATAGATACGTGTTGAAGATACATATAACACTACAGTTATAAGAGGTCGAAGGTCAGTGGTCAAGGTCAAAGGTTACACATAAAACCAAGGGTGTGTGGGGTGTTTGTTTTTTGTATATGTTTGTGAAATTAATAAAATTTAATGTTTAATTACAACCAGAAATGGACGTCGGACCCTTTCGGGATCAATAAATTGAAGAATCCTTCAAGTAAACTAAAGACTGGTATATGTTTCAAGTCTCTATCTCTTATGGTTTCAGAGGAGTAGCGATAACAAGAACTACGTATATGGGCAACAACTCACTCTTTCACGATGGGGATGAAAGGCATCATTTTGAAATGTCGTAAGAAGTTTTACTATATCCTTGAAGTTTCTCTACATCACCGTAAGCAAGAGAGACAAGAAAACTCACATTCTAAGTGGTTCATGGGATTTGAGGTAGCAAAATACGACATTGACGCATCCATTTTATTAGAGAATCGAACGCATAATATTGAAAGTGTTCATATATTTTTCTTTCATTAAGTTTATCTATTATAATATCAGACAGTCTTATATAAAGCAAGCAAAAAAGTATTCAGACAGATAATATTATTGTTCTATTTTTAGTGCATATTTGTAGTTCAGTACATATTCAAGGAATTAAAGCATATCATTTCAGCATACGCAATAATCCAGTGTTGATATATTTAACATTTAAAGGCCAACACAAACTTTTTGCGAGATGTAAGTCGACCGACATTTGAAAGGCAGGGTGTTTTAAATGGGACCTGTTTAATGACAAGATCTTATCATTTTAAACACCCAATATAAAATTTCACAACAAACCGTTGTCCCGTCTGATTTTAGTTCTTTAACTTCAAATCGCTGTAAACATCTTTAAGCATGTTTCAGCATGAAACAACATTTTTACGGTAATCCCTTATGTAGATATCTGTTGTAACTCTTCATTTCATTTTTAACAATTTGTTTTCGAATATTCATTTATTGAAAAGGTTTTTTTTAATCATGTTAATAAACATGTTATAAGATAAGGGTTATCATAAGCTACAATGCCTATGTTTAATAAAGAACCCAGATTTTAAAACAGGTATGAGGTAACTGAAGTGCAAGCAATATTCTATATAAACCGAAGTAAAGTAAGATTTATTTTTATCTACCGGCAATTTCTCAACACGCATTCCTCTCTCCCAAAAAAAAAAATCAAATAAAAAAAATCAGTGAAATAAACAATGTGCAGAAAAAAAACTTGGCCGAAAAGAGTTATTTCAAATATACAATCGCAGTCTCAATTGTTAAAAGTAATTAATTTACCTTCACTAAAGTTTCAGATGGACGTTAAATATCCAACTCACATTCAGGCTTTAGGTGTTACCGTCTATAAATAAGCTTGGATCTAACCAATCGATAAGCTATTCATTAAAAGTCGTTCGTTCTGTATGGTGATTTGTATATTTTGATTTAAACTTCATTCGTTCCTCAAAATCAAAGCTGTGTTAAATCAAACTACCGTACTTTGCGCTGATGCACACATTCGAATCAAGCTTACATCAAGGACGTGGGATATAATACATTTATCAGATGTTAGGGGATATATGAAGAGGATTTACACAATTGCAATTGATTTGGTAGAACAACATTACACAAAGTGACAATAAACTGCTTAAACATGTTCAGACGTATAATAAAGGTATGCGAATTAATCTGGTAAGGTAATCAACAGCTCTAGGGAAGGAATTGAAGAAGTGAGATAATGAAATCTATTATATACACGACACATTTAAATTATCAGAATAAGTTTATTTTATTAAGAATAAGTTTATTTTAAATACCTAGTATACCATTTCACAAAACAGTTCAAAATACCATTACCCTCGTCAGATTCACACATGGCGTGTATCTAACGTTACGCTGAGCACTGTATCAGTCAATGAACATCTATTTGTTCATCTAATGACCTGAAAATTCTTTTAACATGTATGAAAATAACCAATTGCGTAAAATCAGAAAAAAAACCTCCAAACTATTGACATTGTTTATAACATTCATTGCTTGAAATATAATGCATAATACACAATGTCATGTAGTTGATATATGACATTAACATCAACATAATATACTTTTTTAAAAATTAAATATGTTGATGGAAAGAAAATGAAATGCTCTCAATTCATTGTTTTTATTATTTAAATACTTTTTGATTTATTTCCCCTTTCCTATTCCACTAAGAAGAACAGTATCCTTAGAAGTCATTGCCCAGAGATCATGAAAATGAACAGTGTAAACAAGTACAATCTTGTTACTAGACTGCATTAATCAACCGACGTTAACAAGGACTTTTGTCATAACAAGTTCTGTTTATTAGGGCAACACGACCGTGGATCATTTAAAACACCCAGTATAAGAGTTCAATATGCTAACATATCATTTCCTCCGTCGCATTTCACACATAACAGTTTTTCACTCACAGTTGTTTAGTCAGTTCCTTAAATATTTTGCTTTAAATTTTTAAGAACGATATATGATATGAGTTAAATTTGGCCCCCATAATTCCCCATTTTTTAAAGTGTCTCGAGAACAATAAAATGTTATACTTTTTTTTTTTAGAAGAGTTGATATAAAATACATTTTTCACCTATTTATTTTATGTATTTCCACTTACTTGAAGTATATGACGTTAAAAGTGACGCTATTTCTATTATTTTATCAAAATCAGTCAAAAGTTTACATTTTTCTTCTCTTTTTACGAATAAAAGAGCGCATGCTTGATCAAGGGAAACACAATTTGTCAGTTATTAGTCTTGGATAGTTGCATCATTTTCTGATTAAAATATTTTGTTTGTTCAAGCATGCATTCTATGTTTTCTGAAAGAAAAAATGCTTGAAACAAGCTGTTTTACGCTAAAAATGCAAAAGTGACGGGGAAAGGCTGTCATTACGATATCATAATTCTTAAATGTGGGCACTTCAATCATAAGGAACATAATGTAAAAACATCCCATTTATATCTGTACCAAAAACAACAACAAAGTTAAACGATGATGTTCATTTTAGGGGGGCCATTTTGGCCCATATTTTATATAGTCCTTTCTATGCATTAAGCATGTTAAAGCTCCAGAAGAAATCTTAAACATTATTTATAAAATATCTATAAGTTTTGTATTTCTTGATTTTCTTGACAACATATATTGCACCAGAAATAACATTTTAATTACACGCGAAACATTGATATCTAGCTATATGCATATTCGATTAACATTATAAGCTTTTGGATCCTTTGAAAATATCATAAAATTAATTAATTTATCATCTAAAGGTACTATGCTGTCTACATTACATTAAATGGAAAATGAAACTTACATTCACATTTTGTGAATAATATATTTTTGTAACTTTATCCAAAATCCACAAGAGGGATATACTGTTTTAACCTTGTCTGCCTGTCAGTCTGTAGAAAATTTTTGTCGCATTTTACTCGGCTACTATTAATCGAAGATGCTCCAAATTTTTTTTTCAAACACTTTTTGAATATTTCTGCTGTATAGTAAAATTATTGTTTATACCAGTCAGAGGTCATTTTCCCGAAATTAATGTTTATATCTAGGCTTAATTTTCGTACATTTTTTAAGGCTAAGATAACTTACCAACTATTAAAGGCAGATGCTTCAACTTTTACCACACTCTTCGGTTAGCTATGCAATAAGGTGGGGTTCAATTTGAACAAATTCGATATCAAGTACCTGTTAAACATTGCCATTGCTTATTTTGTATATTGATGTCAAAGCGAGGTATCAACAGTGAGCATTGGCTCACAGTTATCTTTTGTATTTTTATATTTTGTACAAATGTTTGAAAAGCAGCCTTTTATCTGAAATGGATTTCTTTATTAGCAACTGCTGTTGCAAACGACGAATCAATATTTTTCTAACTATATATACAACATATGGGTCTTTTGTGATATGATTATTGTAACATATGAAAATAGATTAAAGCGATCGAAGTGGTAGGCATGCAACCGTACGAATTATACTTCATATAACTGTATATACTGATTGCATGGTTAAACTTACTTTAATGAACAATAATTTTGATAATTTAATTGCAAAACTGTAAGCAAGATAAGTTAACTTTCAACTCGAAATATCCACGACGATGACCCTTTAAATTGTTTAAATAATACATTTATCTTTATTCAACAATATAATTAAAATAAACCAAAAAAAAACAGAACATAACAAAACCAAAACAAGCAATGTAGGATGTAAAAAAAATTATTTTAGCTATATTAGTAAGAGTTAGATAATTAAAAAGCTTACCTCATTTACCATTGTTCAGTTTTTGCATTTGTAATTGCAATAACGGATATTATGGGGTGTCGATGTCGATGTCGATGTCTGATGCAATTTAAAAAAAGGGATTTTTAATGTATTTATACCTAAAGGTTATTTAAAAAAGCTTACCTCATTTACCATTGTTCAGTTTTTGCATTTGTAATTGCAATAACGGATATTATCGGGTGTCGATGTCGATGTCTGATGCAATTTAAAAAAAAATATTTTTAATGTATTTATACCTAAAGGTTATTTAGTCTGTGTCAGGTTTTATTGATAATGTCTATGACAATGCACGTAAATTGTAACATTCGTCTTTCTCATCTATCGTAAAACAAACTGTAACAAACATGTATTGACTGACAAACCCGAAAGGACAACATATGCCATATAATCAATGTAAACGCATTGTACAACATGAACAATGCATTTTAGGCATGATTAACAGTTAAATAATGCAATTTACGAGAATCCAGGTACAGAGGGGCAGATCTAGAGCACAATATTTGCTATTAAACACCAAGTTTTGTATAATGCGGTCTTTATTTCCCGCGTTTGAAATAGAATTCACAAGATACACAACGAACTGTAAATCACGAATTCATGAAAAGGCATTCTTTCTCATTTATTTTCTGAACACAACGTTTTATGATTGTATCTTTTGCCAGTGGTTATTTTGTAAATATAGTGCGTTTTTGAATGCGCGACATTTTGTTCAACATCATAGCATTGGTATAATGAGCAGAGTTTTATACGTATGAAAGACTTTAAGGAGGGAGTCTTCTCATTATCAATCATACTTCTCATAATAAGAAATTCGTGAAATTCTGACACAGTAAAACGAATCATATTACCAAATGATTCTATCAGTTTAACCAAATTTGACCTTTTTGTTTTCGCACAAAGGTCAGGTCAATGTGACTATCTTTTTCCTCAATGTACAGAATGATAAAATTAAGTGTAGCTCTTTGTTGTTCTGTAGACATTTGTTTAAGATTTGAAGATTCTATTCTTCAATGAAATGATAGAATATTAGAATGTCTATCAGCTTATACTACTAAATTGGAATATTTATACTAAAATTGATATTGATTAGCCCGCATTTCCTCTAATTTTCTTAAACTTTGAAGAAATTTTGGTTATTTTTTTTACTAGTATGCTTCCAATAATAAATATAGTCCTTGTTAGATTCTAAACATTGATTACTTTTTCTATGCCAAGTTGTATGATAGTTAAAAAGAAAAAAAAATATACTATTTGAAATCTTCTTGATTTAATGGACAATTAATCGAATTTACGTTTGACAAGTCGAAAACCAGAAAAGACTCCTTCGTTAATGAAACATTTGTCACTGCCGGTAGGTGTTAATGCATTCAAATATCTGTAACAAATGATAATTTAAACTTATATTACTTTTCTTAATTTTAAACTATAAATAAATCATATTGTGAAAATTAATTCACAAGTTTGATTAGCCGTGTGTTCATTTTGAGTGTCACATGCTATATCCTCAGTATTTTTCTGAGCAAAGGTGCATTTCGTAAGCAGGGACATACATAAATCTGAAGTTTTCAAAGACTTACTGACATGCATGAAATATGGGTGACAAAAATATTATTTAAAAGAAATTCCATCAACTGTTTTGATTGTATATAATCGTTATAAAATGCTGGACATCACGGATGAATGCCCTGAAACTACTGACCCAGGTATTCAGAAAAAGAATATATACACAGGTGTATGTAAAAAAAAGAAGATATCCCACATCTTTTCACAAGTAAAATAGATTAGCAATTAACCCGCTGGGCTTTTAACACAGGCATTATTTAGTTCAATAGGCATTTTATAGACTTAATAACCAGTCTTTAGCTAGATGAACGCCGAAAACGAAGTAAATGGAACAGATTTCTAAAAGAGTAAAAGAAGAAAGGAGTTCAATGCATGCACATTCATATAAAACACCTGTATACTTTGGATGTGACATCCAAACAATTATCTGAAAACTCAAATGGTGACAGAGCTGAATATGAGCTTATTTAACTACTTTATCTTCTGATGCTGCCAATTAATCGCAAAAAAAAGACAGTGACCTTTATTTTATTTCTTTTAACTTTAATTTCTCTCATTCCACGTAACCTTCTCAATATTCATTTTTCGTTGTCTGCATGAGTGACAACTCTTAAAAACGTGTATTGACTATGTCTTTTTCTTAATCTTATTAAAATAATAAATAGGTTAAGGATGACGTTTACTCAGAATGAATATAAGAATCCACTGATGATAATGAAAAACCATCTATTGTATGTTATAGAACTTTGATTGTTGTGTTATTTTTCACTTTCAAAAAAGTTGGTCAATGACCGACTTTTTGAGTTAATGGCCATTGAATATTTTTTGAAAAATCAAGTAAAATCCCATAAAATTGTACACTACGATTGAGATTTTTTTAATTGTAAAAATATTACAAATAAATAAACACTTTAAACAATTAAATACAGTTTATGAATGGTAGGGGCACTAGATAGATACAAAGCATTAAGATTAAAAAAATTGTTCCAGTCCGAATTTCCTCTATCAGTTTTCAAATTCCTACCCATTTTTTTATCCAATATTACAAAAAATTGAATGATGAGAATACAAAAACATTTATATTATTAAACTTCTTATATTGACCTTATTCTGTTGGCATAAAATTTATATGAGGTCAATGATCAAAATTTTGAGATTTGGTGTCTTTTATCGTTTTTAAGCATTTTTCAATATTTTTACAATTCGTGTCATTCGATTTATTTAATAATCAAGTGAGGTAAAACCAACAGCAATTATGCAAAATCATATAGACTAAATTATAAAGTCTTAACTTTTATTATTAGAGTACTGCCAAAAATGTTTAAGCAGAAAACAAAATCAGCAAAATTCAGTTCGAATTTCTTCTATTTTGCTAATAGTCTATTTTTGTTTGAGCCTAATTTCATAATAAAGTAAAAATATAGAATGTTATGTCAATAATAATTCGTTTCATAAATACTTTTTGTGTTTAGAACAAGTTTTACTCATGACATTGAACTTTATAACAATCCGAATTTGAGAACTCAAACCCCGAGTAAGCAACACCCTTAAAAGAGAAAAGTTTTGGAAATGTTTTAATTATAGCTAATACATATAACGATGTTTATAAGGAACATATGGAGCATGTACCGAGTGAAGTATGTTTTTTGTAGGTATAAATCTATACAACTACATTCAATTAATAAACTGTATAAAAAACACTGTATAATGTGAATTTAAAAAAAGTAGATTTAATGACATTCTTTTTTTTAAATCAATGAAAAAAAAATGAATGACCTTACATATATTATTCTGGGATAAAAAGTCATAAAACTAATAGATATGCAGTTCTGTAGATAAGAGAAAAAAATATACTAGAACTACAAAGCTTAATACCGTCATTACATCAACACATAAGGGTGTGTCTCGGATATTACTTTTTATGTGCGTATACATCATTGTATTGTGGCATTGTGGGACATGGGCCTAACATTACCATGATTACAGCCATCACAACTAATTGAGTAGGATTTGATATATAACTATAAAATTTGTAAAGACTTTAATTGCGCTCTTTTTCGCTCTCTCTATTTTTTTCAGCAATACTACATTAGGGTAAATTTCCCCCCATTATTTATTGTCATCGGCATTTTTTTGATTTGTTTAAATATGTTTTTAACAAACATTTTTATAATCGTTGTATCTCGTTACTAGTCACAATTGATCAATTATTATTTTTTTCAATTTTTTAGTTAACAATATAAACTTGGTAAATATATCTTTTTTACAAACATTTAAACAATTTAAGATATTAATTCTTTCAATGAATCTTCATAACAACTAGAGCCAAGCTCGTTGCAAAGCAACGAGTAGGTCTTCTGTCGCAACTTCGTGTCGCTAAAGGATTGTCCATCAGTCTGATTAAAACACCTCCTTCTCCTCACACTTGTCAGAACCTGACAGACCCTGTATTGATAAAATTCATCTGTACACGTCCATTTCTTCTTACCAATTAGAGCTTTAGAAAACTCTTCAAATGGAGACCAAAAAATTAATTCACGCCTGTTTTCTATATAACCTCTATATTGAGTATTGCACCACTTATTAAAAGGATAAAGGCATATATTTGCTAAGTAGGTGTTTATTTAGATTGTATACAAATGTGGAGGTCAAGTGCATATGATCTGTTATTGATACAGGTCTATCAGACCCTGGCGAGTGTAAGGAGAAGGGAAATTGTTTTAATGAGACTGGATTATCAATATGATAATAGTAGGTTCAAGAAATCGAAAACGAGACTCGATTTAAAAGTATTATTTTCATACCAGGTAAGTTCTTCGTTTAACTTACTTCACGTTTAGAATAGCTTTAAAAAGCATATCATATATGTACATGTATATTATTAATTTAATTATAATAAAAGTGTGTGTGTGGCGGTGGGGGGAATGACCCAAAAATCAATTTTATATACGTTAACTTAAGGGAAATTTTGGTTGCGAGAAAAGGGGGCATTGCTCCCACTGGACCATCTAAAAGGTAATGTTAGCAAGTTTACAAACGATATCCCCGCTAAGAAAGAAGTCATAACTCCGGTATTTCTCTATTAGAGAATAATGGATGCTTCTTTTTCTTATAGTGAGTCAGACAAGGCCGGTTATATTTACAGGTCACAAGTAATCTTTATGTCAAACTTCAGCTTTTACTCATTTCCATTAATACAAGATATGGCACATGTTTAATATGACTGTAAACTTGCACAACTGACCTTGGGTCAAGTTCATGACACATCATCGGTCGTAAGGAATCTTTACATGAAATAGAAACTCCCAATGTTTCTCCTTAAATGACTTAGGGACAAATCATTACACACCCTCAGGTCATAAGCAACCTTTGTGTGAAGTAAAAAATTCCAAAATGGACCGGAAACAAATTTTGCACTTTTCCTGCCGGTGACCTTTACTTTGTCCAAATGACCTTGGGTTAAGGTCATGACGCTTCGTCAGGTAATGAGTAATATTTGTATGAAGTAAGAACACTTCCAATGTTTCTCCATCAGAAAGATATAGACCGGACACGACGGACGGACGGACAATGTGATTTTTATTTGCCACCCCCCCCCCCCCCAAATTTATTTTCGTAATGTATAAAAATCCTTTTCGCCCGTTTTGTGCGGCACAAAAAAAGACCTATATTTTTCAATTATTTATATCATATCACACATAAATATACATGTCAAGGTATTATTTGTATGCACATTTGAGTTCTTCTCATAATCGTCGGAAAGGATAAGAAACCCTTGGGTTCCAATGATGTATTTTCATTAGCATTTGTCATTTTGCATGACTAAATGATTTTCAAGTGGTAAGATATCAAAGGTTTTCAGATGTTACTTGTAGATACTGAATTTCTATAGATCTAAATTTAAGGTTAGGAAAAACAACCCTTTTATATAGTAAGACAAAATCTAAAATAGCTTCCTTATGTACTCGTACACATAAATAAAATGATTTAGCAAAAGCTATAAAGACTTTATTTGTTTCTTCTGTTCTAGATATTTTCAGAGTTAACAAGCTACAAGTTAACAATCTCCCATTTTGACAAGCCAGATTAAAAATTAAATATTCAGCTGAGTTTTAAGTCACTTAATTTGCATTACAACCTCATACTCCACATGTGCATAAAACAATAAGTAACCCCCCCCCCCCCCCCCCTGAACAAATATCTATCGCAATTAAGTGCATACATTCTTGGGAAGCAGAAAAGTCACTATATTATAGTCTGCAAGTCAATTGAACTATGGTCTTTCAAAGAAATAAGAAAACTGTCGGCACTTGCAGTACTCTGATGATTTAATGACGACGGACTTCATTGCTTTATGTAGTCGTATCATTACTACTAATCCTGAGAACAAAATTTATTTAATCTTTGACTTAAAACTGTTAACTTATAAAACCAGAGAACTTATTAAGTTATTTATGTCTTTGATAATATATATTTTATTTTGTTCATAACTATAGAAGTTTAGCGTGTTCAACAGGTTAATTTTTTAGGTTGATTGACATCGAATATTTATACACTTTTTGTTTAACAATTGACCTCTGCAGTGAAAGCATTCTTCCAAATGTTACTCAATTATATAACAATTGCTGATCTGCTGCCCGGGGGCAATACCGATATTCTGAGCTGCACGTGGAGCGGATTGAATTAGCATAGACTGACCGAATAAACACATGGGTGGGAAAGTGACACACATTGAGGAGAAAAATTTACACTTGTTAATATTTCGCCACATTTGGAAAAAAATATACAGCCCTTGCACTGTGATCATGAAACCGATAAAATCTAAACAAATCTTGTTTAAAAACTCATGTGAACATTCTAAAAATAATCACTGAATCTCTCAAATCTGGACAAATCTTTAATCGTTTCAGCCTCTACCGCATGTGTTAGTTTGATTATTTTTAATCCTGCCTCGAACGCTCGGAGAGTGCTTCATTTTCTAGACTCTGCTAAATAATGCTTCTAATTTTGAGCTCTCTCTCATTTTTGTGCAACCTTATAAAATACGTCAACTACTTTCTACGATATCTATAAAACCTCTCAGCAGTATTTAGCGGTAATCTTAATATATCGATGCACATGACTGAATGATCAGAGGTGAACCCCAAAGGTAGTCAGTTCAAGACACTTGACTTTGTGTGATTTGTCCTATACTTATTATAGTCTACTCAGCAGCACCTAGCTAACAGATTAACTATGGACTACCTTGCATTGACTATGAATATATAAGAATGACAAAAATAAGTCATATGATAAGTAAACATTTATTTTGCCCAATGTTTTTAAACCTCAATACATGTACTATATAATACTACCTCCGTACCGTTTTCTATATTCTAGCACATTCGATAGCCTTTATTTAAGGTTATAATTCGACAGATTTGAGTTAGTTTGCGGAAAGATTTTTTTTTTATAATTTACTATGGGCGGTGAGAAATGGTTTATTGTTAAACAAATCGATTTTTTTTTCTATTCAAAGGCAGGTAATGTCTTTTTTTTTTTATTGAGAATCCTTTCAAATTCATGAAAAGAAACAGAACTAAATAGTGTAGACACAAAAACAAGATTGAAATAAACTATACCTCACATTGATGTATACAGGTAAAACTCATTCGAGTTTACGTATTACATGTATCGTTTAGGGAGTAAAGTATAAAAAATGGCATTCGTTACACCTTTAAACAAGTATAGTGATATCATTAAGAACTATCATTTAAACTGTCTTATTCAAGGTTGAATGTCTATTCTTAAAAAAGAGTCAATTTTATTGATAACATTAACGTTTACTAGTTGGAAAGTTGCAAGATCTACCAATGCTTCCGATGAGTTGACATGCTTTCATTTCGTTTTCTTCCTGTACTTCCGGTTTTGACTTAATCTAACGTGGCATTTATGATACAAGTTGTTTTAAAATAACGTTTGAATAGGTAGATAAATTACCTTTCGGAATAAGAGAACTTCCTGTTAGAATTCAAATTCCGATAGGATTTGCTAAAATCCGTAAGAAATCTTAATTACTTATAGGAAACCTACCTGTCTGAATCAAATTCCTACAGGATATACCTTTCTCGTACAAGAAATAGAATCCTACTGGGGTTTCTAAAATTCCTGTAGGATTGTCAATATTTCTAGAAGGAGAACCATTTTAATTGTTGGAATTATTATTTTTTTAATATTAGGTCTAAAAGATTAACTTTTCACCTGCCAGGTGAAACACGCTAAAAACATAATTGGATATATACTATTAAGAAAATGGTCTATCATTTAGTATATATGGATTTTCACGAAACTGTATCCTAAGCAAGTGCAAAAATGCCATTTTGGCACTGGTATAATTATCTGGCACCTAAATGCGCCAATTTCCGGTACGATGTTTTCTGTGTTTACTATAATTCGCTGAATTGTTCAAATATCTTTGGTATATCTCATGAAATAGAACCTTTCTATATTTTTGTTCAATTTTTTAGGAGCATCTGATCAACATCTAGTGTTTGATGGACAAGTAATCAATACACTTAATTTCAAATTTGGGTAGTACTTGACTAAAAAGCTGAAGTTTTCCCATATTTCAATTTCTCTGAAAATCCAAAATCGTTCCTTTTTTTTAATGAGAATTACACACATGTATTAGTAGTAAAATCCGATTTAACAATTTTTGCCCATATCGCCATAAACATAGCATTTTAATCTCCATTCAGTTAACTGTAAAACTACAGCAAAAGACGCTTATAACGAAGTCCCAGGGACGGACAATTTAACTTCGTTACAAGCGTAATTCGTTATATCCGTCAAGTTTACAAGAAATAGAGACTTGTGGAATGAAATTCGCTTCGCTGTAAGCGTCAATTTATTATAAGCGTGTTTGCTATAACTGTGTTTTACTGTATATTGTGATTGTTAACATTTGAAATGTCAAATAGGTAGCATTAACGATATTAAAATAGTTTCTGCTGCTACTATACGGGGGACAGTTATGCAACATACTAGAACATAATTTTAAGCAACTTAAAGTTAATTCTTATGTTTTATAATGTAACCATAGCGCTTGTAAGTCATGCGTTCTTTTACAATTCAAATAATGACGCTCTCACAGATAAATGTTTTAAACTCAAAATCTTTCAAAACATAAATATATACTTTAAACCACTATTTAAAAGATCCTTTCTCGAATAGTTAAACCTTGTCTATAATTAAATCAAAAGGTATTTTGATATATCTAAGCATCTGTTAATAAATGCCAAGGATTTTCTTTTCCCAATGACTTTTTACACTAAATAGACCTACTAACCTCTATGTACACGTAATGATGCAAATAATTGCAGAATCGCTCCTCAACGATTGTGTAGAAAATTAATGAAGCTGCATTGAAAATAACAGTCAAATTATCCAAAACAGACCATTTTGAGGCAGTAAATACCTTTCATATTAAAATTTAAATCTATTTTTGAGGGATTCAGCACTTTATTACCAACGTTTTTTACTCGCACCATGTTGACATTCGGAACTTTCATATTAAATGCACTGAGTTAAGAGTTATCTCCCGTATTTCCTTTGATGAACAGAATATATTGCTAATTTCCAATGAAAATATACACGTACATGTATTTGTAGAATCGTTTCTAAGCTTATCCATGCAAATGCGATATTGTAGACACTAATAGAGAGCCCACTGTGATTTAGCGGGAATGTAATGCGCATGCACAATATTGTAAAATAAAAAAAATCTAAAAGATTTTTTTTTTTTTGATTTTGTTAAGGAACTTTCATTAATTTTAAATTAGTGAAGCTTGATTGAGACAAAATAAAAAACAAATTGGCAATCTTCAAGTACCAATGATATTTAAAATACATAAAATAACAGATGGTTGTTTTAAAGCCTCTGGTCTTTAACATAAATGCAACACAAGTTACATATTCAAATCAAATTAAGATTAAATTGATGTTTAATCTCTTTGTTGTGTAATGTATAAAAAAGTGTTGATTTATTGGAAGTCATGTATAATCTCTATGTACCTAGTTAATGAAATAAAATAAATGTAGGTTTGTCCCATTTCACTTTGTGACTTATGACAGAAAACACGTGATTATTACTTACATAATTTTACATTTGTGTTTTTTTTTTCTCGACAAACCAAAAAAGAAACTACCTAATATATCCTACCTCTTTACATTTCAAAAACTCGACAATACTTCGGAATCGTTATCCTCATGCTGCATGACTTAACACTCATTACGTAATTTATACGCAACACATTAGTATAATAAGACGCATTTAAAATCAGATCAATAAAGATAATTGGGTAATAATGTTTTATCTGCAAACCATAATTTGGCAGGAAATTAAGTAAAGTTTAACAAATTGAAGGATTGCATGTTTAAAAAAAGGAAACATTCATAACCAATGCATGCTAAAAACAGCCACTGAAAATATCTCTAAATAATTTGATACATTTATTCTTGTTGATAGATAAAACTAACAATAAAGCAGAATACAAACTAAGAACAATGGTTTAATCGTTGTGTTTCTGTATTTTTTTTAATAAGATTTGTATTGATACGTAAAACGGCAAAGGTGTTTAAAATTAGTAATTAAGTTTAAGACAATCTAAACATGAAGCTCTGCATTGGCCTAAATTATGTGTTTCTGTATTTTTTTTATTTTGAACATTTTAAACATTACCTTTAGCATCGTTGTCTCTTGCCTGTATGCAAATTTAAATTTTAAAATCGAATTTTCCTCATTTTACAAACATTTTTTTTACTACACCATTTTCCAATTACGCCACTTTAATCTTTAGAACAGTCATTTCAAAAAAGCTTCCATCATTACATGAAACCATTGATTGCAATATTACAATGTTCATTTCAAGATTCAATATACTCGTACATGTATAGGTTGATGCTATTAAACAAATGGAAATTTCACCTAAAATAAAAAGTTAAATATAAGCATTTAAAATCACTAAAAGATTATTTCGTCGTCTAATAATAGCATGTATTTAGTCAGGTGGAAACAATGCGCAGCGCTTTGAATGCCTTGCCACATCGGTAGGTGGGTAAAGATCGGATACAAATTGAAATGCAATACCTTTTAAAGCTGCACCTGCTACGATATTTAAAGTGTGGGCATACAAATAAAGATTTCCATTTCAGAACATTACCTCATTGCGACAAGTTCAGGTATGACGTTTTTATTTATTATTTGATCAACAGTGTTGGCTGACTTTTTTTAACCATCAGTCATTTAACAAAACAAAACCTTCCTATGGTGGTTTAAATTCTGATAGAATTTGCTGAAATCCGATAGAAAATCTTAATTTCTTATAGGAAACCTATTTTATAAGACCCTGTAGGATTGTCAAGATTTCCAGTAGGAGAAATATTTTCAATATGAGAATTATTTTTTTCCTATGGGATAATAATTTCAAAGGTTAAAATTTCATCTGCCATGTGAAACACACAAAAAACAAAATATATACTATTAAGACAATGGTATATCATTTATTATATATAGATTTTCCCCGAAATTGTATCCTAAGCGGGTACGAAAATACCATTTTGGCACTTGCGCAGTGTTACTACCACCATGCGCCATTTTTCAGTACGATGTTTTTCTTTGTTCACTATAATTGGCTAAATTTTTAAAATGTTTTAGTATATCTCATGAAATAGAACCTTTCTATAATTTTGTTCAATAATAGTGTTAAAGCAGCTAGTTTTAAAAAAATCAAAAATGTTTTTTTATTATTTTGGTTACTATATATTGAATGACACGAGGTCATTTTAAAGAGCAACAGATCAACGTCTGGTGTTTGTTGGACAAGTAACCAATACACTTAATTTCAAATTTGGGTAGTTCTTAATAGATAAGCTAACCCTTTTCTATGTTTTAGTCTCTCTGTAAGTCCAAAATTGTTCCTTTTTGGATGAGATCTACATATATTGATTTTTTAGTCAAATTCAACCTAACAATTTTTGCCCAGATCGCCTTAAATATACCATTTGAATCTTCTTTCAGTAAACTTATGGTTGTTAACATTTCAAATGTAAAAAAGGTAGCTTTTACAATTTTTCAAATAGTTTCTACTGCTATTCATACAGGAGACAGTTGTTATGCAACATACTGAAACATCATTACTAGCAACTCAAAGTGAATTCCTATGTAATATAATTTTAACATAGCGCTTGTGAATTATCTTTTAAGACAAACCTAACAGTGTTTTAAAAGTCATGTCGATACAATTTGGGAAAATATAACAAATTGATAGTCATGATCCTGTTATATCTTATTAACTAGGGAATAATGTCATTAAGTATCATGAGGTGATAATTTGGTCGGGGCCTGATCAACTCCAATAAGGTTTGAAGAGCGTTATAATAATCTTGATCGCGTCCCAACCGTAGTAATTACCTCATTAAATTAAATTAATGAGGTTAAATTAAATAAAATAATATTAAGTAACGATTCCTGATTACGTATATTTATATAATTTTGAGCAATTGTATGATTCATGATCAACATTTGAATATAAAAGAGCTAGCCCCGCTTGCGCCTAAATTTATCGCAATCTGTATTTATTGGACTGTATAGCACAAAATCGACACCTAGGGTAAACACAGACAAGGACACTGAAAATGTAAATGTTATATCATTATGATCGAAAAATAAGGATTTGACTCTGAGGTTGGTGATTATTAAATGTTTGAGAGAGTTTTTTTTTTCCTCGAAGGATTGCTCTTTCCCCAGCTTAACATAAAACTAGGGAAAAACCCATTATCTAGTATTAGGGTGTACATATACACCCATTAACGCCGGATTTCGCAGAAAACACTAATCCAATATATCAACATATTGCAAAACTCAAACTAATGCTTAGTAACACAAAAGTCCATATATAATTTATAGTTGATATACAATGGATATATTCTTTATGAAAATCGCCAGGTTTGTTGAAACACGTTTACTCTAGCTGTCTTTAATCCAATAGATTTATTTTTATTCTATTCGACCTTTCTTATCTGGATTTTTGGTTTGTGATAACAAGAAAACTTTTGATGATTGCCCGGTAGCTGTGCACCTTAAAAATCAAAACATTTTAAGTTTACAGATTTAATGATCGCCCGGTAGTGTTAACATTACCCCGCCTTTCAAAAATTTCCTTCTGCGTAAAAAGAAAACACTTTGTGCGTGTCTTATCCACGGAAATAGTACTTTGATATAGGGAAATGTTTAGCAATAACATTAAAAACACGTCATTGTATCAAATAACATGTAGAAATGAACAAAGAGTGTCAGTTTTTCGGTGTGAAATAAAATACATGTAGGTTTGTCCATATTTAACACAATGACATATATTTACATCTCCCAAGTGTTATTCCCTCTATTTCTTACGGAAAGTTTTAGTTAATTCATAGCTCTATAGAAACAGCCAGACTGAAATCTACACGCCCCATTTATCGAATAATCGAAATCTACAGCAGTTGAAAATGACAGGAAAATGACAGGACATATATAGACATGTCTTGTTTATCGATTGGTCCAAACCTATAGCGACCTAGGAAAAATCACGGACTGCTCGAAATAACCATGACGGTGTTCGACTCAAAGTCTCATAAGAGACGATTTGGCCGTTTTTCTTAGCTAACTTACTTACGTACATCAACATTAATTTAAAGAATTTTACTTGCTTTTCCTAATCAATTTATCGATTAGCATAAAGAACAATGTTAATATAAACAAAAAAATGCTTTCTTTGATGATTCATTCAGGATATGAAGGTAGTGTCATTGCAGAAAAAAATTACATAACCCGCGTTAGCGGTTTATGTATTTTTTCTGCAATGCCACTACCTTCATATCCTGAATGAATTACCAAAGAAAGCATTTTATAGTTTAAATGACAGTATATCTCATTAAATAGAATCTTTTTATATATTTTTAGTTTAATTTCATTAGGAGCATCTGGTCAATGTCTGGAGTTTGTTGGACAAGTAACAAATACACTTAATTTCAAATTTGGGTAGTACTTAACAGATAAGCTAAACTTTTCCTATATTTCAATTTATCCGAAAATCCAAATTGTTCCTTTTTTGGATTAGATGTACATATTATTATTTGTAGTAAACTTCAACTTAACAATTTTGCCGACATTGCCTTAAACATTCAATTTAAAAATATACTGTGATTGTTATCATTTGAAATGTCAGAAAGGTAGCTTTTACGATATAAAGATAGTTCCTGCTGCTAATTTTACAGGAGACAGTTGTTATGCAACATACTAAAACATCATTACTAGCAATTCAAAGTAAATTTCTATCTTATATGATGTAAACATAGAGCTTTTGAATTATCTTTTAAGACACACTCAACGGTGTCTTAAAAGTCATGTTATTACAATTCAGGGAAAAAATTACAATTTGATATTCATGATCCTGTTATTTTCGAAGGAATAAGAAATAATTTTTTGTTTATCATGATGTGATAATTTTGGTCAGGGCCTGATTAAATCCAAAGAGGTTTGAAGATAGTTATGATAATCTTGATCGCGACCCAACCGTAATTATCACCCCATATTATTTAGATGATGATTACTGATTACTTATATTTAATTTTTAACAATTGTATGATGCGTGATCAATATTTGAATATAAAAGAGCTAACCCGCTTGCGCCTCAATTTATCGCAATCTGTATCTATTGTACTGTACAGCACAAAATCGATACGCAGTGTTAACACAGACGAGGACACTGAAAATATAAATTTTTTATGATCGAAAAACAAGATTTGACTTTGAGGTTAAGTTTATTTATTGTTAAGTATGAGATATATTTTTTACTCGAATAGACTGGCTGTAAATCGGAGGCTTTGTTGGTTTATTGGAAGTCATGTTTTACCATTATATACCTAGCTCGTGATAAAGGATTGCTCTTTCCCCAGCTTAACATAAAGTAACAAAAACCCATTATCTAGTATTAGAGTGTACATATACACCTTTTAAAACCGGATTTCGCCGAAAACGCTGATCCAAGATATCAACATATTGCAAAACTCTCAAACTAATACTTAGTAACACAAAAGTCCATCTATAATTCATAGTTGATATATAATGAATATATTCTTTATGCAAATGGCCACGTTTATTTTTATTTCAATGACGTTTCTTATTTGGAATTTGTTTTTGTGTTAACAGAAAAACTTTTGATGATTGCATGGTAGCAGTGCACCTTTAAAAACAAAACATTATATTTCAAGATTTAATGATCGCCCGGTAGTGTTTACATTACCCTGCCCTTCAACTATTTCCCTCTGCGTTTTTCATTGATTTTTTCCTTCTTTTAGAAATATTTTTCTACTACTTTCAAATTACTTTAATTTTTAAACACTCAGTTCAAAAAGTTTACATCATTTGACGGAACCATTGATTGTTATATAACAATGTTCGTTTCAAGATTCAAAATAGGTGTACATGTATAGGTTGATGCTTTTAAACAAAGGAACATTTCACCTAAAATAAAAAGAGAAATAAAAACATAAAAACACGTAAAGAATATTACATCGTCTACTGATAGCATGTATTCAGTTAGGTGGAAACAATGCACAGCACATCTAATACCTGTCTACGTCGGGTGTATCTAGATGTAGATCGGATAGACCTTGAAATACATTGAAATGCAATACGTGTTTTAGTTTGGCATTGTCAATGTTTAAATAGAAAAAAAAACACATGCTACGAGCTTTAAAATGTGGGCATACAGAAACTATTTGCATACCAGGACATTACTTCATTGAGACAAGTTAAGGTTTTACTACTTTCAAATTACTTTAATCTTTAAACACTCTGTTAGCATGTATTTAGTCAGGAAGAAACAATGCACACTGTTGATACCTGTCTACATTGGGTGTAGTTATGTTCCTCTTGTGAATACAGAAATATGGGAACAAATGCAAAGACACCCATTCACTAAAAAACGAGATTTACCATCATGAATGTTCAAAGTATGGTGACCAAAGCTGTTTTAACAGTATTGATAGAAGCGGATGGGCTATTTTACAAGAGGCCAATAGGCCTTAACTGTCTCCAGAGTACATAGCCCACACAGAAACTTGTCGGGAATTTTTTAAATGTTCGGGTTCGATATTCTGCATAACAGTGCATTGTTTTCACAATTTCCAGAAACCGGTATGGGACGTGTATTGCTTATGCAGTACTCTCAGAATGCTTGTTAAGTTTCATTCTTGTGTAAAAAATTATAATATTGTAATGACGACAACCTCCCTGCCTGAAATCTTTCAAAAAGGACTACAAAACCTATAGTTTTAATTTACTGAAAAACTTAAAGACCATAATTGCGTGCAAGACCCGATATTGAAAAGGTACAAAGCTCTGATAGAAAATAATTATCCCAATAATTGTTAACTTTCACGATAGGTTTTAAGTGTATGTGTGCGACAGGTAGTTTTTGGGATTTCAGCCATCCCAACCTTTTTGTTATATAATGTAGAAGGAGGATTATTTTGATGTGAAGACCGGAATATGAGGTAATTGGTTTTACTTCCTATGTGCTGAAACCCGCCAAATTAATATCTTATGCATGCTTCTTCTCTTTTTAAGGTAAGAAATGGGTTTTATAACCTTAATTCTTGTTCATTGCTATTTTCTAGATTCCCAATATGTTTATATGTAAACATGGGTATCAAAATAATTGTTGTAAACATTTTGTACATTCTAAGGTTAAAAAAAGGAAACATTCACAATCAATGCTTGATAAAAACAGCCACTGAAATATCTTAATTTGATACATTTATTCATGTTGATAGATAAAACTAACAATTAAGCAGAATACAAACTAAGAACAATGGTTTAATCGTTGTGTTTCTGTTTTTTTAAATAAGATTTGTATTGATACGTAAAACGGCAAAGGTGTTTAAAATTAATAACTTAGTTTGATACAATCTAAACATGAAGCTCTGCATTGGCCTAAATTACGTGTTTCTGTATTTTTTTTAAATTTTGAACATTTTGGACATTACCTTTAGCATCGTTGTCTCTTGCCTGTATGCAAATTTAAATTTTAAAATCGAAGTTTTCCTCTTTTTACAAATATTTTTTTACTACACCATTTTCCAATTACGCCACTTTCATCTTTAGAACACTCATTTCAAAAAAGCTTCCATCATTACACGAAACCATTGATTTCAATACAACAATGTTTATATTAAGATTCAATATACCCGTACATGTATAGGTTGATGCTTTTAAACAAACGGAAATTTCACCTAAAATAAACAGTGAAATATAAGCATTTAAAATCACTTAAAGATTTTTTCGTCGTTTAATGATAGCATGTATTCAGTCAGGTCGATATAATGCACATCGCTTTCATAGCTGTCTACATCGGTAGTTGGTTATCGATCGGATAGACATTGAAATGCAATACCTGTTAAAACCGCACCTGCTGCGAGTTTTAAAGTGTGGGCACACAAAAAAAAGATTTTCATTTCAGAACTTTACTTCATTGCGACAAGTTCAGATACGACGTTTTAGATTAATTATTCAATCAACATTGTTGGCTGACTTTTTTAAACCATCAGTCATTAAACAAAACAAAAACTTCCTACGAGAATTTAAATTACGATAGAATTTGTAAAACCCGATATAAAAACTTAATTTCTTATAGGAAACCCATTTTTAGAATATCCTGTAGGATTGTCAAGATTTCGAGTAAGAGAATCATTTTTAATATGAGAATTATTATTTTCCTATGGGATAATAATTTTCAAAGGTTAAAATTTCATCTGCCATATGATACACACTAAAAACAAAATATATACTATTAAGACAATGGTATATCATTTATTATATATAGATTTTTCTCGAAATTGTATCCTAAGCGGGACTGGCATTTTGCCAGACATTTTGGCACTGGTATAATTGTCTGGCACAGTGTTACTACCACAATGCGCCATTTTTTCAGTACAATGTTTTTCTTTGTTCACTATAATTGGCTAAATTTTTAAAATATCTTTAGTATATCTCATGAAATAGAACCTTTCTAATATTTTGTTCAATATTAGTCTGTTTTTAATCAGCTAGTTCCAAAAAAAATCAAAACTGTTTTTTTTTATCATTTGGTTAATAGATATTGAATGACTCGAGCTCATTATTAAGAGCATCTGATCAACGTCTGGTGTTTGTTGGTCAAGAAACCAATACTCTTAGTTTTAAATTTGGGTAGAACTTAACAGATAAGCTACCCTTTCCTATGTTTTAATCTCTCTGTAAATCCAAAATTGTTCCTTTTTTAGATCTACATATATTGATTTTTTTAGTCAAATCCGACCTAACAATTTTGCCCACATCGCCTTAATTATAACATTTGAATCTTCTTGTTAAGATTTTAAATGTTAAAAATGTAGATTTTAAGATATTAAAATAGCTTCTACTGCTAATTATACAGGAGACAATTGTTATGCAACATACTAAAACATCATTACTAGCAACTCATGGTAAATTCCTATGTAATATAATGTTAACATAGCGCTTGTGAATTAACTTTTTAGACCAACCTAACGGTGTTTTAAAGGTCATATCGATACAATTCGGGCAAAATAACAAATTGATATTCATGATCCTGTTATTTGTTATTAACTAGGGAATAATGTCATTCTTTAAGTATCATGAGATGATAATTTTTGTCGGGGCCTGATCAAATCCAATAAAGTTTGAAGAGCGTTATAATAATCTTGATCGCGCGCCAACCGTAGTTAATACCTAATAATATTCAAAAACGATTCCGTGTTACTTATATTTATATAATTTTAAGCAAGTGTACGTTTCATGATCAATATCTGAGTATAAAAGAGCAAAGGCCGCTTGCGCCTCAATTTAACACAATCTAAATCTATTGTACTGTATAGCACAAAATCGATACGCACCCTTAACACAGACGAGAACACTGAAAATATAAATATTATATGATCGAAAAAAAAGATTTGACTCTGAGTTTAAGTTTATTTATTGTTTAAGTATGAGATATATTTTTTTTACTCGAATAGACTGGCCGTTAATCGGAGGCTTTGTCGGTTTATTGGAAGTCATGTTTTATCATTATATATCTAGCTAGTGATAAAGGATTGCTCTTTACCCAGCTTAACATATAATAAAAACCATTATCTAGTATTAGAGTGTACATATACACCCTTTAACACCGGATTTCGCCGAAAACGCTGATCCAAGATATCAACATATTGCAAAACTCACAAACTAATACTTAGGAACACATAAGCCCATCTATAATTCATAGTTGATATAGTATGAATATATTCTTTATGCAAATGGCCAAGTTTATTTTTATTTCAATGACGTTTCTTATCTGGAATTTGTTTTTGTGATAACAGAAAAACTTTTGATGATTGCATGGTAGCAGTGCACCTTTAAAAACAAAACATTATATTTCAAGATTTAATGATTGCCCGGTAGTGTTTACATTACCCTGCCTTTCAATTATTTCTTTATGCGTTTTTCATTGATTTTTTCCTTCTTTTAGAAATATTTTTCTACTACTTTCAAATTACTTTAATCTTTAAACACTCTGATAGCATGTATTTAGTCAGGAAGAAACAATGCACACTGGTGATACCTGTCTACATTGGGTGTAGTTAGGTATAGATCAATAGACATTTAAATGCAAGTCCTGTTTTAAATTAGCATCGTTGTCTCTTGCCTGTATGTAAATTTAAATTTCAAAATCGATTTTTTCCTCATTTCGCAAATTTTTTTTTTACTTCACCATTTTCCAATTACGCCACTTTAATCTTTAGAACACTCATTTCAAAAAAGCTTACATCATTTCACGGAACTATTGATTGTTATATAACAATGTTCATTTCAAGATTCAAAATGAGCGTACATGTATAGGTTGCTGCTTTTAAACAAACAAACATTTCACCTAAAATAAAAAGAGAAATAAAAGCATAAAAAACACGTAAAGAATATTACATCGTCTACTGATAGCATGTATTCAGTCAGGTGGAAACAATGCACAGCACATCTAATACCTGTCTACGTCGGGTGTATCTAGATGTAGATCGGATAGACCTTGAAATACATTGAAATGCAATGCGTGTTTTAGTTTGGCATTGTCAATGTTTAAATAGAAAAAAACCACATGCTACGAGCTTTAAAGGTGTGGGCATACAAACAGTATTTGCATACCAGGACATTACTTCATTAAGACAAGTTAAGGTATGAAGTTTTCTATTCATTATTTAATCAATAATGTTGGCTGATTTTTCTAAAGTCATTAAAGGAATATTCTTATCCATCTATTCGTTAAATAGGGTCCCAGTATAGTATTTTTTAGTTTGTTATTAATGATTTCTGCTATATACACTATTTGCAGATTTATCCCTCAATGCTCTTTTCCAGATATAACTGTACGGTTAACAAACTTAAGACCGATCGAGCTTATGCACTTTATTATAGATTATAATACATTGATATAATTGTATTAGAGATTATAAAATTTAAACATCATTTTTGATTATTTACAAAAGGACATCCTTATTTTAATTGGCTAAATTTCCCATTGTAAATATCAAAATTTGTTGAAGCATACCAACTGTATTTCATCTCATTATTTTATTTTCATTTCGTTCATTTGAGTTTTCTTGTCTGAGATGGACGTTTATTTTACCTTGAAAATTTATACAGATTTGTAATGTACTATAATAGTACAAATTTGACACCCCTTTAAAAGTTACAAATTTAAAACGTCTCCAGTGGTTTCAATTTCAAATATTCAATAGCATATTTCCAATTAATGAATATCTCTTCAATTTAAATATGCTGATATCATCGTTATACACATTTTGCAAAACTTCTACAGAAACAATCGAACACATTTTGTTTATTGTTTACATGTTAAAGAGCTTTGGCTCAATATAGAAGAATGGATACTAAATTAATGAATGTCTCTTTGCTTTGATAAATTGTCCTGTTTACAAAAAGAAACATGTATCTTCAAAATTTACCTATTCTTGCTGTCAAGCAGAATATGTTTGCATCTATTTACAAAAAAGGACAGCTCCACTAATTTTTATCGAATATAAATGTTTTATATTGAAACATATTTAATACTGAAAGACTGTAAAAATAACTAGGACCAATCTCAAGTAAGCAGTTGGTCTTCCGTCCGATTTAAAAAAAAATTAAGATATATCGGTACAATTTCGAAATTAACCCCCCCCCCCCCCCCACACACACACACACACAGACAGGTAATGAGTTAAGGAAATCTGTAATTACGTCATAAATGGACTTAACAGTGATTTTTCCAAACATTTATGTTTACGTATACGTATTTTAAACATATATGCTTTTATAACGTATTACAAAATATCCCTTATTAAAGGGCCATAGATAAAAAAAACACCTTGAAACTCATCTGGTTCGCTTAGTTTCAAGGGCCAGACTCATTTCTTGATATCAAACGTGATGTTTTTTAATTTTAAAGACATTTTTACAACACTCGTTCATTACTGTGTTCATGAGGTATATGAGCGAATACGTTTAAGGAACCGATCCCTTTTCTCTTCATCGGGACTTTTTAACGAAATGTTGATGGTTGCATATTGTTTTGCGTATCATTTTGAGCATCTTTTCTTCTTCACTTCATGTCAAAATAAGATACATTTTTGAGAAAAAGTAATCATAGTTTATTTTAAGGAAGTATGGGACTCACGATTTGAATCTACCGCGCAACTCCGAATGACGTAAACCAATTCGCGGTCGTTAAATCTGTTGGTTCATTTCTAAGGTATTAAACACTAAAATTTATAATGGAAAGGATTTTATTGGGTTTTTTTAAAAATAAATCGTGAATATAAATGATAATAAGAGCAAATTTAACCCTAAATTCTTTTTTACGACATAAATATCGGTTCAGTTTTCGGCAATGCGGAGGAAACGTGGATTTGATTTTGAACGCTGAGAAGACCAATCGCCACATTAAGGTTGCTAAAACTCAGAAAAAGGATGGTCTGGTGCGAACTTGGACGCTCTCTTGGGCAGACCAATCACATATTTTGATATTACAGCTGAAAAATTCTCATCAGAGATGAAGGAAGATGACTCGACGCCAGCAAAAGCGATCTGTCCAGGTTTGACCTACAATTCATTGATAGAGTAAGAGTATTTGGTAATCTCAGCAGGATTAAGTTCGTCGAGACTGAACGTTTTTGATAGACGTTTCTTCAGATTTTCTGTTTCAATGAATCTTGCTGAGACTAGAGGTAAAGTAAAATTGGTATGGACATCATTCAATTTTTCTTATATAAATGCTATGGCGTTGTAATGAACAAGCATTGGTATGTAAGATACCCATGCCTATAAAAGTAGGCATCGTACATACTCGTTAGTAAAGCCCCAAGCACCTGAGATGTAATTTCATAATAGAAAAAATAATAATCATTTATACAAGTTTTTGACAGTATGCCACTATAGTTCAATATACATATCAGAACACAGTAAAATTCTTTATGTCTCTCATTATTAATAGTTAAACTTAATTCTAACATGTATCAGAATTTGTATCATGTCGTCACATGTTTCAGATGATCAGATGTTTCCAGTATTCAATATTCAGCGCATGATTTAAAATGATGTCATACCACACATACGAAATCTCCTGTCGTCTCTATGCATATTCATTAGTCAAATTATGTGGCTTTATACTCTGTCCCGAGTTTTTGCTTCCACTACTTTTCGCTTGATACTTCGATAATCATAAATACCTTTAAGTTCAAACTACATTTATGTTTTGAAACGCCCCCTCTACCGCTTTGGGTTTCAATACACATCCCAAAATAAAAAGTCTTACTGAGATTTTGCATTGCATTAGCCCAGATGATAACGTTGAAAAATTGCGAGGTGTCCATAGTACTTCCGAATGGAGAAAAGATGTAAACATTTTGTTTTGAACATATTTTATTGACTAAACAAAAGGATCAGAAACAAGTTCTAACAACTTACAAGTTCCTCTTTTTGTAAATATTTCCCATTATAAATCTCGGTAAGAAATTTGTTTTCGTTGGTGAAAAATGATATTTTGTCAGTTAAGATATCTTGGATATTTTCCCTTTTATTGACTTCAACAGCATTTTTTTTTTCACAGGTATGTGTATTTTTATTAAAAATAATCAAGAAATGGTGTAAGCAATAACTCGGGACAGACTGTAAGCTACAAATAGAAACTGCAAATGATGATGACTTTGATTTTGTATCAGTAATTTCTGATGCTATATATGAGTGAGGATAAAAATGATTTAGTTTAGATAGAAATTGTAAACTGACAGCCATTATGTGGGGCGTTAAGAGTTAGACTATTGGAAACCCATGACGTCAGGAGATGTATTTTAAAATAGAAAGACAGATTGAACACTTTATGTAATGATATACACTATGGTATAAACATGAACTCATAATTGACATATTGACAGCAAAATAAATTTCAAATAGGTGTGAGATATATGTCAAGTACAATGTTAACCTCAGATGGTGTCTTTTTTTTCGTTAAAACAGTGTCTGGAGTTCTTGTGTGACTTGCAGTCTTTCACAATAATGCTCCCTCAAAAATTACTTTTCACAGCCCCATGCCCTTCTCCATGTTGAAATATTTGCATTTATTTGAACAACTAATTTAAAAGTAAAGACTTTAGAAGTCATTTTCTAATATTAACTATCCCTTTCCTAGTAAATATTATAATTATGTTTGTTAAATCTGAGTTAACCTAAAAGTCTGTTTATGCCTGTATAATATCAAGTAAATATGCATATATTTTTTTTACTGATCAACTTTGCAACCAACTGGTGTTCCATTTAATATTCTCTCATGGTGCCAAAATTCCTGATTATGTAACTTAATATTACAGATGTTGACCATGAAGAAATTGTCAAAATGTCTGATTGTGGTTGGAGACAGTGGAGGAGTTTGGTGGAATTAGGGATGTAAGCAGATACGCATTTAAGAGTGCTCGATGGTCGTGGCCATTTTTAGACTGTATTGATCTCCTAATGAAGAAGAGCTATATATAGAAATATGCTGGTTGGCCGAATCGATAGAGAGAGTGAAGTCATGGCGGTTTATCAGGTATTTGATAAATTACTAGTACATAAATACTGGGTAATTTCGTTTGATACAGTGTATCACTGTTATTGGTTTAATTTTCATGGATTTCAAGGGTATACTCTTTCATATCAACAAATTAAAACCCCCATACAGTAAGGTAAAAGTTAATGTATTATTCCATATATATTTTGACTGAATACTTAGTCCCAGAGATTATCACTGTGCAATTTATTTTTTGTCATTTATTTTATTCTTTTTAATCCTCTAAGCATGATTGTGTCAATTGAAAGTATTTCATTTATTTAAAAAGTTTGTTTATTATATCAGTTAATTCTAAATTATATAATTTTGAATGCCATGGAAATCGAACTACATGTATTTGAATAAACATCAAATTGTCCCAGCCCTAGCCTTTGTGAACTATAAATTGTACATCCTAAGAAATCCTTGTGTTTGAATGTCACAACAGTTTTTAGATATTGTTCTATGTATAAGTATTTAAGTTGATGCTATTTTTCATCTTTCAGGTCATTCATCTATGATCGGGACATTTTCTGGAAAAATAGAAAACTTTTCAACAAGATCGAAATCCTGTCGCACATGTACTTTGTCTCTCAATTCCAAATCAACACCTCCTCCACATGATTGCAGTATCAACTGGAACGGAAATTTCTATGAAGGCCATGGAGAGTGATATGATAGAAGAGATGGTCAAGGATGTGAATGATGGGTCTGTTTGCATAAAGACAATAGTTGGTGATGAAGATAGCACAATGATTTCCAAAATTCGGACAAACATTGACACAAATATTTGTAAAACATTGGATGCTAATCATGTGAAGGAAATCTTAAGGTACCATCTATAGTTTGTGAAAAAATAACACACAACCTTAACTTTCAAAGTCATACAGTATCTCAAAAATGTTTATACTACATATTTGCCCAAATAAAAGCAGATGTTGCAAGGATAAGCCAAGGATGTGCTCTTGTCCGCTTCAATACTTATGTTAGGTATATAATAAAATTGTTGATAGCGTTCGTTCTGGAGCGGTAATCGTCAGCTTCATTATTTATGCTAGATTGGTAATACATGTAATAATGTTGAGAGGGCTTTTGATTTGGATTTTTGTATAAGTTTGTTGATTTATTACAGTGTCCATATACATGTGAGGAGTTAAATGTCCAGTATAAACTTGATTTATACCGTAGTATAAAAAAAAATTCATACCATAATATATGGTTGTTACAGTAATGAATGTTGTTCTGCCAAATGGCTTAAAATTATATTTGGCATTTGTACTGTGCATTTTGTACATGATGTAATGCTGATTTCAATCCTTTTTAACGTTTCAGAGTTAAAAAAAATAATGATGAGATACATGTAGCAAATCATAAATTAAATATTTATTTGTTTATACCTACTAGAATTATTTTGTTCCTACCTGGTATATTGTTATAAGGTGCAAATGGTTTAAAAATTATCTTAACAGAGGAATTTCAAGTTAAGCAGAGGAAAGTTGGGATTTAAATGAATAATTTTGTACTTTTTTGGTGAATTTTATAAAGTACTAGCATTTTAGTAAAGATATTATTAATTGACTCAATGTTTATTGAACAAAAAGTTGGTATTGATCATCTTATCTACACTAGAATAGTGATCAAGTGAAAATGGCGCGAAATTGTAAAAACAGACCAGAGTAAATTCAGACTGCAATATCTTTTTATTTAAGTCATTGACATATGAGTTTCTCCTTTTCCAGTGAAAGCATAACATTTCTATATTCGTTTAAGTTCAAAAATAAAACTTCTAATTATATCTAAACAGATTGTTTGACCATTTTGCATTAAAGGTCAACACAAAAAGCAACAAATTTGAACCATGCAGAGGAAATTTGGTCGCACATTGTATGATACTGAGGAGGCTTTCAGAATTTTTTTTTGATTAATTGTTTTTCTGTCAATGTATTATAAATAGCATATAAGAAAAATGAAATAAAATGATTATAAACTATGTAGCATTGCTTCACTTCTGTTGCAAGTGGTGTATTTTGATGAACGGAAGTATTTTCAACAAGGGTATGTTTGGATACCGTTACCATGGAAACAAACATATTAACCTATCAAAAAATTGTTATATTCTGTTAGAAAAAATGCAATGCTATTTGTTGAACCAATTTTTAAAATTTTTTAATTACTTTGGTGTCAGTCCCATACTCCCTTAAAGACATTCTTTACAACACTCGTTCGTTACTGTGTTCTTGAGGTATATGAGCAAACACGTTTTAGGAACCGATCCCTTTTCTCTTCATCGGGACCTTTTAACGAAATGTTGATGGTTGCATATTGTTTCGCGTATCATTTTGAACATCTTTTCTTCTTTACTGCATGTCAAAATAAGATACCTTTTTGAAAAAAAAGTAATCATAGTTTATGACTTCTGACTCCTTTAAACCCATAAAAACTGCGATCGCGAACGCCCGTTCCCCCCCCCCCTTCATTTTACACCTGCACGTTAACTAAAAATCGGCCTAGTCATTTTTGAAAAATTGCGTGCATAAAATTTGTAGGAAAACAAGAGACCCAATGGGCCACATTGCTCACCTTAGCAACACTTGCTTTATATGGGCGTTCAAAGGATATATTGCCATGTGGCCCCTCACTAGATTAACCAAAAATGAGTATCCGAATTTTCACTTATTTTTGCATATACTTAATCTTTGACATATTTACCTTCATGAAATACCATTTTTACCTAAAATAAGATCATATGCAATATAAATAACTAAATTTTCAGTTGGTGTTCACGGTTAACTTCATGTTCCCTTTATTTTAGCCCCCCCCCCCCCCCCATCACTTTATAAAACAATTAAAATACATGAGAGCATAAAGGTACATTTTTTCCCTCCAATACTTGCTACTTATTGTATTTTAAAGAATTCTATATGTGAAAGAAGAAAAGCGTACCTCAATGCACCAGAACAAATGCGCTCAATTCCTTAAATAAAAAACATTGAAAAAGTTTTTTTGGCCTTCTCCATTATAGACGATTGTCATTTACCAGGCATGAATTCATTTCGTATGACCTTATCATCTTTACTCCCTTGATTGAAGGAATAAACTGAACTGAAAATGTTGTCACATATACATGTTAAAGAGCTATGATTCAAATTAATGTGTTGGCAGGCATGTCGCTCTATTGTTCAAATGCCCATCCATTATTTTCATCTTTATTTAAAAACAACAAATGTGTACAAACACAGATGATTTTCCATTGCAATAATTTTTTAAGAACACCGTTAATGCTTTTATCCTCATAATAATAATGTGTCAGGCCTATGGGAACTGTTTAAAAGGCATTGTTTTCATTTACTTGTGTTCGAAAAACTATCAAAAAATTGTGTAGATTTTATGCAATTCATCGTTAGAGAAGGGGCACCAGAAAGTAATTACGGCATATCATCCTATTAGCAAGACATTCCTATTGATCAACCAAAATTCCAGTGTCAATCGTTGAATCATAAGCAAGATACATAGCTTAGTTTGAGTCATGTTTTTGTTCCCATGAGTTTTTTACATTCAACTTTTAAACTTGGTATTTCCTATTCAGCATAGCTGCATTTAAAATAATACAAACGAAAGGATGACCTCAGCTTTGTGTACAAACATATAGTAGCATTGTGCGCAAAACTCTGTATCTTGCTTATAGCTCGAAGCTTGACTCTCAGGTTAGTAAAATTAAAGGAATTTGTAAAAAATTAGAACAAGAGAAAACTGCACTTTAACAAAGAGAAAACTCGATTTATTTTCATCTATATATATATATATATATATATATATATATATATATATATATATATATATATATATATATATATATATAATTTAGTTATATATTTCTAGCAGCGAGAATAATCTCCGTTTAGATTGAAATTGCTGAACATCTTAATAGAACATGTTGCATTAATCAACTCTTACGTAGAGATAATACCGAATTACACGCACCGCCATAATTTGACCCCCCCCCCCATAGTGGCCTCACCCTATCCCATGAAATCATGGTTTTAAAAAACTAGAATGAATCAACACTACCTAACGATGCTTCCACACAAGTTACAGCTTTTCTGGCCAATAGGTTTTTAAGAAACGTTTTTTAAAAAGATTTTTCTCTATTTATTCCTATGTAAAATTCAACCCGCCCATTGTGGCAGCACCCTACCACCGGGATCATGTTTGAACAAATGTCAATCTAAGCTACCTGAGGATGCTTTCAGAGAAGGTTACAGCTTTTCTGACCTACTGGTTTTTGTTAAAAAGATTTTTCTCTATGTATTCCTATGTGAATATTTTGACCGCCCCCCCCGCCCCCCCCCCCCAATGTGGCCCAACTTTACCCCCGGGGATCGTGATTTGGAAAAAAATTGAATCTACACTACCTGAAGATGCTTCCACAGTTCCAGATTTTTTGGCTAAATGGTTTTTGAAAAGAAGATTCTCTATACATTTGTATCTAAACATTTGGTCCCCAATTGGGGCCCCACTGTACCCCCGGGGATCATGGTTTGGACAAGCTTGAATCTACACTACTTTAGGATGCTTCCGCACAAGTTACAGCTTTTTTGGCCGATTGATTTTTGAGAAGAATATTTTTAAAGATATTTCTCTGTATATCTCACCTCAGGTGAGCTAACAATTGTGTATGTCTCTGCTACATGTACACGTACTTAGTATTTCCATCAGCAAAATTAATCTCCGTTTAGACTGAATAGACAAGAAAATACTTACAACTAGCCTAAAACTCATTACAGTAATCAGCTATTACGCAAAAACCATACCGTATTACTACTAGAATTTGTATTTCAGTTGTTAAAGTACCGAACCTGTTAATGTTTCTTATTTTCCGCAAGTAACGGTCAGCTGTCTTACTTCCCGATGTCTATTTTTGATTGGAACGTAAAAATTACAAAATGCAGGCGATAGTTCCCCTAAGTTACAAACCGTAATTAATGAAAACGACTTTTATTTCTGCAATTTATATTCGCCCTCCCATTAGGATGCTTTGTGCCTTTGGTTGGAATTGGATAAGCGGTTTTAGAGAAGAAGTTCAAAATGTAAAAAGTATACAGACGGACAGACGGATGACGGACAAAATGTGATCAGAATACCTTACTTGAGCTTTCAGCTCAGGTGAGCAAAAAAGAGTAATAGGGAAAAAGAAAGAAACAAAACGAAACTAAACAATAATGTTTCCCGTTAGGCACAATTCCAGACCACTTTAACGAATATGAAAGACACCAGGAAGATATCTGTAATAAATTATTAATAACATCGAAAGAAAATATTTAAATCGATAGAGATTATCCTCTTTTTATTTAATTTCGTAATCGTTTCGGTGTATAACAAACGTCTGCGATTGGATAACCTTTTACTTGTTTATGCGTTTTATCCAGAACTGCACAATGTTCACTAAAATATATATAAACAAATCAGTTTGTCCCATTTAATACAATTGACTCGTACAGAAAGAGTGTTGATGGCAATATTATAATTTTGTTTGTCTTTTCCTAGACAACCAGGACAAAACTACCTATTCTGTTATACCTTTTTTGCAGAAAAATTGAGATGACAGCCCTATATTAACTAGAAAAATATCATGGCAAAGGTTTCGACGAGACTGTTGTCCGACTTTGGTAAGGATACATACAAAGTAAATCGATCTTTGAATTTTGTCAGATTGGACTAAATGATATGTAAAATAACGTGTTTACTATTTTTTTTTACTTTTCGTGAAGATTTTTAATTAGCATAGGATTAAATACGGAAACTTTTTACTTTATTATTTGCCATTTGCTTTAACGTTTAAATACACACTTAAATCAATATCTTATCTTCACAAATAGAAAGCCCCGAAGTGCCACGAAAAATTCCAAGAAGAAGTAAAAGGTGAGAACATACGTTTACATGTAGTAGATAGAAAGATATATATTGTTTTTTTTCGTATGAAACGATATATCGTTGCAAATGACACAAAAGACAAGATCGTCACAATAAGCATGGATGTAAATTTTGTCATTTTTAGGGTATAATTAATGTAATCGTGAACCAAAAAATAGAATATTTTTATTTGTGAAAACTGAATCTGTCCTCTTCACTGATTTAAAAACTCAATATTCCTAATTTTCTTAGTCCACAGTCTCTATCATTATTAGTCATTATCATGCTTTTTTAATGGTTTTTGTATCGTAGGGTACAAATATTGTCAAGGGCATTTGATAGTAACATATAATAGATATTCCCCACGGGGATACTCTAATTACTAAAATCCAACAAGAACTGCCGATTACCTATGCTATTTCAGGAATCAATATCGCACCGCTTATTATTTTTCGAAATAATTGATCAATTACGTATACATTGATTTAACTTCTTATCTTTTTAAGAACAGATGAGTATCTATTTCTTTCCCTTTGTCGTACGTCGTAGTGCAACAAGCTTATTGTTAAAATGCAGTGTTTATTTGCAGAAACAATATTGCCCAATTTGGATTGATCGATAAATCATTGCAATGTCAAAAAAGCACAGACCGTCACAATTTGAATGATTCTAAAGATTTGTTTTGTTTTTGTTTTTTTATTTGCTGAAATCGCGTAAGTAACACATATATATATATATATATATATATATATATATATATATATATATATATATATATATATATATATATATATATATAAACTGACCTAATTTTTTTTCTGCAATTTGTCTGTATTGACTCTTAAAATTATCATCAATGTCTTTCTTAGCTGTCTTCATCCGTCGTGGTGCACCGTGCTTATCGTTCAAATGCAGTGTTTAATTGCATAAATTTTATTGCCTAATTCGATAAATTGTTGTGACAAAAACAAAGATCGTCACAATTCGCATTGAGATAGGTAAAGTTAGCTACTAGTAACTGGCTACTAGAAGTAAGAAAAGCTATCTACTAGTAACTGGCTACGAGAAGTAAGAAAAGCTAGCTACTAGTAACTGGCTACGAGATGAAAGAAAGTTGGCTACTAGTTACTGTCCAAGTGAGAAAACATACCTAGGATTTCTATTTGTGTTCTTTAGATGTACAATGCACTTTATCATTATTTACCTATATTCCTCTCATACTCTCATCGATAATTGGTGCGTTTCGTTTAAATTATCTCTATTTTACACAATATTGTCCAGTTGACTCAAGTAGCTGTGCTTATAGATTGAAAATATCAACAGGCGTTATTTATTATAATAATCTATCATGTCATCCGCTTAATATTACAACAAAATTACCCAGATATCTCTCTTAATCTTGTCAGCTACCAGTGCATTTCGTTTCAACTATCTCTATTTCAAACACAATTTTTTTATGCAACTCAAGTAGCCGTATATAAAGATTGAAGACATCTTCAAGGGTTATTAATATAAACATTGTCTCAGGTCATCCACAATATAATACGATAGAGGTACAGAGATATCTCTCTTTATGTAGTTATCTACTAGTGCATTTTGTTACAACTATCTTTATTTTTTGGCGGTTTTGTCAATATATCTCAAGTAGCTGTATATATAGATTGAAGATATATGCCAGTCTTGCTAAATATCAACATTCTGTCAAGTCATCCACATAATATTACGACACAATTACTCAAATATCTCTCTTTATGTAGTCAGCTATTAGTGCATTTTGTTACAAATATCTTTTTTATTTTGGCAGTTTTGTCAATATATCTCAAGTAGCTGTATATACATGTTAAAGATATATGCAAGTCTTGCTAAAATAAACATTTCTTTAAGTCATCCACATAATATTTCGACACAATTACTCAGATATCTCTCTTTTTGTAGTAAGCTACTAGTGCATTTTGTTACAAATATCTTATTTTTGGCGGTTTTGTCAATATATCTCAAGTAGCTGTGTATATAAACTGAAGATATAGACCAGTCTTGCTAATATCAACAGTCCTTCAAGTCATCCACACAATATTACGACACAATTACTAAGATATCTCTCTTTGTGTAGTCAGCTACTAGTGCATTTTGTTTCAAATATGTTTATTTTTTGGCGGTTTTGTCAATATATCTCAAGTAGCTGAATATATAGATTGAAGATATATGCCAGAGATGTTAATATCAACATTCCTTCAAGTCACCCACATATATTACGACACAATTAGCTGTATATATAAATTGAAGATATACATGTATGCCAGTCAACTCCCGTCAGTTCTTCAGTACTTTGATTATTATTTATTTTGATATATTTTTCGGTGCGACCATTGAGGCGAGCGCAGCATAATATCAAATAGTGAAGTATGATAAATCAATAAAAGTTGATATTAGCAAGAACTGACGGGAGTTGATTTTGTCGATGTTTTATTAATTTTAAAATCAATGATAATGTTATTTTGCATGACAAGTACATGTAGTTTCAGATTTGAATTACGCACATTTTTATAATTTGAGTTTTTGGACTTTTTCGACATGAATATCGAGAAACCCCCATATAAATGATGTTAAATAATATTTTAAGATAAAATTAATTCAATCAAACTATGTATCAGTAATAGAAATAATTCTCGAAAACTGTATGGATCCAAGCAATATTGAACTCTAGTCTCGTTCAACCACACGCTCGGCTGACACCGTAAATCTCCGACAAGGATTTACGGAGACAGCCGGTGTTCGTTTGTGTATCAATCCCCGATTTTTATTGGAGTCATTAAAAGAAATAAATTTATTGTAGAAAATCGACGTCTGTAAACAATCAAAAATTTTAATCATGAATTTGTGCCTTTACTAAAGAAAAACAGTATCATGGAAAACTCAACAATTATAATTTGGAATCGTGTATATCGTTGGGATTACGGGATATGTTACAAATGTGTTTCTTTTTGTATCTTTATCTTGCATTTTTATTTATCAATAAAGCCCTCGACTCGGAAGACGAAATATATCCAGCTTACAGACTTACAAAATCATATTTGAATTTGGCCCACATCAGCTTAATCTGTTCAGATACATTACCAATAAATCTGGAATTCTTTGGAAAGATGCAAAAGAAAAATGCATATTGAAAGATGGTGGGAAACCGACCGATGGACTACTTCTAATATGCGAATATGATGAAGGCACAATAAACGAGTGTTTGAAAGTGGCTGGCTTCCACGTTTATAAATATGAAAAACTGATAGAAAGTTAGTAACCAATCTTTTGTAAACGAAAAAATTAAAGCATTGATAAACAATTTCTTATTAAAGCATTATCGATACAAGTAATGTACTACCATTATGTTTTGATATCCATTACTCGGTTTATAAATGATGCATGTTTCAACTGATTTTACGTATATTAGGAAATGTATAGTGTCGCCATTTTGATGGCGAATAGCGCGAACATCTTGTCAATATTTCTTCTTATGGCAACGATATTATCCATTTTCCAAAACTGAAATACTTAATTCTAAGTTTTTATTTCAGAAAAAAAATAATTGCAGTTAAATTAAAAAAAAATCAGCCTAAAGTTCTCATTTCGCAATTCCTTCATTTTTTTATTTACATAAATTTGTCCTTTTATATTGCATTTTTAAGCCGACAGTGTGATGATTGATGAACGGAAAAGTGTTTGTATCGTTTACTTTGGAAAGCAATTTTGGAAAACAATGAACACAGTATGTATCTTGTTATGTGTATTGATCATGAAACTGCATTTCATAGTGATTTTCAAGATTTATATAAAAAGGTAACTTAAATAGATGTGAATGCACATTCAATTCAATGTGGTTCATGCTCAAGTATTAAATGGACGTTTTTTTTATGTAAATGTAATATATTTGTAGTCACGCGTGCAAACAATACGGGACGCCATAAGGAGGGTTTCAAACACAGACGTCTTCATCATAACTACCTCTGATAAAGAGAGAGATGAAGCAATTGAATGCTGCAAAAGATTCAAATTTTGTCCCATGTCCCATATTATCTCACCCTCATCAGACAAAACGGCTTTTTACGAAGCATTCTACAAGGTACTTGAGAAGGAACTTCAAACATTTTCATCTGACTTGGAAACACGCACATCTACACGACAGATCTATGCAATCAAGTGCAAATTGAACTCTCTCATTGAAAAGCTCCGATCAAGGAATGCATCAATGAAATCACCGCTATCAAAGCAATGTTTAGAAATAATCAACGCGTAGGTAGCATATGACCAACTCATCACAGTTTAAAAAAACAAAATAATTTTATGGGTTAATTTGCTTATTTCATATCTTTTTTATGTTACAGATGCAGAAAAAATGGTGTCGTTGGATATAGGTTATTTGGAGATGAATTACATATATATGGAAACGATCAACTGATAATCGAGACTGAGAAAAGACTTGAAATTGAAAATTCTATCAAAGAACATTTTAACGGACATGTCCTGTTAAGATCTTTAATGAATGTTTTAAAACCCCAATGCACTGTAAAGTGTGGGGAATACTTAAAAAACAGAAAAACTGGAAGAATGGGAACTTTAGGTATTTTCGGCGAAATCAAACCTGCAGTTGAAAATGAATCGATTCAAACCGTGGCACTTTCGTCTGCGCATGTAATCAGTAAAGGTGAAGTTGCATGCACGTCCGCAGGAGGAAGATTTGGTGAATGCATTTGGCCAGGAAGCATTGCAAACATTCATGATGTGTCCATAATACAAATTGACCCCTCTTCTATTAGCACATTACAACAAACAATCTTTAACGAAGATATCACAATTGAAGAAATTTCCAAAGAAAATCTCCGTTTGCGAGAGGTTTTTAAATATGGGGCAAAAACACAAAAAACACGTGGCTTTATTGAACAAATAGATCACTTTAAACTTTTCGGGAGTGACGTCATGACAATTTCATCAGAGGATCCTGAACGTCTTTTTTCCACCAATGGGGATAGTGGGGCGATTGTGTTGACAATACAAGATGGAAAACATCATGGTATTGGTGTTATTTACGGGGGTAACGTGGATATTCGAGAGAAAGGAATCAAAATACCCGAAAACGAGATTATAGCAATATTTCTGAAAAATGCCTTAGACCGATTTACGAAAGAGAAAAACATGAGCATTAAATTTCATAAAATATAAAGACATTTTTTACTGCAAATAATGCAGGTAAAACTAATTTTAAAAATATAAACATCTGTGTTTTGGAAATTAAGGATCTTGGACTCTCGGTTGAATGTAACTATCTAGTTTGCTCATGTTACCTGCGATTTAACGCTGACATTAATTCCTGGCGTTTAATTAGGAATCTAAAGTATCAAAGGTAAACAAAAGAATACCTTTTTTCAAAATATGAAAACAACACAAGAGCTCAATAATGAAAAAATATTTTATTTCAGCTATAATCTACACATATACGGGTTATATGCATTAAAAGGACAGTAGCGTTATTTAACAAGAACTTTTGGCATTTCGTTTCAAACTCCAATTGTTGAAAGTAAGGCCTACTGATAGTTAATAGCCAAGCTTTTGACTAATAAATATGAATTTTTCTAACGTAACAAAACTTGTCCGACTTCATCCATTAATTAAATAAAGCTTTTAAAATCTCGCTCTTTTTTGAAATAGATTTGAACTAAAAGAAATCATAACAAAAAATTGGTAATCCCAATAATTATTTTATATTCTTTGCGATTTCATAAAAATAGCGGAATTAAGGAATTTACAGCGTTAAAATTTTGTTTGTCTAAAACGTTTTTAGCTCACCTGAGCTGAAAGCTCAAGTGAGCTATTCTGATCACTTTTTGTCCGTCGTCCGTCTGTCCGTCCGTCCGTCCGTCTGTCTGTCCGTCTGTAAACTTTTTACATTTTGAACTTCTTCTCTGAAACCGCGTATCCAATTTCAACCAAATTTGGCACAAAGCATCCTTATGGGAGGGCGAATATAAATTGCAGAAATAAAAGTAAGATCTATATTCAAAGCGGAGAAAACCTTGAAACTGTAGAAAAAGGGGGGTGCATTTTTAAAAATCTTCTTCTCAAGAACTACTGATTCCAATTCAACGTAGTTTACCATAAATTATCCTTATGAGAAGGAAAATATAAATTGCAAAAATTAAGGTCTAATTCTATTTCAAATCTGAGTTATTACGAAAATAATAATAAAGGAAATGCGTGTTTCAGTCAGTTTAATAGCTTCGGGCTCGGCATCCGATAAAATGGGTAGACAAGACGTGGCCTTGGGAAAACAAAAAATTGGCAGTTATTAATCTGCCAATCTCATTAAAATTTCAGGATATTTAATGGACCAGTATATTTTTATTTGTTGTAAATATTGCTGCAAAATAATGCGTATTTGGAATTGACGATTGCCGATCTGCCTCGGCTTTTATTTTGCCACGGCCCGGGTTTGCATACCCATTTTACCAAGACTCGTATTCCATACTTCTAAAACGAGGTTCTTTGTTTAAAGCAGCCATGACATTATACGAAAAAGGGTCGATCTGACTATGATGAATTTGCTTGTTGTGCAACAGTTCGCGAATGAAGGGAAATTTTTGAAACATGCAAAATATATTAGTGCCTATTTTGTGAAGTAAATTGAGGCTAAATATTTCAATGCGCTGACAGTTTTCACACATGACGTTGGTGTTAGCTTGTTATGATTTTCGTTTCGTTTTCATTATTTATGCTATTTATGTATTTCGTGATTTTTAAGTATCAAATCAACCAAAGACTTCGGTAAATCAAACAGTTAACTCACTACCTGCGCAAATTAAGCAAAATCTGATGTATCAAAAAAGTACTGAAATACAATTCATTCTATCGGTAATTTGGCATTATCTTTTGCGTAATGGTAAACTAATGCAATAGGTTTTGTTGAGATGCTCGGCATTTTATCGAGTTTATTCAGTTTAAATAGAGTTTGATATCGCTGTCGGAAATATGTAGGTATATACATGTACATGTATATATATGATTCATTTCGAAAAAATAAATTGTGTTCTTTATTTGTTATAGTGCATGTTTCTTGTGTTTAATTGTTTACAAATTCTATTTACTAACCATATTTGAGTGTTAAGCTTCGAATTATAAGCAAGATACAAAGATTTGCTCACAATTCTATGTTTGTACACAGATCTTAAAAACTAAAGATTAAAAAAGTAAAAAAAATTGTCAATATTTATTAAGAAAATTTTCAAAGTCTGTTCTTCCAGAAACCAACTTTAACAACTTATTGTATTGTAAACTTAACCTTTTTTAGCTCACCTGAGCCAAAGGCTCAAGTGAGCTTTTCTGATCACAATTTGTCCGTTGTCTGTCGTCGTCGTCCTTGTTGTAAACTTTTCACATTTTCATCTTCTTTTCAAGAACCACTGAGCAGATTTCAACCAAATTTGGCACAAAGCATCACTAGGTAAAGGGGATTCAAGTTTGTTCAAATGAAGTGCCACGCCCTCTTTTAAAGGGGAGATAATTAAGAATTATTGAAAATTTGTTGGTATTTTTCAAAAATCTTCTTCTCAAAAACTATTCGGCCTGAAAAGCTTAAACTTGTGTGGAGGCATCATTAGGTAGTGTAGATTCAAGTTTGTTCAAATCATGGTTCCCGGGGGTAGGGGGATCATGTTTTACATAGGAATATATAGTGAATATCTTTAAACATATTTTTATTTAAAACTATTAGACCAGAAAAGTTCAAATTAAAATGAGAGCATCCTCAGATAGTGTAGATTCAAGTTTGTTCAAACCATGATTTCAGTGGGTAGGGTGGGGCCACAATTGGGGGATCAAATTTTACATAGGAATATATAGAGAAAATCTTTAAAAATCTTCTTCTCAAAAACTATTAGGCCAGGAAAGCCCAAATTTGAGTGGAAGCATCCTCAGATAGTGTATATTCAAGTTTGTTCAAACCATGGTCCCTGGGGGTAGGGTGGGGCCACAATAGGGGGATCATGTTTTACATAAGAATATATAGAGAAAATCTTTAAAAATCTTCTAAAAAACTATTAGGCCAGAAAAGCTCAAATTAAAATAGAAGCATCTTCAGGTAGTGTAGATTCAAGTTTGTTCAAATCATGGTCCCCGGGGGTAGGGTGGGGCCACAATTGGGGGATCAAGTTTTATATAGGAATATATAGAGGAAATCTTTTAAAAATCTTCTTCTCAAAAACTATTAGGCCAGGAAAGCTCAAATAAAAATGGAAGCATCCTCAGGTAGTGTAGATTCAAGTCTGTTCAAATCATAGTTCCCGGGGGTAGGGTGGGGCCACAATTGGGGGATCAAGTTTTACATAGGAATATATTGAGACAATCTTTGAAAATCTTCTTCTTAAAAACTATTAGGCCAGGAAAGCTCAAATTTGAGTGGAAGCATCCTCAGATAGTGTAGATGCAAGTTTGTTCAAATCATCGTCCCCGGGGGTAGGATGGGGCCACAATTGGGGGATAAAGTTTTATATAGGAATATATAGAGGAAATCTTTTAAAAATCTTCTTCTCAAAATTATTTGGCCAGAAAAGCTCAAATTGGCATGTAACCATTCTTAGGAAGTGTAGATTCAAGTCTGTTCAAATCATAGTTCCCGGGGGTAGGGTGGGGCCACAATTGGGGGATCAAGTTTTACATAGGAATATATTGAGACAATCTTTGAAAATCTTCTTCTTAAAAACTATTAGGCCAGGAAAGCTCAAATTTGAGTGGAAGCATCCTCAGATAGTGTAGATGCAAGTTTGTTCAAATCATCGTCCCCGGGGGTAGGATGGGGCCACAATTGGGGGATCAAGTTTTATATAGGAATATATAGAGGAAATCTTTAAAAAATCTTCTTCTCAAAATTATTTGGCCAGAAAAGCTCAAATTGGCATGTAACCATTCTTAGGAAGTGTAGATTCAAGTTTGTTCAAATCATGGTCCCTGGGGGTGGGGCGGGGTCACAATGGGGGATGAATTTTTATAGATAGAGAAAATCTTTAAAAGTCTTCTTATCAAAACTATTAGGCCAAGAAAGCCCAAATTTGAGTGGAAGCATCCCCAGATCATATAGATTCAAGTTTGTTTAAATAATAGTCCAGGGGTAGGGTGAGGCCACAATGGGGGATGAATTTTTACTTAGGAATATATAGAGAAAATCTTTAAAAATCTTCTTTTTAAAGACTATTTGGCCAGAAAAGGTTTAAACTTGTGTAGAGGCATCCTCGGGTATGTAAATTCAAGTTTGCAAAATCACAGTCCCTAGTGGTAGGGCGGGACCGTGATGGCGGTTTGAATTTTTACATATGAATATAAAGAGAAAATCTTTTAAAGTATTCTGGGAAAGTTTTCGGTTCAAAACTCAGTACTTAGTGTGAAAGCACAGGTTATGCAGATTTAAGTTTGATGAAACCATGATTTCCTAGAGAAAAGTGGGGCCATAAAATGGGGAGGGGGGGGGTATATAGGAATAGAGAAAAATCTTCTTACAGATACAACAACAAAAGGGGCTTGGTATTTACCAAAAAATAAGAGGTGGATAAAAATTAGCAGATTTTCAAGTTTTTTTTAGCAAGATCTACTGTACTCAGTTGTCAAGATATTTTGATACTGTAATGCTAATTTGATCAGAATTAAGGCAATTGTTGCTCAGGTGAGCGATGTGGCCCCTGGGCCTCTTGTTATTTTTAAATCATTGAAGTTTTAAATGATCAAGTTTAAACTTTTAAAGTAGTTCCAAATGCTAAACATTTATTAACTTTTAGAGTAACATAAACGCACTTTTTGTTGCATTTGGTTTTAATATGTTTTATTATTGAATTTGTTCCAATTGTGTTGCGTTTGGATATATCATATAATTTGTAGAATCCATGTTTAAAAAATAAATACTCATAATTATCTTGATCTTCTTTATCTAATGAATGAAAATACTGCTTCTCTTAAAATTCATTGTAGAGTGAGAATGCATTCCATTAAAACGTACAGTATGTCGATATTGAGCTTTGTACTGAGATTTTTCCGTAATTCGGGAATCATTACATACCCTACATAGACATGCCTAAGACGCTGGTGACAAATATTACCTAATAATTTTTTTTGCTTATACTATCTAAACAGTGACGTTTTAAAACTGTCTCTAACCTGATCATGACGTGTGTGTTTAAGTTTATTGATACCAAGGGCTGTTATTACGGGCCGCCGGAAGGCGGTCCGTTATTTGATACACATTTAAATAGTGTTACTGCGTTTCTGCGGGATGGTTCTTTTTTAATAGAATTAATATTATGAATATCTTTATGAATTAAAAGTAAATTTGCATGTTGAAATATGTTTAATGCCTTTTAAAAAATATCACATATTTTTTGTTTTACTCGTGAATGAAAAATAGGTCATACTTAGTAGATTGTCGTGTTTGGCGCGTTTTTATCGAGACTATAATCTATTCGGAAAATTCCGGTATGCGGGACATACTAAAGACCTGAAATACTAAAGACCTTAATGTCATTAAATTTTATATAAATGAAATATTTGAATTTCTATGTGCCGTGTCAAATAAAATGACTTTGTGTGTGAATTTTTTATATTTCCATGTAAAATGTCGTAGAAAATATCATGAAATGACATCCATATCAATTATTAACTCAAAAATATAACAGAAATGAAAATTTGAATTGACTGGAAAATTTGAACTAATCAATTGCTATTTTATCACGTGGTCACTTAAAATCATATAAACTAATGCATTTATTTAAGTTTTCATTCAATACAATGCAACAACAAAAAATGGTTTGAAATACATAATCCCCAAGAGAAAAATGATGAGTTGAACTTTGTATTGTACAAATCAATGTGTTTTCCATTACTTTATACTATGGCAATGATCAAACAATTACCGTTAGAAATGCTTACAGTAATAAACTTGATTCTTTATGATAATAGTAAAATGTTAAACTTCAAAACAAGTTTCTGAAATTATATTTAGATTTACCATAAAAATTAGTACAACCAACTTTTATTTTCTTCTTTGTGGTGTGTTTTTATGTAAACAACCAATGATTCATACAACAATTATATTTTTGCGGCCCATTTGACGCTTGCGTCAAGATGATTTCTTGTTGTATTTAATGTAATATTTTTGGGTTGGTTTCCGCTAACTGGACAATAAACACAAATATTACGCCTCAAGTCTTTTATTTCCTGTGATGCTTTGTAAAACCTTTTGTTAACATTTTCATAAGCATTAAATTATGTTTCATGATGGTATTTAAATTCCAACACAGGGTGTTTGTAAACAATAATTTAAAAAAGGGTACGTATATAAGACAGGTAACTGACAATTTCAATAATGTTATGATAAAGGGATGGAAAAATCTCCCACTTCTGTATATCATTTTATATTTAGAACCATGGTAGGTTTATTTTTGTTACGGCGTGTGTTATATAATTTAAAAAGGGGCATGGTCTGGATTTTGGTCAAATTTTATTTTTCTGTTTTTATCACTTGCAATGCTTTAGGAATGCATTTCTAATGATTAAATGAAATTTCGGTGCCAGTCGTTGAGTTTTAAGCAAGATACAGGGTTCACAATTCTTCGTCATGTAAACAAGGCTCGTGCCCTGTTTTTGTTTGCATAGGTTCAATATACCTGTAAAAAATCTTTTTAAAGCTAGTTCGTCTATCTTATTATTCATTTAAAGCATAAATAAACGGTTCCTAACGATTACCACATTTATTATAGGTCTTAAACTGGAATTTTCACCTCAACATTCGAAATGTAAACAAACAATTTGTTTACATAGCGAAGAATTGTAAGTTATGTAACTCGCTTATAACTCATCAAATGACACTCAAATTTTGGTTGCCTATTTAAAATGACTTACTGAGGCACTGTAAACATCAAAATTGGAAAATTAATTTTTGACAAAAAACGTTTCAACAGCCATCGTTCGTCACTTTACAAATCGCCGATAGTTTGTTAAAAAAAACAACAAACACGAATTCTATGTTGAGTATACTCAACGAGTTCAATGAAACCCTAAATGTAAACGATATCAACACAATTTTTGGCATACATAACATCCAGGCATTTCATATCATTGAAACATAGCAAACTATCGATTACACAAGTACAAAGGAAGAACAAATGAAACCCAATCTTTGTTGACCAAGGAAGAGTTGTTGACAATTAAAGTAGTCTTCCTTTATATTTAATGCAAGTCTATACATCGCTAAACGAAGAAAACTCTTAGATTATTTCACTCTCAGTGAAATGACGAGACCTGAGTAAACGTCGGTCATTCTGCGAACTCATTAATGACCAAATACCGTACATTGTCTTTGATGGATTTAATGTTGCATGAAACAAAAATTATGAAAATTGTTCTAAATTTGAATTTGAATGTCTGAGTGAAAGTTCTAGTTTAAGACATTAAATGAATGTGTTAACTGTATGAACTGTTTTGTTACGCAGAAGATAGACGAACAGTTTGAAAAGGATTGTTTACTGGTATATTGAACCTATGTAAACTAAAACAGGGCACGAGCCTTGTTTACATGACTAAAATTTCAGAGCCTTGTATATTGCTCATAACTCTATGGCTGACCCTCAAACTTAATTTGATCATTCGAAATGCATTCTTCTACAGCATTGTAAAATATAAAAACAGAAATATAGAATTTGAACAAGGGCACCGCAAATCAGAGCAAAAGCAACGCCGTAAACAATAAGGTCTAATCAATAAGATTAATTATGGTCTAACAATTAGTTGGAAAAATGTCAGTCAGCATGCGACCCAGTAGAAGATTGTATTTGTTGACAAGGTCGTTGTATCGACCATAGAACTTACGAAAATATGACTTCAAACGAGACTGTTGGTAGTCTTGTTTTATCAACTTGTTTGTCAGTAGCTTGCCTCGCCTCAGAAACTGTTCATAGGAAGAGCATGCCATTGTGTATCAAACTAACTGAAAGACAAAAACACCATATGCTGATGATGAAGTTATATTGCTACATAAGTAAGGAAAGTTGACTGTAGAAAAATTGAAGTCATCGCGTTTATCATAAAGTTTCGTTGTTAGGTTATCATCAATATCGATTTCCAGTAAAGTATCCAAATATGAAACCGATGACGCAGATTCAGTGGTATCTGTTATTTCCAGTTCACTGGTATATATCGAGTCGCCGTAAGAATGGAAATAACAACTGTTGATTGATAATACGTCGTCAATATACATGAATGTTGAGTTTCACGTACAAGTTTTTGAAAAAAATTCTGCTTCATAAGAATACAAAAAGAGGTTTTCTAAGAATGGGGCACAATTGACACCCATGGGAATTCCAGCAGATTGTTGGGAGACCTGATTTCCAAAAACTACATAGATGTTGTTTATCAGAAACTCAAGCATTTTTTAATGTCAGCTTTAGAGTACTTGTGTGTGCAATCAGAATGGTTTTTTAACAGAATTTTTTTTTATAATTCCAATGACAAGGTAGGCATTTTTACGACTTCCACTTTTGTATGTAGGTTTGTTTATGTATGACCTACTGAATCAACCACTCGAATCTAGCATAAGATTTAAAGCATTCGAATCGTAAATGTATTTTATATTTTATATGTAAACATTTCTGGCTAACGTATTTTATCATAATAATTTCCTTGAACATTACTCAGTAGCCAAGGGTGTAACTTAAAGTTTCTTGTTTTTCCGTGTTGTGTCCTACAATAACCTAGTCCACCAGGCTGCATTTGGCTTACATTTTTACTATTACTTCCCTGTATTAAACATGAGAATATGAATATAAAATTGACAAAAAGGGTCATGTATCTATAATTTTCTATAACACACATTTTATTTACATCACTATATGAAAATATAAATTGATTTCATAAAGCTGCTAAATTATCTCAAAACAAATGAAAGTGACCTTTACGTTTTACTTAAGCAGATATCACCCTTGAGTGATATAATAATAATTGCGCTTTTTTTCTATATTCAATTACTTTCGATAGTTTAGGCTAAATTTAATTTATGGTTCCATTTTGCAAGAAGATTTTTTTTAAATATATATATTTTGTTAAAAAATCTAGAATTCTATTTTTACGTGAAGGCAGGAAACATTTCGTTCATTACAGTCCTTTCAAATTCATAAAAATATACACAAATTGATCGTATGAAACTTAATAGTGTAGACACAAAGAAAAGATTACAAGTACGAGACGTCATATATGCGTATACGGGCAACACTGTTATCGGAGATTTAAATACCTTCCTACATATTGTTAAAACAGACAGGTTAATAAATCTATCCAAATGGGTTCTTGTTATTGGAACATTAGTATTTTAGAAAGAAAATGGATTTTTTTTTCCTGGAGATAACATCTAAGCACAACTAAAATGTATTACTTTTTTCTTTATCCAATGTCATTTGTTGATTGGTTTGTATTTGTTATATCAAACATTTGAATCATTACTACATGTAGTTTTATTTACAAATTATAATTGTTGATTTCAGTTTAGTATCAAAATCGACCAAACGGTTTTTTTTTTTTTTTTTTTTTTTTTTTAATAAAATTTTATGTATTACATGTATCATCAAATAAATAGTTGTTGGTGTAAAATACTAAAATTGGCATTCGTTACACCTCTTACAAGTTAGGCAATATCATTAATAGCAATCATTAAAACTGTTTTATTTAAATTTGTTTATTGTCTCTAAAGAATGTTTAACAACAAATCAAAATCCTACAATTTTTTTCAATGTTTCTAAGGGTTTTTAGGTGGCCTTTTTGGCTACACATTTTGCTTTAAATTGAAATAAGAGTCAGAATTAGAAAGATAAAGGTAAAATGTATGACATGTGTACATGTTTAAACTAACACGTTTCTATATTTTTCCGTTATATATCTTCATATTCTTGGTTTCTTACAAAGAGAAGTGATATAACAACGCAAAAATACATAGTTAAGGTAAAATGAGAGATAATTTTATATGTTCAAGTGATTTTTATGAATTTGTTTCCTAAAGCGAATTTTCATATATAACAAACGATTTTAACTGCAGTTGTTAATACCTTGTGTGTAACATACATGTAAGCTATTCGCATAAGGATAAATACGACTTTAGAGCCACTGAATTAATGTCAACATTTTGATCTAATGGCTGTGATAACGAAAACAACCGACAAAACTGCTCTTGGTATGTGAACATGTTTATTCAAACATGTCAGCTAGTTTGATATATTTTCCCTTTTATTACTTTTTCTGTTCATTTTATTTTAGTCTCATCTAAAGAAGTTTATTTGCATTGTTAGAAGCATATATATTGATTTGGTAGCATGACGCTATGGTCCTCATTTTGAGCCGGCTTTTTTTTCTCTTAAAAGTGTTTGTATTACCTAAACTGGTAGCACCCTTTCACTGCAGAAAAACAAAACAGGTTTTGTTTTCCGAAAAGTGTGCTTTAAAAACATAAATTGAGTTGGCTGCACGTTTTGTTTTAAAAAATCAATTACTCTACCAAGGAGTGTTTACAGTCCCTTACATTTAAAATTGTTAAGACATGCAAACAATAATGTCTCTTTGAAACAATTTCACTCGGTTATAATTCTTTTGTAACAGATTGAGTATTACTACTTTAAACAACCGAGTTAACAAAACACGCAGCCAAAATTGGCTAACCTGGAGGAACAATATTCATTATATTTTTTAGATTTTAAGACAGCGTTATGCAATCTATGAAATGGCCGTTACCATATATACTACAATATAAATTTCGAATTTTTGGGATTTAATACCGAGAAATCGGAAGAGTACTGTCTTTTGTATTATATATTTTAAACAGCTTTGGTACTTGAAGAATACTAAGTTGTTATTTTTTTCTCAACTAAGCTTCGCTAATCAATAATCAACGAAAAGGCCTAAAAAAATCCCGAAAATCATCTGGCTTTTTGGAATTTACAATCTTGCGCCTGCGCATTACATTTATACTAACGGATCTTAAGTTAATGTTTCAACAATATCATATTTGCATGAACAAACTAAAAAACGATAATACAAATAAGTATAAATTTGGGAATGTGCTAAATATTCTTTTTTATATGTGTATGATTTCTTATGGGAGAAATTATAAAATAGCAAATATATACATCAATTAGTATATATACTGGTTTAAATTATTTGTTCCATGCTAAAAATTCACATTATATTCCTTAGGAGAGAGAATATAGAATGTTTTATTGTTAAAATGATAAATGTCTTACGGACCCGGTTTAACGATAGAATGCGTTCCGTGTATTGTCTCTGTAGCAAAGAACGTTGGCGAAAAGAAGCGGTGAATTCTTCCATTGTATGGATTAAATGTTTAGACGAAATTTATTTACAGTCACAAAAAGTTTTTATGATTAATTTGACTGTTATCTCAATGCAACTTCATTAATTTTCTCCAAAATCGTTTCGGAGCGATTCTTCAATTTTCTGCTACATTACGGGTATATGTTAGGCATTCTAACTGGTGTGAGGGCGTTTTTCGAGACACAGTTAGATTATTCTTACTAAGAAGAGTGTAGTGAATTTATAAGCATTAATGTAGGCTTATAGCTTTGTTATGTAAATGTCAACAATACGGTGTGTGATTCGATGTATCTTTTTCGTAAATGTCCATTATGCAATGTCAACCGGTGCATGCACGGGTCAAAGTTTAGTAACTGATAATAAAAAACTTACTAGTTGTTGAATGATTATCAAACCATTTAAAGCATTTAAGCTGCTTTATGAAATAAATTAGATTGTAATTTTGTATCTCTGTTACTTGTAGTAATTCCGGGGAAAGTTTTGTATCTTTGATCAAATCTTCATAATTGATTTCATGTCCGTCATATCATAATAAGAAAAATGACAACGTGCTTGATGAAAAGATCAATTGAAAACGGTAAGGATTTCTAGGAAGTAAAATGAATTCAATGATATTGTTCACCTTATCGGTTTCATTCATTTCTACAATATTTGAAGTTTTAATTAACAATCATTTGATTCAGACCATATATTTTCTGACATCATGCTTACTGGTTTATTTTTTTCTCTGTTTTGCATTATGAACGTGGACATATATATATTCCACATATATTTGTTTTAATTTGTTTCTTTAAAGAATTAGTAAACCTCCAAGTGCCACAAAAAATTAAAAGAAAAAGTAGAAGGTAAGTGTTTATATATACGTATATATGATACACGTGTAGCTATAGATAGTTGGTTGTTGTTGAAATTGACACCTGATCATATAATTTATTTTTCATTTTTTTAATCTTTACATACATTGTAAAGGTATAACATGTTTCTTTTTATCTTTAATTACATTACATTCATTACATCCTTTGTAACAAAAAAACGAGCCTAAGACCCTACAAATTCTTATTGTACGTTTAAAATAAAATTGCTTCTGAACTGTTCTGTACGTGTTGAACTTCGGTCTCATGAGTATTCAGTACTTTGTCCTTTCCGACATTCGTTCATTGGTTGACAAAGCATAGCAATGATAAAAAAACAACTTCTGACAATGTTTGCATTTGAATGTTTAATTTCAAATTTTCTTTCATTCAAAAAGATTTCTTGTTTTTCGGTAACATTTTCCAATTATGCCGATTATCATTTGTTGCTACCCTTTAAAACCCGCTCTACTTTTTCGAAATCCTTTGTGTATAAACATTGTCATCTGATAGCATGTGATGCAAAAGAGATTCTAATGGGAGAATCGAGTGTCTATAAACGATACATTTACCAGGCTATATATATGAATAAATAATGACGATATTATATTTCCGCAACTAACGTTCTATCACCAAAAATGACACTTGATTATACACGTATATTTTACAGCAGGCTAAACATGTGAATTTATTCAAAGCGGCGTATACCTCTGCAATTCGAAGCTACAATCAAAACTTGTTTCAACGACGTATGTGTTTGTGATGAACATTTTAGCAGACTATTAGCATGAAAATTTTATTTAACAGAAATGACAGCGTAGTACCTTATATGTAATCTTGGTCTGCATTGATGTTTAATATTTATGTAGGGAAACATTATTTTAAACTATTAGTTCAAATGTTGATATTTCCCGACTATTTTTGTGTAGTTATATAACATTTTAGATAATAAATGTAAAAAAAATCAGTTGAAATCAAACTTCTGTGTTAAATTAAAAATATTGATCATGAACTTGTTACTTTAACCAAGAAAACAGTGTCATAGAAAATTATATAACTCAACATTATTTATTCGGAATCGTTTATGTTGGCTCGATTACGGTTCAAAGTGCCAATTTCTTTTTTATTTATCAAGCCCACGACTTGGAGGACAAGATATATCCAGCCTACAAACTTAAAAAATCATATTTGAATTCTGACCACCTCAGCTGAATCTATTTAGATACATTACCAAGAAAGTCGGAATTCTTTGGAAAGAAGCAAAAGAGAAATGCAATTTGAAAGATGGCGGGAAACCAACAAATGGACTACTACTTATATGCGAAGATGATGAAAGGACTGTAAACGACTGTTTAAAAGTCGTTGGCTTTGACGTTTATCAACTTGAGAGACTTTTAGAAAGTTGGTTTCCACTCCTAAAAAATTAAAGCATTGTTTACATTGTTTTAATTTTAAATATATGAATTATAAAAAAAATATACAAACGGGCTTTGAAATACTTACCTCCATTATATATTGATATCCATTCCTGGGTTTAACAATAATGAAAATTTCAACTGATATAATATATATCAGAAAATGTATATGTTCGCCTTTGTGATGAAAAAGCACGAAAGTCTTCTACATAATTTTCTTATATATGCCATGAAGAAAAAGTTTCTAAAGAAATTATCGATATTTCTTAATTAAAATACCACATTTAAAACTTTGATGTAAGAACAAATGATTGTTTTGAAATCTTTTCCTCAAAATCAGCTTACTGTTTCCATTTTATTCACTTTCGCATCTGCTTAACGATCTTGTTTGTTTTGTTTTTATGGGTTTTGTGCATAATCTATTCTTTATTATTTGTCATTTTAAGCGGACGATGTGATGGATGATGAACGGAAAAGTGTTTGCATCTTTTACTTTCGGGAGCAGTTTCGGAAAACAATGAACAAAGTTTGTTTCTTATTATGTGTTTTGATCATGCTACTTAATTATAAGATAATTTTCAAGACGTGTATAAATATACGTAGCTCTAACTAATGTGAATACATTATTAATTCAATGTGTTTCATGCTTGAATGTTAGGTGAAATGCTATTCATTTCAACGTTATATCTTTGTAGGCACGCGTTCAAACAATAAGGGAGGCCTTAAGGAGGGTTTCAAACACAAATGTGTTCATCTTAACGACTTCTGACGTAGGGAAAGATGAAGCAGTTGAATGCTGCAAAAGATTCAAACTTTGCCCAATTTCCCATGTAATCTCCCCAGCGTCAGACAAAACGGCTTTTTACGAAGCATTCTACAAGGTACTTGAGAAGGAACTTCAAATATTTTTATCTGATTTTGAAACACGGACATCTACACGACCGATCTATGCAATCAAGTGCAAATTGAACTTTCTCGTTGAAAAACTTCAATCAAGGAATGCATCAATCAAATCACCTTTGACAAAGCAATGCTTAGAAATTATCAAATCGTACGTGTCGTGTTATTTCAGTGAATTGTTTTGAATTTATCATTCATTCGTGTTTGTTATTATGCTTATTTTATTCTTTAATACAGATCAAGGAAAAATGGTGTCATTGGATATAGGCTCCTTAGAAATGAATTGCATATCTATGAAAACGAACACTTGAGAACCGAAACGGAGAGGAGATCGGAAATTGAAAATTGTATCAAAAATAATTTTAAAGGAGAAGTCCCTTTTAGACCGCTAAACAAAGTTTTAAAACCACAATGTACTGTAAGGTGCGGTGATTATTTAAGAAACGATGCACTTGGCATAATGGGCACCATAGGCATGTTTGGCGAGATGAAAAATACCCTCGAAAATCATTCTCTTCATACCGTGGCGCTCTCCTCTCCGCATGTTATCAGTAGCGGTGATGTTGCATGTTCATCCACTGGGGAGAGAATTGGTGAATGTATCTGGCCAGGAAGCAAAGCAAACATTCACGATGTATCTATAGTCAAAATTGATTCCTCATTGATCAACTCCTTAAAACGAACTTACTTTAACGAAAATATCACAGTCGAAGAACGTCCCCAGGGGATTCTTTGTTATCAAGACGTGTTCAAATATGGAGCAACCACAGGTAAAACAAGTGGCTCAATTGAACAGATAAATGATTTTCAACGTTTTGACAGAGACGTTATGGCGATTTCATCAGACGACCCTAAAAATCCATTCTCCACGAATGGAGGTAGTGGTGCTATTGTGTTAACAATAATTGATGGAAAACATTATGGTATTGGAGTTATTTACGGAGGCAGCCTTGATGATCGAGGAGCAAACAGCAGTATCACGGAAAACGAAAGCATTGCGATATTTCTGAAAAAGGCAATAGATCAATTTACAACTGAGAAAAATATGACCATTGAGTTTGATAAAATATAAACATGAAAAATAACATACGTGCATGCAGAAAAAATGAGTTTTCTTTTACTGTAAAGAAATAAACATGGAATGCAATAATAAGCTTGTGAGTCTGTAAAGTTACGGGGATTTGTTTTGGAACAAAAATGGTAAAATTTTCCCGGCAACTTTGATTTGTCAGCCCCCTTGGTTCTATGAAAATCGTTAGCAAAATTCGTCCTTTGTGAGATGGGTTGGGGGTTCAAGATACTCAATGTTTTTCTCAATCTCAATCAATATTACTATATCAATTAATTAATATATACTGTTTATTTTCGATGATCACATTTTGGCTTCAATAGCAGTCTTGTTTTGATCAACACCCTGTCTAGATGTATTGTGTCAAATTGTTACATTTGTATTACAAGGGCTTACAACTGAACCCACTGCAAACAGATATGTCGAATTTCTAATTCTGCATTTTAGAAAATACATAATTAGACTCGTGTTTATATATTTTTATACCCCCCGTAAACAACGTTTTGGCAGCGGGGTATTTAGGAATCACCGTATCCGTCTGTCTGTGCAAAATTCGTGCCCCTATTGTACGGACATGTCATCCAAAGTATTCAAACCGGGATGGGTTTTTTTGTTGCGGACCAAGATACATATATCAGAGATGTGCATTTTGCTTAAATGTTGATTTTTGATAATTCATGATGCCGAAGATAAGGGGCGATGTAGCACTCCGTGGCTTTCCTGCCACCGATATACAAACTTTCTGGAATTGTCGGCCAACAAGACATGTAATATAAGTCATATATAACATTATTAAATCAGTTTAAGAACATAATTTATTCATTACCAAATGTTCTTTATTAACACATATTCATATCTTAGTGTAACAAATCAATGTAATAGTGTGGAATCATTAGATTTTGTGGTGGCTCAATTTTCGTGGAATTCGTTGGTACCTCTCATCTACGAATTAACATTCACCACGAATTAATAAATTTAGGCAATAAAGTCATATTTCCTTTTGAAGGTATATGAGAATACACGAAATATGTCTCCACGAACCTGTACAGTTTAAGCAATCCACAAAAATTGGCCCCTACGAGTTTTAATGATTCCAGAGTACCCACTTATATTTTTTTCATAACGTCTTTCAATTACTTTCAGACGAGAACTGGATGCAACTTGTTAATTTTTAATACAATAGTGTTAAATAATATTTTCAATCAATAAATGTGTAATAAATATTTGATGCTCTATCGTTTTGTTTAGTGTGTTCCTTTTTGTAATTAGAACTCGGACACGACTATAAATTTACAATTTGCACGTTCATTGTCAGTTTTACTATGTGGATCAATGACGTTTTATTTAGTTTCACAATGCCTTGGTTCAAATGTACAACCCTAATGTCTGCTGTCATAGACATTAATATACATCTTTAATATATAATGGTTTCAATTGTCTTTTCAACACAGTGAAATATAATACACCTTATTGCAATGAACCTCCAGGGAAATAACTTTAAGTTGACAGGCATCGATCTCGTGCTTATAAGATATTTAAATGTATAGGATGTGCATTGCAAATTAACACATTCATCTTGTCATTTAACTAAGAGCAGCATTACACTGCATTGGTCTTATCTGCAATCTGCTTTATTATGAAGTTTTGTTTTCCTTTAAAATGAATATCTGGCGTTTTTTAAAGCATGACAAGGATGCAATAGAATGGGTATTGAGTAAAACATAATTCAAACAAGACGTATTTGAGTCAATGTTACACTAATGATACTACCGCTGTGATTTCATTATTCCTTGTTTATTCTTAAACAATACATTTCCTCCAACAATATTTTCATTTCGCAAGGGGGTGCTCGGCTTTGCGGTGCCCTTATCAAATTTATATCAAGAAACTGACATTGAAAAAAACATGGTAAACATTAAGTACGTTATTGCTTTACTACAACTGAAAAACGACTAAAAATTGATGTATTCTAAATTATCACCCATCGTTCGGTATAATTAACAATTTACTGCATTAACTTTCGGGATATATGAATATTTATTTTAGTTAAGTTAGGCGGCTAGACATAGCTACTGTTCGCAATTCTTTGTAAAACATGTACAACGATATCTGATACATTACCAATCATAAATTTAAAAAAAAATAATGATATCTTAAACAATGGACAATTGTATCTGAAGAAAAAAATGTAGGTTTTGACTTAGAAAATATATACTATCTGTATAAATGGAATCGAGTTATATCAGAATATATTGTAGATTATATGATAAGAACCGCTATCGATTCTTGACATGATGTTTCTCAGTAACGTAAAGATCCAAAAACTTAAAAGAGTTATTTCTCTTTGCCCAATTTAAACAGCCACATACAAACCATTTATCGTAGAAAATAATGGACTTTCTCCTATTTACAGAATCGGTCTCCTTTCAAAGTGAGTAAGAAATATTCAAAGTAAATAATAATAATAATTTCTTTATGGGCAAACGAAAAAAAACCATAATGCATCATGAGAATGTTTAGAAAAGAGAAGGGATGGTTTCGTCCCCCGAATAATCGGGTGTATTTATTCTGCATGTTATGCATCGATTGTAAACAAAGAAAACTTAAGAAAAATTAGCGAACAAAATGTACACAGGTTTATGTTTAATTTGAACATTATGACCTTTATTTAAAGTTATGTCTCTGATTATTCTCGCTACAGTACTCGGTATGAAGACAATTATAAACCTCCAAGAGTTAAGTATGATACATATAAAAAATCATTTATCCACGATGCTATAAGCAAATGGAACTCACTAAATACAGACACCAAAAAATCAACATCTATCCGCCAGTTTCAAAGAAGCATCTTTAATAACACCAGTGATTCAAAAATTCCTAAATATTTTCTTCATTGTAAAAGAGTAGCTAACATCATTCATACAAAATTAAGACACAATTGTTTAATAAATTATGATTTACACAGAGGAAATATTGTTGATTTTCCTAATTGCACGTGTGGAAAGAATAAAATCGGACCAAGCAGCTTTAAGGAATTTACTTTTGGAATATAAAGATTATATCAAAATGTTTGAACCTAATATGTTTTACGGCGCGACCGTTGGGGCGAGCACAGCATGTGATGAACAATGAATTATATTAAATCAATAAAAATAAAATTAGCAACGTAAATGAATTTGAATGAACTTTAGAGGTAGCATTGACTGAATGTCGTATACATCGTTATTGTTTTTATATTGTCTTGCTGATTCTCGTGAGAGTGTGAAGTGATAAAAATTGCCATGATAACAGGGAACTACTGCGACGATTAAAACAATGCATTACTGGTACGATTTACTGACGCCAAAAAAATCCATTTAATGAATGTACAACTTGTCCGAATTTTCTATTCACACACGCTTTGTCGGAAGAGCTCGCTTCGCCCAGGCGCTGCGCGCCGGCGAGCTGCGCTCGCTATAACATGTAAAAACAATAAACCGTGATTATATTTTACTTCGTAAATGTTTTTCTTCTTCGTTTAAATTATAAATGAGAATACAAGTTGAAATGAACCGACTCGGACGGATTATTTTTCATTGTTAAACAGAATATATATAAAATGAAATATGTCATATGTATTGCTTTAAAAAAACACTTATTCCGATAGAATATCAGAACCGTTGTTGAAATTCAAATAAATTTGAAAATAATATCAAAGATTTAATTATATTAGAGATTCATTTTTTTCCGATATCTTAAAATTTCTTATTTTTACAACGCAATAATAAACTAATCTCAATGAAAGTGTGAATGGATTATCTTTATATTCCTACACAATCACAAGTGCCAAACATATGCTTTGGGATATACAATACTTTTTTTTTAAATCCATCAAGAATGAATCTCTCTATTTCTTACGAAGATTGTAATTCATATCTCTAAAATTGACGTGGTTCGTTTATTAATATATCGATTTCTTCAACAATCTAGGAAAAATCGTTTTGATGTACATATAAAATAATTCAGTTTATGTTTCCTACTATTTACGATCAATTTAAAAAATTGAAAAAGTCAGATGTAAAGATAAACAAAAAAAATGATTTTGTTGACGATTCATGCGGAATATGGAGGTAGCTATCGTTACAGAAAAAAAAATAACCCGCGTTGGTAATGTATTTCTTTTCTGCAATGTCGATCGGCCCGATAATCTATGACAATCAAAAGGGACAGGGGTTTTCAACATTAGACTTGCATGCTGAGTAGTCGATGGCTTTTAAATCTGGCCTATTATTGAGATCTGTAATAAAACTTCTAAAAAGGCACGGGATCAATTTCTGTATGAACTCTTATAGTGTAACCTTTTAAACAAAAATGAAAACAGTTACATGTGATAGTTCAACAGAAGGGGAACGTTTAACAGTTTGGAATCAGTGTTTCAGACGATTTACTTTTTTAATCTTTCTCATATAAAAAAAAGTTTGTATGTAACGATGGTAGATCAAATGCTCATTTTCCTTTTTTTTTTTTTTTTTTTTTTTTTTTATAAAGAATCGCTTTTTAAACTGACATGTACAATGCTTTAGAGATTACAAAATTTCCCTAAAAAATCACTGTATGGAAACAGGGTGTCTTCAGTTGACCTAGATAGTTAGAAGAATTCAATGGTAACATGTAGCATTTAAACCTCACGTATGCAGGTAGAAACCAGTCGCTTTAGATACACGATACTGCCCACATTTTTGAAAAACAGAGTCTTATAATGTAAACACATGTTAAATAGAAATGACTCATAGGTTTCGTTTTCAGAGCTTTATTATTGCTTATTATGTTTACTCAAAATGTGTCAGATTTAAAGATAGGGTTGAATAAGAAAGGTCTTAAAAATATCAAACAGAGCCTCTTCAACTTTTTAAAACTTCCTCTTTAAGATGCGACTACAAGAGTGGACATATTTAGCTGGCGTTTTCTGTTTAGTTGCTTGTTATGGTAAGGTAATAATTGCATCATATCTTTGTACATTCTAAAACATTTATTACATGCTTAATAATTGCTTAATGCTTCATGAAGCAAACTATACTTTTAACCCATTTAAGGTATTTTCAAATAAGCCTGAGAGCTCTGTATTTACCAGAATAAGCTCGGTAAGTTACGGAGATTGAAGTAAATTTCAAAATGTCGAACTATTTGATTTAACATAATAAACCGTAAAATTACGAATTGATAAATTAAGTGAAGCAATATTTCTTTACAAAATTTTAAACAAAATATTTTAACTTTTTCCCCGTATTATGAGGTTTTAGAAGCTTTACGTCATTTGCCGTTGTATGACGTAATTTTTTTTTCCGCGGCGCTCCTGGGATAAAGTGAAAGAAAAAAAACCTAATTCATAGAGTTAAGTTTGCAGAGCGTAAATCACGTTTTCCGTCGAAAATAGGTCGTTTTAATTATTGATTTCGTAGATTCTGTGACTGTGCATAACTTGAATTTGGGGTTGTCCGGTAGTTGTATGACTCTTTTTAATTTGTTGAATTTTTGGTATACCTAATTTCATTATACATAGTGACTACAGAATATTTCGGAACCAACATTTTTATAACGCGTATTTATCACTTACTATTTTTAATAAGTAGCATACATACAGATTTCCTTGTTAAATTGCTTGTACACGTTAATTGTAATCATTTTCTTTAAACATTTACTTGTTATTTTCCGTTTATCAATTTGACAGTAGAAAAATAATGACATTTCAAATTATTGCCTGTATTTTTTCATCGGGATTCTAACAAATTTTTCTCTTGCATTCATATAATGTGATTGAACAGTATATTGTTCAATCTTATTTAAATTGCTGGATTTTCTATCATTCAAATTTTACTATTAAATATTGATTCTTCTTTAAGGTCACGATGTAGTAAATGAAAGGTGCCTACAGGTTTATGAAATTCAGGATATAAATTCTTTTAATGATGCTTCATAACAATATATTTGTTTCATAGGGTGTACCGGGGCTTAAATGTTTGGTAAACACAATGAAAATTCATGTTTTAATATAATTTCTTTAGAGCCGTAAAATACGGGAAAAGATTCATCAACTCAATTACAACGACATAATGATTCAAGCACTATTAACTAGATCTTGACCTTAAAGTCAATACGTTCTAATTGGCTGTGACTAAAAAGCGTTACCATCCAATGAAATCAAATACTCAAAATTTGATTGACAGGTTCAGCTTGTTAGCCGATGTCCGATGAAAATCAAATAATATCAAAACTGTATTTTTTTAAAAATACGTTGTATGCTGTCCCATGTTCAGAAATGAGTCACAGACAGCTAGTAAACATCTTTATTTACTAGGAATAAACTGTAGATCCTACAATATAAACTTATATACTAATCAGTTATTACACAATTGCATGAACTTGTCATTACATAATATAAGTTGGGGAGACAGTTACACATATGTACAAAAGTGTATCTTTTTAACTCTAGTCATTTTATTGTCACAATATATAACAAGAGGCCCATAGGGCCACATCGCTCACCTGAGCAACAATGGGCGTTCAAAAGATATTGTGCCATATGGTCCATCGGTAGAATAACAAAAAATAAATATTGTAAAGTATTCGAATTTTACACTTATTTTTGCATACACGTAATGTTTGACATTGAACGGTCATGAAATACTATTTTTTACCAGAATAAGAAAATCCTGCGCAAGATATAAAACTAAACATTTGGTAGGGGTACACTGTTAAGTTGTTAACTTCCAATTCCCTATATTTTCGTTCTGCCCCCCGCCCCGCCCCCCCCCCTCCCCCACTTTGTAAAGCGATCAAAATATATGAGAGCATAAAGGTACATTTTTTTCATCAACTACTTACTAGTTATTGTATTTTTTAAAAAAAAATATATAATAGTTATTGTATTTTATTTAAAAAATCCTACATGTATAGATGTGAAGAAGAAAATTGTACCTCAATGTGCTCAATTCCTCAAATTGAAAACATTCAAAAATTTTATTTGTCTTCTCCATTTTAATTAAATGACTGTTATTTACTTTGCGTACAAACCAGGATAATTTTCCGCTGTGATATTTTCTTGGGAATAGCGATAATTACGTACTTTATCCCCACAACAGAAATGTTTCAGAACTATGGAAACTGTTTTAAAGATGTCGTTTTTATTTACTCGTGTCTGAAAAACTATCAAAATTGATGTAGATTTTACATTATTGATTGTATAAAGAGGGGGCCCCAGAGAGTAGGTATATACAGAATATCATTCTTTTATTTTGTTTGTACAAGTATTTAACATACTCTACTTCATTTAGAATTTCTAATGTTCAACCAAAATTTCAGCGCCAATCGTAGAATTATAAGCAATATATAGAGCTCACAGTTCGCCTAGGTTTGAGTCATATTTTGTTCACATGAGTTTATTACATTCAGCTTAAGATTTTTAACTTGGTATTTCCTATTCAGCATTTAAAATGGAAAAAAGGAATGCCCTTATATTTTCAATTCTTTTATTCACTCAAGACCATTTCACTGGTATTTGAGGTTCAAAATCAGTTTATACCAATGAACACAAACACAGTCAAGGATCACATGTACAGAAGGAGTAATAATGACGAAAAAAGGTTAAGTTTACAATACAATAAGTTGTTAAAGTTGGTTTCTGGAAGAACAGACTTTGAAAATTTTCTTAATAAATATTGACCAATTTTTTACTTTTTTAATCTTTAGTTTTTAAGATCTATGTACAAACATAGAATTGTGAGCAAATCTCTGTATCTTGCTTATAATTCGAAGCTTAACACTCAAATATGGTTAGTAAATAGAAATTGTAAACAATTAAACACAAGAAACATGCACTATAACAAATAAAGAACACAATTTATTTTTTCGAAATGAATCATATATATACATGTATATACCTACCGTCAGCGATATCAAACTCTATTTAAACTGAATAAACTCGAGAAAATGCCGAGCATCTCAACAAAACCTAATGCATTAATCTACCATTACGCAAAAGATAATGCCGAACTACCGATATAATGAATTGTATTTCACTACTTTTTTGATAGATCAGATTTTGCTTAATTTGCGCAGGTAAACAGTTAACTGTTTGATTTACCGAAGTCTCTGTTTGATTTGATACGTAAAAATCACGAAATACAGACGATATTTCCCAGGTTACATAGGGTAAATAATGAAAACGAAGCGAAAATCAGAACAAGCTAACACCAACGTCAACGGTGAAAACTGTCAACGCATTTAAATATTTAGTCTCAATTTACTTCACAAAATCGGCACCAATATATTTTGCATGTTTCAAAAAATTTTCTTCATACGCGAACTGTTGTATAGCAAGCAAATTCATCATAGTCAGATCGACCCTTTTTCGTATAATGTCATGGCTGCTTTAAACAAAGAACCTCGTTTTAGAAGTATAGAATACGAGTCTTGGTAAAATGGGTATGCAAACCCGGGCCGTGGCAAAATAAAAGCCGGGGCAGATCGGCAATCGTCAATTCCAAATACGCATTATTTTGCAGCAATATTTACAGCGAATACAAATATACTGGTCCATCAAATATCCTGAAATTTTAATGAGATTGGCAGATTAATACCTGCCAATCTTTTGTTTTGCTCAGGCCAAGTCTTGCCTACCCATTTTTCCGTATGCCGAACCCGAAGCTATTAAACTGATTGAAACACGCCTTTCCTTTATTATTATTTTCGTAATAACTCAGATTTGAAACAGAAATAGCACTTGATTTTTGCAATTGATATTTTTCTTCCCATAATTTATGCTAAACTACGTTGAATTGGACTCGGTTGTTCTTGAGAAGAAGATTTTTAAAAATGCACCCCCCTTTTTCTACAGTTTCAAGGTTTTCTCCGCTTTGAATACCGATCGGACTTTTATTTCTGCAATTTATATTCGCCCTCCCATAAGGATGCTTTGTGCCAAATTTGGTTGAAATTGGATAAGCGTTTTTAGAGAAGAAGTTCAAAATGTAAAAAGTTTACAGACGGACAGACAGACGGACGGACGACGGACAAAATGTGATCAGAATAGCCCACTTGATCTTTCAGCTCAGGTGAGCTAAGAACCCGTAAGCATGAACGTAAACGAGTATGCACTGAACTTCATGTAAATTAACTGACATTAAATCTAGTAAAAGCTCCAATACATATCGTAGATATGAAAAACATGTTTGTTTACTGCACGAAGTACACATAGCCCATTCAAATAGTAAAATATACCTTAATGGAATTTACATACAAGTCAAAGTGCATAAGAAAGAAATATACTGTTCATAACTCTATATGTTATTAAATAATACAAAAATACATACACTGTGGGGTCTCTATGTCACCAAACAACTGAAGGAACGTGGTTTCGAGAATTTGTGCATGGCGCTCGTGGAGCGGATATACTACTATAAACTTCGAACCGGTTATGTATATATAAATCCGGATTATAACTGAACATAATAAACAATTCCGGATTGATTCCAGAACACGTTGAGAATTTTTTTGATAAATATTGATCATGATTACACTTGTTTTTGTCAAAGAAAAGTATTTTTAGTGCAGTATTTGCAGTCCTAAAGTTACTTCTTCCCCAGTGATTAAGAGGGAAAAATTATTTTTAGAAACTTCATACTCGTACATGTACTGATCAAATGAGTACATAGAATATATACCTTACCAGGCATTATTTTTGGTCAATTGTACAAACTTTGATTGGAGAAATAAAACACATGTTAGACGGAAGTAACTTCTTTTAAGAAGAATGGAGAAAATATTTACTGTGGAATCATCATTGTTCGTAGTAGACCAATGTCCGTGGCTTTTGTGGATATTCTTTGCCCACGAATTTACATCCCAACGAATATACAAAACATTTGTTTCATTTTTATTAAGATTCTCCCTAACTTGCTACCAACAAAATTACGCCCCCGCGAAACGGGAACATATTGGATATCGACTAACATTGATCCACACAAAAATAAAGTACATCATCCACAGAATGCAATAAAAGAAACCGTATGATATAGCAAAGAAAACTTTCAAAAATCTTATCTATGAATAAAAGTGGAATATTCAATTTTTTATGCTTTAAAATATACTTTATCGCATTGGAAAAATGAAAGTATATTTAATGGCGTTCTATACGACAAAATAGATTTAATATTTTTTGTTATTTCAAAAGTTAAAGTATCAATTTTAAAAATGAAACATGGATCTACCTGTCGCAAAACACAGGTGTTTTACGGGTTGAAAATAATCACTCATGTGTCATTCTGAAAACTTTAGATATGTTTATTTCTTTACACTTAAACTGAATGGCGTTTTATTCCAAACAATTGTCTCGTGTGGTTTCAACATAAACAACTTGAATCTTTCAACGCAGAAAACGATGAGTTAAATACTTTCAGTTAAAAAACAATTTTGGTTTAAAAGCTAAAACCACTCTCATCATAATATAGGAATATCATTTAGATTAAGATTAAAACACGCTGCTTCCTTTGCAATTTGGGTGAATTTCATGGAGACGTTTGGTTCACAGCTATTATCATTATCAGTAATATACGTATTAACGTAGCTTAAATATATTGTTGGACAAGGAAAAGAGGAAGTTTAGTTGTATCTTTAACTTGAAATACATATTTAATATTACAATGCATTTATTTTGCTTAACCATACAGACAACCTCAGCAGGAGGAGGACAACTACAGTTACACAGAGTACAACCTTTAAATCCGACACAGATTTCTGGTATAATGCGACCTTAGCTATTGATGGACTGACCAACACATCTGATAGCTACTGTAGTCATACTGGAACAGACCAAGCCATTGCTTGGTTACAGGTAGACCTTGGGGCATACTACAGCATACACAGTGTAAAACTGTTTTATAGAAATGAAGGTAAATTACGTTTTTAATTGCTGTATCTGCTTATTTCTTTTTGCCATTTTCATTGATTCGTTGCAAGATAAGGTAACATGGTTCTATGCACGTGGTCATTTTAAAACCGTATTGCTCTCCCTATGAAGAAAACCTTCGTATAAAGATTGAGAAAATACCCAGTCTTAAAAGGTTAAATTTAGATATTTTTTCTTTGCTAAAAATAGTATATATCCAAAATTATTATTTCGTAAAATTCTATTTACATCTGATGGTTAATTTTTTGACCAACCAGCATTTTTTAAACAAAAACTGTTTATGAAACGTTTTTTCGACATAAAAATTGGATTTGTTTTGTAAACAGAGGGAATTTGGCGACCATATCGCTTCAGACAGTTTTTTTCTGGATGTCTCGGGTGTACCAGTAACAGAGTCGATAACACTTAACAGAACGCGATGCTTCACTGACAATACGTCAGCCCCAGAAGTACCCCCAGATGTGATATCAATACCCTGTCAACACACAGCGAGATATGTTATTGTTGAAACTACATACGACGCGCCTGAAGATGACCCCGTCAAAGGGCCGATACTTGAAATATGCGAGATCGAAATAAATGGTACGGTATGGAACTAAGACGGTTTATTAGAAGTTTATTGACAAGTGTAACAGATGGCAAAATTGCCTTTATAAATCGATTAACATACTAAATGATATTTATAAAACAAAATGAGGATGGAAAGCTAAATGTTATTTACCGATCGTTACATGTACTTTGATAATATTTCCATAGGTTGTGAGATTGGTAAATATGGTGATGACTGCATTTCCTGTCAAGGGTGTCAAACGTGTAACATTGAAAGTGGAAAATGTGGTATGTTCTTCACATGATTAATTTTCATAAATGCGGGGGATAAAACTCGATTTCTTAATGATAATTTGTAAAGGATGAGGAATTATATTGTTTTGTTAATTTTGAGCAATAAACAATTTCTTATCGTTATCAGTAGAACATTCAGAATCAGCATCAAAATTGAAACACATTCTACAAACCACATTTCTCTCAATTATAATCAGACCAATTGAATTCGGTGTTTGAAATTGACTTTACTTTTATTTTAGTATGCAACAACACACATTACGGTCCGACATGCTCTAATGAATGCAGTGATAAATGTACCATGAAATCATGCAGTGATGAAACTGGATTTTGTGTGTTTGGATGCCGATCAGGCTATCATGGAAACAGGTGCAACATCGCCTGCTATGCATGTCAATCTGGATGCGATAGAATTACAGGAGAATGTATTGGAGATTGTCCGGTCGGAATGTATGGATTTTCCTGTGATAGGAATTGCAACAATTATTGTAGAAATGGGTGTGAGAAGAGTTCGGGTCTTTGCAATGAATGTGTCAGCGGAAAAATGGGAAATTTTTGCAACACGACCTGCGGGGATGATTGTGGTTATGGGTGTGATCAAACAACTGGAAACTGTACAGAACGACCCGAGTGGTATGATGACAGACCGCCCGGTATGATACTGACATATATATTTACATGTATTCAATAAAGTTCGTTTGTTTTACAAATTTAAATGCGTTTATTTGAAATCTAAGGATATTGTTACAATTCATTTTATAGCAATCGTTGACTAAAGCTGAATAGTACTTGTATAAGGCCTTGTCCGCCATATTTCCTTTAAACCCCAATATAAGCTGCAAACCTTTCTACAGTTCAAAGTATTTCGCAGCAAGGATTTTGCCTGTGTGGACGTACATCTTGCATTGTCGTGTAACTAGGTCGTGTTTAAATTAAACTTCTACGAACCTTTTTCCAAGCGAGAAAATTTACAGACAGAAAATGCAGATAAAATAAGAAATACATGCACAAATTCTGATACCACAAACAGAATGTTACAGGTTACCCACGAGTTAATACTGGTGTGCAATCGGTTGTTATAAAATCAAAGTTTATACATGTAAATACCTGTTTGACTGTGCCTTTTCGCGAGTAATGTAGTGTTTAGCTTTAAATACAGAATACGGGTCGTACCAAATGGCATGATGACAAAAACGCTGTATATAATGTTACATGTAGCATTTTCAATATCTCCTAAATTCTGATTTTTGTAAATGTGTGTATAGTTAATGCTAATATTTTGAAATCAAAACATGTCTCCTTAAAAATAATTTATCAAATGCGATGAATGATTTATCTATTATTGTTTTTGTTAGATACAGAGCTGCGGTATAACTCATTCCCCGACAGCCCATTCATTCTGTACATAGTTGTTTCGTTTCTATTCATGAGCCTCACCGTCAATGTATTCACTGTGACGTGGTGAGTATTTAATACACTATTTTTATATTAGTTTTAAGCAAAATAAAACAAATCAAAAACTAGCATCATAAACGTAAAATGTTGCCTTCTTCCTGGTTAGATCAGGAGATGTTACATAAGAATTTGGTCAATACATCAAAAACACGTTACAAAATACAAATCATTGCCAAAAGGATTTGGTTAATATGTTAACAAACAAGTGATTATTTACAATGTATTTACAGGATTGTATGCCCCAACAGATTTAAAAGGCGAGAGAAATCAAATAAAGGTTGCGGCGATTCATCTATAAATAGTACAAGTATAATTCGACAATCAACTGTTTACGAAACAGCCGATGACAACACAGGGTACCATGAACTGGCCTATATCAGTGGATCATCTCACTACGACGAGTTTCAGGGAGATTATCTGGATCCTTGTTCTATGTAATTTTCAAGCTGTTGCAAATATGAATGAGCTTATTCCACATGGAGATCGTAAATATGATAAGACTTGTGAAACGTACAATTTATGGTGTTTTAATTTGTTTTAAATTGTTTTCACAGTTGCTGCAAAAAAAACAAAACGTTAAGATATTGCCCCCCCCAAAAAAAAATATATATATATGCAATAATACAGGCTGGTTTTTTCTGATCTTACTGTGTTAATTTTTATAACCTTATATTGATTCTCAGGTGTCCAAGTAGCGTAGTGGACAACGCACTCGCTTGTCACCGCTGCGACCCGAGTTCGATACCCGTGATAGACAGTGGTTGTATGTGATAGGGTATGGTGGTCGCCCGCTTAGACACGTGGGTTCTCTCCGGGTACTCCGGCTTCTTCCCACACCAATGACCCCCTCGCGCTAACATCCGTGCCAATGAGAGATATTAATATAAATTGTAGAACTTGCTTATCAATCGTTGTAAAATAAATAAAGTTCAGTTTTAGTGATTCTCAAAATCTCCAAACATATTTCTTTGAATTAAATAATGGTCTTGACATGGCTTGACAAAGTTGGGCTATGCATGCATGCTCACCCAAGTTAACTGTGTTACAACCAATTTGTCGATGATAATTGTTCCTTTTTTGGATGATGAAACTATCTGGCGTGTGAATGGTAGGAACTTTTGTTTGATAAACAATAACATTGATCTTAATATGGTTCATAGAATTTAGTATTTTATTTATCTGCTTAATAGAGATATTCATACATTTTGTTGTTATTGTTCCGCCTCAATTATGTGTATCATTTGTAACAGTATTGATTAGGTACGAGTTAATTTTTCTGATAGATTACGTCATTCATTTAAATTTGATTGTGTCATGCCGCACCATTTTTATATTGTTTTGGGTTGTAATCTTGGGGGAAAAGTGTTATCACTTGTACACTTATCAATACACTCTTGTTTATTCAAAGGACTCTTTGTTTAATGCATTTACTTCAATCGTCTTACCGTTATAATTTACCACATTTAAAGGGTTCATGCTGAGCAAAGGTGCGCCACTTGTACTTACGTTGTACATTCATGCGATTAACGTGAACATAATATTAATACTAGAACGTATCTCGCTAAAAGAGATCAGTGTACATGTATACATATTACATAAGAAATCATAATCTCTGTTCGGTACTATATTTGCAATGTATTATCAGATAACTGACTTACACAAGACTCCTGCTTAAATTTTAAACATTATGACATAATTATAAAATTTTCAATTTCGCTAAATTCAAACTGTCCCATTGTTTTACAAACAGTGAAGTCGCTAATTCCGAGTCGTCTCCAATTCCGGATCACGCATGTGTGGTTCATGTCAATTCGTTTAAATTGATTCAGAAGCAGAAAAAAGTATACATTTATAACGAACAGTAAGCCTTTTCTGTCATTGATCATTAAACGATATTCGAAAATAATCATTTATAGTCCCTCCGAAAAAAGAAATTAGAAATTAAGCGCTTTCAAGGTGGAGATTTTCCCACAGCTTAATATTCTACCTTCATTATTAACGCTGCAGCATGGTTGATGTATAAGTTGTGGGAGGGATAATGGATGGAAAATATTGCACATGCATTCATTAATATGTCAGAAACTGTTAAAAATGATAACTGCTCAAATAAATTTACATCAATTAAATACTCAATTTAAAGGAATTGGCAGAATCGCGGGTCACTTTACCCGAAACATATTTTTTCTACGGATTTACGATAACCTGGCAGAGAAAAAAGAGATTCAATCCAGCTCAGGTGTCATTTTATTTATTTTGTATTTTTCTTTGAGTCAATTTTTCTTTTTGTCATTATGATGACATAATGACGATCATTTCATTCTGAATCACGACTGTCTATTACATTTTGAAATTTGTCCCTTATACTTGAGTATCAGTAGATGTAAATATAATTTCTGATCGGAAACTTTTTTTTAACGCAATACTAATAAATACAATAATGCATTTAGCCTACCGACATTATTACGGGACTGTTTACACGGTTAACTCGGATATGGTCAGTAATCGGTATATATAGCACGGTATGAGAACCACTCAGGTGTGAGTATTTTTTTTTATCTATATAGCTGAACACCGCTCGTAAATAAGCACCGTCACACAGGTACCTGGTATATAAACCCTTTAATTTCGGTACATCCGATTGCACATTGTGTTTGTAAATCATATTTTGACCAATTTAATTGATTTTGATAATCTCCCAGCTTAAAAAAAATGCGATAATTTCTTCGCGACCGAGAAACACGGCGAGGCAAGATGTACCTCCTCACAGGTGAGACCTCCCAGCGAAATTCTTTAAACTGCTAAGAGGTCTCCAGCTTATGTAAGGGGTTGTAGGGATAACGGTAGTAAGAGAAAACTATGACAAACATTGCCTATTTACGAGTGCTGCTCAGCTTTTATCATCAAAACAATGTTCACGGGTCCAGGTGAGACATCATATTCCATTTAAACTTTAGTTGAGACAAATGATTGAACAGAAATCGCCTTGATTTTTCAAACAATTCACAAGTGTTTGTTAATATTAAAACTTAAGAGAGGATAAAAAAGCGTGAGCTTTAACCAACTGTTTGTAATATTTGGTTTTGGGGGTTTATTTTTAAAAGAAAAAATGATTTGTTGGCGTTATTTGTCATATTTCGTATAAAACATCATAACCTAATTAAATTGTGTTGATTTAATAATAACAATTCATTATTCATTTCAATCAAAATCAACATTTTATTTACGTCAAGCTGATACTAAAGGTTGATTTACCATGTTACATGATTAGATGGCATTCGAATGAAAAGCAGACAAAGCAATATGAGCTGCAATTCTCATAATGGAAATTTTTTTTACAAAATATTTTTTCTACTTATATGACCAAAAATTCATGGTTTTTAAATTTCTGTTAGCTATATTTTTGTGGGGAAAAGCCACGCAAAAGCCTTAATTTGAGCAAAATTGAATTATTGTCGTCCTGTACAATAATTTGCTATATATTCCTTATAAGAGAAATCTTTCTTCTGACAATAAATAATGATTTTTACAAACCTTATTTATCATTAAAGTTTAAGTTACATGCAGACTTATCATACGAGCAGTTTTTGCAGCAAATAGAATTCTTAAAAAAATACAGCTAATATTGCTTAAACTAAAGAGATGTGTATGAGGCAAAATAATACTTAAATCTAATATCATTTAAAGCAAACACCAATAACTGTAATTGGGGTTTATAGATATATATAATAGATATTATGAAATTAATTCACGAAATTCAAAAAGAAATTGTAAAAAAAAAAAAATACATGGAACAAAAGATAATTCTAAAAAGAGATTTTTTTTATGAACGACATTTAATTATTATTTTCCTCTGTATATATATTTGACAGCGTACACGAATAACACTCTTGTAAAATGTTTGGTCGTTTCACATGCGGAAGTTATTGCCACGTGCTTCTGGATTCTGTTCTTTACGTTTTCTACAAATTAAAATCAACAAAATATCAGAAAAATATTTCTTTAAGATTCAACCTTTAAAATCAACTAAGTTAAAAAAATTAACTATAGACAGGAACATATTCCCACCCGTTTTGCCTTCTTTGTCAGAGGGTGAATTTAAGACCGGACGAAGTCCAAAATCTCAAAGTATCTTTCTTTAAATACAACTGAATTCAAGACGGAGAGAAACTGTTTGCAAGTGAAAAAGGGCGAAAATAACTAGGCGGGGGGGGGGGGGGGGGGGGGAGGGTTTGTAACCCTGTACACGGTATTAATGTTTTTTCCTTTTGCAAACGTTTGAAGAAATTAATGTGCTCATGTTGAAACTGTCGAAAATAATTTTTATCTTTTTTTTAAAATTCATGCAGAGTAAAAGCATTTTTGTACTTCTCTTTGTAAATTTTAGTCACAATTCCGACAGCAACCAGTAGCAAAATCAAACCAAGGACGGAAACACACACTCCGATAATTATTTTGGGTTCATCGTCCGACATTGAATTATTTCCTTCACCTGCTTTTATGGTTGGTACTACAGTTGTAGGCCGTGAGGAACATACTGTTGATGTATCTGGGGTAGATGTTGGTTCTATTAGAACTTTTGACGAATGTATTTGATATTTATCACAATTTAATGGTATAACGCATTTGGTATCTACAGTATAGCTTCCTAGAAAAAAAATGGCATATTGCGATGATCCTCGCATACTAAATGTTAAAAAATTCATTGCTTTATTGTGATTCTAGAAAAACATACGCACACATTTAAATGTGAAATAAAAATATCAATACATGAAACATTATGATACTGACTTTAATAGTTTGTAAACTCTATTTATGAAGAAAAAAGGTTTGTTTAGTTTACATTTGAAAAAAATGCAAATATTTCATTATACAGTATATCCTGGATTTTGTCGCCAAGATTGAAACAAATGAGTTGTTTTTATGTAAGTTGCTTTTAGCATCTTTACGATATTAACAAATTATTAAAGCAAACCAGAAGAGATATATTTTTGCAAAATTTAGACAATTGCTAAAATTACCAAACATAACATGAATTCAAACTATATAGGAGTGCTGACTAATTTCAACTCAGTTTAACCGAGAATGATATCTAGACCAATTTTGAATCATCAAGGAACTAGTTACTTACCGACCCAACCTGCATGTGTTTGACGAACGAGTCTAAGAAAGTAGAATAACCATGGCATCGTAAACACTATGACCGACCCCATGTTGTTAGATGTGTTCTGTTTAACTGTGAATCAGACACCAAACTACACAGTTATTATACGTATATAAGTACTATTTAAAATACCCTTAATAAAAGGATAATATAGCATGAATTTGCTTTTTTTATTTCACACAACCTCTGGAAAAATCGTTACAAACTTCAAAGGCAATCACAATTAAATATGGACATTTTTGTATTTTGTTGTCGCACTTGGTTAAATATATAAAAGTGAAAGTACACCGTAGTTTGGCATGAAATTTGTTGAAAAGACGTCATAAAATGTGCTTTGTAAGGATATTTTAAAAATTTCTTTTACGCAATGGAAACGATGTCGTTATCTTCTTGATCAAAATAGGTAAAATTGGCACAATCAAAAGAAATGTAAAGTTTGCGTCAAATTATTGCCCTACAATTTGACATGCTCACACAAACTAAATGTGATTTTACATGTATTTAGGATATCGGTGATGAGAATGACAGGATAAGTTTAAATGATTTAGATCCTTTTAGTATGGCATGAATATTTTTTTTCGATTTCAAAATTTATAAAATCGCGAAATATGGTTAGCTTTTTTTTCCAAATATTCTTTTGATAATAAGGATAGTTTAAGTAACATTACTAAGGAAAGTTAAGGCAATGGTTTGTTACCAAATGTTTAGTTGTATCCGTTTCTAAATGATTTTATAATTTTTTTTCTATTTCTAGTCCTATAATCACGTTGATTGTTACAGTTTCACCTTTCCCAATTATGATGAGTAATTAGTTTTTTTTCGTTCGTATAATATTTTGAATTTTTTCCTCAAAAAGCCAGATTTGAAACATATTTATCAACACAATGTTAACTAAACGACTGTTTAAGAGTTTTAATTTGTCAATGAAGTCTGCCTTTATTGAAGTAACACATCTAATTTATTTTGCACTTTTGTTTTGTGCTAACTCATATTTACTTAAAAATTTAGCTTTACATTACGGAAATGATACGTCAATAGAAATCTTTTACATTAGCAATGCATTCCATTTGTTAAAACTAGAAATTATAGAAAGCAAGAGTACATATGGTTTATTTCATGTAAATCGTTATGCGCAGTTCTTTTATCCCAAACGTCTGCCATTTAATTACAATTGACTGGTTTTGATGCTGGGATTTCCGTCTCAGGTTTCTGGCGTTTGTTCTTATGTGTAATTTCAACGAAGATCACCAAACTCATTATAAAATGAAATAAGGCATACCTTTTTTTACAATTCGGTGGTCGGGATACCAGGAGCAGACATAAACTCGAAGATCAAAAAACCTTAAATATCCACTTACTAAGTGTCGGTAGACCTGCGCTGTCAATGAGTAAAAAAAATGAGTAAACAAAGCTCTTGAGCGCTAGCAACTACGTTAGCCTTTTTCACTGGAATACGCATGCTCGACTCCATAGTAGGGGATTCTAAGAAAACCGTACTACTGTAGATAAACTGTACCATTTGAATTTTGTTTTATCATCTTCACATGGAATTTTGTGTCCTATTGTAAATGTCAAAACGTCACCGTAGCTTCGATCTTATTATGCAAAGTTATCCTAAATCTTATAATAATTATATGGCTAGCTTTATCTTAAATTCCTTCAAGCTCGGAAAATAATCTTGGATACATGTTTCCGAGCTTGCCGGAAAGGCGGAGAAGATACGATATTACAAAACAGTTCCAATGGTCCTTGAAAATTTTACTTCGAAATTGAAATAACAGTAGATACATAATGATTAAGGCACATTCAATGAGCTATGCCATTTCCGATGTGAATCCAACTCTAGGTTCACAATTCTAAATTGACACCCCACTCCAGCACAGTTTCAGTACACCACTGTGCCTTTCTAATGTTGATTAATTGATTCAGAAATTAAAACCATTATTTTAGAAATCTGCCTCTGTGCTTTCTGATGGCTACAGCGCTAGCTAACCAATCTTTTTAAATGATAAGCTTGTTAAACAAACTATTACCCCCCCCCCCCACACCCTTAAGATAATAAGAAAACGGTGATGTTTTACATACATTTACATGTAGGCATTTATCAAGTATAGCATGTTCTTAAAGGCATGCAAAGGTCTATCCTTAAAGCATGCTATAAGCAACTATGAATTAATTGTATGAATAAAACTGTTATAAGGTTAAGACAAGTGTTGCTTTAATATTTTCAGAAGTTTTGTTTAATTTTCTCCATTTGTTGTTTCATCGAGGATAATAAATAAAATAATATGTGACAACAGACAATGGTGATTTTGTTTTTAAAGAAAATATCATTTATTTTCTAAATATATACGATAATGTCTTATAATGATGACATAGAAACATATCACTACAATATATATAAACTTTTGAAAATCAAATAAAAAACAATGGTTATAAAATTTACAACAAATTTAAAATGTATTGATAAAACAGCAATGGTATTGAGTGAAAAGTATTTGTAATAATTTGTTTACATACATAAATTCTGATTTTAATCACCCTGGCAGACCATTGCCTACTTAATAGACCTTATTCATCTGATGCAATAGCGCCCTCCCCCCCCCCCCCCCCCCCCCACACAGGTGACGTTTGTAAGACCACGCCTCTTTGTACACCAACCAAGCGTGGTTGTCATATACGAGGAAGGAAATAAAGTTATGGCACATGTTCTATCTTTGACATGTATCTCCTGGTAAAACAGAACTATATAGGAATAACATCTCAAGAGATACATGTAGTTCCCCTAAAAGGTACCCTTGGTACATTCAAGATCAAACTGATCTAATAAATGCTTTGAAGTTACCACAAAATTGTATTGAAATCAGAAATCGGGGACTATACCTGCCAAACCTCCTCTACAAGTCTTGAAATGCTTACATAGAATGGCTATTAACCTTTATATTCAAACTGCACATTGTACAAAAATAATGTTTACGGATAGAAAGAAAAATATAAAGACTGCAATAAAAGTGTTAGAAGATTATAACTTGTTTAAATCACGGAATGAACTATTGAAATATTGGTTATTTTTTGAGAAAAAAAAAACATGACTCTACTTTAAGAGATTCAAATAAGCCTCAAATGTTACTTTTTTGTTGTTGTTGTTATCGTAAATTGTGCGAAATGTATCAAAACTTAATAATGGGACGACTACGTATGATTGCAATGTTTGATAAGTATTGATAACAGTATTTTAAATTTTACTTATAAAAAAAACTGCATATATGTACATGTAATACCTCAGTGCATTCCAGTTAATAATATATTCACTATTACTAAAGTAGAACAATACAAATCCGAGTTCACTAGAGTGTAGCAAAGAGACCCATTCATGAGTAACTATTTTTAATTGTACACTATATACCTTTCCCTCTTTAGAACTCTAATAATAATAAATGACAATAACAAACTGTCAACCATTCCAAAATCTATAAAACGAAATACAAAATTAATTCAAAGCAGAGCAACGCGGACCTCCGAATAGAAAGAGGTATGATGAGGTGCCTAGGAGGAATGCGTATCCTATGCTAACCGGTCACACCCCCAGTGTGCTCTTTGTCGTAATCGAAAATAAAAACCCTAGAAAACTCCGAAGACTATTAGGTGATTACTAATGGTCTTTTGAGTTTGTTAATTTTTAACATTTTGTTAGAACATATGTTAGAATTTCATTAAACTTGTATGATGGACATGAAACATCACATTGAATTTAACAGTATTGTTAGCAGGAAATTTATCGTTATTGTTTTAAAAAAATATAAACCTATATGTTTTTGTCTTTATTGATATAATCATTATATATTATCTTATATTTCTTCAACACAAATGGACTTTTGTCTTCTGCTTGTAAATCGGTCTAACGCATTTTTCAAAAATATTGCAACTGTAGGAATCTTAGTGCTTGTATTGCTTGACTCTTCTGGCTCAAGATGACTTCCAAAAACCATTCCAATTCCATAATGCATTTTATTAATACTTGTCACAACAATTGCACCACTATCCCCTTCGTCCGAAAACAAGGTCGCTGGTGACTTTGGTATAATGACCAAAACATCTCTCTCAAAAAGTTCAAAGTTACTTATCTTTTTTATCCAACCGTAAGTGGTTTGAGTTTTGGCGCCATATTTAAAAACTAGTTGGTGATCAAGATCTTCGTGTGGAATATCTTCAACTAAAATGCGCTCGTTAAAAATTGCCCTTTTAATCGTGTCAATCTTTGTAGAATCTATTTCGACTATGGACACATCAATGAGATTTTCCCTATGAGGCTCCAGCTTGACTGGCCAACAACATGCACCAACGTGCTCACCATTTGGTAAACTTACGATGTCGCCGTCGCTGAAGAGATTGGGAGACGAAAGTGCAACTGTTCGTTCTATATCATTGTTTACTAAATTACGCATTTTTCCAAAAATCCCGATTGTCCCGCTTTTGTTGATTTTGTTGTTTGTTACATAACCCCCGCATTTAATTGCGCAATGTGGTTTCAGAACTGTTCTTAATGGTGTTATCTTAACCGTCCCATCAAAAGAATCTTCAATGTATCTCTCTAGTTGCGTCTTTTTATCTTCTTCCATTATCAAGGGGTCATCTACAAATACGAACAACTTGTTGTCCAGCAGTCTATGTCCAACGACTCCATATTCTTTGGCCCTGTAAATAGTGCATGTATTTAGGAATGATAAATGTAAAAAGTATTTTTTTAAAGTCACATCCAATGTTCTCTTAAAATGATTAAATTATGAATTTAGTGATGTATATCATACTCTTTTATCCTTGCAAGGCACTGTGCTGTCAACTCTGGTATCTTTGTTTTCTTTCTCGCTCGCAGTTCTTCAATGAGACCATTTAATTCTTCTTCAATTGTAACACCTTCCGTAATTGTTCTTGCTTGTAAGTCATGCAAAAAACCTGTCATTTGTCTTTCAAGTATATCATAAAATGTGTCATAAAAGACCTTTTTGTTTTCTGCCTGCGAGATGACATTGGATGGGGGGCATACGTTGTATCTTTTACAGAACTCAGATGCTCTACTGATGTCCTCGTTTGATACCATAAAAAAGACGTTGGCCTTTGCAATCTTTTTCACGACGTTATTAAGTATTTCCTCATATGCCTGAATTAAATTGAATTTAATAATGAATGTTTGTACAGGCACGAAGCATCGGGGGGTGGGGGTGGGGGGGGGGGGGGGGGGCAGGGGGACCATATGAAAACAATAACAAAAGCTATATTAACCACCACCACTCCCCCGGGATTACGTTTTTCATTTTCATAACTTTGAAAAGCAATCTTTTCCCGTTTTTATTGCTTGCTTGTAAAGATGTTTTGGATGTTTCTGCCCCCCCATTTTCAAAAACGATGCTACGTGCCTGTGCCTGTATAAAATGCAGCCTTATTATACGCAGGAGGTAAGAGAAGCAATATGTATCCAATTTGCATGTAATCCCGAGATATAACACATTAGAATTATTACTGACCTTTACAATTGATAAAGACAAATTCCTTTAAAAATTAAATTGTATTACGTTATTTAATACATTGACAAGGTTCTGACTAGTATGAAATTCTTTTGAATTTGAAAGAAAAAGATTGTAAACATTGAAATAGATGAAATCGTAATCCTGTGTGAAAACCCCAAAAATACGTATATTGCTTCTTACGAATATCTTCTCAAACATACGGGATAATTTCTTATGTATCGTCTATGATTTCCCTGTCGCTGTTTATAATAACGAGACATAATCTAAAAACACTAGCCCGAAAATTTTGAATTCAACATTCAATGTGTATCAATGATTTGACCATTGTTTCAATTTAAAGGTGCTGCTAGAGTGGTCGTGTGTTCTGCATTTCTTTAAATAAATAATATTGTTTTCTGTCAATTTTTTTTTAATGTAAAGAGGATATAAGAATCTAGGAGAAATGGACCAAAAACTACTGTATTGAAGAGAATAGTAGTATATGGTTCTTGAAGCAGATTAAAATGTAATGGTTTTCCTTTACTTGATATATTTATTGTTTTGTGAAGACCCTGGGATGATGCTATTTTTTCTTTTTTTAATTAAGTATTATATATCGTAATTACGCAACACTAAACATGGCTGTAATGCATTACACGATTTTACGGGATTGACATCTTCTTCACAGGGAAACAATGAAACAAAATAACTTTTTTTTAGTTTATAGTTTAGATTTAAACATCTTATATGGTACAATCTGAAACGAAATTAACTGCGTTCTAAACTTACTAGCGTAGAGTTTTTGTTATTTATTTCATATTTTTAAAAATAAAGAAATCAATCTCTTTCTGGTTCAGTGTAATATACTAATATACATGTATATATGATATTAACGCGTGTCTACAACACTCACTTTATTTGAAGCCTTCCAAAACGTTTCTCGGAGCAAAAACACGCATATAACTTCCTGTTGCCCCTTTAGCAAACAGTCGGCTAAAATTTATAACAGAATGTAAATTATTTTTCAAAAACACAATAAACTTGCTTTTTATTGACTGTCTCAATATTTGTTAGTTTTTCTTTTCGATAATCTCTTCAACCAAAATTATCATAAAAAAGGGCATTTTGTAAGTCCCAATGAATACAAATTTTGATGAAATTGTAAATTGTGTTTTTGGAGACATCAATTTAATCATCATAAAATACACATTAGTTACTTATTGAAAGAATACTTCTCTTGATAGTGATTTTATGTTGAAAATTACAAATCTTATATAATAAACCAACCGCTTTCCAGATTGTTTGAACGTAGATCAAAACCAAAATAATGTAAACAACGTTCTGCAATGTCAGTATCATCGTCATGAATTAGTACAATGCCATTCATTGGCTCGTTGGCATATCTGTGTCTTTCGTTCTCCTTTTCCCAAAGAAAATGGGCTTCTTCAGCAAGGTACTTGAATAGGTTAAGCTCTGGAGGCCCATAATCATATATTATTTTAGTTGCCTTCAAAATGGTTTCAACTTTTTCTTTTTCAGATGAGCTGCAAAAGTAATCCAAATCTTGGTGTTAAATTATGTCATTTGGTTATACCTTATGTATATAAATCTATCTCACACTTATAAATTAATCTTGTTGTGGAAATAAAGATACTGAAATGGTTACGGATTTGGAATTCACGCAGTAGCTCTTCACACACGGTTATAGATTATAGAACGATGTTTGTTATTGTTTATGTGAAAGATCTAAAGAAAATTAAAACATGTATGTCATACACAATTCGAATCTTTGATAACCGTTCAAAATTTGACAAATTAGGATAATTATAACATGATCAGATTCTTGCCTTTTACGTCTCAATCGCATTTTCTTCATTGTAGGCTCGGATTCATCTAAAAAAAATAGAATGCTATTTTGAAACTACAATTGTTGTAGCAATATGGTCTATAACTCTAATCTTTATTGCTCACATTATGAAAAAAAATCTAAATAAACATTATCCAACGATGAATAGACAGCACTTATTCTTAAATCATTCTATTTTCATAAAGAGCACCTAGTCCCAACAGATATTAAACTTTTCATTGGGAAAAATAACAATACTAATCTTCCTTGAAATGATTCTTATCTAGCCAGGTTTTAAAACACAGATTAAGTTAATAAGTATACAGTAATTTTGCTTTGCAAACACCATAGCAAGAAACCCGGATGTTAACGAAGAACAGATTTAGGGGCTTTCCGATAAAAAAGTTATTTGACAGACTCTCCTATTACAAATCCCCGCAATAATTATTTTTATGTAAACAGATTACATTGCATGTCTTAACAGAATCTCTGCATTTATTCCCCTTTAATCGATATCAACTGCATTATTTGACATATGTGCATTTTCGTTCAAAAATGATAATCGTAGATAAACTTTTGTATCTTTTAACAAATCGATATTAGGGAACCCCGTTCACAATGGGTTTTAACAAACTATTTTTGAATTAGAATTTCGTCGCATTAAAACCTTAACAAGTTTAATCAATAAGATATAAAATATATTACCAGTTTCAAAACATTGCTCCGTCAATGATGTAGCCATCTGTGCCTTTATATATGTTAGAGTGTTTTCTAAAAAAAACAAATCACATTTTAAATTAAAATAATATTATCTCTAAATATTTAAAAAAAAAAAAAAAAAGCAGTCTAGTTTATATGAAGAAAATGATCACATTTAGTATGAAAAATTGACAAACTTCCTAATTAAAAAAAACATTCTAAATACCTCTATCATCCTATAGATTTCTTCGATACGTTATTTGTGGATATCAGTTTAGAATTTCTAATTTCTAGCTGGTTCAGTAATATGCTTATTGTTCGTTGTTTTATAAAATAATAGTACATGATTAGATCAATTTTAAATAAACATTAATTAACAAACCCAGATTTACCAGAAAGATGAAACGCATCATCGTTCATTTTATAATACAAAGTTATTTAATATTTTAAAAATGCTTGATAATTTTTTATTAAGTGTTCATGTCATTTGAATATATTTATCTCGTTAGAAATATATAGAGAATAATACATACCCTTTTCATATCAAAGCCAGTATCAGCCCGGGAATCCAATATCAGCCCGAGGGATGATATTGGTCGAGGGCTGATACAGGCTGTGATATGGAAAACGTTATTTATTAAGGTCTTCCGTTCTTATAGTTTTCGTACTGTTTCTTCTTCTTACTTTTTTTTTCCACAAAGGACGAGTGCACTTATGGGCCCCGATAAAAAGGTGAAAAAATAAAGATTCAAATTAAGCATATGTTTTCCCCTAACATTATCTACTGATATCTATTCCATAAGAATTAACAAGTTTTAGCGCTGAATTCATTGTATGTAAAAAGCACGAAGCTTTAAAACATAATAGGGGTCAGCAGACATTCGTGATTTTGTATAGTAAATCGAGGACGGGCATTCATTTCAAAGCCTTTGTTTACTGTCAGCCTAACCGAGTACAAACTTGTGGAAATGACAAAATACGCATTATACATTTAGAAAACTCCTGTGAAAGTAAGAAGTTTGTACTACATTAGGCTGGTACCTAAAAAATGAAAAACGTATGGAAATTTCAAGGTTTTTCTTATAGCAAGCGAAAGCTATTACCTTCGTGACCCATGTTTGAACCCATGTATGGAATAAATTATTTCAAACAATCACGTGGGTTCTATCCAGGTAAACGTTTGTCAAATGTGCTCACTGTAAAACATTGACACGTTTTAAATCGCTTTCCATCATCTTTGTATGGTTAGGAATATCTGTTTAGTCACTTTGGTAATATGCAACTTCAAAGCTTTATTAGATTTTTTTTTCAGACGTAAAATAATGCATAAAGCATAATTCAGCAAACGCGCCAATCGATCCACCAACAGACCGATGTTGATTTAAATGTCTCCTCTCTCTGATTTAAATAGACACAATTCAAGTAGGTTTGGTTCGATTTTTCCGGATTTAGATTATTTATAGGCATTTAAAAATCCTCAATTCTTTAAACTGTATGCTAATTTTGGTAAATTTAAGCGTGTATATAAATCAGAAGTATCCATCAGTGCTAAACTATTACGAGAAAAAAGCAATTTGTTGATATTTTCTACATAAAAACGGCATTGAAAACGGGCCCATTCTCTATAGCTTAAGTGCACTTGTTCTTTTGTGCACGCGATTTCTCGAAAACTACCCAACCAATTTACACCTTTGTTCACAGATAATTGGAGATGATCTTAATTTATTTTGTTTTTAATATGTTTGCCGTCGTCACCTCCGGTACCGATTCATTGCTGATTTGATAACTTTTAAGACCTTTTTTGTGCACGCTTGATTACAAAAACTATAAGAGATATTAATATGAAGTTTTCAGGATAGACCATAGTCTGATGTTGTGTCTATTATTTTTCTTTACGCCAGTGGCACCATTCTTAAGAGCTCACTATGGCTCAAAAATTGGGTACATATTGTGTTCTTCTTTTTTAAACAAACGATTTCTTAGAGATGGCTCAATAGATTTTCTTGAAATTTTCAGGAATGATAGAAAAAAATTACATCGTGAGAGTTCACTTTTCATTTTTTCAGATTTTATTTCCTGTTGTCCGTCTCCTGTCCCGCGACAAAACGCTTGTGACATTGAGATCTAAAACATGATAAGGACTTGAGCATTCAGACTTTGTAGGATAATAGACGTATAGTTGTTGATGTCTTTAAACTATTTTGTTTTGTTCGTCATAACTTCCGGTCGTCACCGAAAGCACTTCAAAAATTATTTTTTTTTGCATTTAATTTGTTTCACATTACATATGTCATGTATCCTATGTTAAATAAAAACTAAAAATTCTACTTCCGGCGATATACCTCAAACATCTCAGAAAGCGTTATTTAATTAAAAGTTTTACCCACTAGATCTCAAATAGTCAAGTGATCAAGACACGAAACTTATATAGATGACAGACATTTGATTGAAAATGCGTTTAACCGATTTCATTTTGTCAACCACAACTTCAGGTTCTTACCGGAAAGGTTCAAACAAATCAAGCTGTTTGAAAGTTTAACTGGTTTTTTTCTTTGACAACTTTAGTAAAATTGATAAACAATAAAGTATCTAATGTTCTAGAAATACTGACTTTTTATTTTTACTAAGCATTTCCATGTTTTCCGTGTTAACGTTATTTTGTTTGATTTGTCATAACTTCCGGTCGTCACCGGACGCTCTTAAAAATCATCATATCTTTCTTATTTATTTATTTTACATGAAATGAATAGACACTTGATGGAAGATATGTTAAATGGGTTTTATTTTGTCAATCCTCACTTCCTCAACTCACCGAAAGGGTTAAAACAATTCATGTTTTAACAAACTTAACAAACTTTCTGTCGTGTTTCATATAGCCTGATAAACAGTGATATACACTCAGTAAACGTACAAAAATACTAGCTTTTATTTATATTTTATTCACTTCCGTTCGTTCATTCCTGGTACCAAAACAAAAAAAACTTGTTTCAAGTGACCTCAGATTTGGCAAAGAGTATCGATATTTTATCGTATCATTTAAAACAAATCGGACGGAACACATACTCGTTACTCGTAACGAGGATCTAGTTTTTTTTAAATATTTATTACATACTTAGTAATAATTTTTTTTATATTTATTACATACTTAGTATCTAGTACAAATTTATTTTATTTAAGGTTGCCTGTAAATGTATTAAAAAAATATAGTTTTACGAAACATGCAGCTACAGAACCTGCATTTCCTTGAGTTTTAAAATTAACTGCTCCAAAACTGCTTTTAAAATGTCGACTAAAAGAAACGTTTTATATTTTCGTCTGTTAACATGCACAAATGCAGAACCGGAAAAAGGCAAAGGAGTTCCGCACGGCCCTAGGGCTGATAACCTATACAGTGTATGTAATAAAGATTTATAACATTCTTTAAACTACATGTAAGCATTAAGAATTTGAAAGCTCTACAAATATTCAGAACATTTTAGTTACACCATTTAAAAAAAATACACATATGTAGTGTTGTCACCAAAATGGAAAAAAAAGTACTGCAAGAAAGATTATTATACCCCAGGCATACAAGGTTTGGAGGGTATATAGGAATCACTTTGTCCACCGTCTGTATATATAATCGTGTACGGTCCATATATTATAGAAAAAGATTCGAAGTTCGTACTTCAAACAAAGACTGCTATGATCTGAGGGTGTGTACTGAACTTGACTAAGGGTCCGTTATACAAGTCCAAGGTCATCCTTAAAAAAATCATAATTCCTCTCTAGGCCATTTTTTGTAATGGAAAATGATTAGAAGCTACAATTTGACAGAAAGATTGCATGTGACTTATTCGTTTTGTCCTGATTGTGAGCTTTGGTCATTTTGCAAGTTAAAGGTCACTAGGAAAATGGTGCATCCATTACTTTTCAATAGCGAAACACTGGTACTTGAGTTTCTTTATTTTCCTAGCGGGGGTATCATTTATGAGGTTGCTCACAGTACATCTAGTTTATATTTAGTTCGATTAGAAGCCACTAGGGAAAAAAATCCAATCGTTAGCTTTAAATGCACCCTTATTTCTAACATCGTATTTGAATTATTATGCAGCGCAGATTTTAAATAGCTTTAAAATTCATTACAAATTCATGGAGACCAAGTACTAATAGAAAATACAACTTTATACGGGCAAAGTGGAATTTTTGGTGCAATCAAAGGGATATCAATCCCATGCAACCAGCTTGCAATCAGTTATTTAATTTTTTATCTGAATTGGCGGAGAACTATTCATACAGTACAATTAATGTATACAAAGCTGCATTAACGCAAACACTCTCTGTTTCTAAAAATTTTTCATTTCATAAAAATCAGTTGATGGTTAGATTTATGAGAGGTGTATATTTTAATAACAGACCTAAACCAAAATATACTTCAACTTGGGATGTTGGTAAGGTATTGGGTTATTTAAAATATCTCTACCCTTTGGAAAATGTGGATTTGAAGAATCTTACATTGAAATTGGCATCTCTAATAGCTTTGACCACAGCTCAAAGAGTTCAGACATTGATATCAATGAACATAAGTAATATGTCTGATCATGGTGAATACGTGGTGTTCACTATATCTGATTTACAAAAAACTTCAAGACCAGGTCATGATATACAGCAAGTAAAAATCAGTTCATTTTCAGGTAAGAGTTGTTGTGTGTTACACACTTTAAGGTTTTATCTATAGAAAACAAGAGAGACAAGACAAGTTGCTGTCCTTTAAAAAAGGACTACAATACGTGGACCATTTGCATGTGTTTCCAACGAAAACGTGAAAGCCTTAAGATTATCAGAGATTCCACCGACTCTAGCCCTCTGCTTTTAACCACTAAATTTGTACGTTGTATTACATGTACGTATACGTGTATGTATAGCCCTGACTTTTTATCTCAGAATTTAATGGATTCATAGTTCTAAAATAATTATGATCTATCTATGAATGAAGTTTGCATGTATATCGTAGTATCAGGCATTCGGTGAATTCTACTATTTGCGCACACATTACGATTCGCACTACTTTGTTAACTATGCAGTGACAGCTTTGTGTAAATTTTTCTTGAGATTTAAACTTTTATACAGTGACATAATTATTCAATCATACTTAAATGCTTAAAAAAAATTAATCGGGAAGTTCTCCAGCCTCGACTACTATAAAAGTAAAGTTAAGTTACATGTGTATTCGGAAAACAACAAAACATTGCAAATTATGCTAGTTGATGCATATTGTACTTTCGGCATAACATTAACTTACATGCCAATCATTTATTAAACGTACACTTTGTTTCTGTACTGTTTACCCGACAACTTTACAATTACAGCGCCTTTGAACTTATGTGTGCATATGGCACGAAATCCCCATCCCGATTCAGATAAACGTGTGCTAGCCTGGTTCCCTGAGCTACCCATTACGCACAGGAACCAGGCTAGCTTATGCGCAGGCTGAATTTTCCCCATAGCATCCGGTTTAACCTCGCTTATATATTTTCTGCGTGGACCTCAGGGTCCACGCAAAGAACAAACACATTATTAGTTTCATATAAAACTTTTAAAGAGGTTTCAACCTCGACAGTTGCTCGATGGTTTAAAGAAATATTGAAAAAAGCTGGTATTGATGAGAAAGTGTTTTCCGCTCATTCTTACAGAAGTGCTTCTACGTCAGCAGCTTTTGCTGGTGGTGTACAACTTTAAAATATTTTGGAAGCTGCAAATTGGTCAAACGCTAAAACTTTTTATACATTTTACAGGAGAGAGTTAAGCAATAATTTCTCTGATACCATTTAGAGCTCATCAAGGTGCTGACTGCAGCATTTTCTTAGAAAAATGGTCTGATGTCATCGATGGATTACCGGTCCATGTATTTCTTAGATTAGTGTATTCCAGACCACTTATCGTGAACAAACTGATGGACAATGTATTCGTGAAAAGTGATTGATATTATGGACTATTGTGTTTTGAGGAAAGTGTAAAATTATATTTTTTGTATTGTGGGTTAACAAGCATTACTATTATATGTTATTATCATTTGATTCTATGTGTACTTATTAATAAATGTATTTGTTTTTCACATTTTGTTCAGTTATTTAATTTTAAATTCAATATGTTGATCAATTTTTCTAAATTTGTTGTCTTAATTTCTTTAAAGATTCCATTTATACCAGCGATAAGCCTGGAGGCTCAATGAAGGAAAATGGAACCCTCATCCGAGCATCCTCTAAGATGTGATGAATGAGGGTCATTTTCCGAATTAGCCGTAAGGCTCCGAGGGTTTAAATATTTTTTATCCCACCACTAAGACAACAAATTTAAGGAAATTGAACGGTACTTTATTATTATTTGACACGCTTTAACTTGACTCTTATTGTGACCAGGTATTGCCTTATATACCCTTGGATGAATAGTACCCTGTAGTGATATAAATAGCTTTTATTTTGATTTCTGTAAACAAGGTACACGTGGACAAGTGTCGCACGATATGGTATTTGATATTTATCACAGTTTGCAGTTTATATATCTTGTAGAGACGCGTGACTGCTTTGTTTGTATAATTGATACAATGAATAATGTAAAATTTACATCAATTTTGATAGTTTTTCAGACACGAGTAAATAAAAATGACACCGTTAAAACAGTTTCCATAGTTCTGACACATATCTTTTGCAAGGATAAAGGACTTATCGCTGTTCCTAAGAGAATATTACAGCGGAAAATTATCCTGGATTGCAGCCATTTGTTATTTTTGAATAAAGATGAAAATAATGGGTGGGCCTTAAATTATGTATTTATTTTCATTGAAAATACCCCCTTTAATCTAGCTATTTTGGAACTATTTTAGACAGCATGTTTTAGTTTTAAATGAATTAAATTTCATATGCAATCAATTTAGGATTATTTTTTTTAAGTCCTTTGATTGTCAATGTTAGCCCGAAGACAATTTTCCCCTAATTATTGTTTTCAGAGCAAGTGCATAAAACATTTAATGTTTTTTTGGTAAAAAAAACCAAGATTTAGCACACAAACCTTAACGGAGAGTTACAATTTCGAATAAAATGTAAAAACTCATTACAGCTAAAACAACAAAATCCACCTCTACTTCGTTTTATGTGGAAAAAAATAACTTTGAGGGTTTTTTCGAAAATTATTGAGACAACACAAATATTTCCATTTCTAACTGCATGTAACTTACGTTGATAACAATTGGCATAAACATTTAAAAAAAACCAACACAAATGATTGAACAAAGAAATATAAAAAAAATGGCTAATACTTTGTTTACGACGGTACATAAACAAGTGGTCAGGGTACCGGCGCAAACATAAACTCTGAGATTAAAATACTTTAACAACTACTTCCTAAGTGTCAGTGGTCCAAAAAAAAATAATAATGGCAATCAAATTATATAATTATGTTTATTTTGCTGTTTATCGGAACTAACATTTGTGCAAGTTTCACTAGTGTTCGAGTCCACTATGTGGAGAAAGTGGAAATATATTTACCAAGTAATAGAAATCTGACCACGACGATAAATTACATTTTGACGTCACGATGGCAATGACGTCACGCGGAGTAGCGAAACACTTCAAACTGATTGGAATCTCTGAAGGAGACCTAAAGAGGCTAAACAATTGCTTAAACAAAAGTCATACAATCTAAAGTGGTCAATAGCTGCATTTTATTTGGGTTTTTTTCCTTATTGTTAAACTGAAATTTAAACAAGGGGACTAATTATCAACTGCTTTTTACAAAAAAAAAACCATATAGCAACAATTCTTAGACTTGAACAGATAAAACATGACAACAACAAACCGTAAACCATCTCAAAAATACATAACACGAAATACAAATGTAAAGCAGAACAACACAGACCTCCAAAAAGATAAAGGTAGGATCAGGTGCCTAAAAGGAGTGAGCATCCTCTGCTGACCGTTCACACCCTACGTGTGCTCTTTGTCGTAATCGGGAAAAAAACAGAAACAGTCCGTAGACAATTACATGATTAATCATGATCTCAAATTTATTACGAAAAACGTCAGTCAGCATGCGACCCATTGGAGAATCGTATTTGCTGACAAGGTCGTTGCATCGACCATAGAACTAACGAAAAGATGACTTCAAACGAGACTGTTGATAGTCCTTTTTTATCAACTAGTTTGTCAGTAGCTTGCAACGCCTGAAAAACTGTTCATAAGAAGGGCATACCCTTGCGTATCGAATTAACTGAGAGACAAAAACACTATATGCAGATGATGAAGGTATATTGCTACATAAATAAGAAAAGTTAACTAAGAAAAATAGAAGTCATTGCGTTTATCATAAAGTTTTGTTGTTGGGTTACCATCAATGTCCATTTCAAGTAAAATATCCATAATCAAGAATAATGTTCCACAGAGGGTTGAGTTTTGTTAGAAAAACTCAATTTTTTCGCCACAAAATCTAGCATAAAGATATTATGTAAATGTTGCTATCTAAAAATGAAAAATGAAAATGTTTACGTTTGTTTGTAAGATGTTTAACACATAGGAGCAAGAAAACGCGTTTAAAAAGGTGCGATGAGTACGGGGTTTCTTAAGGCTATTGGATTTAGCAAGTTTGTCAGTTTAATAGGGATGATCTTTTGATTAGAAAATTTTCACATTAATAAACGGTATCCTAGTTTATTTTTTTGTAAAATTTCAATGCTTTATCTTTTTCCAAATGGAGTAAGACGTTTCAATACTTTTGTAAAAAACCCTTGTATAAATTATGTGTCCTGTCTACATTATTTTGGGACAACCCTCGTACATTTTACATTATTATCAATGCTGAATAAGGATGCATCTATCAAAAGTTTAAAATAATACTCTTAGATTAATGGTATCAAACATTAGGGAGTGGTTTCGTTTGGTAATTTTGTGCATGAGTATTAGGTATCTCAAACTAAGAGTTCACTCCATGTATAAAAACACTGAGCTTTTTTTAGACCTGCAAAATTGTGCCCACAAATCAATGGTGCTAGTTTTTTATTGCATGTCCTGAGATAAAATTTGTTTGTCGTTACTTGTAGGCATGCACCGGTATTGGGCAAACTGATGCATTCAAATGGGGATGGACGCTACGTCAAATATTATCAGTATTATCCCTCCCCCTTTCTAAATAAAAGATATAAAAATATACGAACAATATTTTTTTAACTTACTTTAAATGATAATTATTTTTTCTATTTGTCGTTGCCTTAGCTAATAAAAACTCTCATATAATAAAGTTGATAACTGTTAATGGTAAATTTGTTTAGAACATTTATTAAATGAAAAGGAGTTACACATGACTTGATATGATAGAAAAAAAATACCATTTACCAAAGAAGATTTTGTTTTATTAATAAAGAATAGTGACGTATAACATATATTATGATGTCTTATACATATAAAACTTATCGGAAAAAAATATTGAGATATATATGGGGAAAGAAAATAATGAACTCATTAACATCGAAACATGGAATTGATATGCTGGTTACATGTTATTTTTAATATTCGTACACTAACTAAAAATATCTTACTCAATATATTCGTATGAGAAAATAAAATCTATTTTTCTTGTGTTTCGATCAAGGAACATATCATGATTTTTTTTTTCAATCGACATTTGAAATACAAGATTAATAGAAAAAAAATACTTATAGATATCAAAAGGTATTTAAATCAATTCTTCTGCAAGAGACATTTTTGCGTTTGGTTTGTTTATGAAGCGCTTAACAAAAAGGCAATGCTGTTGGTTGACTTGTCCCATTCTTTACTTTTAACATACATATAGTCATTAGAATATAAAGGATTGAATATGACGCATATATTGAAAAACTTTGATTTGTTATCATATGGTGGGTTCTCATGTTTAAATATTTCATGTAAGCAATTAAGTGGCCTGGTCACGATCCTGCTTAAACATTTTCTTTCGATTTTAAATGTGATTTATTTTTAAGGTTTTCCGCTCTCAGCGGAAAACCTTACTATTATTCTGAAAAAAATTTCAAATTTCTTATTATTTTTTTTTTCTTCTAGACGCCAACTTTGATCCTTAATATCTCGCTCGTTTGTTCACTGATTGTTTTGAAAGTTTCAGGACTGATAACATGCCGCGTGATGTTGTCGTTGCATATTTTAGTTGAGGAAAATCCCTATCCGGTTTTGAGTTATTCCCCTTTAAGTAAAATTTAACGACTTCTTTTGTCCAGGGGGTTTAGCTTTAACGATGACTGGCAGAGTCTCAAAGATGGGCTGGTTTGGAAGCTTATACATTGAATTTGTGCGAGATATATTTTATTTATTATTTAAATGCAAATAAAAGGGAAGGTATAGATGTTGAAACAAAGGTAAGAAAAAAAATCAAAAAAATTCGCGTATTTTCCGTGTTAGTTTTCTACCTGATAAAAATTTGTTATAACATGTATTTTAAAAGTTCTTGGTCTTACCCAGACCTTTCATTCGGTATACCGAAAAAGGGGCTGGCCCTTATAATTAGGGAGTTTGAGGCGTCCAAAGTTTCTTATCAATAACTTAAAAAGGAATAAACATTTCTAATGCATTATTTAAGCAAAGTTGTAAAGAAATTAATTTTGAATCCTTCTATAGTATTTAATTTAATGTTTTCGTAATTTATAGTCAGTATTTGCAGAAACAATTGTTGTCAGTTCGGTCCATTTGTGTGGGGGTGCGCACGTTTATGAGGTTATCAAAGGGCTTCTTGTAATGCACTAACTGATACATGTAGCGCGCAAAAATAATTCCACATAAAATTCCCTAATGTTTTATACATATGTACATTTTCATTTCATATAGATAAACCTCTTTGACCTTATTTTTGTTGTTTGTTTCATAACTGTGCCCCTGTCTATATTTAGATGCATTACGAGACTCAGGTAACCGATCGATAGGACGCTAGCTGTATTCAGGCCGTCGCCTAGACGACAGTGCATGTGATTGTAGAGCTGGACGTACACGATTAACGCCCCACTGTGTTACTGTAACAGAGACATTTTGAATTGTTTCAGTACTGGGAGATGTGTTAATAAAATGGTTCCAATGCATGGTTATTAAACTCAACTTTTCTACAATACGTATACACGGCCGTCATATAAAGCACAATGTGTATTACTGTCATGACAAATGTACGCTGGCAATTTAAACGAACGCGGGATTGCTCCCGATAGAACATACTGATTTGCGATGGATATAATATAATTATCATCGTGGAGATGATTTTAAAAAGTGAACTTAATATTCGTATACGATAATATTTGAATCCAAAGCCGCTAGTTTTAAGTTACGGTTATTAGGGATATTAATTATGACTTGCCCCGCGTTTCAGGTTTTTTACTTGCAAAACGTCTACAAACGAAAATACCAAACAACCTTCAGCAGCAACTTATAAATTATTTATTCCATACACAATTCTAAAGAGGTAATTAAATAAATTTTATAAATGCTTTATACTTGTATTCGCTATCTTCCATGGAAATAAGTGGCATGGAAAAAATGTTGTTCAATGTTCATCAAATACGCTGTAGCCTTAGCAATCGAAAATAATTAACAAACTGTATATTGATAGATTGACATATCAACAAACATTCAGACCCGCAATGTGTTTTCTTACCAGATCTATAAAACGTAGACTCAATGACTGAATTCTTTACCGTTTTCCGTCTGGGTTATTTTGAATCACGTGTGTACGTTATGTGTAGCCATATAGATGAACACTTTAAGTGTTTAATTTTTAAAAGAAATTGTGTACATGCAGAGCAATGCAATGCTAGGACAATAAAATTCCAGCAATGTATATGGTGAGGCCGGTCAGACTGATACTGGTTCTGCTTGTTCTACAAATAGCGAATGTAAGACGAAGTATTTGGGTGTTATATTTTATACAAATCTTAAAAGCTTGCATTACTCAACAAAGTATTTTATTGGAATTATTCTTAGTTACCTTAGCTGCATATATGTACCGCTCGGTCTGTATCCCGGATAAATTGACTACCATCCGAAATTTTTCATACAAGGTCTACAGACTTGCAGCTACATGTAACATTACCTTTAAAAATACATTTTAGAATTTGCCGCTGTTTATAAATTCATTAAAAAGACGCGCAGAATCAAGTGGTAATATGTCGTTTGATATGGGATTTATGACGTCTATTTATATTGTTTTCCTTAAAATTATTTCATTATTTCAAGCTTGTGGGTGGAATGAAATCAGTTTCACATGTTATATGACATAAAGATGTCCTCTCCCCACTTTTTCTCGAAGCAACTATTTTTATAAAATTTACATAAAAAAAATTGAATTATCATGGAGTTGCCCCCCCCCCCCCCATTTTGGTAGCATGTAAAAAAAATGCTATGAAAATCATGAAATTATGAGTGAAATTTTGAAAAATTCAAAAAAAAAATCTGTTTCCTTTTCTTGTCAAGATTTGTTGGATGAGTTTGCCCCCCCCCCCCACTTTCAAAAACGATGCTACGCGCTTGGAAATTACTCATTTCTTTATTCCCCTCTTTAATAAACAAAACAAACTAACAAACATAACCGATCCAGATAAATATAATTACATGTATCAAAAATAAACTTAAAAAACAAACTACACATTCATCCTTCACCCACAATATTGCCACAACGATATTTCTCATCGTTGTAGACCCGTGTAACAATCTGTTAAGTAGGTGCTTGCACGAAATAGAAACCCTTGCTGATCTACATTTTCATTAACGCATACAAAGAAAAACTATATTTTGATTTATTTTTGAATTTCTTTTGATGTTAAAAAAAAAAAAAGAGAAGAAATTGGTTCTCAGTCTCTCTTTATGCCTGTTTGTTAGCGGTTAATCCAAGTTCATTTTGAATATCCTTTTGTAATTTAAAAAATGCGATGTAAATTTTTTTCATGCAATATTTCGGATAAAGCAATGAAGAGTTGTTTCTTGAAATTTTATTAAACCATAAAATTGTAAAATGCTAACATTGAAAATTGTGCCCGATTTCTTTCTTTTTTTTAAGGTAAAACTTTATTGATTTAAAAAATGATTTTTTGAGACAAACAAATTGACATAATCAATAAGAGTTTGACAATCTCTAACTGCAGGTCTGTAGCTTTTAGTCAGAAAAAGAATCGGATGGACGACCTAGGACACAGATCGTCCATCCGAATTTCTTGAAAATTGCCATTATTTTCGTACGCGGACGCAATACTCACCGAGACTTAATGGTTCGTATCTTAAGTTTTAAGTTTTAACTGCTTTGAAAGGTAATATTGGTTTTCTGATAATTATGAACATGAATAATTAAATAAAAATGGTTAAAAGTACAGTAAAATTTCCGGCATCGGTCTTCTCCGTGCGCGGATCTAAAAGGGGAAGGGTTCCAGACCCCCCCCCCCCCCCCCCCGAGAAATTTCTTTCAATTACGTGTACATTATAAACTTACCAAATATGCCTCGGACATCCCTTGGCAAACTCAAATAACCGTCTGACTTTTCAACCCCCACCCCGGAAAAAATTTCTGATCCGCGCATGTTCCACCTCCTCGAAATACAAAATTATTCTTCAAAACCCCTTGTAAAATTTCCAGGATCTCCGCATGCTAGTAAAAATGCTAGTAAAACGTTTGCCAATGGTCTTTTTACCTTCGTACCGGGCATAACCACAGTCCCACTCTTTGAATAAAATGCGGCGAATCAAACTAGGGACAACGTGTTAAGATCTGTATTTGCTCATAAACATGTAGTATCATCGTGCAAAATACACTGTTCAATTATAATTTTTTTTTTACTTTACTTGTAAAATTCAACACCTGTTTCGTCATTTTTTCTCACAGTTTATTTCTTACATAGTTCCTTTTTTTATTTAGTGATTGACACTTTTCAGACTTTATATGTGATTTCAAAAAGACAGAGTGTCATGTCTCAAGGACTGTTAACCTCTTAAAACAACATTGTGCAATTATCAGATTTTCATTTCTTGGACATCAAAGACTCATTGAGTTTATTTAATTATTTTATATCTGTGAACCTTTCACTCAGCTTACTTATATCATTACCTGTCAATTGCAATTTATACTCATTGTTAAGATTCTTATAAATAGTTATGTACAATTGTCAATGCGCAGTCTGGAATACGGCGGCCAGCCCCGGCCACGTCCTACTCTCCCAGAGTCTTGAGTCCGGAGGCCACTTCTGGCCATATTCGACTTGTTTGTAACATGTCTGTCTGTTAAATTGTTGCCATCGTTGAGTCTCGTCCAATAATGTGGAATCCTGCATCAATTGCCTGTTTATTTTTCTGAAACTGTATACTGGTGGACCTTCGGGAATATGGCAAACCTACCCTTCGTTTTAGCTTACGGCCCACAGCGCGCCCCAACCATTTACCTTATACACTTTACGCCAACATTCCCTCACCCGGTTCGTACTGCACACGACCGATTCAGATCCAGACGAATTCTCTATCACCGTAAAATCTACGCGGTCACAGAAATATAATACTTTGTTTCTCAGTGTTTACACATCTAATATTGTACTATGGTCAGCTATCAATTTTTTGTAATACGTCACAAGTATGACGCAGCTACGACGGAAAACCTAATCGTTGCTTGCAACGAGCTCGTCTCTAGTTGAATATGACATTTCCAATGATCATCTAAAATTTGAACATTATTATGTTATAAGCGAGAGACATAGTTCATTCATAAGTCTTTGAATGTGTAAAGGTGCGACTGTTTTCATTTTGAATAATAAAAGAAATCCCAGCCGTAGACCTAAAATGAATGTCACAAACCCTGAAAACTGTTTATCTATGTTCCTTATTTAATCATGGAAACAATAAAAGTACAAAAACAAAATATTACAAAAATCTTGACTATGCTCCTTTTATGTGTGTAATTTGTGTTTATATCAGAAAGTTATTAAAAGACATTTGTTGATATTATTGTGTTTAAAAGGACATTAAAATCAAATTTTGCTTCCAATGTTTAAATAACTTGACTAAATATGCTTTATATCTTGTAGTCAACGTTTTATACATTGTGTTACGTTGATAGATAACAACCTTGGGAAAGGAAAAACATGTTTCAAATCATATTCGATGTTATGAGTTTTCTTTTCAATAGGAAAAACGTTACAATATTGATGTCTTCCAATCTACCTTCACGGTTTAGTTTTACATTTATAGCAATCGATCAATAAATGTTACAAATAAACCTTGCAACGGCTTTGTAAATTTGACCAAAAATGTCTTCAAATACAGATTTGATTTGCTTGATATAAAAAGCAAACCCTATTAATCATGCTAAATCTTACCTTGAAAAATAAGATTTTCCTTCAAAAAGATACCAATATAATGCTTTACTTTTGTAATATGCAAAGGCAACAGTATTGGTTACGGTTAATGTATTGCGTAATTTAAAGGGATTTCACAATCCTGTTCGAACGTGAATAGCAGTGGATATACGCAATAAGTTTGAAAGATTTAAACGACCTTTCTACATTATCTATTGGAAAAATACAGCATACAAAATGAACTGGACAATTGCCAATGAAAATTTAATCTTTTTGGAGCTTCTAAGGCTAATATAAGCCTTAAGATTTTTCTTGATATATTGTCGATTCTTAAAGTGGATTTAGTTGATTATTTCTATCTTACGCCTTTTATTTTGTGGATAATAACATTTTATTACGGTAATTCAAACAGACAACCTTAATCAAAGGGGCAGTTATTGAATAATATGCGAGTTACAAAGATCAATTGATTGTATAAAAGACCCTGATTTTGTTAACATATTGATAAATCTAAAGAATATACATTACTGATTTCTTGATTTGTGTCTAAAGAAACAAACTAGGTAGAAAATCTGCTGTAAAAAACATTGTTCATTAAAAAAAACATATTTAGAGAACGACAAATACTATATACAATCAGTTTCAATAACACAGGACAATGAGCGATGTTTCTGTCATATTACTCGACTAATGACATGCAAAATCGGACTTATTATAAGCAATAACAAAATAAAGCATTATAAATTCTTAAACATTTAAGTTTTAGCTTAGTTTCAGATTAAAGAGTATTAAGACCTAAACAGGTAAAAATTAATGTAACAACAAACTTAATAGGAAAAATTCAGGTTTTATAAACCTAGCTTTCTTTATAACACAGCTTACTAGTTAACACGGAATCAAATTTAACAAGAACTTTCAAAAGCTACAGATAAACTAATGAGGATAGATGTAAACTTTTCCCACCAACAATTATATAAGCAAGCAAATACAAATTCAAATTTCTAATCCCCACAACAAAACTTATCAAAATTGTTTAAAGTTTTAAATTTACCTATATTCCACTCTTCAAATGCACAAACCAATGTAATTTGCATCCATGCCTCTTTAGTGATTTCATATCGATTGGACCCAATTCATGGATACTGTTTTAAAGGCCTTGTTATCAATATAAGCATGAACTGTGAGATAACTGTTTTGTGATGTTGTTTGAAATCTTTATGGTGATACGTTTTAATAAGTTTTGCTTGTAAACTGTGTGAAAAGCTATTGCAGATATATCACCATAACACAGAGAGGGTACTTGAAGGTTGAAATGTTGAGTTGAACGCTGTAAAATGCACCGTCACAAGAAAATACAAAATTCACAGTTGTGGTGCAGGTAGTCCTGCATTTTGCAATGGGCTGTCAGGACACGAGAGCAGGTATGAAGTTGATATAAAGTCCCCCCCCCCCACCCTTACACAAAAAAACATACCAATTAAGTCATTAAGCCCTTTCACGGTGTCGCAGGAACGTGCGCACGGTTTCAGTGGACACTAAGACACTGGGACTTGCTCATTTCTCGGGGGGGGGGGGGGGGTTAGGGTACCACCACCTAGCCAGGGAATTTTCCCTCTGTAAAAGACAATCAGTTGGTAGTCCGGTTGTTGCTTCAAGTGCAAGTAGCAGGGGCATTGCAGAGGGAAATGTTCATGGAGGTGGCCAGAGGAGTCCTTAGCTTGTCAAAATTTACCTGTTGGTAGAGGAATGGAAAACACGCATGCGAGGTTAAAGAGTTCTCCAACTACTGAGGCTGAGAAGAGCGTTGTGTCATCAGGTCTGGGGGTAATGTTAAGGGAAGATGAATGATATCACAGTAAGCACGGTGGTGATACCGATGCAGAGATAACAACTGTAGCACAGGACGTAGTACATGTTTAGATGTATCCGCAGCCTGAAATTTTCTTAAGCAAAGATTTGAATCTAGCTGCGGGCTGGGAGGGCATAACTGAGGGAGAAAGGAGGGACCCATGTCAGGCATCATGTGTACGTTGCACCATTACAGGTCGACATGCTCCCGGGTAACAATTCCATGCCTTTAATGGAGTGTTACATCACTGTAGCACCGGGGACGTTAGAGTTGGGGTTCAATCTGCGGTCAAGACTAGATCCTTTTGGCAGGCTCTTTTGGTGCGTCGTGTGAATGTACACTCTTTTTAGGAGTTGATGATTGAGTTGCTTTCATGCAACATGTCAGACCAAAGACCACCTGATATTTTTAGAGGACGGCGAGACCCACTGCAATGGACCTCACTCAGTGTGTTCCCTGGATAATGAAATGAACTAGACTGTGTGACTGTGTACGCTTTTCGTTATGTGAATGAACAAGTGTTTAAAGTTGCATAGTCCGAGTTTGGGTATTACAGTATAAAATAATTTACACCAGAAGAATAGATCTCCTCTCAAATTTAAATATATCTAGAGTAGATAAAAATATTCTCTTTAAGGGCATACAAAAACAAACCAAAATGCATAATGGGAATATTTAAAAAAAGAAACCCCAATTGGTTCCCCCGAATGTTTGGGTTCATTCAACCTAGATTTTATGCATCGACTGTAAACAAAACCTCAGAAATAGTAGTGTAAAACATGACACAGATTTATTCCTTATTTACCAGAACACTACACATATTCCAACATTAATAACGAGGTCAACATCGTAATATACATGTACCATCATCCGCACCTCGACGTGAGTGGCAAATCTGAATATGAGGCGAAATCACGCGACACCCTTTTTATGTTCTTTGGGGTTTTTTTAAAAAGCACATTATTTTTTCATTAAATTCTGACTAGGAAAACTACTGCAATGTCTTTTGTAATACATATCCTTAGCATAACCACCGTTGGTTACCACAGAGAAAGCGAAAGAAAAGAGGAGCAGTTTTTTTTTTAATTTAAACAATAAGCGCATGTTTGTCTATTAAAATCCCTTTGACATAACTAAGATAATGTAAATACCGACAAATTTAAAAATAAAATACACTTTTGTTGTTATACCTGTATCAACAAAATGTATTCCGTTCAAATACAGAATTATAAATTCGTACATGTAAGAAACATGTAAGAAACTGCTTCTTTTATGGATGTACCGGATGTAGTACTTTTGTGTATTTAACATCAAATAAATACCATTACATGTATAAAGAAATAATACTTTAAAAACATAACGACCAAAATATACGACAAATAAAACAAATAGTTAAAACACACTTATCTACATAAGTGTATCATCCCACAACGACTTGTTATTCAATATTTACCATTTCTGAGATCTGAAGGTGACAAGCTTTCTTGTCGCAGGACAGGAAAAGAAAGACCGGAAATTTTTTTTTTAACTGGAAAAAAAAAGCATCGAAAGACCCTTCATATGTGATTCATTATAACAAACCCAAAGAGGGTGAAAGAAATGTGGCTTAAACTTTGAAACTTAATACAGTATTTATAAACATTCGCATGTACTTCGTATGATGTGCAGAAAAAAGTAACGTTTAAGATATAATGCATTTAGTAATATGGAATCTTTATATACAAAGTTTTAACTGTAATAAATTCAAGTTTAGGGGACCAAATTATAAGGGTCTCTATTGGTCATTTGTGAATGAATATTTAGTATCTAAACATTTAAGTTTCCTACGTGTATGATAATAACACTAAGCTTAGCAAATCAGGGGTTCCTTGATTAGTTATTGATCTTTTCTCTTTAAAAAGAAATTCAAACTCATACATGAATCAGAAGATACCATGTTCAGGTTGAAGTTTGCAAGATATACAGAATACAGTTTTGGTTTCGGTTAGGGTATTGCGTAAAGAGATTAATGATTCTATTCGAACATGACTTGCCACCAATATGCGCAGTAGTTTTGAAAAACTTTCCGTTATATTTCCACATTACATAATGATAGAATAGAAGAAATGAATTGGAAAATAGTTTGATTGTTAAAAATAATAAGCATAAGACGTTTTCTTTTCAGTTACAATTCAGGAAATTTGAACAATTAAAAAATCAGAGAGAATGTTGTGGGTAAGCATAAACCAAAACCTTTAGATCAAACCCATTTTGAAATTTTGAAATGTCATGACGTAAAATGCTCATTTAAACCTGTATTTTAAAAAAATAGTGTATTTTTAAAGTCGATTAAGTTGGATATTTCCATTTTTCTCTTTTATTGTTGACATTTGTTGACTTTCTAACGGTAATTCAAGTGCAAAGTCCAATTTTATTTCCTACATTCCACCCTATAAACACACAAACACATTCAATCGATTTGTTCCAGTTCACGATAAATTTAAATGCCTTGTGGTCAATATAAGCATGACAGTTATTCAAATATGAATTCAATGTCTTTGAATTATATGATTACCTACATTTCACCTTTTAAATGCACAAACACACCCAATCTGCAGCAATGCCTCCACTGTAATTATAAACGATTGGTTCCAGTTCATGGACAAATTAAAGTATCAAATACCTTACGATCAATATTAATATGAAATCTGATTTGACTGTTGTGTCATGTTGTCTGAAATCTCTTTGGTGATACTATTGATTTGATTTCGTCGCATCTTTACTTTTAAATGTGCTGTTGTTTTACTCTATTTAATATTAGGGTAATTTTTTTGATAAACTGAGTAAATCTTTCACATCAAAAACTTGTGGGATACTAGTGAAAAATATACAAATAAATGAATCTATTACTTTTCATTCTTGTGAAGCATGAAGCAAGAACCCACAGGCCTTGAAAGTCATCTGTGTACCATCGCTCTTAGATTGACATGTCAGAAAATTTATATTTGCAATTCAAGCTTCGTTTAAAAATTCGAATCCTACTTTAAGACTCCTCTCCATGGATTACCGCCCGCCTTTATTATCTATTGTTTGGAAACACATTCAATCAAAAAATGTGGGAAGGGACGCAAGATTCGGAGGAATCTTGAATAACTGTACATGTACCTTATCTTCAGGGGCCAATAATTTCAAACTTTTATTGCTACGATTGGAACATAATTTGATCGTTAGAAAGTATAATCAAAAACGTTTATTTCCCGACATGGGTTACGATTCAGGAAATTTGAACAATTAAAAAATGATAGATAATACTACGGATAAGCATTCAATCAAAAAATGTGGGAAGGGACGCAAGATTCGGAGGAATCTCGAATAACTGTACATATACCTTATCTTCAGATGCCAATAATTTTAAACTTTTATTGCTACGTGACGTGCAGGCCTTTTATAATTTGTCTTTTATAAAATTCACAATATTCAAAGTTTCATTGATAATACACACAAAATGCACACAATCATTTCTACGAACAGAAGAGAAGGGTAGATTTCCTGCGAATGTGACAGTAAGCACGGTGGTTGATACCGATGCAGAGATATCCACCGTAGCACAGAGTGTAGCACATGTTTAGATGTCTACGCAGTCTAATCTCAACTTCGCAAGATGTAAAGACAACAGTTTCGGTTTGGCTTAGGGTATTGCGTAAAGGGATTAATGATTTTATTCAAACATGAATAGCTACCAATATGCACAGTTATTTTATAAAATTTTACATTTCCACACAACATATTGGTAAAAAATAGAATAGAAGAAATGGATTGGAACATAATTTGATCGTTAGAAAGTATAATCAAAAACGTTTATTTCCCGACATGGGTTACGATTCAGGAAATTTGAACAATTAAAAAATGATAGATAATGCTACTGATAAGCATAAACCATAACAATTATTTCAAAACTTTTTTTTTTCAAATATTGAAATTGCGTATTCATACCTGTGTTTTAAAAATTGTTCTATGTAAACTCAATTTGATCAAACATTTCAATGTGTCTTCTTTTTAGCTAACATTAATGCTTTTTAACAGTAATTCAAATATGAATTCAATTTGTTTAAATTAAATGATTACCTCAATTCTGCTTTGTAAATGCACAAACACATCCAATCTGCAGCAATGCCTCCACTGTAATTATAAACGATTGGTTCCAGTTCATGGACAAATTAAAGTATCAAATACCTTACGATCAATATTAATATGAAATCTGATTTGACTGTTGTGTCATGTTGTCTGAAATCTCTTTGGTGATACTATTGATTTAGTTTCGTCGCATCTTTACTTTAAAATGTGCTGTTGTTTTACTCTATTTAATATTAGGGTAATTTTTTTGATAAACTGAGTAAATCTTTCACATCAAAAACTTGTGGGATACCAGTGAAAAATATACAAATAAATGAATCTATTACTTTTCATTCTGGTGAAGCATGAAGCAAGAACCAACAGGCCTTGAAAGTCATCTGTGTACCATCGCTCTTAGATTGACATGTCAGAAAATTTATATTTGCAATTCAAGCTTCGTTTAAAAATTCGAATCCTACTTTAAGACTCCTCTCCATGGATTACCGCCCGCCTTTATTATCTATTCTTTGAAAAACATTCAATCATAAAATGTGGGAAGGGACGCAAGATTCGGAGGAATCTCGGATAACTGTACATGTACCTTATCTTCAGATGCCAATAATTTCAAACTTTTATTGCTACGTGACGTGCAGGCCTTTTATAATTTGTCTTTTATAAAATTCACAATATTCAAAGTTTCATTGATAATATACACAAAATGCACACAGCTCATTTCTACGAACAGTAGAGAAGGGTAGAATTCCTGCGAAGGTGACAGTAAGCACGGTGGTTGATACCGATGCAGAGATATCCACCGTAGCACATGTTTAGATGTCTACGCAGTCTAATCTCAACTTCGCAAGATGTAAAGACAACAGTTTCGGTTTGGCTTAGGGTATTGCGTAAAGGGATTAACGATTTTATTCAAACATGAATAGCTACCAATATGCGCAGTTATTTTATAAAATTTTACATTTCCACACTACATATTAGTAAAAAATAGAATAGAAGAAATGGATTGGAACATAATTGGATCGCTAGAAAGTATAATCAAAAGCGTTTATTTCCCGACATGGGTTACGATTCAGGAAATTTGAACAATTAAAAAATGATAAATAATGCTACAGATAAGCATAAACCATAACAATTATTTCAAAACTTTTTTATTTCAAATATTGAAATGTCTTACTATAATGCTTATTCATACCTGTGATTTAAACAATGGTCTATGTAAACTCAATTTTATCAAACCTTTCAATGTGTCTTCTTTTTAGCTAACATTAATGCTTTTTAACAGTAATTCAAATATGAATTCAATTTGTTTAAATTAAATGATTACCTACATTCTGCTTTGTAAATGCACGAACACATCCAATCTGCAGCAATGCCTCCACTCCTCCACTGTAATTATATATCGATTGGTTTCAGTTCATGGAAAAATTAATGCATCAAATACCTTACGATCAATATTAATATGAAATCTGATTTGATTGTTGTGCACTGCTGTTTGAATCTTCTTTGTGATACTATTGATTACATTTTGTCGCATTCTGGTGACGCATAAAACAATAGGCCCACAGGCCTTTAAAGTCACCTGTGTACCATCGCCATTAGATTGACATGTCAGAAAGTATCATTTTTGCAATTTAAACTTCCTTTTGAAATCAAAAGCCTACTTTAAGACTCCTTTGTCTGCAATCCCGCTCCCGCTTTTATTTATTATTTGTTGTTTGAAAAGCATTCAATAGAGAAAATGTGGTAAGGGAGGCAATATTCGGAGGAATTTCGGATAATGTATATGTACCTTAACTCCAGGGGCCAAAAATTGTAAACTTTTGGTACATGTAATACAAGACCTGTAGGCCTTTAAAAGTTTGTCTTTAATGATATTATTAACATTTAATTAATATTGCACCCAAAATACACACAGCTCATTTCTACGAACAGTTTATGGAAAATTCATGTGAAGGTGAATGAAATCACAGTAAGTTCGGTGGTCGATACCGCTGCAGAGATAACCACCGAAGCACAGAGCGTAGCACATGTTAAGATGTATCCGCAGTCTGAAAATATATCTAGCAAAGATGTGAATGTAGCTGGGTGCGTGTACATCTATGACGGTTGGTGATTGAGTTGGTTTCATCGATATGCCAGACCATGGACAACCTGATATTGTGAGAGGACGGCGAGACCAAGTGCAATGGACCTCACACATTGTGTTTCCTGATGAATTTGACTGTGTGTAAACTCTCAATTGTAATGCAAATGGTCAACTGTTTAAGAAAGTGTATTTGCAATATAGCCAAAATTGTAAATTAAAGTGATTGATTAACTTTTTTGTATATATTTGTGTACATCTCAATGTAAATGGCTTCGGTGGGTAGGTATAGGGATATTCCTTTTCCAGATAAAGTTGATGGGGTAATGTATTTTGGGGGTAAATTTAGATATTTATTGGGGTCGGATTTGGGATCCGGATAATTCTCTACTGTGTCGGGGTTTTTTTTGGCCAGGCCATAGTCAGTTGCAGGTTTATTGTCTTTTCTTGAAGTACTTTGTCATCCTTTGTCATGTTTTCAAATTTGTGAAGGTGGTATGGGATTTCTTGACGATATTAATATAGATTAAAGTTTTTTTTCACTGGATTAATCTCTGCCATTCAGTCAACTAAATGGTAACTGAGTGGTCTGGAAAGGTTACTGAATGGCACAGATATACCATTCAGTCACATTTCAGGTACGTTTCAGTCACATTTTAGTTGACTGAACGGCAGAGATTCATCCTGTGTTTTTTTTATAATTGAATTACTGTCACCGGTTTAGAATTTTAATGAATTACAGATTCGAAGGGAACCCTCTGACCCACTGCGCTACTCTGTCTGTGTTCTATTTTGGGAAAACAACTGTTTAAAAAATTACACTTGATTTTATTGTTTATTTCGATAAACCGTATGTCACAATATGGAAGTGTCCCATACCACCTTAAGGTAAGGTTTGCAGCTTGCATTTTTTAGAAGTTGTACCAAAGTTACATACCATTTTGTTCACTATACTTAAGTCTTTTTTCTCATGAAATTCAAATGAATTTTGCCCGTCCCGTTTGATACATACAAAAGGTCAAAGTTCATGATTTCCAATTTTCATTTTGATGAAATGTAAACAATTTCGTGAAAATATGTACATTTTATATGTGACTATTATGGGGGTTTTTTATGCTGCTTAAAATGTTTGTTAATAATATTACTATTAATATCATGATTCACTTTTAATAATTTCTGATGAACTATCTAAAAATAGAATAAATTGCAACAAAAGTCTTAATTTTGGACTACTATTATGTAAACGAAAACATCTTATTTGAAACCTTTCCAAGTCCACCGATTTCAAGAAAAACGTATCTTAGAATATGTGTAATCTGATGTTTCTAAAACACTATTCAAAACCATATGATGCGGATTTCGTTTTCGTGGAAATTGATAAAATGCTTGTGTCCTCTTATTTTTTCATTGAAACTAAAAAAACCCGCGAAATAAAAAAAAAACCTGAAATCAATTATGACGTCATATAAATTTTGACGTCATAACTGAAATACAGGGTAGTTGGTGTTACGTCACAATGAAAATGTGTGAGTTATCTCCCTGTAACCGCTAACCTTACCTAATGTACGTTTTTACATAAGTGATTTGTATTGTTTTGTTCTTCAGTAGCAAAATCACATAAACTGTGTGAAATTGTACAACTTGAGGCGTATGTTTTACTCTCTCTCTCTCTTAGCTTGGCGAAGCAACAGAGAGAGAGAGAGAGAGAGAGAGAGAGAGAGAGAGAGAGAAATATCTACATTTCGTTTAAGTTGAAGTTTAGGTTTAATGTGTGAGCATTAAAAAACAAAACAAAGTATCGCTTTCATTTTTATCATTCATTGAATTACAATAAAAGACTAATGAATGTTTAGTCGTTAGAAATAAAAAAATAAAGCATACCAATGTTCAAACAAACAATATTAAAAATATATAGGAGGTTTATCCAAACATTATTTTACACTATACACAATGAGGAATTTGAAAAATCAAACACAATTGAGAACTAATTTGAAAAAAAAAATTCCAAGGTCGATATATTTAATTTAAAAGTTAAAAGGTTATAGCAAAGATAAAACATTACAAATTGATAAATAGTTTTAAAATGAGAACATTTCAAAGTCAAACCACTTAATGAAAATTAGCATTAATACTTAAAACAATTGTACAAGAATATTTTTTTTTCATATTAACTGTAAAAATTAAATTTCAGTAAATTGCTGTACCCATTTAACGAAGATAGTTAAACATCAAGACACCCTATATTATAGTTATATTTAGCCATTTTCGTCATAGCACTACGGGAGAAAACATTAGAGAGCATAATGGGACGTAGACAAACAAATTATTGAGGAATCTGTAGATTTAGCTCGTTCTTTTCCCGCGTACAATAGTTCTTAGAGCTCGCTTCGATCGCAATAAGGGGTGTAGACAGAGTGAGATAGATTCCATCATTTAATAATTTTGTGTAGGAATACTTGTAACGTTTCGGTCAAAGTAACAGAGACATTAAGAAAATTGTAAGCGAACAAAGTTCCTAAAAGTTAAGAATTTCATAATTATGCAGTGTTAAAACATTGGAAAATGAAGGTGATTGCGCAATGGGATATTAAACATTAACATTTTGTCCAACATAGTTCAAATGTTATGTTTTTTAATTTTTTTTTATATTTCCTGATACATATATAGATTCGTATATGTATAGATTCAGTATGTTTTAACCTGAAGTTTGTAAGTTAAATGATCAACGACCATGCGTTCAACCAATCACCATAAGCCATTTAGCCCTTTCTGTATTTGAATATTAGTCTAACAAATTTAATTTTTTTTTATCATACAACTGAATGGTATATTTTCAGTGTTATCTTTCAGATAATTGCAGGACCTGAAATTGTTTGTTGGTGGGTGTGTCCTCTAAGAGTTAAAACTAGTTTTTTAAATATCACCATGTCTCTCCTGAACTTCTTATCTAAAGTCAGTCACAATGTGATGGTCCACTGACATAACCCAATTCTTGATAGCCACTGTTTTCCCCTACTGTATCGTATATTCCCGGGCGTTCATTGGAAGCAGATTTATCACTTTTTGTCTTTTCTTCCCTCGTATATTACATATTTTTTGACTCAAAATCCTTAGAAAGCAAATGATACCCCCTTTTTTATTAGCAACACCAGGTGCATGTTTTCCTGAACAATAAATCAAACAATAGATGTTACGCATACAGGTACATTGTTACATTAAATATGTAAGGAACTTAAAAAGGACTATAACATCTTACAATATAATGCTGTATCCATGGATAGAGAGACCTTTACTAAGTAACACAATTCCAACGTAGATAAAAGATATATTCCTTTAATTTAGATCTTCCAATTCTTCTACTTTGAAAACAAGTGAGTATTAATGTTACATATCAAAGAGCTATTATGCAAGACGATAGCAACAAATTTAACTTTTTAGTTGAACATCTTAGTTAAAAGGGATAACCCGTTGTGTTGTTGATGCAGCTCGGGTGGTTAACGAGTCGACGGGTTATTACTCTCTATAGTAGATTTAGTTTATTGAAATAGCTGCATTTATCTTTCAAGGTGGAATAGCACGTCATCACGTAATGGCTGACCTCTGATCAAAACGACATTTCGTTTTACTAAAAAGATTATATCGACGGCAAAATGTTAATTATTCCATAGCCGAGTTGATAGAGTGTTTGGCTTATGCCCGTATTTACCAAGATCGAATTCAGGGTGTTTTTTGTTACTGTAAATTGAATCTTTTAGATATTCATTTGGTATCCCCAAAACTGCAAATGTTACGCTTATTTGATTTATGTACGTTATATTCATCATCATATATATCATTATCAAATAATTTACTGTTTTTGAGTGATTTGTTCCAGGTCTGTTATTCAATGCAATAAAAATCGTCCCTTTTATCGTTCAAAGGTACTGCGGGTATTTGAAAAGAAATTCAAACGAAAGTAAATTGCGTAAATTATAAAGAAAATAATAAAGGAAAAATTAAAGTGTATTGAATTTTTCTTCAAAGGAAAACAGATGTCATTATTATAAAAAAGCTTTTATTTGTACTTGAGAGCATGAATTTATGTTATGGCAACTTTTAAAAGAACAGTTGTTACATACTTCACCATAAAAAGTTTAATCAGTCGCTGTATGATCATTTTATATAAAATCAAGGTAAACATTATGAAAAAATGTTTTTTTGTGTTTATGTGTGGCCATTTTATGTATTTGGAAATAGGAATGTAAACATATCTTGAAATGGCTTGTGTCTGCCCGAAACTGACCAAAACTGTTGCCAAATGATACAAAGCAATAAATGTTGGATTTTGCATGTTGTTTTGTATTCAAATTGTGCATACAAGAAGGCTATTGGTACTTTGCGGAACGGAACGGAACCAGTTAAGAGGCCCCAAAAGGGGAAACAAGATTTTTTTTTAAACGTCATTATTTCAATTTAACTTATCGTAAATGGAAGATTGTTTTCCAAATTTTGCTGTTTTAATGAACTGTTTATTACATAAAATATGCTACTCATTGCTCTATAAGTCATTACACGCTTCTTTCCCGAGAAAACCTAAAGTCACTAATTGTTTTATGATGTTTGATTGACACTGGAAATATAAAGTTGAGGTTTAAACCAAACTCAATTAATCTGTGTGTGTAACGTCGATGAAAATTACTTAGGTAATCTTTCTTCTGAATAGATTTCTGCTGATTCCGTTCCGTTCCGCAAAATACCGTTACCCGTGTGGATATTGGTATTTAACGGAACGGAACGGAATCTTTCAAACTTTTTAAATAAAGGAAAACATCATAACAACTACTAGCTGTTTGTTTATTTCTATGTTCTTTTGAGATAAATGAAGCAAATCATTTCATCAATGCAAACATCTTGCATATGTGCATATCACTCCTGTGTTGTGTACAGCTATAACTTTTATTTCATCTATGATACTACATTACTTACACGGATGATATTACTAGTTTGTTCACCAAGCTAGCAATAACGCAATGTGCATCCCATATTACGTAGAATTCTAAAATATAACGAGCACATTCGCAAGGAAAAAGTTTAATATTCATCACTTACCTTCCGTCTGAACAATTTTCTTCTGGTTCCGTTCCGTTCCGCAAAATGCCATTACCCGTGTGGATATTAGTATTTAACGGAACGGAACGGAATCTTTCAAACTTTTTATAATATGGAAAATATCAATAACAACTACTCACCGTTCCTTGAATTTGTTATCAGATTCTTTAAAGATGAATGAGTCTATCAATCAAATCAATTCAGTCATCTTGTGTATTTGCTGATTATTAATTTCAGCGTTTGTGTGCGTGTGCTGCATACAACAACAACTCTGTTTTCATTTTTTGTTTATCAATTTCATATCATTGTCACGGCAGAACTAACTAGTTGGTTAATTAAGCTAGCAAAAACACAATGCTTATATCAAGTAGAAATCATATTACACCAAGATCATTCGCAGCGCAGGGATAATATCGATAAAAATACTTGATAGTCTTATTTGAAATAAATTTGAATGAATGATGATATAACAAATGTTCTTACCATACTTTTAAATAATTTTCTTCTGGTTCCGTTCCGCAAAATACGTGTGGATATTGGTATTTAACGGAACGGAACGGAACCGTTAAAAAATTTTGAAATATAAAATATATCATAACAACTACTAGCTGTTTGTCTATTCATATGTTCTTTTGAGATAAATGAAGCAATAAGTAATTTTAACATTTTACAACCTATATATCGTCAGAAATCGTTGGAGACACGGAAGAATTTGTTTAAAACATAGCTTGAAATGAGGACCCCCTATAAATCCAAAATGGCGAGTGTCGTCCCTTTACTTTTTTTATGTACATTGAATACACTTTTTTAACATGATTGAAACGGGGGGGTTCGTTTAATTTATTTATTGCAAATCACAGAAATACACATAAGATTACCAATTTTAATCAATTTTTTCTTCGGGAACAAATAATTAGGAAATTCACTATCCAACAACCAAGCCCCTGTGATTAAAGTATTTCCGTGCAAAATGTGACATAAAGTAAGCATTAAAGATTTTAATTGACAGATAAATGCAATGCGATAAGAATCTGTAATAAACAAAATACAAATAAAAATGACAGGTATTGGTTTCCATAGAAAAACAATTCAATAAACCTTTCACATAGAATTAAGTAATGCAACATATCTTAAATATATTCTATAAATAAATTCATTAATTGAATAGAAAATAATGAGTTAAAACCGTAATCAATTGACTTTATTAAACTGACAGTACGTAATTATCAAGTTCAAAATGTAATGTTTGTCGACGAAATGGCGCACCATACTTGAAGCACATGGTAAACTAAAATCCATCGGTAACAAGAATATGCAAAACTAAGCATAGTTGACAATAAAGACAGAGGTAAATTACATCACTAGAAGATTAATAATACATAATTATAACAGTCAAAACACTTACACAGTGGAATTCAAGGCTTACAAAAAACTCTAGTAATCGATCGTTTAGAAATATGGCGCAGTACTCCACCCATAAACAAACAAGTCGTACACAAAATCTTTCGTACAAAATACATGTAGTAATCAAAATAAGATATGCACAAGACATAACAGAAATAAAAGTTAACGTTGTACACAAGATAAGCACACAAGATATTTATTATTTTATATTCATGAAATGGTTTGTTAGCTTGCTTCTTATATCCAAAAATGATGTTTTGATATTTTCCATCATTTTTTTTTTAAGATTCCGTTCCGTTCCGTTAAATACCAATATCCACACGGGTAATGGTATTTTGCAGAACGGAACGGAATCATAAGAAAATTATTCAAAAGTTTCGTAACAACATTTGTTATATCATTATATATCAATGTATAACAAACAAGCTATAGGTTAGCTTTTTAAAAAGAAAGTTAAGAAAGTCAGCCAGCAAAATATTATTTTAAGTCAAACGTGAATACACAATCTATTAAAATACGGGTTATGTAGTTTTCAGAAGAATGATAATAGGCAAGTGTATTTTTAGTTTGCACGCTTATTTTCATGTCTGTATGCATATGTGCGGAGAGAAGCTTATATATTATAGCAAAGTACTTACATTGTACGATTGCAAATCTACTTAATACTTAAAATTGTAATTTGCAAGATTGCACTCTGAATTTCATGGTCCTGTCGCAAACTACTGCCAATGCATTTTCTCTCCAATCTCACTAAGCTGATTCCGAAGACCCCGGCCCGTGAATGCAGACGATACTTATGGGCAGTCTTTCAAGGTATATATCCAGTTTGACCTAGAATTTTGGAGTTTCTCTAACAAGGACTGTCTAATTCCTTCCCAGAATTTTAATTTACGGAAGCGCAATTGAAGTTTAATCCCAACTTAATAAGTCAGCCCACTCATAAGGCTATCAAGTATTTATTTTTAAAAATGATTATAACCCTGCAAATGGATTTGATATAAACTTCGACTTGATGTAAACATTGTCTTTCGCTAGCTTGATTAACCAACTAGCTAATTCTTCCTAAAAAAAATCAAATAATTTATTATATAATGAATAAATGTTACCTTTGTACAAATATGTTTCACATTTTAAAAATCTTAAAAAATTACGTTCCGTTCCGTTAAATACCAATATCCCCACGGGTAATGGTATTTTGCGGAACGGAACGGAACCAGAAGAAAATTGTTCAGACGGAAGGTAAGTGATGAATATTAAACTTTTTCCTTGCGAATGTGCTCGTTATATTTTAGAATTCTACGTAATATGGGATACACATTGCGTTATTGCTAGCTTGATGAACAAACTAGTAATATCATCCGTGTAAGTAATGTAGTATCATAGATGAAATAAAAGTTATAGCTGTACACAACACAGGAGTGATATGTACATATGCAAGATGTTTGAATTGATAAAATGATTTTTTGGTTTGCTTCATTTATCTCAAAAGAACATAGAAATAAATACACAGCTAGTGGTTGTTATGATATATTTTATATTGCAAAAATTTTAAACAGTTCCGTTCCGTTCCGTTAAATACCAATATCCACAAGGGTAATGATATTTTGCGGAACGGAACGGAACCAGAAGAAAATTATTTAAAAGTATGGTAACAACATTTGTTATATCATCATTCATTCAAATTTATTTCAAATAAGACTATCAAGTATTTTTATCGATATTATCCCTGCGCTGCGAATGATCTTGGTATAATATGAATTCTACTTGATATAAGCATTGTGTTTTTGCTAGCTTAATTAACCAACTGGTTAGTTCTGCCGTGACAATGATATGAAATTGATAAACAAAAAATGAAAACAGAGTTGTTGGTGTATGCAGCACACGCACACAAACGCTGAAATTAATAATCAGCAAATACACAAGATGACTGAATTGATTTGATTGATAGACTCATTCATCTTTAAAGAATCTGATAACAAATTCAAGGAACGGTGAGTACATGTAGTTGTTATGATATTTTCCATTATTTAAAAAGTTTGAAAGATTCCGCTCGTTCCGTTAAATACCAATATCCACACGGGTAATGGTATTTTGCGGAACGGAACGGAACCAGAAGAAAATTGTTCAGACGGAAGGTAAGTGATGAATATTAAACGTTTTCCTTGCGAATGTGCTCGTTATATTTTAGAATTCTACGTAATATGGGATGCACATTGCGTTATTGCTAGCTTGGTGAACAAACTAGTAACATCATCCGTGTAAGTAATGTAGTATCATAGATGAAATAAAAGTTATAGCTGTACACAACACAGGAGTGATATGCATATATGCAAGATGTTTGAATTGATAAAATGATTTGCTTCATTTATCTCAAAAGAACATAGAAATAAACAAACAGGTAGTAGTTGTTATGATGTTTTCCTTTACTTAAAAAGTTTGAAAGATTCCGTTCCGTTCCGTTAAATACCAATATCCACACGGGTAATGGTATTTTGCGGAACGGAACGGAATCAGAAGAAATCTATTCAGAAGAAAGATTACTTAAGTAATTTTCATCGACGTTACACACACAGATTAATTGAGTTTGGTTCAAACCTCAACTTTATATTTCCAGTGTCAATCAAACATCATAAAACAACTAGTGACTTTATGTTTTCTCGGGAAAGAAGCGTGTATTGACTTATAGAGCAATGAGTAGCATATTTTATGTAATACACAGTCCATTAAAACAGCAAAATTTGTAAAACAATCTTCCATTTACGATAAGTTAAATTGAAATAATGACGTTTAAAAAAATCTTGTTTCCCCTTTTGGGGCCTCTTAACTGGTTCCGTTCCGTTCCGCAAAGTACCAATAGCCTACAAGAACAGGACAAAGCCTTTTATATCGCTCAATAAAGCTATTAAATTGCGCAGCTACAGACTGACTTTGAGGCTTTTGTAATCTTAAAAGTATGAAAGAGGTTCATTTATGTTCTCTCTACAACCATTTGTTTAACAATTTTGAATCTTGCACATTAAATTGTAACTTTGCTTCAAAATAGGGTACCCTATTTTTATGAGTCGACATTGAATCTATTTTAAGAACAAGGAAAATCCAGTCTATACTTGGAAATCCTGTGTTTATGAAGACACATTAACGTTACATTGTAATATGTTTTACAATGTAAATCCAAACAGTCCGTGTTGAATTTAATATACAATTCTATACCTGACCTATGTTTGTTTTATAGAATTTTTTTCAGTTCTATAGTGTAAATTTAATTAAAGTATTTTTTAGAAATTGGGTTGGGGTACAAAAAAGTGATTGTCTTTAATTTAAAAAAGAGTATGCATTATATTTTAAGAATAAAGATCTTCAATGTACATGTACCTCCATAGAAACAGACAAATATGTTTTGTGGGACTTGATAATTCTGTATGCCAATTTTAAAAATAGGATATTCTACCTGGATGCAAAGTTACAATTAAATAAACAAACTTTGACCTTATTCTCAACAAATAGTTGTAGAGAGGACACCAATGAACACCCTTGATATTATTGTCAAATTTTTAAATCTTTTTAAATCGACCGCTGTTCTAAGAGATTAAAAGGCATTGTAGTGTTCTTGTATGCATACGTTTTAAACAAATTGACATGTAGGACTTTACATATGTATTGCTTTTGTGTCTTTTGGTAACATTTTTGACAGTTTCGGGCAAAAAAAAAACCAGTTCAAGAAATGTTTACATTTTTATCTTCAAATGTACAAGATGGCCACACTTTCCCTTCAAAAACAATATTTCAAATACGTACATTTAGATGAGTTGTATTGGAATTTATCGAATATGTAGCATGACTCGTTACAGAAATCTCCACATCTTCCAACGACGCAGCTGTTGCATGTTCCCGAAGACTTGGCACACCCATTCACACACCATTTGTTGCATGTTCTTTCACACAATTCTCCAAATCTTCCAACTGGACAATGTTCGCTACAATTCCCCATTTCCCTGTCACAGCCCTGTGGACACCTCCTGCATTCACTGTTGCACATGTCTCCGTAGAATCCTGTTTTGCACCCATATGTGCAGACCCCCGTCTCATTGATGCATGCGCTTTGTACACAATTAACACTGCATGATTGGGAACAGTTAGATCCGTAATGTGTGGAAATGCATTCTGAAATCATTGTGTGATTTTTATATGAAAAAACCCGAAAATATTATAACCAAATTAAATGAAAATATGTGATTCACCACCATTCTGATTTAATATCGAAAATACAAAAGCATGACAACAATAATACAGTACACTAACTATTGTACATACTACTGTATACCGGGTTATTTACGCCCTTCTATTTTTGCGAACAGTTTTGCCCCGTCTTATATTCGCCAAGACACAGTTGTTTTTAAAGAGATATCATTTGAAACTTGTAATTCGCCCAGTTTTAAATTCGCCCACCGACAAGAAGGGCAAAAAGTGCGAAAATAAGACGGGGGCGAATATTTATTTGTATACAGTTAAAGAATATTAACTTAATTGCCAGGAAAAGAGTGTTCAACCTAAAAACATGAATAAATTAGGTTATCATTTACTTCAACACTTTTTTTTTCTTTATCGACATTACCGACAAGTCCTTTTTATATATTATACTTACGATCACATTGATTTCCCGCCCAATTTTGTACACAGCCCTTAACACAGTTGCCATTTTGGTAGCAGCCGTTTTCAAGACATCGGGAACTGCAACGTCTCTCACATGTATTACCATATCGTCCCGGTATACATCCGTATTTACATTAACCAACACTTTGGTTACAAGCCTGTCGAAAACAAGTCGATGAACATTCCAATGTACAAGCAGTACCCCTCATTACACCCTTCAGTACAGTTCTGTGAGTCATCGCATGTATTGTTTTTGCAGTTCAAACTACATCCTTGATTTCCTGAAAACAAGAAGTTTGCATTAGTTAATTCAATTGCGTGTTTAATTTTCATTAAGTAAATGAGTTAGTTTGTAAAAGGGCATATTTTTTATTAAAAAATAATTATGAAAAAAGCAATGAATTAACAAATGGCATACCGTGGTTTCATCAATATTCGTTGAATACCAATTTTCGTGGATTTAATTGTTAAGTTGATCCACGAAATGTAATGTTCATCGAATTACAGTTTCTATTAAGATTTTGTATTAATTTGATCAGGGGCCAAAAATTTACGTATCCTTGAAAACGTGATTTTGAAAATGCTTTATGACTTCATTGAATATTGTATTTCTTTATAAAAAAAAATGTTCCAATATTATTACAGTATTTAACGTACAATTTTGTGAAGTATATTAATCATTATTATTGTTAATAGAAATAAAATTGTTGCTATCGGTTGTATTTATTTCCTGGCTTAAGCGACTGACATCATCCACACAAGACTCCAAGCCGGACATTTTCGTTACACTTACATTTCCTTCTTATCTAGGCCTACAGTGATGATAATATAAGCGTAAGAAGGACACTATACATGAACAACGCATTATAATGATTTTGTTAATATCAATCTGTTAATCTGTTTATACCAATTTTAAAGACCTTCTTATTTACAATATTTCTAAAACATTTTGTCTATTATTTTTTTTTATGTACGCAACATGCAGGAAATGACTATTATCAATGAAATCAGACAGGTAATGTATTTAAATTTATATGTTTTAATTAAGGGTTTCATACAACACACATTTTATGATCTTAAATTAAATGATCTGTTTCGCTGAAATAACCAAAAACTAAAGAAAGCAATACAATACCGTAGTAAAACTGAAAACTGTAAAGTCCAGCGAGTAAAGTACAAAATGCAGTCTTCATTTTGAAACAGGAAGTTTATTTGAAATTCATACTAAGTCATACGTATCATATGCTCAGTCGAAGGTACAAATTATGAGTAACAATGTAATCAAATAATACTAATATGAACAATATTTCCCTGAAACGTTCTACTTTCCTTCGCCGCTGGACTGAGAGAGCCGATGCAAATTGTGCAGAGTGGGTTTCCAATGGATAAGTTAGCAACGGACATAATGGGTGAATTGCCCGTGACAGATTTTGGGAACAAGTATATTCTCGTGGTATCCGATTATTTTACTCGTTGGACTGAATGCTTTGCTATGCCGAACATGGAGGCCAAAACAGTGGCCCAGATAATAGTGGAGGAGGTTATAGTAAGATTGGGGGTACCATACACTATCCATTCGGACCAAGGGCGTCAGTAGGAGAGTGAACTGTTTAAGGAGGTATGCAACCTGTTGCAAGTAGAGAAAACTCATACTACACCTTACCATCCACAATCTGATGGTATGGTGGAACGGTTTAACAGAACTCTGGTGGCCATGTTAAGTTCATATGTAAACCAAAACCACACCGATTGGGACAAGCAGCTACATTGTACCATCATTATGATGGCGTACAGATCGGCGGAACACGATACTACTGGGTTTAGTCCAAATTATCTTATGCTCGGTGGAGAAGCAACGACCCCGTTAGATCTTGTATACGAAATGGAAGTGCAACAAAAACCTATTCTACAAAATCGTGGTTGCTCCAAGAAAGACTACAGCAAGCTCATCGCATCGTACGAGAAAACACTAAAGCAGAAATGTTGCAACACAAGCGTCACCACGACAGAAAGTTAAAGTGGCAGATATTTTCCCCCGGAGATAAAGTTTACGTCTATTTTCCGCAAAGAAAATTAGGTACATCGCCAAAACTAACAAGCCGTTGGCAGAGTCCGTTATCGGTCTTCGAAAAGTGTTCGGAATGCACGAACAAAGTTACGTGTGGAATCAAAGGTTCTCTTTAAGTGATACGTGTTGATAGAATGAGGTTGGTTAAGTCTCGGGTTTTGACTAATGAAGAGGAGGTTCCTAAGTTAGAGTCAAATTTCGATGAAAGAGAATCTGGTGATCTGATAGATGATGAAAATGATAACAAGTTGGGTTTAGTTAATATTGAAGCTGAACAAGAGTTACCGCAAAGATCTGTTAGAAACAGACGCGCTCCTGCTTATTTGTCGGACTATGTGTTAGATTTCGATTAATTTTGAATTGTTGTTTAATATGCATGTCAGTTAAGAGTATTCATTTCTCGGACTAGTAAATATATGAAATTGGTTTTTGTATCCTTTCAGAATCAAACCCATGGCTAATACCAAGTTAACTAACGCGAAGCAACAGGAAGGATGTCCTTTCTGTGACCAGCCAGTAAACGCGCCTTGGCAAGATCATGGTATCTTATGTTCGGGCCAGAAACACAAATGTCTGACGTGTGGAGCTCGCTTTAAGAAGAACAGCTATCTTCTGAAACACATGAAGAGACACGCTCAACCAGCCTCAGTAAAGCCACTGGCAAAGAAGCAGAAGTTAAGCCCCTCTCAGTCTGTAGAGAAAGCTCCAGAAAGGATCGAATCCATACTCACTACACCAGGTTTAGAAGATGACAGCCCAAGTGAATGGGAAATGCAAGACCCTGGCAACCTGGAAGAAGTTCTATTGGGATCTTGTAGTGGGATATATGAAGAGGAAGAGTCAATGGCAAAGGATGAAGACAGTGATCGAGAAATCGGAAGAATAGTGAGGAAGAAAACTCTTGTTCACTGGACGCAGATCCGAAGAAACCAATCAAAATCAGAAGTTTCGTAACGAAAGTAGCAATCTGGAGCCATCTACAAGGGATGTAGCCGGGTAAGCAGACTAAAATGAGTGATGAGTACAGAGACACTCTGAAGTCGCAAACGCCCGACTCTTTGATGTTCCAACTATCTCATATTTTGTCTTCGTGAGCGTTGCTTGTTAGATTCAGCCGGTAGACATTTGTTGTCAGAAAAAGGGTGCTTCGTGGGGTCGGTTTGAAGTGACCGATAGAAGCGACGAGTTGTTTGAAGCGACCGATAAAAGCGACGGGTCACGTCGGAGCGACGCATAGAGTTCGGCTAGCGCCCATACATTTAAATATGTATATTAAATTGAGTTTTGAATAAATAAACCTAGGGAAGCGACAAGGAAAATCATTATACATCTTAAACAGTTATCATAAAAATCAAACACCCTAGCAAGCTATCTGAGGGGACCCGTAATATATATTAGCGTGTTTAGGCAGACACGTTTCAATATCTAAAGTTAACACGATTCGGAAAATTACAATTACTTAATAAATCATTTTAAAAGCATTGCATTTATTGATAGATTGTTTGTTTTTATTGTTGATCTATATATTTATATATACATATTTAGCTTTGAATTCTTAAATTGATCGTTCAGTTTATTGCCGTGCATAGATACGTTTGTGATCGGAAATCGAACAGGTCTAGGCAACCTCATTTTTAGGGGATAGCTCAATTTCAAGATGGCTGCCAATTTTTACCAGAGATGGAAAATCACTTTGCATTGTGGGTGAAATTATCGTCCGTATTTTGGGGATAGCATGTGTATATTTCAAAGGCTTCGTGCATATCTTTCATGAAAAACTGCAAGCACCAGACCACATGGAAACTAAAGTTAAGGAAATAAACTAATGATTGTATGCGGCGATTTGAAATTCCATGTATAGTATTATCACAATATCCTTTGAAAGTGTGTACTTCCTGTGTTCAGTTTTACAAACGACATTGACTATTTACATCTGTACATTTAATAAAAATAGCAAAATAATGATGTTTATTCCTCATTCAAACATAAATGAGTTCATGCACGTTTATATTCTCATAATGGATATCTTGATCTGCTATATTGTACATGTACAAAGTAAATGTTTGCATATACTGTAGGAATTTTGTAGCTCTTATTCTGATTAATTTACAGCTTATTTAATATCATTTAAATTAAATCACTTCACACAAAAATACATTGTTTTTATTAATCAAAATGATACCATTTATAGATACCAATTATACTGAATATTGAAAAAAAAATGTGAGTCTTCACATAAAATATTTTTCTTTAAATTAGCCCTTCAGTTATTTAAACTTATTTATTAAATATTATCAATAGATATAATAATTGATAGCTAAATAAGGTGATATTTTAATTGTCTAATAATTATTTTTTATTCATAATTAACTCCCTTTGTAAAAATAGAGTTAATTGCCTTTCATCTGAAAAGATCCACTCGGGGCGCAAGCATCTATCCTCCAATTTTGGAGGATAAAATCTATCCTCCAAAAACGGTGGTTGCCTAGACCTGTCGAAGGAATTATATGAATCGTGAAAAGTATACAAATACAACGCCCGTTTCTTATTAGTCCCCTACCAGTTTTCACCGGAGGGGACTATAGCTTTCCTCTGAGTCCGTCTGTCCGTCCGTCTGTCTGTCCACCTGTCTGTCTGACTGGATGTCCCACTTCAGTTTTCCACACTTTTTTTTCTTTATGCGTTTGAGGAATAATATGAAATTTGCTGAACAGCTTCAAAATGTCAAACTACAGATCAAGTTTACACTTTTGTAACGTCTAGTTGACATATTTTCGAGAAAATTAATTTTTTTTATATTTCAATTTTTTAATGTTCGGGTTCGTTATCGGGCTCGTTGTGTATCAAATAAACGAGGAAAGAATGTTGTCAGTAATGATATCGTGCATTACTTGCGCCATTCCTTTTATTTTTTATAACAAAGAAATAAGTTCTGTAAAATAGTGTCAAGCATTGTGTTGTAAATTTCTTGTATTAATACAATCGGGTTCGTGATCGGGTTGGTCTGTTGAGACGGTAAGAAATAATATTCTGCTATACATGTAACAGTGCATTGCTTTCACACGATACAAATCGGTAGAGGACGTGTATTGCTTATGCAATACTCTCAGAATGCTTGTTTATTATTTTCTTTATTTCTATAGGTGTGGAATCGTTCGTTGATTGATTTTTTTCTGTTTACAAAAAACTGAAGTATTTGAATGAATCAATAAATATTATTTGTTTAGCAATTCATCGCTGTATGAAGTCATAAAAAGCAACAAAAATATGGATCTCCTTAAGAATGTGTACTTGAAATTCTTTGGATTAAATCTTATTAAAACGGTGTTTTATGAGTAATATAAGTTTTCTCAATCTTCTTATTAAAATGGTGTTTTATGAGTAATATCAGTTTTCTCCAACCTTTATTTTATGTACGGGTTCTTTTATAATGTTGCTGTGAAGCACAATGACCGATCCTTTCATTTTGGAGTTTCGAATGAAAATGAAAGAAAACGGACTGAACGATAAGTGAACGCTGAACAAACGCTGAACTTTTTGAGAACGCAAAGTGAACACAGGGTGAGCGCAAACGAAGTGAAGCGGAGAGCACAAGTGAACGCACGATGAGTGCACGGTGACCAGACGAAAAAATGGGAAAGTAGAACTTTTCAGGGACTGAATGTGTTTTCCTTCATATTTGTTTCGACAAATTCGTTTTAAATCAATTTTGGTAGTAGAAATTGTGGATGTGAAATATTCAGGAAAATTTTGAAAAATTAACTAACTGAAGCATTCAAGCGAGTGCAGGCTGTGTTAAAAATATTTTGGACCGAAAGTATTTAATAAAGCACCGCCCGTTTGATAAAGCGAGGGCTTAGCAAACGGGTTGTATACACACCACTTGTTCGAGATAAAATACAATGTAATATGTATTATATGTTATATAATACAACACCATATTATACAATATCGTATCACAATATTCAATATTATATATAACAATATCATATGATACAATATATCATATTAACAGCGTTGAAGCAATATTACATTGTCTCATATAATTTTTGTCCAAATATATTACTATATGATTAACAGAGTGTATTATTCATAAAAGAGGGAAGTTGAATAGAGGGTAGGGGGGATACCCCCCCCCCCCCCCATTTTAATAAAAACATCTTTAATCTGAAATTCTTATTTGTGACAATGATAATAAAAATTATGATGCAATTTGACCTAGAAGAACAAAAAGACTATATTTGGTTTGGTTTCATATCTACCCCCAATTTTAACCAATTTTTAAATAGTGTCGTATAAAAAAAATGAAAATATTGTCATTTTTTCTTTATAGTTTCCATTTGGAAGTATAGAGCTCAAATCTGCTCAAATACCATTTTAACGTATGTTTTTATTCCTTTAATTATACACATCATACATGTACAGATGGTATTTGAGCAAGCCTGTGCTAGATGTTTCCCAATCAAAAAACCATCCAAAAACACGAATATTTGCTACAAAACTTGGTTTTACCAAATGAGGACAATTTTCATGACGTCATTTCTACATTATGACGTCACTGTGAAGATCACCTTTTACATACCTATTTTTGATATGATTTCAGTTATCTTCAACCTTATTTGTAAAGTTCTTCAAAAAACTTAGATTTAAGGGGCTAAAACTACATTATACCGCATAAAGTCCTTTAAAGATAAGATGTACTAAAGACCTATGCACTTGTTTGAAATTAAAAAGGAAAAGTTTTTCCAATCCTACAACAACATAAAATAATACCACATCCATTTCGGCTTAGATTTTTCACCTCTGTCAGCTCGTCTAAATATCCAGCCATACAGATTGTGTGTTTTTTTTATTTTTATTTTAAAAAATGTCATAAAAGTAATTAAAAAACCGGACAAACTGAAAGTATATACAAAAATAAACAAAAAAAAAAATATGGTTCAACATATTAACTTTGTTTAATATTGATATGTAAATTGTTTATTCCGGCGCCTGCCTGGGATATCATCTAGTCAATTTAAAGAGAAAGATATATTTTGTCAACATGTATGTTTAGTATCATTGAAATAGAGGTTTCATTTAAAAAACATATCGATATTTACACATCAAAAGTGAATATCATCATATACATGTTACAGTTGTCAGATTATCTATAAGATTTACTACTTATGCATGTAATATTATCATTTAATTGCATCCACATGCGTTCTATTTCCCCCGCTGAATAAGGATGTCCTGTGATTAAGTTCCTGAAGTATCCCCCACACGGTTCTTTAACTCTGGTAACGCAGCTAAAGCTCGGATGTCCAACTGCTAAAGCATTTATATATTCTCTACACATTCCATTTATGTACACATCCTCCAGAAAAATGGATGACACGTTGTTCGTAGCCAAATAAAGTTTACCGAGGATATCACCGGATATTACATATGCTGGGCCTCCGACGTAAACCGGGAAAGTATCTGGTTTGTATTCCTCTTTTGAGATGTAATATTTTGAAAACTTATCTCTGACTATGGGTGCGTTTGTTAGTTTACATCCAATAATCGAATTCACCGGTTTGCTGTTTCTGAGGTAATTTATTAGAAGATTAAAATTCAAAAACACATCGTCGTCTACTTTAAGAATATATTTGGTGTTGGTACAATGAACGGTAACCCATTGTAATAGAGCAGTTATCTTTTTCACAAGATTTTTATACGTCTCCCTTATATCTAATTCAACGATGTCCATGTATGTTTCTTTCTCCATGGTTAGCGTGTCATTTATTTTTTGGTCAGCCTCTTTTCCGACAAAGAAAAACAACCGTATAGAAGTATCGTGTTTAACAACACTTCCCCATGACTTCCTGATAGCCATCCTCTCTCTGAAATTGCCTGCTTTACTTGGTACAGCCATTAAGAGGAATACAGAATGTTCATTTTTGCCGCAAGCAAGAAGTGACGAAAAGTCATAGTTGTAATTGTCAAACTTTGCATTTGAAATGTTAAGCAAAACATATACACTTGATATTATTCCAGTTATGAAAAATAATGTTTTAATACTTTGTACAAAGGTTAAACTTTTCAATTGCACACGCTCCGTCATGGTCATCTGAGGGTGAAATGAGAAAAAAAGACTGAAAGTCAAACTGGTTATAATAAGTATCAAAGATTGCAGTTCAAGAAACTACTTATAAAACAATACGCTTTGCCTATGAAATAGCTACTTGAACGTTAAGGATTTATATACATGAACGTTGTGCGGATTTTGAATTTAAAAAAAAATCAGTTGATAACCCACCTGTATCTTTTATATTTCACTTAATATCTGATTTCTGATAAATTTTATTATTTTCAACTTATATAATTCTTTTAAAATGAAAATTCATTGAGAAGCGAAATCATATGGTTACACACCTTATTTGCTCTGAATGAATAGGTCCAATTGTTTGTGTGCATCAAATTTAATTTTAACTATTGCTTATTACGGATATAACTGTCACTCGATACATGGCTACGCCGGAAGGAGAACAGGTCGTTAGCATTGGAACAGTTGTTCTCACATTAAATGTGGCAATTGCCAAATTACAGACGGATATTCGCCCGTCATTTACATGCCCTGTACTATGGTTATGCTAGTTAAACAAGGACACTGGATACTTGTTACTCCTTTACTTAAATCTGCTCTCCATTATGGTTAACATCAGAAAACACGATATGTAGATATCACCCGTAAGATATAATCTGTTTAATAATAAGACCATGCAATTTTGAATCAATTTTTAGAACTCATCTTAAGGTCAAGTTCTAGGAAATGATTCCAGAGTCCTTTTTATACCCGCACTTTCTAAAGAAAGTTCGGGTATATTGTTGTTACCCTGTTCCGTCCGTCCATCTGTCACGTTTTACTTTCTTAAACTGCTCTTACATCTTATAAACCAGCAAACTGAACTCTTGGAGTTTGATTGGGGGTGCCATGTTGTTTTGTAAAAAGGTTTCAAAAAGTCTTTGATAGTCCTGGGGGTAAAATAATTGGTAAAAAATGAGGTTTTTTCACAAAAAAAACTTCTTCCTCAAACTCCTACATTTTCAACAGTAGACAAGTCATCTCTTGGAATATGTTTTAGGGTACCCTATAGATGCGCAATAAGGTTTCGGAATTTTCAAGTTTGTCCTGGGGGTCATTTAATGGCAGAAAAATGATGATTTTTACCGAAAAAATATGATTTCAAAAACGTCATTTTGCAGTAGCCAAATGATCTTCTAGAATATGATTGGGGGTGTCATATTGAAGTGTGATCAGGTTCCAGATTTTTTTGTTTTACTAAGGGGATCAGTGGGCAACAAAAAATGACGATTTTTTGCAAAAAAAGTATGGTTCCAAGAACCCCTCTTACAAATGTTGGAGTAGCTACGTCATCTCTTAGGATATAATTTGAGCTGTCCTATAGATGTGCAATAAGGTTTTAAAAATTTAAATTTTATTCAGGGAGTCAAATAGTAGCAGAAAATTGACGTTTATCACTCAAAAAAACATAGATCCAAGAACTCCTCTTTTGATATTATGGATAGACACATCATATCTTGGGATATGATAGGGACTGTTCTATAGATGTGCAGTAAGGTTTTAAAAATTAAAATTTCATCAAGGGAATCAAATAGTATCAGAAAATTGACGTTAATCACTCCAAAAATACATAGATCCCAGGGGCCCGTTTCTCAAAAAGGCCTACGTCCAGGCGTAAGCTTAGTCCGGACTAAATCAGGGACTAAACCTCAAAACCAGACTAAGCTGCGTTTCACAAAAAGGCGGAAACTTAGTCGGGACTAAATTTGGGTTTAAATCTACGCCTGCTAATGGGTGGGCCTAAGTCCTTAGTCTGTGCACAAAAATGGCGAATGTTTTGTTTCTAAGGCAAAATATACAGAGAATTTTATTTTTTGGTTTGTTGTATGTGTTATTAAAGAAAACATTCACATTCATTTAAATATTTGTACTTGTACGTATAACTTAAAAAAAACCCTATTGTTCGATAACTGTTTCTATTTCCAAATAAATTAAGATTAAATCAATTTGATAAATAATGGGCTCACCTTATTCAACGTATGTAATATACATTACTACTCGTAATGAAATTTACCTAAAGTGTGAAGAATTGGTATACCCCGATAAATGATATAAACACAATAATTAAAGAGATGCTTTATTTTTAAATTAAATATGTATTCCCCAACAAGATAGATGTACATGTATATAAGTACGAATAGATTATTGATTTTTTAATCAATACTCAGTAAGCATGAACTAGAATTTAATGTTTCTAATCAAATTTGAACCTGTAAAACGAAACTGATTTCAAAATTATGAATAGGAGCAACTCAAAACGTTTACATTTGTAATTTCTCCTTGTGTATGGTTGTTTGTTCTTTACCTATACATGTATTACTGAAAACTTTACAACACGTATGCATTCTCATTTTCATTTTTTTACCCCTAGTATCTTTACAAAACCGTATGAAAGCTACATGTATTTTGGAATGTTTATGAACTCGCATTTAGATACAATCAATTTTTGTTTGTTAAAATATTACTTAAAAATATGTTTTAGAAGCGTGCAGAGTGTGCATCAATTTTAGATCTGTTGACAAGCGTTTGTCAATGTTATCGAATATTATAAAATTTCACATGCACACCTTGAATTTTTGGAAATCAAATTCATTAATCTTATTAATTCTAGGAAGAAGTAATCAATTGCGTTCATATTTAACAACATTTGTGGCCGGGGTAATTCTTTTAAAATAGGTATGGGGCACATGTACTATCGATGATCTTCGTGCATATTCAATTGCATTGTTTATTTGTACTCATTTAACTGAATTGATCTTTAATTACTTGAATTTATGATAGTTTTGTTTCATCATATTTAAGATGTACGTATATCAAGGGATTTTTGTTTATTTCGAAGTTGTCAACTTGCAATACAAAAGCGTTGTTTTAGCAGTTTTACAACAGTGTGCATTATTTACAAATTTAACTAGCCTGCATTTGTCATACTTATTATATAAACAATTGTATACATCCCCTCCCATATAACCCAAAGCAAATAAGGAAAAAGTAAAACTCACATGCGCTTGTTAAAACTGCAAAGATGCAAAATGTCTTATCCGGAAGGGGATAGGGGATTTTTGTATGCCTTTTTAAGGGTGTTCTTAGATAACTGCTTTTATATCTTTATTTTAATCAAGATACTGTATACAGGGTTATTTTGGTCCCGTGTAATTTCCGTCCTTCAACGCTGCAAACAGTTTCACTCTGTCGTGAGTTCGCCCAGTCAAAGCTGTTACTTAAGTTACTTATTATTAGATATTGAAAATCAACATAAACTCGCCCGCTGACAACGAGGGTGAAATGATTGAAAATTAAACAGAGCGATTTATTCCCTGTTTATGGTGTATATTACTTTCACCCCCCCCCCCCCCCCCCCGAAAAACCCCCAAAACAGCAATCGATCGATTAAACCAAAAACAGGAAAGGGAGTTTGGGGAGACCCCGGCCTCAAATGTTGATAATTCCTGTTTTGTTAACTGTTGACTATTAATATCTTTCAAAACTATTATCATCTGAATCGCAGAAAATCAAGAATAGTTTCCATGTCATTGTCTACTTTCTTTTAATATTGGAACAGCGGATGGAATCTTATTTATACAGTAGATATTTTCGATTTCAGTTGGTTGTCAGTTGGTTGCTGTTATATTCATGGTCATATTATTTTCTATAAATAATATAGTGAATTGGTAAAAAAGAATCAAGCCTTATCCCAGCATCTGAAAATGTCAAAAAATCTACGGTGTCTATGAAGCATACTTCTCATTCTGCAGAAGTATTGGGGCATATCCACTGTACCTTGTCCCTGTATTCTATAAATATTTGAAGTTTACACGAACATTGAAGTTAATTTCTCTGTTTTGTTTCGTTCAATTAATATGTAAGATTGTGCCTCAATATCATTTACAATGCATTTAATTGCCAAATATTTGGTTTCTGAAACCTCTTATATATGCCGCTTTCAAATCAACTGTTTTTCTCTAAAATTTCATTATGTTAAGAAAAGTATCTATAGGCATTTGTTCTACTTTTATTAATATAAAATGTCATGAACAGCTTGAACTATGCACATTCAGTGGTAAAGTATAACATGCGTACTTTCGGGTACTACATGTACTATGAATTGAAGAATTGATCCACCACATATAATCATAGCCTCAAAGCAAAACAAAATACGATATGCGCATGCTTAGTACTCAGCGGAGATGTCTAAGTCTTTCGACATTTAAACCCTAACTTACGCCTCTTTCAGAAACGCAACTTAGACCCGACTAAATATTGGCGTAACTTTGTTAGTCGGACTAACTTAGGCCCAGATTAACGCCTTTTTGAGAAACGGGCCCCAGAACTCCTCTTATGATTTAATGGATAGACACATCATATCCTAGGATATGATACGGACTGTTCTATAGATGTGCAGTAAGGTTTCAAAAATTTAAATTTCATCCAGGGAGTCAAATAGTAGCAGAAAATTGACGTTTATCACTCAAAAAAACATAGATCCAAGAACTCCTCTTATGATTTAATGGATAGACACATTATATCTTGGGATATTATAGGAACTGTTCTAGACATGTGCATTACGGTTTTGAAAAATTTAATTTAACCCGAGGCCCATTACCTACATACCGTTTGATGCCCTATAAGGATCAAGAATATATACGGTTAAGAGGTGGGGATCTCAACCGTTTTCGAAATATTCGTGCACTTCCTGTTCGAAGGAGGTCACGACCACCCCCAAGGCCATGTTTACATACCGTTTGATGCATCTTGACACAAGGAAAAAGAATATATGGTTTAAGGTATTCAATGTATAACGACCACATTTTGTACCTAATAAATGAATGGTCCGTTATTCTTAATCATGATATCATTTTTAAGGTATTATCAAATAAAAATACTCCACCAAAGGAATTTTCAAAATTTTGATTATGGTCCAACTAATTACACCTGGAATTTTGCATTGAAGTCTATGGGCAACGTATGTTATCTTAAGATATTGTAAAAAGTAACTTAAAATTTGCAAAACTCTCTTGGTTAATACATGCATAAACTTTCTCTTTATTAAAATATGAAATAAAATGAATCATTTACCGCAGATATTTTGACGAAGTTAAAATTTTCTTTTTTTCATCAAGGGGAGATAACTCTTTAAAAAAAAATTTAGGTGCAAAATGACCGGCTCCCTATATGTTGTCTGTCATGCGAATTTGGTTCATTTCACTTTCATAGTTATCTAGCAATACATATATAACTAGTTTAAAATGATTCAAAATTGTTCAATATCCCTCCATTATACATTGAATACCTTAAGGGTTAAGGATCTCAACTGTTTTGAAGATATTAAGGGACTTGCTATTCGAGGGGGGTCAGGACCACCAACAGAGCCCGTAATCTACATAACATTTGATGTCCCTTGATATTAGGAACAAGAATATATATGGTTTGGGAGTCATGATTATAACATTTTCTGAGATATATAGTCATGTCCAATTCCTGGGGGGTGGGGATGACCCCAAGGTTCAGATCTCAAAAACCCTATGTATTGCCAGTCAACATATGATTATGAAAAACCTATATTATTATCTGTGTCCGTTTTCAAGTTACAATTTACAATAGAGTCTATGATTCTTCCAGTATGGTTCAATGTTAGACCCACACCCTTTTGCCCCCCCCCCCCGAAAAGTACCCCCAAATGAGAAAAATCAAACTAGGATATGCAGGCCTATTGTATCCTAGAGTTTTGTACAATTCTGTTCAGCCATCTCTGAGAAACAAGTTCAGAGCGGGAAAGAAGAAAAGGAAGTCTTAAAATAATATATCTGTACCGGTAATAATAACCGTTCAAAAACAATGAGTCTCAAAATTTCATTTGGGAGACGTAATAATAAAGATTAAATAGAGATAGGATCATCAAACATCAATAATTTGAAGATGATTGACAATTTCTAATCTACGGGGGTCAGGATGACCCTTTAGGGTCATGACTTACATACACTAATGAGCTGATGCACAATGACCAAAGGAGGAATAATATCTTTGGATTAAGGTGGGAATCTCAATGGTTTTTATGATATTTGATAATTTCAGGAAGAGCACTTGGGATCATGACCTACATACCATCTGAAATGCCTTGAACAAAGAAACAATACAAATATATGTACCGGGGTACATGATATATTTAAAAACAAAATTTTATACGCATTTGTATCCGCCTACTTTGGGCAATTGTAAAGTCTCCTAAACAAAGCAGTGTCATCATTAGGCTAGGAATTACCCACATGGATCAAACACTACATTTATAAAATTCTTTATTATTTCTTGTTCTAGAATGTTAGGGTGTCTCCAAGGGGGCATAGTCTAAATACAATTTGATGCGCAATGACACAAAGAGCAAGAATTAAATTATATGGTTTAGGGATGAAGATCTCAAAAGTTATCAAAATATACAGTGTATCATCATTTCCTATTTCATAAGGGGGAGGGGGGGGGGGGGGCTAAAGACAACACCTGGGGGTCATGTACTTTACATCATTTGATGCATCAAAATAACATAAGAAGATATTTTGTATTTTCCTGTTTCATGGGTTCAGAACAATCCCATAGGGTCATGGCCTACATTGTATTTGATGCATTATAATACATTAGTAAAGAAAAACCCCTTCCTTCCAATTATTTATAACTCACATAAAAATGATAAGTCTCTACACTTACTTATACATGTAATACACAAATTTAATACAAAATTGTTACAGGATCAATAAGGGGTCAACTCAATAGTGTAAGTCAGACAAATGAAAAAATAACTTTTGCAATTAAAATGACAGAAACTTTACAAATGCAATAGGATATGTGACGATGATAAGCTTATTTAAATATTAAAAGATGATGATACAGTATGCTAGCAAAGGGAGATCACTTATTTAGAAAGTGAAAGTAATACTTATGTACATACTGGTGTCTCATAATATTGTGCTACTATAATACTCACTATACATGTATTATGCTTACCTATATTGGTCAACATTATAATGATAATCCATTTAGAACACAATATGAATCCCTTTAGCTGATCAACACAAAAGAAATGTTTAGGCATGTTAACTAATCCTTTTCTGCATATGAAAAACACATACATGTAAATCGAAGAGCTGGGTAAAACTAGTACCCGCAATTGAGACCTGTGTTGTGTACGTAACTTCAAAGATCAGTTATTTGTAACATGCATGTATTTTTATGACCTATTCTTCAAAGCCCCTTGCTTTATTTTATTAGGCAAATAACAGCTTGTAGGTGGTGCAGGACACCTGCATATTGTGATGTATACTTCCTATTGAAACAAACAATAAAGTACAAATATAATATTTTCCCAAAAAAATATTACCTTACATTGAAGCGCAATGGGTTTGAGCAATTACATGTCTGTAAGGGCATTTGAGTCTGAGGTGTATTTTTCGTAATTTTACTATTGATATAAACGAATTTTCATTCGGGGAGGGGGGGGGGGTGGAAGGGGGGGAGGGAGGGAGAGGGTCTGAACCCCTCACTCCCACCCCTTTTCTAAATCCGTGCACACGATTATGTACATGTTGGCACACAGAAGCATATCTAAAGCCGGCAACCGCCGCATAAAGGGGGCATAATTTAAATTTTAGATTAATCAACATAGTTTGAGCTAGTGAACAAATTACTGTCATTCCATTTCGATCCGCTTAAATACTTTTATATAATATATAGTAAAACCGTACCTGTGCTTAGTTTTTGAATTATTTTAACTCAATCTGACAGTTATTGTGTTTTATAAATCATGATCATCCTCGAAATGATGTACATAACCCTTTTTTAGAGTTTGCGAACTACTTTTCATGAAAATTTGAGAAAAATAATGAAACGCAGAAATTTGGCATTTGCAAACGTAAAACGATGGCATGACCACTTTTTAAATGAGTTTAATTTAAAATAATCCTGTAAGTATAATATTTCAATTTGGATAGAAAATCTACTTGTTTTTTAAAAACTATAAAATTGTCATGAAAATTACTATTGTAGAAGTGAATTGGGTCCGCCGTCCTGAATTGAAGAGTCGTCGTTTATAACGGACAGCGGTTTTGCTTTTGTTGTAAAATTTTGACCTATAAATGAACCAGGTGGCACTTGACATTTACAGTTTACACGAGGAGTGCAGATAGAGGATGTAATGAATGTCCATATACTCGAAATACACTTAAGAATAGCGTATATAATGAGTTGTATAAAATGAGAACCAAAATGAAACGTGGAAATATACACATTAAAGTTGAATTTCAAAACTTAAGCCATATTATATAAATAAGAACTAATTATCATTATCAAAATTGTATTTTCGTAAGATATGGTAAATGCTAGACTGTGTTTTACAGATTTGCAATTTTATTTTCTTTTTTTTCGTTCAAGAAAATGATTAATTGTACATGTATACAAGATAAATGCATCAACCTAAAATGAGCAGCTTGAAGTCCGAACAACTTGTAATAAGAGAGGAAAGCGAAATAATTAATACCTTGGTCACTTATGACATAGATTTAGATATTTTTACAATTGCATTTGTGAAGGACTCGCAACCTTTAATGAAAATTAAATATATATATAAATATATATATATATATATATATATATATATATATATATATATATATATATATATATATATATAAATATATTTTCTGCTTTAAAGATTGCCTAGGTATTATATTTTTTATTGGTGAAATCATTTGAGGTTTCATATATGCATACCACCACATTTTCATGAAAATTCAGAACTTTCTCAAAATTATCACTTTTTGGAAATAAAGTTCTCATAGAGCACAGGTTTGCCCTAATTTTATTTACGTATCAGTTTAAAAAACATATCAAATGGTTTTTAGTTTTTATAATTTTTGTGGAGCAGATCTGTGTTCATATCTAATATAGACATTTTATTAAAAAAAAAATTCAGCATATGTGCATATTATTTATAGTTATGTCTATGGGTTGGTTAAAACGAGATATAATTACAACATTCTGACCTTTTAATTGTCAATTGTTTGATAAAAAATGTTTGTCACAGTTTAAATGGTTTTTCAATAGGAAAATATTGTTTACAGTGCGTTTACTGTTATTAGTCATACCCCGTATCAAATGTAAACAGACGACAACTCGATATGCATGATGCAGTTCCACACCGTCTATAGTGACAGATAATTGAAAATGAGAAAAGTATGAGTTGATAACACCATGTAAGTATAGTATTACTCAATATTATCACCAGTTTACTATAGTTCTTCATTTATTGATTAAGAGACAGTACGGCGCATCTTATAAAAAAAATATCTTTTTATATAGTCTTCTTGCGGACCTTTACTCGTAATATATGCAACCCTGTTTCCCGGACACAAACACCAAACTTTTCATCTTTTTTTTTTATCCAGTTTGAATTTTCTAGCATCTCCTTCAAAAGGAGTTATCTCTAAAAATAAGGGCACTGAGAGTGCGGCTGTAAGCTTGAACTTAAACATAAAACATATTTATCATTATCCTGATTTTGGATTGTTGTCGAGATTCATTAGTTTTTACAACCTTAATCATAATATGTTTCAGTTTGTTTTCAGAAGGGTTTTGTTTCACCTGTTCTTGTTCTGAGAATGTTTAACCTGTTTCATGCCATTCCTTTTCTTTACTCTGACCAAACCCCGCCAATTGTTTTTCCAATTTTTCCATTTGATTTTTGAATTCTTTTCTGTCATACCCATTTCCAGTTGCCATATACATGTAGGTTATCGAAATATTAAGGAAAAGTTCTCACCTTAACAGTTCCGTTTTTCCTTATTTTAGTACTTCGAATTATCGTGGTCACTGGCATCATAAAAATAATTTATCTCGGCTTTGATTTTTTAAATTTTAAAATCAAACTATATTTGACAATAAAATTTCTTGACCCTGCTACTGTGATCCTTCTGTTGTTATTCTTTGGATTTTTGAAATCGTAAGTCAGTTCATGTTTTATAATATTTATTAAGCGCGCTTGTTGTATATTGGTATAAAACTAATCTACAAATTCTTTATAAAATCATACAGTTGTATCAACGTTATTATTGAAAAACGACACGCACGATTCAGATACACAAACGATCACACACGATACACGGTCGATCACTTATGTCTAACTTACTGAATTTTCACGATACACGAACAAAAAGGATAAAACACGCAACCAAACGATTCTATACCTTTAAACACGCAAAATCAAAATTAATTTTTAAGATAAGAATTAAGGAAATGTATTGCTTTAATTTGTATTCCTTTATGTTTGTGTTTTATTGAAAAGCGGCATGTACTTTAGTCATGCACTGTTTTATTTTTTACGAGTAAACAATTTTAATAAAAATTCATACACAAAAATATAGGATTCACACACAAATTAATTTTTTTGTCTCCATAACGAATATTCACTTCTATTATTTTTTAAAGAAACTTAAGTGTAAAAGAAATGAAGATCATGGATTAACTGCACGAAATTATTTACATACGAGTTGACTGTTTATGTAATCTAATTCCCTTACGTACGATTAAATTATGCGGGATACAGGTAAATTTGTTACCTTGCTCCATAGAATTTCGATTAATATCCAATATTTTCATACAGTACATAATTGATTTATTTCTATATATTCTAGATTTTAAAGCGTCTAAATAAATTTTCTTTCAAACAAATGTTTATACAATGTACCAAATAGGAATTCTCATTTGAAGGAAGAACGTTGGGAATAATCGTTTAGTTTTAAATGGGGGATGGGTAAGCTTGACCGCGTTCATTCAACGTGTCGCCCTTGCTAATTAAAATTATGTGTCAAGACACAATGGGTGCTTGTTATAGGCAGTTTATAAAATTATGCAAAACTATCTCAACCGTTTTATTCTTCCTGGTCATTCCGCTGACACCACGACTTCAAACTACGTCAGTTGTCCTTTTCGGTCAATGACCTTTCACATTGTTCACTATACACTTATCTCGTATCAAGTGCACAACAAGCTAATGACTAATTAACGTAAAGCACAATACAATCATAAAATTATATTTCATATATGGCTATCCGGTTACAGTTAAATTACCTTATTTATGAAGAAAATGCATTATATAAAGTATTCCAGTAATTCATAATTTTGATGTCTTATGTATATTATTTTATTTCTAATTTATGCGAAAGATTCGTAATTGTTACCATATTTAATACTAATAGTTAGAAAGTACCATAATAAGAATATCAGCAGCTTTAAGCATGTGATTTTGATACCTGGTTCCATCAACATGTGATCAATGCAAAGATACATTTTTATGTTTAGTATATTTTTTATTATGTATTTATATTAGTATGTTTATTATATGTATCTTGAAATAATGAAATCGACAAAGGAGCTACATTATAATGTTTATGTCATGTAATTATTAAAACACAAGTATTATTTCCACTGTTTTAACAACTGATCATTCTTCGCCAGCATATTGTAATATATTTTATTTTTTTTAAATCATCGTAACCTATCCTTTCGCATTTGTACAGTGTCTGTCATTTTTATTTCAAAAATTATATTTTTTCATTTGACAGACTTACATTATTGAGTTGACCCCATATTGATCCTTTGACATTTGGTATTCAACTTGTGTATTACATTTAATTAAGTGCACAGATTTATCATGTTCATATGGGTTATAAAAGGGAGGGTTTTTTAAAAATGTTTAATGATGCATGAAATGGTTTAATGTAGGCCATGACCCTATAGTATTGTTCTGATCCCGTAAATAGGATAATTCCAACTATCTTGAAAACTATTGAGATCCCCAACACAAAACTGTTATATATATTCTTGTCTCTAATGGAATTATGTTGCATCAAATGGTGTAAAGTACATGACCCCACGGAGTTGTCTTTACCCCCCCCCCCCCCCCCCCTCCACCCCTGAAATAGGAAATGATTATATATTTGATAACTTTTGAGATCCCCATACCATATTTAATCATGCTCATTGCATGTGTAAAGGTAGGGTGTATATAGTCTTAGCCGCGAAGTAAATTGTCTCGTATGACTTCTACATATTACCCTTCTGGCGAAACCCGTACAATCCACCTCATTTTCAACTCCCTGGGAAGCATACAAACGGAACCGCAAAATTTCAGCGATAATGCTTAATTATCACATAACTAGTTCGTCTCATGTTTCAGGTTCACATTTTAACCCCTGGGTGGAGAGAGTGCACTACGAGAGTAAAGTAACTTGCCCAAGGTTACAATGTTAATTGGGGCTACCGCGTCAAAATCGCTCGACGCTATTAAATGCACCAACTCCTCTATTAACTTTTGATTCTTAGCCTAATGATGACCTTGCTTTGTTAAGGAGACTTTACTATTGCCCTGTATACACTGAATATTTTTTTAAATCTTAAAAATTAAAAAGCAGTTTCCAGAATCTTAATGTGCATCTAGAAAAAATATTAACCAAGAAATGATTTAGAATATGCTACTGTACACATGAAAACAAACATTAATTTTAATTTGAATATTAGTTACTGATTCCCAGATAGAGAATAAGACTTCTGATCATATCGCAATGGATCATTTGCAGAAAAAAAATGCATGGATTTTTTTAAAAGTTAAATTTAAAAAAAAGGCAGTTTTATTTATAGTTTAAGGTAATTATCCATACGTCACAAAACAACGTCTGACGTAATTCACGCGTTATTACGTCTTATCCGTGCCCGATCTAATTGAGACCTAACGTTAAAAGGTGTATTTCAAAACAAAGAAATCAAGCTGACATAGAAATTGATTCAAAACAAATATATCAAAAATCCTGACAACTGCAATCAATTAGGCCTACCGGGGTATTAATCAGCGAAATAACATGACTGGGTTCTGTCGATTGCGTTCTCGTTTTGAAGATATAACACGTTAGACCGCTTATACTGTTGTCCTGCATATACATCAATCCATTATAAGGTTGAATTTAATTCAATTCTTTGAACATTAATTTCTGAAAGTCCATAAACATCCAAAATGAAATCCTGACCGAGATCTATATTCCAGTGCATAAGGGAGATAAAAACACAAGGGGAAATAATTTGACCTATATCATCTTTATCCTTTTCGCTTAGCAACGAGCATTTTGCGATTTAAATAATACAGATTAATCAACAGTTTGTTTAAATCATGTTTCCTATTTAACAATAATCAAAACATATTTTCTAGAGTTATGAAATAATAAACCAATGCACAGTTTTTATTTTAACGGATCTTTTTTCAATATATATATATTTTAATGATTTTACCAAAAATATGCCAATTGTGATCCTGAAAAGGCCGGTCCCTAGGGTAATTTTATTTCCAATTGATTAAGGGCGTTAAGGTTTAAAGAATATCAAAATTTTAGAGAATTCTGTACGTAAATAAAATTATAAGAGCTTAAATTCTCTTTGAAAATTTATTCATTTTATCTAATTTGTAAGCAGATTTATCTATTTTTTGATAAATAAGCAAGTGTAACATAAAAAATTTTGTTTTTAAATAATAATTCCTTTATTTTACATAGGATATAAGTCAAAAAATGATTTTGTGAAAGTCAAATTTCAGGCTTAGGCTTATATTCTTTATGTATGAGAAAAGCGCCTTTTTCCGCAATCGGTTCTATTTTTAGCAACGGCCCTAGCTTTTATAATACCGATGGACCAGCCAACAGGGTAAAATTTGATAAGAACATATCCTCAGATACACGTTTGAAAAATATGAAAAAATTCTGTACGCATTTTATTTATCCAGTTGGGTATGGACCATTACCTTAAGAAGGGATATATGCGCTGATTCAAAAGACTATTCCAGGGGGTGGACAGTTATTTGAGTTTGCCGGAATGGGATTGCCGATGAATATTTGTGGCAATTTTATTATTTACTTTAAAGAAATTTGATTTTTAGAGGAGGGGGGGGGGGGGGGGGGGGGCTCTGGATACCCCCTTCCCCCTGTGGATCCACGCATGGGATAAATGTTAATTTTCTGGTACTGTTTGACTACCAGGATTAGATTTAATTTTTTAAAACGTTATTGCTCATCAGTGATATATAATATCCCGAGATATAATAAGTCTATATTCATTTAATCATAAGAGGAGGTCTTTAAAGAGTGAAAAACGTTAAGTTTGCCACTATTTGACACCCTGGGTGAAATTTAGATTTTTAAAACCTTATTGTAGATCTATAGGACAGCCCAAATCATATCGCAAGATATTGTTTACCTACTCCAAAAGTTGTAAGAACCGTACTTTTTTTTGCTATTTAAACCTCAATTTTTGTTGCTTACAGATCCCCGTAATAAAAAAAAAATCCTGAAACCTGATCACACTTCAAAATGACTCCCCTGATAGTATTCTAGGAGATCGTTAAGCTACTGCAAAAAAAGTTAAAGCTTTTTTAAAACCTTAACTTTTTACAAAACATCGACGAAATTTCCTCATACTATGCATTGATTTCAACCGATGTAAATTGCTTTTATAGTGATGTTTTTTAAAACTGGTAATTTATAATTTGTTAATATGCGTGTCAATTAAATGCTAAAACTACCATAAAATCGTTAGCCTACAGTTATCTTCAAAATTAAACAGTCCCTATGTATAATTGTTGTAAGTGGGTCAAAAGTTAGGACTTCTACCCCAAAATGCAAATATCATTGCCATTGTGCAAAGAACATTTTTTTGGCATGTTTGTCAATTTGCTTACATAATTAAGAAACATTTCATCTATAATATAAAAGGTAGAAAGGTAGAAATGCATGAATTCGATTAACTTTTACAAATTGGAAAATTTTAAAAATTTTGATAAAAGTATTGCCTTTAAATCTTTGAATTAAGTGTATATTGCTTCAATTTTATTTCAATAACACTTATGATTTAAGAATTAGGTTTAAAATCTTTGTATATCATCGTTACATCATAAAATAAATCAGGTCTTACAAAATTCTCACTAATTTCTGTGGGGAAGAAGTAATAAAGTATAAAATCTTGTTAAAGTTTGGTCCTCAAATGAAACAAGTACTTTTTTGTAATGTTCCCAATTTGAACATTTTACACTTCAAGTTTCCAAATTCTACGGACCCTGGACCAAGTTTAAAAACAGTAGGAAAACCCCTGCATGACACCCAAACCAAACTATATGAGTTTAGTTTGCTGGTGTACAAGATTTAAGAGCAGTTTGAGGAAGTAAAACGTGACATACAGACGGACGGACGAACAGAGAGAACAGGATAAAAACAATATACCCGAACTGTTTTTAACAAGTTCGGGTATAATTTTAAAAAAACCCAACTTTGTTTTTTAAAAGAAGACGTATTTGGACAACACGTATGTTTATTAGTATTACACTAGAGATTTTATCTCCAAATTATCGATGTTAACAAATCAAAATTGAATTTCATCATATACTTCTTACATTTTTAGATACGTTTTGGGATTTACTTGAGCATGTAATATTACCATTTAATTGCATCCACATGCGTTCTATTTCCCCCGAAAAATAAGGGTGCCATGTAGTTAAGTTCCAGAAGTTTCCACCACACTGTTCTTCACCTTTGACAATGCAGCTGAATCCCGGATGTCTAACTGCAACGGCATTTATAAATTCTCTACACATACCCGTTATTTACACATCCTCAATAAATATAGGTGGCAATTCGTTCGTAGCCAGGACAAGCTTGCCGAGAATATCACCGGATATGACATATGCTGGGCCGCCACAGTAATCCGGGAAAATATATGGTTTGTATTCCTCTTTTGAAATGTAATATTTTGAACGCTTATTTCTGACCACGGTCCCGTTTGTTTTCTTACATCCAATAATCGAATTCACCGGTTTGCTTATTTTAAGATAATTTATTAAAGCATAAGAATGTAAAAATACATCGTCGTCTACTTTAAGAATATATTTGGTGTTGGTACAATGAACGGTAACCCATTGTAATGGACCAGTTATATTGTATACTAGATTTTTATACGTTTCTATTATATCTAATTCAACAATGTCCGTGTATGTTTCTTTCTCCATGGCTAGCGTGTCATTTATTTTTTGGTCAGCCTCTTTTCCGACAAAGAAAAACAATCGTAAAGAAGTATCCTGTTTAACAACACTACCCCATGAGTTCCTGATAGCCATTCTCTCTCTATAATGGCCTGCTTTACTTGGTACAGCCATTAAGAGGAATACAGAGTTTTCATTTTTGCTGCAAGCAAGAGGTGATATATATACACTTGATATTATTCCAATTTTGAAAAATAGCCCTTTAATACTGTTCAGAAAGGTTGAACCTTTCTATCGCAAACACGCCGTCATGGTCATCTGAAGGTGAAATTAGGAAGGAGCTCAATGTCCAACTTAATATATTAACTATTAAAGATTCAAATTCAAGAAACTTTTTATAAAACAACACGCTTTGGCTAAGGAATCGATATTTCAACGTTAAGGTTTAATATATATAATCGTTGTGTGGATTTTGAAAACAGCTGATAATCCACCAATATTTTTTATATTTCACATATCTGATTTCTGATAAATTTAACTTATTTCAAATTATATAATCATTTTAAGATAAAAATTCATTGAAGCAAAATTATATGATTCCGTACCTTATTTTCTCTACTGATTCGGTCAAATTGTTTGTGTGCATTAAACTTGATTTTAATTATTGCTTAATACGGATATAACTGCCACTCGATACATGGCTACACCGGAAAAAGAACGGGTTGTTAGCAATTGAACAATTGTTCTCACATTAAATGTGGCAATTGCCATATTACGGACGGATATACGCCCATAATTTAAATGCCATATACTAAGGTTAAGCTGATTAAAAAAGGACATTGGATGCTTGTTACTTGTTTACCTATTAGGTTTAACATCAGAAAAACGATATGTAGCCATCATCAGTGAGATAATAATCTGTTAAAGAATAAGACTACTCAACATGGAAACAATTTATAGATTGTCATCTTATTAGTCCCCTACCGGTTTCACCGGAGGGGACTATAGCTTTCCTCTGCGTCCGTCAGTCCGTCCGTCCGTCTGTCTGTCCCACTTTAGTTTTCCACACCTTTTTTTCTTTATGCATTTGAGGAATAATATGAAACTTGCTGAACAGCTTCAAAATGTCAAACTACAGATCACGTTTACACTTTTGTAGCGTCTGATTAATATTTTAGAGAAAATTATTTTTTTATATTCCAATTTTTAATGTTCGGGTTCGTTATCGGGTTCCGTGTGTACTGAATAAACGAGGCCAGTATGTAGTCAGTAATAATATCGTGCGGTACTTGAACCATTCCTTTTATCAATTCTAACAAACAAATAAATTCTGTAAAATTGTGTCAAACATTGTGTTGTAAATTTAATCGGCAGGGTTTTTTTTGTATTATTTCAATCGGGTTCGTTGTCGGGTTGGGCTGTTTAACTGTTTAATTTGATTCGGGGTACAGAAGACGGTAAGAAATGATATTGTGCATAACAGAGCATTGTTTTCACAAATTTTGTACCAGCGAATACAGAATAGACTTGGCGAAATTACAGGAGATGAAATAAAGAGTATTATTTTACCTATTTTGTATATAATTTCTATATCAGCTATATAGTTTTAATTTCCTCTATTCTTTTATCTCTGATTAAAGCATGACATCTCGTTTGCAATAGCTCTGAAATAGTTGTGTGCTTGGAAGCTTTCATAGAATAATACAAACCGGTAGGGGACGTGTATTGCTTATGCAATACTCTCAGAAAGCTTGTTTGAAGAGTCGTCCTTTTGACGAAAAGCGGTTTTGCTCTGGGTATATGATTTGACCTGTAAATGAACCAGGTGGCACTTGACATTTAAAGTTCACACGAGAAGTGCTGATAGAGGATGCAATGTTCATTACGCCTGATATGCTAATGTAACACTTAGGAATAACGAATCTAAAGTGTCGTATAAAATAAGAACCCAAATTAAACAAGGACTTACATACATTTACGTTGGAATTTAAAACTTACGCCATATTATTAAACAAGATATTGAGTATCATTATCAATAATTAGTTTTCACAAAATATCATGGTAAATGTAAATGACTCTGTGTTACTGATTTGCAATTTAATTTCCACTTTTTCGATTAAAAAAAAGCTTTGAAAAATCACCTTGAAACTTTAATTGATCGTAGAAAACACACTTTATGTTATCACTACATATAGCTTTACTGCTTGTTTACAGTGAAAATCATTCCCATCAAAGCAACCCGTACGAAAAATTCCACCCTGACTTAAAGCGGAATGTAGGCGGATTCCGTCTTTTATTCCTCTGAATGTATAACTACCCGTAAGAAAAATTCCACCCTGGCTTAAGGCGGAATGTAGGTGAAATTTGAAAGGCGGATTCCGTCTTTCATTACTAATATCACAGATTCAGGGTGGAGTCCGGGTGGATTCCGGGCGGTATATGGCTCGAAATATTTAAATGAGATTAAGCGTATTCCGGGTAATAAAAATCCGCCTTAAAACAAACGGGAATCCGCATTAATCTTAGGTGGAATCCACCTTATGATAAATTGGAATCCGCCTTAATATAAGGTGGAATACGCAAGATTCCGCCCTAAAATAAGGTGGAATCCACCTCAATATAAGGTGGAATCCGCCTTAGTATAAGGTGGAATCCGCCTTAATAAAAGGTTGCGTCCGAATCCGCCTTAGGGAAAAGATGAAAACTTTTTACAATGGACAAAAAAACTTCTTTTGATTTATGCTTTTGAATTCGGTGACTAAACCCTTTTAAATTAGCACCGGATGGGGTGGAATCATTGCCTTCGTTTCTTTTATAAATCAGTGGCCAGACTTAAAGGAAGTGAACATGAAAAAATTATCAAGGGCTCAAATTTGTCTGCTTGATGTGTATAATGATATCTGAAAACCGTTTAGACAGAGCTTTCCTCAGTAAAAAGATATACCACTTAGAATAACTAATTCTTGCAATCCATGAGCGCTGCCATATTGTTAAAATCATTACCTCCCTGCTGGGTTATCTCTAAGCATCTAAGAGAGGGCAGCACTGATGCTGCCGTCAGTGAGACACATTGCAATTTTACACACGTGTTGTAACAGGGATAAAATGCCATCATCAAAATGTGAATGGAAACTTGAAAGGTGATGCATTCCCACCAGCAGTTAATGTGACATGTAACTAAAATGGAATGTCCGTGGATCAGTGTTATTGTGACTTATTTTTTTCTTGCACTCGGGAATTTCTTGTTTATGAGTTTGAACATTATGTGTGCTACATAAATGAGCACACAAGGTGCATTGCACAGCATCATGACTTTTAAAAAGTGTCTTAGTCCTGTTATTCTTCTGACAGCATAAACAGAACCGGCGTACATATCATCAAGATCTTATGTATAAAAAAACAAATCAAAAAAATTTCCAGGGCATTTAAATAAAAAGTAACGGTAAGAAACCCCACATGGAAAATGACATTACAATTTTATATTAATTTAAATTGAAATCTAAAAACAGCATTTTATTTATGTAAACACTGACTGCCACATGCATCTCCGTACAAACATCTGGAATGTGATGGTCTTATATTTCACAAATTAATTTATCTATATTCATTTTTTGTACAAATTATAAATAGTCATCTGAGGTTCATTTATAGAAATGTACTAAATCCTTGTCTTCTCATGACAGTACACACAATTTTTCTTCACATCAAAGCATAATTTTTCTCCTCAACTTTTATCAACTCTGTACATAAACACTGGCCTAGTTCCAACATTGACCCAGTCACCAGCAGCAATGTGGCTCATCTACGTCAAAGAACAGATGCATACTGGGGAATAATGGATTACCTCCATAAACCTTTCAGTGAGAGTGTTAAATTGATAAAATCTCTTGATAGAAATAAACAAATAGGTAACAGACCTCATTTTTAAGTTTCAAAAGGCTTTTATAATTTATTAAGCAACAATTATTTTTTTCATGTTCACTTCCTTTAAAACATAAAATCATCTATAATTCCTGCGTATTTCCTTTTTTAAACACATCATAATACAGATATCACATCCCGAATATCTTTATATTTTCCTAATGTTTGTCTTCCACTTAATATAATAAGTTGAACTTTTTAATTTACAGTCCACGTTTTCACGCTTTTGTAAAGGTAGTTCTTTGAAAAGTTTCTAGAGTAGCTCAGATCTTCCTCGAATCTTTTCGGTAATTGCATCACTAAATATACTTCTCTCACATATTCTGAAAAAAATACATGTAATTTGATAAAGTATTACTTATAACCAAACACTCGATCAAATATATATATATATCAATATACATATATACCTTTTTGTTATTATCATGATTTTAAAGAATACCTTTCAACAATGTGAACAAATAAAAAGAGATCCAATCCTTACCTTTCAAAACTTTTATTTTGGTAGGGTTCGTGTAAATGGTATGACTGACATTCTACTTTTTAGTCTCTCATTGTCCATTGTCCTTCTGCTTTTGAGCTAGTTTTTATTTTTATCAGGCTGTTTCTCAATGCTCATACTAGGACAGCTTACATATAAGAAGGCAGCTTGCCACCCTCCCAATGACTTGTTGGTATTGCTGCTTTCCTTGTTATTTAATTTTTTAGGATAATGTCATTTGTTTTCAACAGCTTTCAAATCTAAAGGAATGAAGGGATTTCTATAGTTTATACATTGTGTGACATTTACGCACTGTCTAATATCTTTTAAATGAAGAATAGTTTAAACCTTTTTTTTCTTCACATACAATTAGCACAATTTCAACTGTACTTTAGTACTATTATTGATAAAGTCATTATCATAATTAAAATATATTGACTTACTTACGATATTAACATTAAGGTTCCTGTGTTCATGCCCTTAAAATTAGTCCACATAACGCACACACTTTGCTTAACTCCATAAGACTTGGTTTACATCAAATAGCTGTAAATAAGTTTCATTGTATTTCCCCCCAAAATAATCCTCATAACGGTTTACACATGTCTAAATTTTGTAACACAAAGATGATCAGGAAAGTTAGGCATGACCGTTGTTGCCAAATTCAAAACTCACAAAGCGCGAGCCTCTGAGGCCAGAAATATGATAAGGGGTAACTATCATCAGGTCTCATTGACCCTCTGATATTATTTTTATTATATATAATTTTAATGTAATATATCATTTCTCAAACTTATTCAAAAATAGTTCTTTTTGGTTAAATGCCTTTTATTACAATGCTCGACAAAGTCTCTGTTTATAATTAACTTGTGTCAAGCGTTAACAAATATGTTTTATTCAATAAATAAGACACGATAAGAAGTTAGGTGCATATTGACACCATTCGATGCCACAAGGAATTTTGGATAATTTGCTAACAAACAACTTTTACATAATCACATGACAATCAATTAAGAAAGCCTTTTGATGTCCCCTTTACTCAATTACTGTCAGGATTACGGATTAGCGCTGCTTTTGTTTAGTCCACGCTACATTCCACCTTTCGGGTATGAGGCCCCCGACAGGGAAATTATTTGATTTCTTTTTAACTTAAATATTGTACACCTATCGTGTACCCTACCTTGACCAAGAGGAATTTTTGTATCGAAGCCCAGCGCGTCACTTTTGCTGGACGCTTCCTAAACAAAAGACGTTTTCTTCACATTTGAACTCTTGGTCATATTTTACAGGTCAAAGTTAATAATATATTTCAACCCATAATTCCATGATGACATAACGCTGATTTTATGTTAACAAGTGCTTGATGGCCATAGTAAAACAATTTTTAGTGGCGGTTTAAAAGTACAATAAATATGCTAGCGTGTTCATAACTCATTCCTGTCTTTATATTTATTAAACATTGCGGCTAAAATAGTATGTACATGTTTAAAATTATGATAGAAAAAAAAAGATGTTCCCTGTTGACGCCCTTTTGCAATACAGGGATAAGCTGCGGCTCTTGCCTGTTTACAAATGGCAGCCTGTGTATTGAGGTCAAGATAAAATTAACCAGCCTGTGTGAAGAGCATACATATATAAGCTGTTTGATAGTGTCATCGGATTATCAATTTGAATTTAAGGTTACAAAATTAAACAATTTGAAGAAAAAACTAAAGTTTATTGAGTGAAAGCAACAGACAGTTTATAAGAGTGAGCTATTTAAAGAACAGAAAATGAACTGTTGTGCGCCTTTAACACGATTTGGCCAGGTTTTAGCCGTAAATTTTATATTATAACTTGCAAAGAATTGCCAATTAGCTAGGTTAAGGCGGAATATTTAATGATGGTAAGAGGGGAAACGGGCAGTGAGAAATAATACGGTTAACTTTGACAGAAAACGGCTAGATGCTGAAAATACGGCTAAGGTTTGAGGCTAGGTCCGGTTATGAATAAGATGGAATCCGTCTAACATTCAAAGCGTTTTCCAGGTACGCCTTTGATACTCCTAAGTACGGCTACATTTTAACCGGAATACGTCTAAGTTCACCCTGAGTCCAGCCGGAAAACGGCCAACATTTTCGTACGGGCAGTGTGAACTTTCTCGGACCACCTTTATCATATTACATTCAAATGATTGTTAATAATCTTTATGAAAATGATGTGTATGGTAGTGCGATTAGACAAAACATCTTATTTTATCTTAGGACACTAAATTTTATCATATGTAAGAAAATGTTGTATTATATGTGAGGTAAAATATTTATAAAAACGCTACTTTAAAGCTCAATATTATATCGATGATACAATAAAAGTATTGTGTTAAATGATATGTCATGTGATACAATATGATATTGTATAATATTAGTTTATGTCATTTTATTTGACATTTGACATTGTACCAAAATATGGTATAGTATCATATTACAAATTTTTTGTCTTATTGTATCACGATATTGTATCAAGTTGTTATATTCAGTAGCATATGCTCACTATACAACTCCATATATACAGATTGTCATTATTAAAGCTCTACTGAAGTCATTAAATAAACAACTATATCAATTTCTGTATGTATCCCTATACAACCAGGTACTACCTAGGTGAATGACTATGGTCACGTACGACTGATTTTTGCTGTGATTGTCTACGTGTTCGGTCACATCAGCAAATACAAAAGGCATACTTAAGACAAAATATTTACATGTAATTCCCGTCCTTTTAATCAAACAATTAAACTAAACAGTTTTCCAAATACCCTGATGTTTGAAATAAAAAAAATTACTCTACTACTAATTCTTGAAATTTGAAAATTGCAGGCAACGCATGGACTCCTCGCGCTAGAACGATTTCTACATCGAACAGTTTGGTTCTCAATTTCAAATCTCGGGTAATAATTATTATGTAAGAGCATATACGAGGGTTGTCCCAAAATAATGTAGACAGGATACATAATTTATAATTTGTTCACTGCAATTTCATTACACTTCTATGTTTTCTTCAATGACCCTTTGGCAAACAATACTGAAAAATTCAAATCTGTACTTTATTTATTTCTCGAGAAAATAAATAATTATTAACAACAAGTTTTGTCAGGCGGCGCAATGTGCGACGTCGAAAATTTCCAGTTTTACGTTGTTACTTAACCCTCCACATCGTTTTATGTTTTATTTCCGAAAATGTCTTAGAAAAAATATCATCTTTGAACATGTACCCTGAGTGCACATTCAACATATATTTCTAGTTTTATTATTTTTTTTTTAATATTTTCTAAATACAAACGATCTGTCGGCTCCAAGCTTGTCCTGTTTTACTTGTTGTCTAACGTCCGTCTTACCGAAATGTGTCGTTCTGCATTTCCACTTCCATTGATATCGTTCGGGGTTTCTTTTTTTCACTTATTGTCATCATACTTGTTCAAATATTTTCAGTGTTTTTTGACTACTTATTCACAAAATACATTTCTAATCGATTTTGTTAATTTCATTTATTTCCAAAGCCGCTTCGGATTTATTTCATGGTTTTTACAAAATTGTATCAGTTACTGCTGCGCCGCCTTAAACGCTGAAATCGTCATTTTATTACGAGTTAACTTTTCAACTTGTCACAAAACGCGCTATATAATATTTAGAAGTTTTGTTATAGCCAAACATTTTCTGAGTAACTAATAAAATTATTATCAAATATCAATGTATGTTTTATTTGAATATTTTCATTTAAAAAGTACTTTTCCTCGCAATTTTTATTTCATTATGTTGATTTTAACTTTTTGTGATCGGCTTCGGCCGATCACTATTGTGTCCATATGAGGCATCCGGCAAATGCTTCCTCGCGCGCCCACATTGCGCTTGCATAAGTAGTTCTTATAAAACTTGAAGCTTTGGTTTAGTATTTATATAACATTTTACTCGGTTTTATTTCCATTCATTTACCTTAAGAGATGCAAAGATACATTAAATACAGTTCGACTTGTTAATTCAAGAATGCACATTTTTATCTCACCTGTAAGAATTTCGATTGAAAGATTCATTTAGTAATGCAGTTGACCTTGATGAACTGACCTCGATCATAAGAAGATGCTCCATGAACTGACCTCGATCTATTGATGTTGCATAATAGTAGCTAGGAAGACGGCTTGATTTATAAACAAGGTTACGTTATAATGCGACCTCAATAGCAAGTTATGTTGGCATTCAATGTTTTTCAGTCGCATCAGAATATTTTAATACAACTCTTTCTTTGTATACGTGTTAATGCTCTTTGAAGAGCCCTACCTAGTATTCTGAAAAAGAAGATACATTAACATTTAATAATTACGTTAAAATATAAAATCAGACAAGGAGTTTACGAACGGCTTTCCCCAAATTTATTTCAAAATTAAATTTGTTTACGGTTTATAATGACGTTGTACATTGTATTATGGTGTACAGATTCAGAATATTCTATATTTTGTAAAAATACAGTATTTTTTAATTATTTTACATCGCACCTGATCATGTTGATTCCTTTTAGCTATCTATATGTTATCATTGTCGATCATTCCTTTAGAAGGAATACTTGTTGTTTTTGACATTGCGCTGCATGTCGAATTTCTTATCTAACATGCTTTCATTTAACTAATTTAATCTCAAACAATATTTGATTCTTAAACATTATTTGAATGCAAATATCTTGAACCCTTTGTGGCACAAATTTCATCTTCATTTATCTTCGATTAACTGAATAACGCCACTTGTCTACGCTATTTTGGGACAACCCTCGTACACTGTACGTTTTTATGCATTCAAAATGAAAACAAAACAAGCATTCTGGGAGTATTGCATAAGCAATACACGTCCCCTACCGGTTTGTGGAAATTGTGAAAACAGTGCACTGTTATGCAGAATATCGAACCCGAACATCAAAAAATTGAAATATAAAAAAATAATTTTCTCGAAAATATGTCAACCAGACGCTAAAAAAGTGTAAACTTGATCTGTAGTTTGACATTTTGAAGCTGTTCAGCAAATTTCATATTATTCCTCAAACGCATAATGAAAAAAAGTGTGAAAAACTGAAGTGGAACAAACAGACGGTCGGACAGACAGACAGACGGACGGACGGATAGACGGACGGACGGATGCAGAGAAAAGCTATAGTCCCCTCCGGTGAAAACCGGTAGGGGACTTATAACGACTGGACTTTGAAAAGGAGTTTGATAATTTCAACACAAACCGAGTAAGGCCACACGTCTGCCTTTAAGGAACTCAGATTCGTCTCAAATATGCACCTTAGATTTCCAAATCAACTGTCACCAAATCCCGAAAACACTGTTATCAAGGTCCCTTTATTTATTTATTTATTTATTTATTGAGGATTTATCTCCCTTACTCAAGTTAAAGAAATAAACCAGATGTAATACATCAGGATCTATACACCATGCATGATCTGAAGCCAATTTTTATCCTTAAAAAGGAATTACAAACTCATTTTTGTACCAAATCAGAGAAATTAACCTCTCGTGTTTATTCATTTTATATCTATATATAGGTAGAAATGAAACCTATATCAGCTAAATTTATATATCAGGTAAAGCCTGTTTACTTGTCTACACACTGCCATACCCACTTTTATCTCCGAGCAGCATGGTAACACAGGACAGCCCAAATGATATCAGCATGTAATGGAGCTCAGATCTGCGATAACAACCATCAATCTTGCTTTGATGATAAGAAATGTCAAAGAAACAATCGGTATTCAACTTCATTCTGTGATTAATGTAACATTCTATCTGTAGAGTAAAGGAAGCCCTGAAATTTCAATTGGACATACTTAATTATACCCCTCATCAGGCCAACCCTATACAATTTGAAGAAAATTGCTGAACAATGATGATTGGCTCATCTTAGATAGTTTACAGTAAGAGCAATACGCATAAAAATGGAATACGTTAGATTCCTAATTAAACACGAGGAATTATAAACCGCGAAAATCACCGTTCCCGGATTTTAAAATCTCGCCATTATATCTAAAAGTTCAAAACTATAACGAATAAGGAGAAAAGTTCCACGTTCGCGATTTTATATTTTATATTATTTTATATTTGATACAAACCAGCGGGATCGCGGAAAAAAGTTTTCGCGTAATATAAGGAATTTACAATAATTCCAAAAGGCAATGCATTTCTGAAGCATATTAACCAGAAAAATCACGTAAGTGCAGGTCATATCACAATACTAAAAAAAAAGAATCAGACCAACCCTCATATATACCTGTAGATATGGACGGGGTACCGACAATACCGTCAACGCGGATCCCTTATTTTCCGCGCATCCCCGCAGTTAAGGTTTATAAAAATATTGAATTATTGAAATAATATTGTAAAATAAAGCAGTTTTCTCAAGATAAGTAGTGTCTACCCAATTGCTGGCTAATTATGAAACAGACTGTATGATATCTACATATTGTCTTCTTTTCTCCAGCTGTTTAAAATGCATGTACAAAAACTCCGAAATGCGCGTATTCCATTTGAAATGTGTGTTTGTGTGAGCTAATAAGATTAATAGGATATCTCAGACTCTAATGATATTTCAAAACATTGCTTAACCTACCTTTTTTATATAACTATAATATACTGTAACTGATATTTAGTTTGTGTAGTCATACTTGTGACCCCCCCCCCCCCCCCCCCCCCCCCGAGGCTAAATAACAAATGTATATGTCTTTAGATAATTTGAATTTTCTCTTTTGCATAGCATGGCACTTTATTTTCATTTTCAATGCAACTTTTTTTAAAACATTGCAGACAAAGTCAGAAAAACCAAGAGCATCAATGATTACATCAAGTTCCCCTCCAACTGAAAACGAACAGACTCTTCCCATTGCTGTGCCTGCATTTGTGTTAATTGGACCGCCGACCCCACCGTCGTTGTGCCAACATCTGTGCCCAACAGACCGCGGAATCCACCCGTTTCTGTGCGTGCATTTATGCCAAGTGGACCGTAGACTCCATTCGTCGTTGTGCCAACATCTGTGACCCTTGGACCGCAGACACCGCCTGTTGTTGTGCCTGCATCTAAGCCCATAGGACTTCAAACTCCAAGAGCATCTACATCAGCCGTGAGATTCCGTCCACATCGGTTATCTTCCAGTGATAGTGACCCAAAGGTCAGAACGGAAAAAAACTAAATAGGGCATCCAGTGCTGAAATCTTTTGAAATTTTATTCATTCCATCAATATCTGTGTTGCCCCATTTTGGATCAATCAAGTACACAACAGAAACGGATTTTTTTTAAACGACAATATTATACACCATTATACTACAAACCTACTGTAAGAAATCAATGGGTTTCCCCAAAGATGGCGGCAAAGGGACAAATTATTGTAAAGTGTGGATTGTGTATTTATTTAGCTATTTTTGCTGAACAAAAAACTAAATTCTTTGTAAAAAAAAAATTCATTAGAAATTTCATTCCTGTTCTGTTTCTGTGTGTGATTATATGTTTCTGTGTGTGACTATCTATCTATCTATCTATCTATCTATCTATCTATCTATCTATCTATCTATCTATCTATCTATCTATTTATTTATCTATCTATCCTTTTATATGTATATTTAACGAATAATTAAGGATTCATTCTTTCAGTATTATGGTGAAAACTACGGTCGGGGCATGATCAAATTCAATAAAGCCCGAGGGGCTTTATGATAGATTTGATCACGCCCCGACCGTAACTATCACCTCACAATATTCGAAAAATGATTCCTTATTACTTATATTTATATGTCATTGTATGAATACATATTTGAATATAAATAAGCAAACCCCGCTGGCATTTCAAGTTATGGGTTTTATAGTACAAAATCGATACGTACTGTTTCCACAGGCAAAGACACATGAAAATGTAAATATATACTGATACTGTCTCTTTACTTGCCTCTGAAAACTACAACCAGCGAAGTGACGCAGATTGTTTACATGAACCTAGCTCAAATTCTGATCTCTTTGCTCTAATAAAAAATGTAACTGAATGAGAAAAATAATGACGGACCAGACCAGGATTCGAATCCCGCACCCCCTGAATCTCTAGTCAGGTGCTCTACCAACTGAGCTAGCTATCTGGCGCCGGTATTCGAACCGGTCTGACCGTCACATTCCTCCCCCTTAAATGATCTTCGCCCTCGAAGATCACCCCAGGCTCTTCCCCTGACAGAAGTTCACCTGTCAGTTCCAGGGGTTGGTCACGGTACTAACTGTAACGGGATGGAAGATATAATGACGGACCAAACTGGAATTCGAACCCAGGTCCCCAGAATCTCTAGTCAGGTGCTCTACCAACTGAGCTATCTGGCGCCGGTATTCGTACCGGTCTGACCGTCACAAACAATTGAACTTGTCACTTAAATGAAATTATTCAAAAGTCTCCAACCATTACACATGAAATAAAATTCAATTTTAAAAAGTGTCAAACTTTAATCCTATTCAAATTATATCAAAGTAGTCACAAAATGATACCATTCAAATACTTAAACCGGAAGTATCAATCAACTACCATAGTTACATTAAATTTGATAATATAAATTGAAATCATATAACTTTCAGACAAAAAACTTACACAGAGTTACTTTTCTTAACATTGAACAAATCATTGACAGGTACATGTATGTATATGCTATTATATATATATCAACAAAAATAAAGTGGATAAAAATATATTTAATAAAAAACATTTAGAAATATATTTCAACAAACAACATTATACTCCAATACACAAACTTTTTGGATGCATGGTTTATCTACTACTTTAATTATTCTCTGTCCAAAGTTTCTGCTTCCAGCACTTTTTGCTTGATATTTCGATAATAGCTAGTATATACCTAGGAAATGAGTCCAAAATCAGATCATCCACATGTATAAAAGAAGTCCAGACTATCTGAAATCCAGCTAGATTACCTGTTTAACCCCCCCCCCCCCCTTCCCTTTGTACCGCTTCAGAGTTTAATACAAAATTCAAGATAAAATATCTTTATTTTGCATTGCATCAGCCATAAAAACATCGACAAATTGCGTCGGATATTTCAAATGACTTCCTAAAGGAAAAAAACCCAAAAAAAATTCTGTTATAAATCAGCATAAAAACCTGATTTGTACCAGCAATATTTTCGAATAAAAATGATAATCTGCCAATGACATATCTTTAAAACATCTTAGAATTTAAGAACTGATTTTAATTTCAATAACATAATCTAATTTTTTTCACTAGTGTTCATACATCAGGTCATTGACAAAAAATTGTACATATTAAAAACATTATCCTAAACCCTAAAATAAATTAATATTGTTTCTGTTATATAGTTTCCGGAATTGATATTGTTTCTGTTTTATAGTTTCAGGGCTCCAAAATGAAAATCTTTGTGCTAGAGAAAACTGAGACGCGGACTACTTAAGAAAACAGGCAATATGCAATTAAACCTCAAATGATCAAGAACTACCTGAGCTCTCTATGCCTCAAATGGATCGCCAAATTAAAAACCTCTGTCAACAAGTCGCTCGTCATTACAGGATACTCAATGAAAGAAGAATCTCTCAATACTCGACAGTATACTACAAGACTTATATAATCAGTGTTTTCCCCAAAAAAGTTTTGCATGGGGGAAATCTGACACAATCGATGCACAGATATACATAACACGTCCCGGTCACTCCACATAATAATACTATAACTATTTGATTAAATGTACCACATCTTAGTAATATAGTTATAATTGATCCATTCTAATGAAATGAACATGAACAGATATTTATCACAAGGACTATATATGATAAGGGCCTGAAATGGCCCCCTAAAATGAACAGCTTCATTTTACTATCATTCTTTGTTTTCTTAGTACAGATATGTATGTGATGTGTTTACATAATATTCATTTTGGTTCAAGTGCCAACAATTTAGAAATATGACATTGTAAAGGCAACCTTTTCCCGCCATTTTTGCATTTTTTTTTAGCGTAAAACAGCTTGTTTTCAAGCAGTTTTTCCTTCCGAAAACATAGAGCGCATTCTTGAACAAATAAAATATTTTAATTAGTGATCTATCAAGCCAAGACTAATAAGTGACAAAAAAAAATTTCCGTGTTCAAGCATTTGCTCTATATTTCCCATCCGTAAATAGATAAGAAAAATGTCAACTTTTGGCTGATTTTCATTGAATTATAGAAATGGCGTGATTTCTGACGTCATGTACTGCCAGTGAGTGCAAATAAATCAAATAAATAGATTAAAAATATATTTTATATCAACTCTTCTAAAAAATTAGTAAACATTTTATTGTACCCGAAACACTTAAAAAATGACGAATTATGGGGGCCAAATTTAACTCTTATCATATATAGTTCTTTCTCTGTTTTTTTTTCTTCCCAGCAATAATGTTAAGGGCTTTCATTTGACACCAATAAAAAAGGGCTGGCCCATTAAATTAAGGGCCAGTAGCCCTTAAACGATTTTGCTTAATAACTCAAAAACGGTTAGAATTTAGATATGGCTGTCGCTGGAAAAGTTGTTTGTTGGGATCTTATAAAGGTCGTTACAATGTTATTTTGTAAGTGATTTGTGTATTATAAGTGTAAAAAGCTTTACAGGTTAACATGTACCTGTTTTCATTTGGCAAGTTAACGAAAGTCTTTGTGCGTAAATCTGACATAAAGTTACCACAGAAAGTATGATGGTTTATACAGGAGACTTTGATTCATGAGAAAAAAAAATTAGAACACATGTTCTTTTAGAAGTTTAAGTCATTGTTGTTTAGTTCTTACAGTGCACAATCCTTAAAGACGAAAATCGGAAAACAAAACATTCTTTTTCTTTTCTAGTAAAACACAAAATACGTATTGAAAAAAATGTTATGCATTACATTTTAGTTATCATACCGCATGCATTTAAAATCCACCTTGAATCAGAGCTGTGTGCGTATCATTACGTAAGCTATCCCTCGCCCGCGGCCGAGAAAATCGGTAACCATGGTCGCGGCTGGACTACCTAGCGGTCAGCAGTTATCTAATACACTAGAGTTGCGTCTCTCATATATGAGTTAATTTAGCTGCTAACTGAAGAATTGTTTCAGTTTTGATTACACATAAAGGTTTATTCTTCAATTATATTAAACGATAGGGTGTCAATTAAGAAATCGTTCAGTTAATTAATAAAAGCAATGCCATTCTCTATCTAATGCAATATCAGACATATATATCAATTGTGGGTTTTAAGTAAAAAAAAGATTTCTATTTGATAGATTGTAGTCATTAAATTGCAACTTTTTCAAATCTTTCTAGGTTCTGAGCTGTACGTGTGTATGCGTTAAACCTAATACGTAATCTATCCTTCGCCCGCGGCCGAGCAAATCATCCACGGCTGCACTACCTAGCGGTAAACGGTTATCTAATACACAAGATTCGTAGCAACACACTTACATGAATATGAACGTGTTTAAGTTTATATAGCCGTGAATACACTGTACACTGTTTTAATTTTATGTCATAAAAGTTTATTCATTTTGTATTTCTTTAAATTAGACATTGGAGAGTAAATAAAAATGTCGTTCTGAAAATTAATAAATTTTAACCATATTACTCCAAATCGGAAATACTCGTCAGACATATTTGAATGATTGGTTTGTAAGTCTTAAATGTTTTAAAAACTGTACAAATGATGTTTTCAATCAACATAACAAAAACAACACAAATATTAAAACCTTAAAATAATGATCATCCCTTGCACATGGCCGAGGAGATCCCGCGCAAGTGACATCAACATGTACCTTATCACGCGTGCATGTTTGGTATTTTGTACGAACGCAACTATTTTTATTATGTTTTCAACTATTATATTGGTTTAAGGTGAACTATGGTGTTCCGATGGAGCCACTTCGACCTTCGCCTTTAGGTCGAAGATGCGAGAGTGCGAAGTTGCGGAGGCAAAAGTGCGAGAGTGCGACGGCGAAGGAGCGAAAGTGCGAAGATGCGACGGCGAAGATGCGATGGCGAAGGAGCGATACTACTATCTAGAGGGGGAGAGGGGGCCCGCCCCCCCCCCCCCCCGGGAAAATTCAATATTAAAACTTCACACATGCAGTTAAGGGGGAGAGAGGGTCCGGATCTCATCCCCCCGGATTTTAATTTAATTGTATTAATGATATATGATAAAATCTCCAAAATATGTCTCGGAACCCTCCCCCACCCCCAACAAATATAATTATCCATCCAACCCCCTCCCCCCCCCCCAAAAAAAAAGTTATGGATCTGCGCAGGCTGTTGAAAATAAATTTTAAAAAGATCATTGTCTGCCTCAGATGTCCTTTTATACAGCTAAAATTGTCGTTAAACGATAGAGAGCTCCACAATTATAAAAAGGCGAAGGCGTAAGTGCGAAGATGCGACGGTGACAGTGCGAAGTTGCGATGGCGAAGGTTCGATAGTAGTATCGCTTCTTCGCCTTCGCATCTTCGCGCTTCGCCGTCGCATATTTGCACTTTCGCTCCTTCGCCGTCGCACCTTCGCAACTTCGCACTCTTGTTCTTCGACCCAAAGGCGAAAGTGCGAAGGTCGAAGTGGCCCCTTCGAAACACCATAGTGAACAGATAAATAATTGATTTAGCATTGATTTATAGGGTGTTGCTAAAACGCGGAACGGAAAACGGAACAGAAAGCGGAACGGAATGGAAAATATCATCACGTTTATCGCTTAAAAAGGGTATAGACTGGCCAGAAACGATTTACTTTGTATCTTTCATTTATATCTAATGAATGATTATCAACATGTTGTTATCTTATTAAAATTCATATGAATGTCTATCAATTATAGAATCGTATTCATTCGGCTTTAGTTGAGTACGGAAAGGGAAAAATCAAATGTATACGAATTGTGAAACATTAACATGATTAAAGGAGCAAATTAGCTATAACTTTTTACTTATTTTTCTTATATGGTATTGCCGGCATATCAGCGTAACGTACGCAGTTAGTGAAAGCGTTTTATGGTGTTTTGAGTATTTTTATATTTCAAATATGATGTACATGTATATACTTACATCAAAATTGAATTTTCGGTGTTCTAGACGATCTTTTATCATACAGACGATACAGTATCATTGAGATGGAAGAAAAAAAAACCGTAGGACTGACGACATTAAAAATTAAAATACAGTAAACATTAAAATACCTGGTAATTTGTGAAACTAGTATTTTGTGAAACTAGTATTTTTAGCAATGCAATTTTGTTTATTTTTGCATTACTAAGCAGTTGTTTATACCAGCAGCTATATACATATGATCCGAATAGAGAGCTCTAGACGTTGCCTGGTTTGATTTTCCGATTATATATTGGGACTTTAGTCTGTCGATCCCAAAATATTCATGCAGCACATTTGGACGATTTATAATGGAAAATGTTGACATATTTTCTCCATTTGGAAGTCACTCAGAAGACCTTGCACAATTTTTCAACACTATCATCCGGGTCTGTTGAAATGCAAAACCCCGAAGACTTCTTTATTTTTAGTCGTGTATTTATACCAGCTGATAAGCTAGAGAGGACGTTTTAAAGAAAGAATAATGAGAATGTTTAATGCTTCTAAAAGAGAATCGCTTGAACCCTGAGGTATATATAAATATACAGCAAAAAGTGAAGCGAGGATATTTTGGGACAGAATATAGTGGTCAATGCATGTACTGGTCATTTTGAGGAAATAAATATTCTTGAATAAATAATCTAATATAGCTAATCTTTCAAAAAAATTTAAAAAGGTACATAAAGTATATCGTTTTAGCATGCTTAACAAATCAATGAGGTAAATAACATTAGATAAGATTTTCCGTTTTCCCTTCCGTTCCGCTTTCCGTTCCGTTTTCCGTTCCGCGTTTTAGCAACACCCTTGATTTATACGACAGCGTACAAGGTAATTTAAAAATCAAATCAAATTATGATCAAAGTTCCATGTTACATGTTTGCAGTAGGTGCTGGCACGATTAAAGAATGCCCTGAATTAAGGCATTCGGTGATTATTTTAAAGAATATGTTTAGATTCTATCGGTCACATATTAATAACTTCTGTAGTGTTTCTACATGGTCGTTCGTTTCATCGTGAAAACGAACTTATTTCTGTGTTGCCCTCCCACCGTCCCGCTGCCCAGTGCTCTTTTTTTTTAAATTCTAGATCTGTTGAAAATCATTTGATAGTGACTTCTTCTTATGTGTAACATTTTCTCCTGAACGTGTTTCTCTTTCCCACCCGTTTTTTTAATTCGTGCTACCGAAAATCTTGTGTCACTTCAGCCCACACAGCTCAGAACATATATAGCCCCAGGTTATTTATAGCTGCAGATCATCAATTGTTATGTAATTAATCAACAGTTTGAATGGTGCTTTCTTCAAAGTGGTCAATTATCAAACATTTTCACATTAAAGGTGCGAGATCGTAATCTGAGAAATTAACCTGTTGAACACGCTACACTTCTATTATATATAGCTATGAACAGACTAATATATATTATAATTAAAAGTTTTAAGTAAAAGGTAATTTGTTCTTGGGATTAGATGTTATGAAATACGACTACATTATGCTATGCAGGTGGTCGCCATAGAAATCATCAAAGTATTGCAAGTGTGGACAAATTAGTTCACTTGACTTACAGACTATAATATAGTGACATATCTGCCTCCAAAAAATATATGCGCTTCTCAAAGTTACACTTCAGTGAGATGGACATGTGTTCTTGGGGATTTTCTTTATTGCTAATTATATGAAAATTGATTTTAAACAAAAGTCTAATTGAAGTTGTGTGGTATGAGGATGTCATGCAACTTAATTTACTTACAAGGTTAGCTACAGCCAGTGGAATAAAAATTTTAGGTCAACAATGAATACCCAATCTATTAATATACAAGATAAATAGAGAAGGCAAATATCGTTTGTGACATGTACGTAAATTTTCGATATATTAATATTTATGATAAAACAGAGAAAAGCAAACAAAAACAAAAACACAAAAAACAAACATGGAACTTGCATCAAATTTACTTCACGTACATGTTACCCCAAAAATCTGACCGAATATGCCCCTTTGTCACATTTGATTAAATTAACTGAAAATAAAAACCGTAACTCCATAATTTTTCTCTTATTTTTATTGAACTTTCTCCCGTTTTTTTTTTTAAATACATACGTAAACTTTCTCCGAGAGAATTACTTTTGATCCGATAAAGGAGAAAAAACTGACTTAAAATAGGGATTTTGCATATTATTGCATCGTCGAGAGAAGTAACATTCATTTCTGTAAATAATGTTATTTAATTTTACGTTACATAGCGGTGTCTGTATATCAGGTGTAAAATTTAGACGCTCACTTATGCATGAATTCTCCCGATGATCCTTGATAGCTGATTATTATTTTGAATGTTCAAGTCTACTCGTATTATTATATAAATAGTGCCTGTTTGGGAGGGTAACAGTTGAAATTGACACCCCGAGAAAACCATTGTCAACCGACGCGAAGCGGAGGTTGACAATGGTTTTCGATGGGTGTCAATTTCAACTGCTATCCTCCCAAACAAGCACTATTTATTTTATTTTACTGAATGTCTTAATTTTTAAGAAAATTTTACTGCTTTTAAATAGGAATAACGTGAATTCTACAGCGAACCGTACGAGCATAATTTTCGCGCATGTTACATTTTTTATTGTTATACTTTCATGTTAAATACTGAAATCTGATTGGTTAAGACGCAGTTAATAATATTTACTATTACCCTCAGCGTTAGCAACGCACTTGGCAACGGGTAACATTAAAAAATGTTACATGCGCGAAAATTACGGTTCGCTGTAGAATTCACGTTATTCCTATATAAAAGCAGTAAAATTTTCTTAAAAATTTTAAAAAAGACATTCAGTATAACAAAATAAATAGTGCCTGTTTGGGAGGATAACAGTTGAAATTGACACCCCTCGAAAACCATTGTCAACCTCCGCTTCGCGTCGGTTGACAATGGTTTTCTCGGGGTGTCAATTTCAACTGTTACCCTCCCAAACAGGCACTATTTATATAATGTTACCCGCTGCTAAGTGCGTTGCTAACGCTAAGGGTAATAGAAAATATTATTAACTGCGTCTTAACCAATCAGATTTCAGTATTTAACATGAAAGTATAACAATAAATAATATCAGCCCCGAATACATTTTCAATTCTGGCAATTTACCAAATTTTGACAACATACAACAATTTCAAACTTGCACATAGTCTTAAAAAAATTAGAAAGATTTAATTACAGAAGTTACGTGTTTTTTATGCACGTTTTTACGTGCATTTCCTTACATGAATCACGAGTTCATGTATATAACAATCCTTGCCACCCTTAAAAATTTAACTCGCCATTAAACTACTCATTGTTTAAACCCCTGTCACACTGGAGCTGCGTCCTCAAAGCGATCCCGCTGCGTCATTGAATAATGTAAAACGTCATGGTAAACAAACTAGAGTCTCCTACAGCGTCGTAACAACGCAACGGCATCTTCTTTCGCCGCGGTGGGATATCCTAGCCTAGAACATTTTAGAACGCCATGCGACGGCAGGCACTTAGAGCATGCACAAAATACGCGTAGTGGCTCTGAGTTCTGATAAACACGCCATTGAAGTGGAGTAAGGTCACTGTGACAGCGCCGTAAAGTCTCCAACAGCGCATGTGCACGCAGTCAGCGCGCAGAGCACGCTGAGGACGCGCGGTAAAAACTCCTAGTAAGTCATGAGCGCTCGGCGGATACCCAGCGAGAAGGCAGTCAATCGCCAAGTAGAACTCTGTGGAAACGTAGTTGAGAGCTCTGTAAGAACGATCTCTGCTCTAGTTATTATTTCTCCCACGTTTTCTTTCTCAAAATCGCTTCAGTAGATTTTAATGAAACTCATGACAAAATTTGTAAGAAAATTACACGAGATTTTTTTTATTAAGGTCTTCCGTTTCCAACAGAAGACCTTATTGTTTTTCGTACTGTTTCTTATTAGTATTTTTTGATGATTCTAATCGATTCCATTGATAAAAACATCAATGTCCCCATCAAGGATCTAGAGGGCTGGTCCCTAAAATATTTTATCTGTATTCTATTTGTAATTAAAAAATGAACAACAATTCTAGATTAGTGTAAGAACAAAAAATGTTATTATTTGTGAGGCCTTTTGAATGAACTCAAGAAAAAGGGGCTGGCCCCTTTATTTAGGGACCAAGACTCTTGTAAACTCTATTAAAGATAACTTAAAAACGATCAAGATTTTGTAATGCATTGTAGAATCACAGTTATTGATCGTAACAATATCAGTTTGTAAAACTCAATTTCAAACCCATTGATGACGTAATTAGGGATTTTGGGGGACTAAAATCTTACATCTAAATTGTGCTGTATGAGAAAAAGCAAAACACTTTGTTAAACATTTTAAAGGATACTCAAAATCGTATACATTTTCTGAAAGGGAGTGGTTGAGGGGAATTATGAAATTTCATTGATATTTTCATGGTATTTTTTAAAAATTGAACGGAAGACCTACTCGTTACTCGTAACGAGATCGTATCTAGTTATAATTATTTTTCCCACAAATTTTGTGCACGCGATATCTCGAAAACTATAAGGCCGATTTCGACTATTTTTTCACAGATGATTGCCAGTGGTCATAATTTTAGAATTTTTTTGAAATTTTCAAATCGTCACTTCCGGTTCCGATTTACGGCCGATTTTGTAAGTTTTTACGACCAATTTTGTGCAGACATAAACTCAGAGACTATCAGAGATATTAATATGGAATTTTCAGGATAGGTCGACCATAATTTGAAGATGTGAATAAAGTAGTTTTTTTGACGCCAATGGCGCAATTTCTTTGAGCTCGCCTAGGTACGAAAATTGGGTACGAATTTCGAATCAAAATTTTCATACGTTTTGATTTTTATCTTTTTATCAGTTGATATTTTGTTAAGACATATATTACAAAAGTGGTACAAAAAAAAGTTCTTTCCAACAAAATCAAGAAAAAGGGGCTGGCCTCCTTTAAAAGGACCAAGACACTCTGAAACTCTATTTCAAATAACTTAAAAACGATCAAGATTTTGTAATGCATTATAGAAGCAAAGTTGTTGATCGTAACAATATCTCTCAGGTAAAATCATTGCAACGCCCATTTATTACGTAATTAGGGATTTTTTGGGGCCAAAGTACTTAAACTTTGACGCAATAAATCTAGAGAAGGAGACATATTTTGTTAAGCATTGCAGAAGAGAAATTGTTTGCATTGATGACTCTAAGCGATTCATTTAATCAAAACACTAATGTCTGTCCCCATTAAGGATCTAAAGGGCTGGCCCCTAAAATATTCAATCATTTGTATCTAAAAAATGATCAACAATTTTAGATGGGTGTAAGAATAAAAAAAATGTTAGTATTTTTAAGACCTTTTCAAAAAAAATCAAGAAAAAGTGGTTGGCCCCTTTAATAAGGGCCAATCCTCTCGTAAACTCTATTACAAATAACTTAAAAACGATCAAGATTTTGTAATGCATTATAGAAGCAAAGTTGTTGATCGTAACAATATCTATCGGGTAAAATCATTGCCACATACATTTATTACGTAAGTATGGCTTTTTATGGGCCAAAGTACTTAAACTTTGACGCAATATATCTAGAGAAGGAGACATATTTTGTCTAGCATTGTAGAAGAGAAAATGTTTGCATTGATGATTGTAAGGAGTTCAATAAATCAATCCACTAATGTCTGTCCCCATTAAGGATCTAAAGGGCTGGCCCCTAAAATATTCATTCATTTGTATCTCAAAAAATTATCAACATTTTTAGATGGGTGTATGAACAAAGAATGTTTGTATTCGTGATACCTTTCATATGACCTCAAGAAAAAGGGACTGGCCCCTGTAATTAGGGGCCAAGCCACTCCTAAAGTCTTTTACCCATACCTTTAAAACGATCAAGATTTTGTAATGCATTATAGAAGCTAAGTTGTTGATCGTAACAATATCAGTGTAAAAAACGCATTGCCAAACCCATTGATGGCGTAAATTGGGATTTTTAGGGGACTAAAATCTTAAATCTTTGATGTTCTGTATATGAAAAAGCAAAACATTTTGTTAAGCATTTTAAATGATACTGACAATCGTATAAATTATCTAAAAGAGTGTGGTTGAGGGAAAATTCTGAAATTTCATTGATATTTTAATCGTATTGTTTAAAAATTGAACGGAAGACCTACTCATTATTCGTAACAAGAATGTATCTAGTATCTATTTGTTTCCATTATTCTACAATTACATTGATCATTTATGGTAACATTTGCAGATAAAATGTCTTTCAAATCTGTGACTTTCATTAATTATCTGTGTCTTTCATTGATAAATACTGAAAACTCAGTATCATTCCCCATATAAACTAGTTGCCGTGGTTACAATCTGTTTGATCACTTTATAAAAAACATTCAGACACACAATCCAATACTGTGGAATCATTAAAATCGTGGAGGCTCAATTTTCGTGGAATTCGTTGGTACATCTCATCCATGAATTATTAAATTAGAGTAATAAAGTCATATTCCCTATATAGGTTTAAGAGAATACACGAAATTACGTCCCCACGAACCTGTAAAATCTATGCAATCCACGAAAATTGGCCTCCACGAAATTTAATGATTCCCCAGTATAAACTTTAAATGACTGGCCCAGCCACCTTTTCAGTGCCCTGCACGGCCCCTGCTCCTAATCACTTAACCTAAAAATACAAATCTGCTCTTTGAATACCATCTGACCTTTCTTCAATCTTTCTATCCATATGTAAACTTTTTTAATATTACCAGGGGTTTTCCTTGCTTAGTTTTGGGTCTGACTAACGGACCCATTCCCAATCCAAAAATTACCAATATTTTACCAAATCTATGCAGATCCATTTTTCCCAATCAAGTGTCAATATTTTAAATATCAGAGCATGTTCTGCTGGTATTCCTATTTCTGAATTCTACTTTATACAATAACTTGTTCATTCTCTAGTCTAGATAAACACGGTAACATTTTCAGAAGAAAAAAAATTATTATTTATATAAACCATTTTTTACTTGAAAAAGAACATATTTACCTTTTAGAACTCCTTATTCCTTTATTAACAATCCTTAATATTTGTGAACCCGAATTCAGTTGTTAGTAGCTATTGACACTTTTCATCACAGTTGGTATTGCATGTAAATATTTTCTATATTTCAATGCAATTCCAACCAACCCTTAAAATACATTAAAAAAATAATAATAAAAATTGGTATCCTCATTTACTACATAAATACAAACTATAACATACACAAACTAAGAATAATAACTATATCTTGTTCACACCTCAAACTTTGCAGATATTTTTCCCAAACACCAAAAAAAAAAAATCTTTTTAACATTTAAACATGTTTTCAACAAAATATACAAAATTTCTAATTAGTAATATATACATTAAATAAAACAATAGCAAGAACATTCAAGACAAACTATGAATACAACATACTGATCACTGTTTATCCGAGTCAACATATTTATATACAGTGCAATATATATATATATATATATATATATATATATATATATATATATATATATATATATATATATATATATATATATATATATATATATATATATATATATACTCTAACTATACATTAAATATACAATTCTCCCACAATATACTTTTGCATCAGGAAAATTTAATATACATATCCTTTAAACTGCCAAACTTCTTTAATTGCAACCATGATTCATTTTCATAAACATTATAATTAACAAAAAAAATGATCAGCATATGTCAAATACAATAACAACATCTCTCTCCTAGATTTAAAACGTTCTAATTAAATGACCCCTACTCATCGTTGGTCTGAGTTTAAATAAAGAAAAACTTCGACTTCAAGCATATTGGTTTAAAAAAAATAAAACAAATCAGATAAAAAATAAAAAAAAAATCCTGTCGTATTCCATTGTCGTACCAAAATAAACTCCAAAAAAAATATTGATCTCGATTACCATAACGTCCAACCCAACGATTAAATATTCTCATCTAAAGAAGGGTGACATGTTACTATGCCTCACTCCATCTCTCTGTTGATTCGTCAATCAACAGTTTGCTCATATCTCTATTCCAAATATTGCACATAAAATAAGGGAATTTGTTATATAGTGATTTATCATAACACTATCAAACTTTAGTTCAATTTAGGGTAAATTAATAGTATTTCATCAGAATTATGCCTCATGGACTTAAAAAAAACAACAACTTTAAGGTCAAGATCTAGTTAATGATTCCAGACTGTCTTTCTGGTGCTTGAACCATTATGATGTCACAATTGACTTGATGAATCTTTTCCCGTATTTTATGGCTTAAAAGGAATTATGTAGAAAATAATACAATATTTTGACATTCTATATTCAATCAAACAAATCTATCGATATTTACAGATCAAAATTCAATGTCATCACATGCTTGTAACATTATCTTACTACTTTTAGGATATTCTACTTCAGCATGTGATATTATCATTTAATTGCATCCACATGCGTTCTATTTCCCCCGCTGAATAAGGATGCCCTGTTATTAAGTTCCTGAAGTGTCCCCCACACGGTTCTTTAAATCTGGTAATGCAGCTAAAGCCCGGATGTCCAACTGCGTGAGCATTTATATATTTCCTACACATTCCAGTTATGTACACATCCTCAATAAATATGGATGGCACTTCGCTCGTTGCCAGGTAAAGCTTGCCGAAGATATCACCGGATATGACATATGCTGGGCCGCCAAAGTAATCAGGGAAATAATCTGGTTTGTATTCCTCTTTTGAGATGAAATATTTTGAAAGCTTATTTCTGATCACGCTGGCGTTTGTTATTTTACATCCAATAATCGAATTAACTGGATTAATTTTTTTAAGATAATTTATTAGAAGATAAGAATTTAAAAACACATCGTCGTCTACTTTAAGAATATATTCGGCGTTGGTACAATGGACGTAAACCCATTGTAACAAGGCAGTTATCTTTATTACTAGATATTTATATTTTTCCTTGATATTTAGTTCAACAATGTCCATGTATTTTTCTTTCTCCATGGCAAACGTTTCCTTTATATTTTGGTCGAGTTCGTCAACTTCTTTTCCGACAAAGAAAATCAATCGTAAAGAAGTATCCTGTTTAACAACACTACCCCATGAATTCCTGATAGCCATCCTCTCTCTGAAATTACCTGCTCTACTAGGTACAGCCATTAAAAGGAATACAGAATGTTCACCTCCGCAATGACGAGGAGGTGATTGAAACTGCAAGTAGAAGTTCATCGAACGGGAGGTCGATAATGTGTGAGGTATGTATTTGAAATGATCACCATCATAAAATTTACACTTGATAGAATTCCAAGCATAAAAAAAAACGCTTTAATGCTGTACGTAAAAGTTGGTCGTCCCCATCGCAAACACGCCATTATGGTCATCTAAAAGTGAATCAAGAAACAGTCTCATTGTCAAATTGATTGTTTTAAATTTCAAGACTTCCACCTCATAAACCAACTTATGAAACATTTATAATGGCTTTTTATTGTACAGTAAGGTTAACATTTAGTTTACATAAACGTCTTGTTTTGTTTTACAAAATAGGTTGATTGAGAACGATTTCTTTTTTTTTAAACATCTGAATTTACATTATTTTTTTCTTTGCAACCCTTAAAACGATTACAATTTCACTGACAAGTAGTATCGAAGTAAAATCATTTAGTTTCGTACCTCATTTGCTTGAATAGATTCAGTCAATTTTTCTTGCATCAATTGTGTATGCAAACTTCAGAAACATTTGTAAAAATGCTCTCATAGGTTTATTTCAAATGTTCCTCAAAATATTTGAAAGCTTACGCCCATGTACAATGTCATCTGCAAATAAAAAAAATCAATACAGCCATTTCCACGTTGAAATCGAGTTCAATAATAAATTGTAGTTAATTTGGCGTCATAATGAAACCATATGGTGCTTTTTTATCTATAGCCCAAGCATTGCATACAAATGTACATTAATGTTGAGTAAACAACCTGATAGAAAACAGTTTCTTTCTCGACTAACTTTAATAATAAAATTACTCTTAAGAGCAATTTCCGTCCTTGGAATTTCCTTTCTCATTTAAATTTTTTAGACCTAGTTCAAATTAAACTTGCCTTTTAAGATGTGCAAGAAAACCTAACTACCTGGGGTGCACAGGAGATGAATGAGATTGTGTGTCTTGCCAGTAACAATGTATACAATCACCCTTAAAATTATTAGCAACTGGGACGGGGTGGGGGAGGTAAATGAGGGTTTCAAATATTACCACTGTTTACTTGCACTTATGGTATATTACACGCAGAATATTGACAAGCATTTCGTTTATCAATGTATGAGACAGGAGTGAGAAAGCAGGTTTGTCTAATTAACATCCTTTATTAAACTATTGACATTGTGTAAGGATTCGCTATTTTTTTTTTTTTACAATCAGTATTATCTTTTTATAAGATAACAGAATATTTTTTGTTTTTTAGCTCACCTGAGCTGAAAGCTCAAGTGAACTTTTCTGATCACATTTTGTCCGTCGTCCGTTTGTCCGTCCGTCTGTCCGTCTGTAAACTTTTCACATTTTGAACTTCTCTAAAACCACTTAACCAAATTCAACCAAATTTGGCTCAAATCATTCTTATGGAAAGATGAATATTAATTGCAGAAATGAAAGAAAAATTTTCATTGAAAGCGGAGAAAACCTCAAAACTGTAAAAAAAAAAAATGGAAAAAAAGAGGGGGGTGCATTTTAAAAAATCTTCTTCGCAGGAACTACTGAGGCAAATTCAACGAAATTTAGCATGAATAATCCTTATGGGAAGGAAAATATAAATTGCAAAAATGATGGGCTAATTCTGTTTCAAATCTGAGTTATTACGAAAATAATAAGAAAGAAAAGGCGTTTTTCAAGCAATTATAGCATCCATGAGTCTTGGGAAAATGGGTAGGCATGACCGGGCCAGGGCAAAACAAAAGATTGACAGTTGTTATTCAGCCAATCGCATTAAAATTTCAAGATATTTACTGACCAGTATATTTGTATTCGCTGTAAATATTGCTTCAAAATAATGCGTAATTGGAATTGACGATTGCCGATCTGCCCCGGCTTTTATTTTGCCCCGGCCCGGGTTTGCTTACCCATTTTACCAAGACTCGTATTCCATAATTCTAAAACGAGGTTCTTTGTTTAAAGCAGCCATGACACTATCTGATAAACGGGTCGATCTGACAATGATGAATTTGTGTGTTGTACAACAGGGAATCTTTGAAACATTCAAAATACATTTGTGAAGTAAATTGAAGCTAAATATTTCAACGCGTTGACATTTTTCACATGACGGTGGTGTTAGCTTGTTGTGATTTTCGTTTCGTTTTCATTTATGCTTTGCGTTAACCTGGGAACTGTCGCTTATATTTCCTGATTTTTACATATCAAATCAAACAGAGACTTCGGTAAATCAAACAGTTTACTGTTTACCTGCGCAAATTAAGCAACATCTGATGTATTAAGAAAGAACTAAAATGCAATTCATTCAGGCTCTCGGTAATTCGGTATCATCTTTTGCGTTATGGTAGAATAATGCAATATGTTTTGTTAAGATGCTCGGCATTTTTTCGAGTTTATTCAGTTTAAATAGAGTTTAATATCGCTGACGGAAATATGTCGGTATATACATGTATTTGATTCATTTTGAAAAAAATAAATCGTGTTCTTTATTTGTTATAGTGCATGTTTCTTGTGTTTAATTGTTTACAATTTCTTTTTACTTACCATATTTGAGTGTTAAGCTTCGAATTATAAGCAAGATACAGAGATTTGCTAACAATTCTATGTTTGTACACAGATCTGAGGCCATTCATTTTTTTCCATTTCAAATGCCGAATAGGAAATACCAAATTAAAAATCTTAAGCTGAATGTAATGAACTCATGTAAACAAAATATGACTCAAACCTAGCAAAATTATGAGCTCATTTTGCTTATAATTCTACGATTGACGTTGAAATTTTGCTTGATCATTAGAAATTCTATATGAATTAGAGTATGTTAAAGAATGATATGCGGTATATAACTACTCTCTGGGGCCCCCTCTTTATACAATGAATAATGTGAAATGTGACTAAATAAAAACGACATCCTTACAACAGTTTCCATAGTTCTGACACATTTCTGTTGCGGGGATAAAAGAATTATTGCTATTCCTTAGAAAATAGTACATCGGAAAATTATCCTGGTTTGTAGCCATTTATTTTTGAATAAAAATGAAAATAATGGGTGGGCCATAGTAAATTAGAGTGATGTGCCTGTCAATGCGGTGACATTGATTTTTATAGCTCTTTAACATGTCACGTGACAACATTTTTCATTCCAGTGTATTAATCAATCAAGTGTGAGTAAAGTTATAAAAGTCACGAGTTTACGCGAGGTAAACAACAGTCATTTAATTATAATGGAGAAGACAAATTAAATTTTTGAATATTTTTATATAATTTGAGAAATTGAGCGCATTGAAGTGCAATTTTCTTCTTCACATATATACATGTAGATTTTTTTTTGATAAAATACAATAACTATTATATAAAAAACAAATACAATAATTAGTAAGTAGTTGAGGAAGAAAATGTACCTATTTTGATCGCTTTATTAAGTGGTGGAGGGGGGCAGAACGAAAGTACAGGGAATTAGAAGTTATAAAACAGTGTACCCCTACCAAATTATAAGTTCTATATCTTGCGTAGGATTTTCTTATTCTGTGTAAAAACAGTATTTTATGAAGGTACAATGTCAAAGATTACGTGTTTGCAAAAATAAGTGTAAAATTCGAATACTTTACAATATTTATTTTTTTGTTATTCTACCGAGGGCCATATAGCACAATATCTTTTGAACGCCCATTGTTGCTCAGGTGAGCGATGTGGCCCCATGGGCCTCTTGTAAACAATTCCCATCTTTCATCCTATATAGTCGAGACCACCAGCGTAGTCTAATTATACCCTTCACAATCGTTTCACCTCTTTGTACTCTATTTCCCTTTAGCTTGCAATGCACTGACCTAGTTTTTAAACGTCAATGTTGACCTGGGAAAGCGCAAATAATGTGTTAGTTGTATATAGGATACATTTGTAGCTTTATCATTGAAATATCTTTTACACTCGCCCAGTAAATAACAAATTAACAGTATTATCTTCATAGACATTTTGTTTAGAGAAAGAAACCCAGCAATTATCTTATTGTTTAAGAATTTATTTCCTAACACATGTAATTTTAGTATTTCGGATATGTTCCTGCCAACTCTTTCCTGAAAGAAGCTGTATTACACCGTAAACAACCCCTAACGCGGGGGAGTCTACAAAAAGTAAGGGGGAGTCGATTCCAACGCATCGGGGAGTCGATTTTCTTCGCTTCGGAGACGGAAGGAATTTAGGTCACGCCTTTTGTAGGTATTTATAAGAAGTATTTCCAAAAAATATACACCGCACGGAAGACAGCGATAATCAAACTTTGTGTCGGTCATTGGTCCGAGTGCTCTTTGCGTCTAGTAGTCTCAAACACTTCGAAACTATTTGACAGATTTCAAATTCACGGTGATCGGGTGGTCAAAATATGCATGATTTGAAAAATGTATGACTTGCTTTGGGTTACAGACAGTTGAAACAGTCGAACAAATGATCAACCTTGTAAGTGCAATAATCAAATCTTAACAAACCTAAGGAAAAAATGAATAATCAAGACATTTTCTGTTCAGATGTAACGGTAACGTAGGGGAGAGTCGATTTCCGAAAACAGACCGCACGGGGGAGTAGAAAAATGAAATCCAATTCACTCTATCGGTAATGTTCAACTCATTTTTCCATAATGAATAGCATTCAGACCAGGTCTATAAAAGTCGACTTCATCTAATAAATAAAATGGTTTTACTTATTCACAGATATTAAAGCAATACAGACAGGTACATATACTACTCATTTTTTCCATTCAATTTCGTTTTTTGTTTTCATTTTTATTTAAATGAATTAAAAGAGAAAATATTTATTAAAAGGTATTTTCTTTTTATTTCTTTGCAGTTACTCGACCCATTGAAACGAACCACATGTGTTTGAACGTATTCGTAAACGTTTAATTGACTTCCAAGAACTACTTTTTAATCCAGTGTTTAGCTGATCAAATTTTTAAAAAATATTTGAAGATCTATATTGATTTTTTTACATCAATCATTGATGTCTTTTTGTACTTTTAATGTTGAAATTGCGTGCGTTTTTTCTTTCTTGATTGAGCGATTTTACATTTTAGTAAAGCCACATGGAAAGCACGGACTATAAGTACTTACACGGGCTAAGTTTAAACTTCCAAGTAGCTATAGTTCTCATTACTATGGTAATCATCTTCATATGGATGTTACTTATGTGTAACGTTTTGATAGTAAATAAAAAATAAAATACTTTCTTTAGTGATTCATGCGGGATATGAAGATAGCAACATTGCAGAAAAGAAATACAGTTAAACGTATTTTTTTCTGCAATGATTGCTACCTTCGTTAACTGCATGAATTATTAAATAAATCGTTTCATTGTTTATATTTACATCTTTCTTTTAACAGATTAATAAATTGATCGTAAAAAGTAAAACTAGCTAAATTACGGTCGATGTACATCTATACGCTATAGAAAAGCAGCAGCCAAATCGTATTTAATTAGAAATTGAGTCTGACATCATCATGATCATTTCGTGCAGTCTGTGATTTTTCCTAACTTGATGAAGATTTCGAGCTGTTGATAAACGAGGCGTATAGACTTCAGTCCTGTCAGTTTCTACAGATCTATGAATTACACAATCAATGCTCGTAAGAAATAGAGGAAGGTATACTTGGTGCATGTAAATATATAGTTATAGAAAAGGAGGAATGACAAATCTAGTCTCGAACCCGCGACCCTTTAATTCGTAGCAATACTGGGCCTATTATATATACACTATCACAAAACAAACAGTAAAACGCTTTCTTCAGTGATTCATAGGGCTATGATAGTAGCAAGCAAATCATGATATATACATACGTAAATTGATATCTCGGTCTATGTACTTTTCTTGAATGTTAATCACCATCATACCCGTATACATAACCAAAAAAGCATTTTATTGTTCAGATTAAGCACAGTTGATGACTGTATTATTTTTCGTACGATAGGAGTACAAATATGGATAATTAAACAATTCAACAGTCAAAAATAAAATTTACGATTTAACTACAGATGCTTCAATCAGCACAAAAAGAAAAGCAAGCATTCTGTTCACATACAGTCCACAGAAATAAAACTATTTTGCAGACACCCCCCCCCCAAATTTAACAAGTCAACGACACCGCGACCTTACTAGATAATCATATTGAAAAGAGCACCCACCAACCACCTTTCAGGAGCAAATACACACATGATATACAGATGACCAAAAAAATACGGCATGTTAAATTATATCCTCTGTATTACTTAAGTGTGTTTATATGAATGAAAACAACGAGTTTTAAAAAACAACAAAAAAGCAACAAAAGACAAAACAAACAAACAAACCAACAACCACACACACAGGACAATGACAAAACACAAAAGATAAATGGAGTTTTGTGAATATTGTTGTGAACTTTATGTGTCTTTGATATGGTTTGAGATAAACAAATCATAAGAAAAGAGAAAAAGTCAAGTTATGAAGATATATCGTTTTATTTTAACGCATATTTTGCATTTTTAGCAATATTTTCTACTCCCCCGTGCGTTCTGTTATCCGAAAATCGACTCTCCCCTACGTTACCATTACATCTGAACAGAAAATGTCTTGATTACTCATTTTTTCCTAGGGTTTGTTAAGATTTGATTATTGCACTTACAAGGTTGATTATTTGTTCGACAGTTTTAACTGTCTGTATCCCAAAGTAAGTCGTATATTTTACAAATCATGCATATTTTGACCACCCGATCACCGTGAATTTGAAATCTGTCAACTAGTTTCGAAGTGTTTGAGACTACTAGACGCATAGAGCACTCGGTCTAATGACCGACACAAAGTTTGATTATCGCTGTCTTCCGTGCGGTATATACTTTTTGGAAATACTCCTTATAAATACCTACAAAAGGCGTGACCTAAATTCCTTCCGTCTCGGAAGCGAAGAAAATCGACTCCCCCATGCGTTGGAATCGACTCCCCCCTACTTTTTGTCGACTCCCCCGCGTTAGGGGTTGTTTACGGTGTATTAACTATATATACAGTATCTTGAAAGCCGATATTTTTCAGTGTTTAATTTTGCTGTGACAAATTTCTATTTAGATAAATCAGGATGTAGTTTAAATTGATAGACATGATCTTTAGTTTTTCTAGGCATAAACAATTTTGGTTATTAAAATGTATAGCAATTTTGCAACCTAATGTTTTTTATAAAATGACAATAATGTAATTTTACTTCTATAGTTTCTAATTAGCTTTGATTACAAACACTTACCAGAAGTCAACTATAATTGTTTTCGCCAATGAAATGGCAAAGTGCAATTTTTGAATTTAAAAAAAATCGTAAATGAAAATGAAGTATAGGATCAAGGTCGGGATCGGAGTAGGTGGTTGACCTCCATACAACAGGCACCTATATTATTATAACGAAGAGGGTATATATATTTAATATTAAGAGAACAATATAACGTCGGGTACCTGTGTTTCAAAGTCACACGTAGATAACGAAATTTTGATAAAAAAAAAAAACAACAACAACAACAATAACATTCCGGCATACGCAAAAAGTTGGCTGGTGCTTCAAAAATTGTCATCTTGCAAGTTATGAAAAATGTTCGATTAATTTACATGTTGAATAAAAACTGTTAACGACTTGTCAAATGAGAGCTGTTCATGTATTGATGTCAGAGAAACATTCTTACTTCTCAAACTTACGCATAGGCACCTGACGTTTAATTTAATAGTATAGATATTACTTAAATGGATCAGACAACAAGCAATGCCTATGTACATCTTCGCCATACGGTACCACAAGGTACAAATAATAATTACTGACATATAATATAATTCAATGCAGCTTTTAATTTAGTGCTTATCTAATTAATGGATGTAAAATGACATACTAATGCTCAATATGATCGTAAAGTAGATAAAAATATGAATAACGGGTAGCAGATAAAATAAAAAAACAAAACAGATAAAATAGGTAAAAAGAGAGTTAATAACTAAGCAAAACCAGATATAGATTTTTAATCGTTTAGTATTTGCAAGACATTCATGGACAAAAACTGAGGCAGTGATTTCAGCATAAAAATATCATTGTCTCAAGACAGCAATTAATAAAATGAAATGCTTTTTCAATATGAAATCCACAACTATAGCAAACGTTATTTTTAATAAAAAAATCTTTATAAAGATCAGCATTTAAACTTCTAGCACTATTCCCCAATTGACAATGGATACTACTTTCCATTCGATTTTCCATTTTTCGCTTATGTAAAGTTTATTTATCATTTTATCTTTCATTATCAAATAGTTTACTGTTAATTATGTGTTATTTCACCTTCTATTAAGGGATAACTAGTTTCAGGGAAAATTCAGGGCTTTAAGAGATCTATGAGATAATCAGTGTAGGTGTCCATACACTATCTTGTGAAATAATGTAAATATATGTACTTTTAGACATAGAGACATCAATTTGTATTCAGTTCTAATACACATGAAAACAAATAACATATTTTCTTTAATCTACAAAATAAAATCTGAAAGAAAAGAATAATTAAAAATCTGTACTTGGTGACCTTAAACTTCAGTCTCTAGAGGGAATGGAAATCAATTTTAGATTGATAAAAATTGATTTAAAAAAATGCTAGCCCGACTCGCCCGTCCAATCCAGAAGGAAAAAAGTTAATCTTCTGAGTTTTACTTACATACTAGTAAAATGATTCTATATCAAATTTTCAGTTCTAAAACTAACTGCAATCGGACAAATTTACCTTTAAAAAATCAGCGAAGTCCATATATGTAACGCACGGTATACAATAATCAAAATTTTAAAACTGAAGCTTTCAATTACAAACATTACATTTATATCGGGTAGAGCAAATTCAGTTAAGTTGACTGAAGTCGGGATCAATTTTTAACAGGGTCGATTTTCAACGTGTCGAGGTCATCAGAATTTAGAAAAATCTTTTTCAAACTGTTGAAAAATGACCCCGGGTATAAATTTTACGACTTTTCGTCTCAATTTTCAACGTTGAAAAATGACCTTCGGGTCAATATTCAAAGTTGGAAAAAAGACCCCAGGGTTAATTTTCAATCTGGGTCAATATTCTTCGTTACACTGTGTGTAAAAAAACGTGACATCACAATACAAGTGTACTTAGAAATCGTCGCGCAAAATAATGCATCGTTGAATGAATAAATAATGTCAAAATCCTTATTTTTGATATAATTCTATTGGTACGAATTAATGATTTTCAGCCCACTATCAATTATTAAAATTCTTTAATATTAATTGATTTTTAAGTTGCAAAACACTCAGTCTGGTAAAACAATATAATATTAAAATGTGTATAACATATGACATAAAAATCATTCGTTATTCAGGCCCAATTAAGGGTGTACGAAGATTTACTTTGCAGCCTCAGGGTGAGCAGAATACAACTGTCAGTTTAAGTTTGCTAAAACGTTTACTACTACAATCGGTTCATATCTTTTACAACATACACCATTGCAAAGCATAGCGTTGAAATCTCATAGCATAGTATTGAAATCTTATAGCATATCATTGAAATCTCATACCATAGCATACAATCTCATAGAATTGCATTCGTCATATCATACCATAGCATACCATAGCATAGCATAGTACAACATTATTTTAACTCGGTTTTAAATGTTTTTATTTGAAAAAATAAATGTTCATATAATAGATTTGTTGTAGACTTTGGTTTCTTATTATTTAACTTCAGAATGTGTGGAACTCTTCTGTTTACGGAGGCGTTTTTGTTCAAATCTCATAGCATAGCATGGAAGAAGCCCTTAATTTCAATTTCTCAAGGCATAGCGTACAAATTATTAAAATCGCATTCCATAGCAAAGCATAAAATTGTAAAAGATATGCATGAAATGACTGTTATAAAAACGAAATATAGAAACACATCGCGGAAGTACAAGAGTGTATATGTTTCCTATTGTGATTTATGATACATTTAAATGAATTAAAATATCCTACTAAATATGCAAAAGTAAGGTATGCATGAATGGCAGCCGTATTACACTGATAAGATATGAATATGTTTCAAATTAACAACTGTTAACGATATTCAAAGTCGAGATTGATATATGTTTTATATGATAATATATTATATTAATATGTTTTTAGCAAGCAATAACAGTTGACTTCCTGCAGACATGCCTATTGAGGTTGGTTTTGCTCTGTCTTTATCAATTATCATGAGAAGACATAAATCACTTCCCTGGCTGGAAATAAACAATTGAAATTCATATCTTTGTAACTAGATTGAATTTACAACTTCTACAAGTAAAAACAAACATGCGTTCTCTCAGTTTCTTAAAATTTACACAAACTATAGCGCGTATAGCTTTAATTAATTGGTTGCATTGAAACATTAGTTGTGTGTGAGGCAGGGCTTCGCCCCATATGTCTCATTCATAGTTTATGCGTGAGCTGCCGATAATTGGACGAGTCCAAATTAGTGTAATGAGAACACACCAGAACACAACGTGTGTATACATCACGGGCACGTAGAATGAAGTTGTGGCTATGCTTTCGGTATTCTTATTTATACTAACTCTTAAACCCTTATCCATTTCTTTGAACGTTACAACAGCGGGATGCCACTTCTTTTTATCTATATTTACATCTACCAAGTATGATTCCCTTTATTTCTTACGGAATCCTAAAGTTAATTCATAGCTCTGTAGAGACAGTCAGACTACGATCTGATCTTAACGCCCCGTTTATCGTTTTGTTGAAACCTACAGCTAAACCATACGTAGTTTTGTAACAATCAAATGTTGATAACAACAACACTGATCAGTAATAATATAACACAATGACTGCTACAGGGTTCCAAATGGAACTGAGTGCAATATACCGTACACTCCTGGTAAAGAACTGCAGTGCATGATAGACGGTGCAATTAATGATTTCCCTGTACAAAATATGACGTCACCTGGAAACAAAACAACACTGCTGCAAATTTTAACAACAACACAACTTACCAAAACCACACCACCGATAAGGTCAACAACGTTCGCTAGTAATTCAACAGAAAGCTTAACAACGACTTACAGTACACCAACAACCTCCCCCAAAAGCTCAGAAACCTCACAAAATACCCTTTTAACGTCCGCTGAAAGCCTACAACAATGAAAACTACCCCAATATCAGCCTCTCAAGAAAGGAAAACATCTAAATCATCGAATATCCCAACAACTTCCTAAAAAAGAACAATATCGGTAAATATCCAAAGCAGCTCGACGGAAGGCATACCAATAACAACAAGGTCTGTAGGAACCAATCAAGAAAGCATGGCATCAACAAGTACTGTAATCTATGACGAAAGCATTAAAAAACGACTTATGCCCAAACAAAGCCACAAGAAAGCTTAAAAACAAATTATATTCCGACAACAATAACGCATCCAAAAAACTTCATAAAAAAGCAGTACAATCATCCCCTCATCATCCCACGAAACCATACCTACAAGAATTTTAACAACTTCCCGAGAAAGATCAATAACAACACATATCCCAACAAAATTTTAGGAATGTAAAACAACAAGTAATTCAACAACTGAAACAGATGGAACAACAACAATGACAAATTTATCGACAAAATCCCAAGGAAGCAAAACAACAGCGACAAGTATCCCGACCACATTACTAGAAATATTAACAACAACAACAACAAAGTCCCCGACAACATCGCAAAATATCATAACAACGCCGTCCCCGACAACGTCACAAGATATCACATGGACAACACAGTCCCCGACAACGTCATAAGATATCATAACAACAAGAACACAGTCCCCGAAAACGTCACAAGATATCATAACAACAACAATAACATAGTTCTTAACAACATCACAGGATATAACAACAACAACACAGTCCCTGACAACGTCACAAAATATCTTCACAACAGCAACACTGCCCCCGACAACGTCACAACATATCACATGGACAACAACACAGTCCCCGACAATGTCACACTATAAATCAACAACAACACAGTCCCCGACAACGCCACAAGATATAACAACAACAGTTCCGGTCAACGTCACAAAATATCATAACAACAAAGTCCTCAACAACATCTAAAGATATCATAACAACAACACAGTCCCCGACAACGTCACAAGGGTTCCAGATGTCGTGAGTTCAAGCCTCGGTCGGGGCGGAAGGTGGAGCTCCAACAAAAAGCGAATTTTTGTGTGCTTTATATATATATATATATATAGATATATATATAGATATAGATATATATATATAATATATATATATATATATATATATATATATATATATATATATATATATATATATATATATGAGAATAATGTTTATAAAATGTATTTTTAAAGTTCTTGGTCTTACCAAGACCTTTCAATCGGTATACAGAAATTGTTGTCAGTTCGTCCATTTTTGTGGGGGTGTGCACGTTTACGAGGTTATGAAAGGGCTTCTTGTAATGTACTAACTGATACATGCAGCGCGTAAAGATGAGTCCACATAAAATTCCCAAATATTTTTATTCATATGTACATTTTCATTTCATAAAGATGAACCTCTTTGACCTTATTTTTGTTGTTTGTTTCATAACTTTGCCCCTTTCTATATTTTGATCATTACGAGACTCAGGTAACCGATCGATAATAGTGTCGATAGCTGTATTCAGGTCATCGCCCAAACGACAGTGCATGTGCTTGTAGAGCTGAACGTACACATGTTTAACGCCCCAATGTTTTTCTGTAACGGAGACCTTTTAAATTGTTTCAGTACTGGGAGATGTGTTAATAAGATGGTTTAAATGCATAGTAATTAAACTCAACTTTTCTACAATAAACGGCCGTCATATAAAGCACAATGTGTATTGCTGACATGACAAATGTACGCTGGCAATTTAAACGAACACGGGATTGCTTCCGAAAGAACATTTCTTTTGAAGCAAAACAAAATACTGATTTACGATGAAGATAATATTATCATCGTGGAGATGATTTTAAAAAGTAACTTTATATTCGTATACGAGAATATTTGATTATAAAGCCGCTTATTTTAAGTTACAGTTATTAGGGATATTAATCATGACTTACCCCGCGTTTCGCGTTTTTTATTTGCAAACATCTACAAACGAAAATACCAAACAACCTTCAGCGGCTATTTATAAATTATTAATTACATATACAATTCTAAAGAAGTAATTAAATTAATTTTATAAATGCTTTATAATTGTACTCGCTATCTTCCATGGAAAAATGTTGCATGGAAAAAATGTTGTTCAATGTTCATCAAAAACGCTGCAGCCTAAGCAATCGAAAATAATTAACAAACTGTATATTGATAGATTGACACATTAACAAACATTCAGACTAGCAATGTGGTTTTTCTTTACATATTCTATAAAATGTAGACTCAATGACTGAATTCTTTACCGTTTTCCGTCTGGGTTATTTTAAATCACGTGTGTACGCTATGTGTACATATAGATTAATAGCCATTTAGATAAACACTTTAGGTGTTTAATTGTTAAAAGAAATTGTGTACATGTAAAGCAATGCAATGCTAGGACAATTAAATTCGAACAATGTATATGGTGAGGGTCGGACTGATAGAGGTTCTGCTTGTTCTACAAATAGCGAATGTAAGACGAAGTATTGGGGTGTTAATTTTTAAACAAAGATAAGTACTGCTTTCTTAAAAGCTTGCATAACTAAACAAAGTATTTCATTGGAAGCATTATTAGTTACCTTAGCTGCATATATGTAGCTCTCGGTCTGGATACCGGAAAAATTGACTTCCATCCGAAATTTTTCGTACAAGGGCTACAAACTTGCAGCTAACATATCTACTACTATAATAAAATAATAGACTCGAATTTAGACTCGAAAAAAATTCCGGAAATAATCTGGGTTTATTGGATTTCACAATCTTGCGCATGCGCATTACATTCACGCTAAATCACAAGAGGATCGTATTTTATGTTTCCACAATATCACATTTGCATGGATAAACTCAGAAACGATAAAACGAATGCGTGTAAACTTTCATTTGAAATTTGCTATATATTCTGTTCATCAAAGAAAATTTATACGAAAAAAACACTAACACGTTGCATTTACTATGAAAAAACCCCCAAAATCGCTTCGGAGCGATTCTGCAATTTCCTGCTACATTACGGATGTATGGGAGGCATTTTAACTGTGGTGAAGGTCTGTCCCGAGACAAAGTTAGATTATTCTAACTAAGCAGTGTAGTAAAATTAATAGCATAATATTAGGTTTAAAGCTTAGTTACACTATGGTGTGTTAAGGGTGTTATTTACTCAGGGTTTGAGTTCTCAAATTCCGATTGTTAAAAAGTTCAATGTAATGAGTAAAATTTGTTCTAAACACAAAAAGTATTTATGAAATGAATTATTATTGACAAAACATTCAATAGTTTTACTTTATTATAGAATTATGCTCAAACAAAAATTGACTTTTAGCCAAACAGAGGAAATTCGGTCTAAATTTTGCAGATTTTGTTTTCTGCTAAAAGTTTTTTCGCAGTAGTCTAATATTAAAAGTTAGGATTTTATATTTAAGTCTACGTCATTTTGCATATTTTCTGTTGGTTTTACCTCACTTATTCATTAAAGTAATCTTATGGCACGAATAATAATAATATTGAAAAATGCTTAAAAACGATAAAAGACATCATATCTCAAAATTTTGATCATTGACCTCATACAAATTTTATGCCTACAGAATAAGGTTAATATAAGTAGCTCATTATCATAAATGTTTTTGTATTATCATCATTCAATTTTTTGTAAAATTGAATCAAAAATGGGTAGGGATTTGAAAACTGATAGAGGAAATTCGGACTGAATTATTTTTAAAAATTGATGCTGAAATCTTAATGTTGTGTACTTATTTAGTGCAACTACCATTCGTAAACTGTATCTTATTTTTTAAAGTGTTTAATTATTTGTAATATTTTTATAAATAAGAAAATCTCAATCGTAGTGTAAAATTTATGGGATTTTTCTTGAATTTTCAATAAATATTCAATTGCCATTTACTCAAAAAGTAGGTCATTGACCTACTTTTCTGAAAGTGAAAAATAACAATACATGCAAAGGTCTATAACACACAATAAATGGTTTTTCATTATCATCAGTGGATTTTTTTTTCATTCTGAGTAAACGTCATCCTTAAAACATAAATGTCTGATATCATATGCAATGTCAACCCGTTCACGCACGGGTAAAAGTCTAGTTACCTTTAAAAATACATTTTAGAATTTGCCGCTGTTCATAAATTCATTCGTTTGATATGGGATTTATGACGTCTATTTATATTGTTTTCATTAAAATTATTTTATTATTTCAAGCTTGTGGGTGGCATGAAAACAGTTTCACATGTTATATGACATAAAGATTAACAATATTCAAGGTTTTCTCTCATTTTCAAGCAATGATAAGAAGGACTCTAAGAATAAGAAAATAGACGCAAAGTAAACTACATTCACGGTATATAGTCATATTGCATGATGTGTCTTAAAAGTTCTTTTTTTATACTCTTCCACTATAACTGCGAAAAATTAATTAATGAGACATTCTGGCGCGGAGTCTTGTAAAAAAGATTTCCATTGGTCAGAATTGATTCTTTCGTGAGGGTAGGGGTAGGTATAAAAACCAATTTAATCGACCAAAGTTTTGAATTGTTAACAATGATATGTCAGATCGAATGTTTAAGAACGATTTATAAATCCATAATACAATCATTTGTAATTGGTTGACGTGTGAGCATGATTGTGTATTTAGTAGGCAGGCATCCTACACTCTATAAATTTAAGACAAATGAAATCGTCCAGCATATAGAGAAAACAAAACCCCTGGCATTTTAGTTCTTCCAGTTAACTTTCAAAACTGCATGTTATAATAAATCAATGATTTTGTTTTTTCTATAATAATTCAACATCAATTATGAATTAACAATAAATGTACACTCTAGTACGCAAGTACACAATCTTTTTGCGATGACACCCCCTCCGGTCATGATACCTATTTCTAAATCAGCATTAGACACGTGCTTGCATACAGAAGACAAGCTGGAACTTAACTTTTAAATGAACTATAAGTTACCAATATCATATCTTTGAAAATGTATTTCTCCTTAGTAAGAATGTGTAGTAACTGATACATGTAATTGTGAAAACTATAGAGGAGTGCATGCATGATCTGCGTATAATAACTGTTTGATAAAACTTTTTTTCCCAACATGCTTTAAGTCTATGATAATAAGAATATATATGCTTGACTTCATATCGGAAAATATGCTTGACTTCATATCGGAATATTCAGGCACGTAGAATCGGTGGGAGGGGGGCAGGGGCTGCAACTCCCCTCCCCACTTTTTCTCGCAGCAACATGTTTTAAAATTTACATTAAAAAATTGAATTATCATGGAGTCCCCGATTTTTCCGAACCTTTGTATTTTGCATAAAAATTGTTAGTGGTTAATCTAAGTTCATTTTTTAAATCCTTTTGTAATTTAAAATTTTTTTAATAGACCATAAAATGTAAAATGCTAACATTAAAAATTGTGCCCGAGTTCTTTCTTTTTTTAAGGCAAAACTTTATTGATTAAAAAAATGATTCTTTGCGACAAAACCAATTGAAAGAATGGACGACCTAGGACCCATATCGTCCATCCGAATTTTTGGAATATAGCCATTTTTGCGTTCTTGCTTGCAACGAGCTCGTCTTTAGTTTTTAATTATTCGATTGAACACTATTGATATACAAGATTGTATGTTTCTATTGCACCTGTGGGCTAATAATACATTTACATTTCTTAACTCTTTATATACAACATGAAATTCTTATATGGCCTGAAATAAAACAAAAAAATCTTTAAATACTCTATCACTTAAGGGTTTGTGGTTTTCCAATTTTATAGTACAATATGTATTATAGGTATGAAAATTGTTTGTATATTTGTTTAGCAATTTAGCTACTTATTAAAATATTAAGGTGGAAAGACCTCTAATTGTTCAAGAACAATTAGTTTACTAGATTTTAAACATTTTCTGTATAGTTCTTTTTCCATGATTAGTTATACCAATCGGACCTTTTTTTTTTTGGTTATAACTAGTTAGTTCTAGAAGAATTTAATTACTAAATGTTAGATCAATAAAAGGACATACTCCTACCGCTATATTAGCATTTTTTCCTCAAGGCAAATATTATAGAGGGATCTTCTTTAAAAAAAAAAAAACTATAACCCGAATGAAAAAGCAAGCTTTGAAACCCCTCCCGTAAAAAAAATATTTTTTTCTAAAATTTAAAAAAAACCCACATGGATTCCCGCGTGCTACACTCGCATAAACATATCAATGATCAAATCATATATCAATATACACATCTAAACATGATCTTCTTGTGCTTTATTTTTAATCATACCCCCATCACAAATAACAAAATCATCATTACGCTCCAATTGATCAATTAATAGCGTGGTTATATTTTTGTTAGTATAGTATTGGGTGCCCATCCCACTCCCAGTGCAAAAAATATGGAGGTCAAGAGATGAAAATCAATACCGTCGGACACATTTGTTAAACGTTGGCAATTGGTGGTTCCATCCCCCCAGGGGATTAAGATTTTACAAATTGTGCCAGTCTGTCCTACCCGGCTATATTCCCCAAACAGATGCTACCAGTGTTGTTTGAAATCCACACTTTGAAGTGATTTAAGGCAGAGAGAGAGAGAGAGAGAGAGAGAGAGAGAGAGAGAGAGAGAGAGAAAATGAGGAGAGAGAGGGAGTGTGTGTGTGTCATTTTGAAGAAAAGGAAAGCGAACTATGAATATAACGTCTGAGTAAATCAGAGTCGTTTTAATTTTCAGCAATACTCACAGGATGAATGACCATCTTTAAGATTTCCTTAAAGATAACTTAAAGGTGCTTAAAGGTATTTTATATGTGATCTTTAAGCCACCTTTAAGCTATATGTTTTGCTTAAAGGTGACAAAGAATGGTAGGGTTACAAGTACTTATAGTTAATAAATTTAAAATGGGTAGATATACGTTCACCTAATTCCTAGCTAAATGAAATGCAAGGAAGAAGATGAAATTATTTTTTTTAAATGCATTGACACTATTGGGTATTAGTTCTACGCAATTTCCCGGTTTTCATGATCACGGCGCCGTTCCAGCATGTATAATTTTAATAATATTGATTAATATAAATTTACAACAGATCTATATTAACAAATAAAATGATGTAGGCTATGTTTCAAAATTTGATTATAAACATGATTTTTAAACTTTCAATTCTATAACTAACAATATTACCGAATACTGGTGATGTATTTACACGTATAATGTAAACAGGTAGGCTAATTGTTCTTGAACAATTAGAGGTCTTTCTACCTTAATATTTTTAATGAAATGTTAGATTGCTTTACAAGATATACAAAAAAATATTATACTTATGATGTATGTTGAACTTTAAAATGGAAAAACCAGAAAGCCATAAAATGATAAATGATTTTAAAGAGATTTTTTTTTTAATTTCAAGCCATTTCTTTAAGAATTCCATGAGAACATTTATTAAATTACTTTTCTGAATTTTTTTCCATTTACTCTGAACAAAACTGAGCCAAGAAAATATTCTTTACACAATCATATTAGCAGTTAACCTAACAATAGAAAAGAATGGTCTAGAGGCTAGTTGTCTTTGTATAAAATGAATGGGTTGACTGTAAGAACAAGTTCCACTTGAGTAACTACAGGACTTGATATGATACCTGGCTGACCCAGTTGAATGCCTTATTGCGAAATCCAGCAAGCTATTGATACCCTTACTATAATTCTGTATTTCAAAAGATGAAAATTCATTAATTAATAGATTTTTAAATGACATTGACCTTTGACCTAAATGTCAGTTTGTTTGGCCAAGGCAGACGCTCCCAAACAAAGTAGTCTGAAGTCTCTATGATAAGTAATTAAAAAGTTTCAAGTGATGTACTGAATACATTGGTTAAAGTTCCAAGTCTCTATATCTTATGGTTTCAGAGGAGTAGCGATAAAAAGCATTTAGTATAATAGGGGCAATAACTCTGTAATTATTCAAAAGTTTGAGCCAAGGGGCTATATTTTTAAATGTCTTAAGGTGTCCCACTACGTCCATGAAAATTTTTTCTCTACCACCCTAAACAAAGGAGATCTAAAAACTCATTAATTAAGAGATTTCTAATTGACTTTGACCTTTATGTCATTTTGTTTGACCAAGGTAGACGCTTCCATCCCAAGTAATCCGAAGTCTCTATGATAAGTAATAAAAATAAGTTGGAAGTGATTTAATAGAAATTTCAATACTTTCAGGGGCAATAACTACTAGAATGGGGCTTCGGATCCTTTCGGCATGAATAGATTGAAGAACCCTCTAATTGAACTAAAGACATTGGTAAAAGTTCTGGCTTCGGATCCTTTCGGTATGAATAGATTGAAGAACCCTCTAATTTTACTTAAGACGTTTGTTAAAGTTCCAAGTCTCTATCTCTTATGGTTTCAGAGGAGTAGCGATAACATGCATTTCCTTCTCAAAGGGCAGTAACTCTGTAAGTTCTGGGAGTTTTTTGACACAAGGTCAATTGGTATCATAACTTTTAATGAGCAATTACATGAAGTTTGAGTTGTTTGGATAACACTAAAAACAAAAAAGTGACTCCGTGGTAAATAGAAAAGAAGAAAAAGAAGAATAAAAAACATAAAGAAAACAAGAGGTATTTCACCTATAAGGTGAAAAGACCTAATAAACTTTCATTCACTAGACTTATCGCATACACGTACATACTAAGATTTCAACGACTTACATGTAAGAAACCCTGACGTGCACCTCGGCACATGACACACCTGTTGTGTATATCTTGTATATTCTGTGTTAGTTCCAGGGGTTTTCTTACGCTTGACAAACAATAGGCTCTAATTAGATATACACAAACGAACAAAACTATATCTAGACAAAGTAGTAATATCCCGCCCGATATAACAAAGGCAGTTGAGTGTCATTTCATCTTTAACATGTATCTAGAAGATCTAAAATTAGACCTTGAAATAATTAAAATTGAAAAAAAAAATACATATCTTAAACCGATTATTAAATTCAATCATGCATTATTCATTTTCTAATTCTGTTCAATAACCGGATGATCTACGAGAGAGAGAGAGCGCTTTAGCTTTCATCCGGTACTTTATAATAGAAATCAAACATACTTTAATATGATTTCATGCGCAGATTTAGATATAGAGACTGCGCTCACCTCTACAATAATTTTGAAATTAAAAAAAAAATATTTAAGACTTTTATAACGGCAATCTGTGTCCATTGGAGCGGTCTTGATGATAGCGATCTGTGTTCAATGAAGCGACAATTAAAACCGCCTTGAACATCCCCTCTTCCTCGGAAATTATATCATCACTCGAATCACCCCCTCCCTTCCCTATAAAAGAGCTTTTGCATTTAATTTATGCATTCAACCTAAATTTGTTCAGCCTGATCAAACTTGACTAAAAGGGAAATCAAATATGGTGTAAAGACAACTTAAAAGGAGCGTAAATACCACTAAAATATGCTTAAAGTTGGCTTAAGGTCAAGATCTAGTAAATGAAAGGTGCCTACAGGTTTTTGAAATTTAATATATATATTCTTTTAATGATGCTTCATAACAATATCTTTGTTTCATAGGGTGTACCGGGGCTACATTTTTTGGTTAACACAATAAAAAATAATGTTTTGAACAATCATTTTATTGGAAATATGAAGAATAAAACTAATATCAAAGTTTTGTCCATTTTTGACTAATGAAATATAATAGAATGCCTACTGTCTTTACAAAAACGGCATTTAACAAGCTCCTGATCTCTTAAAATGATGTCAAAAAGAATATAGGTACCGAGAGTACTTTCCCGTGATTAAATATAGAATGTCAAAATATCGTTTTATTTTCTACAGAATTCCTTAATGCCGTAAAATACGGGGAAAATTCACGAAATCAATTATGACGTCATAATGGTCTAGCACCTAAAAGAAGGTCTGGAATCATTTACTAGATCTTGACCTTAAAGATGACTTTAAGGTGACATTAAGAAGTTTGGACATTAAGGACATATAAGCTAAGCTTAAAGGTGACATAAAGGTAGCTTAAAGATTGTATATCCTTTAAGCCACCTTAAAGTCACCTTTAAGAAAGGAGTCTTCTCGTTATAAAACATACTCCTTATAATCAGAAATTCATGAAATTTTGACAATGTCAAACGGATCATATTACCAAATGATTCTATCAGTTTAATCAAATTTGACCTTTTGGTTCTTACATAAGGGTCAGGTCAAGGTCACTACCTTTTTCCTCAACGTAAAGGATGATAACAGATTAAAAGTAAGTGTAGCTTTTTGTGGTTCTGTAGACATTTGTTTTAATTTGAAGATTCTAATCATCAATGAAATGATAGAATATTAAAATGTCTGTCAACTTATACTACTTAATTGGATTAAATTTATGTCTGCTTGCCTTACCACCACCATCGATATAAAACATAACTCCTCTTTAGAGAATAGAAATGGTCATTTATTGATTGATGCAATAAATGACGATGAACAAAAGGCACAATAAAAAACATGTACAAAGTAAAATAAGTTTCATGTATGTACATAAATATCAAAAGAAAGGAGACAGATCATAACAAGTAAAGTTTGTGCCTGAGAGCAACAATAAGTTGTATCGAAAGACTAGAATACAATTTCGGCATTATCGACCTAAAAAATATCTAGCCAAAATTAAATGAGTCTCAAGAATAATGCATATCTGGAGAAAAAGGATTTATACTAAAATCGATATTGCTTAGCCCGCATTTCCTCTAAATTTTTTTTAATTTTTGAAGAAATTTTTATCAATTTTTATGCTTCAAATAAAAAAATAATTCTGCTTTTATGTATTATGAAAACTTTATATAAAAATATAAATTGACAGAAAAGCTAATATAATGACCATTTAATACGAGAGAAAACCTGATTTTAATGTTTTTTTCACCAAAATCAATGTATAGAATTGGCGCTTTAAAAAGCTCATAAAAATGAAATTTGATACGCAAATCCTATTTGAAAAAAATATTCTTAAATCCAAATATCATATCATTAGTTCACATTAAAAAAAAATCCAGCATGAATGTCATTGTTTTTAAAATGCTAGAACAGACACATTAATCTTTAGCAATTCTAAATTGCGAAACATGCGATATTTTCCTACGCCAATATTACGTCAAAAATATAGTTCTTGTTAGATTTTAAACATTGACTACTTTTTCAATGCCATCTTGTATGATAATCAAAAGAAAGAAAAATATACTAATTTAGCTTCCTTTCATCTTGATTTAATAAACAATTAATCAAATTTGCGTTTGACAAGTCAAAAACCAGAAAAGACTCCTTCCTTAAGGACTTGCTTAAAGATTGATTTTGGCCTGTGACTATTTTTTTCGATGACTGGATTTTTCAAATAAAACGTATTGGTTTTTCCTGTTTTTTTTGTGTTTCTGCATGAATTAATTGGTAGTGCAGGTAGTACAAAAAACGACCTTCGTGTATTGTTCATAGAGGCGCAGTAATTCTATATCTTGACTCCGTGAGGACAGATCAACATCTAAATATAGTCATGAGTCGTCGTCTTTGGTTGGCAACGCATCGGCAGGTTTAAATAAAAAACCCGACACTGTTGCCCATGACGATTTTGTTCATAATGTTGAATATTCTAGACTCTTCGACATCATTGTTTAATGAAAAAAAGGACCCCTCCCCCAAAAATACCTTCCATTTTTAACCTGCATGTTGTAAAATTGAATAGGAAATTGTAAAAAGTAGGAGTTAGTTTTACTTTCTAACAAACTTTTCCCGACACTCTGGCGTACGTTTCGCCATTGCTTTCATTAATTGGTTTCATTCAAATTACTATTTCCGGAGCGGTGATGAGTATATTAAACTCGTTCAAATGTTGATTTACCTGTGTAGCGTTGTCGATAAATATTAAAAGAAAACTGACTTATTACATGTTACAACTATTTTCAAATGTAACATAACACAATCAGAATAAACTTACCCTTTTAACAACCTCGGTTACCGTTTAATGTTCTTTTTTTCACATTCAATAACGTTTCATAACTAAAGTTCTTAACGTGCGTGGAAGTAATGTCTAATTAAACCCACTGGAAAAATACAAGTCGTCCAATTAATCCATAGCCGTTACCAGTTAAAACGAGTTAGCGCACTGACATACAATAAGACTACAATAGTCACAAGTGTCAGTAGGTAAAGTAGAATATTTTATCAAACTCTGGGAAGAAATAGTCTGACCAGCATGCCATAAAGTGCACACATACACAAAAAAAAATCACCGATCAAATTAAGCGTGGTTTCTCCTCATCATCCTTTAATTGAACATGACAGAAACAAGACATCCGATTGGTTTAAATCCACACATACGACACGGCTGGAAACAAGATTATGCATGCTCGGGTAAATCAAATAACATTTGACTAAATGCTACCACCGTCCCCTACAAGTTTTTGCATACAATAAGCACTGATTATTGCCTTGAATGACACTGTCTGATCTTTTATGTGCGAAGTGATCATTATAAATCCAAAAGCCTATATACAGTACCGATCAGACACAACCTAACAGAAAGTAGACCCAACTAAACCCTGGGTTTACTTTGGGTTTACTAGAGTGGACCCAGAGTAAAACCAAAGTAGACACAGAGCGGACACAGAAAGTAAACCCGGCCAGAAGTATACGCCTGAAAGCAGACTCTGTGTATTCGGAATATACAAGGGGTAGGAATTACAGGCAGTAGGATAGTAAGATTAAAATACTAGTCTGCTTCACACTTCAGTGCATACAGTTGACACCTCAAAAGCAATTTCAAAATACCCAGAGTAAACCCCGAGTATACCCAAAGTAAACCCTTTTAAAAAGTAAACCCAGAGTAAACCCCAAGTAAACCCAAAAAGTAAAATCGGAGTTCAGTTGGGGTTTACTCTGGTGTTAGGTTGGGTCTGATCGGTACTGTACTGTATAAAAATAGATATTTGAGAGTAGTCATTGTGCTTATTCGTTTTAACCAGTTACGGCTATGGATCAAGTAGACGACTTGTATTTGATTTGTTTGTTGGGGTTAATTGGACATTCCTTTCTCGCACGTTCAGAACTCCACAAAATATTCATAACCAGAGCAAAGTCCGTTGTAAAACAACAAGTGGGTCTTCCGTTAATGTCGAAAATAAAGCTAGAAGTGCCTTTAAGAAGCAGAGTTCTTATACCAATAACATAAGTTACTAAAAAAAGAATTATTCTTGGTACGAGTTAACAAAATCCGAATAATTCTAAGAACGAATTAACAAAAACTTAATCAATTTCAAGAACGACTTTGAAAAAACAAATCCAATAAATATGTTTAAGTATGACTAAACAATTTTCGAATTTTTTATGTAAGAGTTTATTTTATTGTTAATATAACATTATATTCTAAAGATAGTCCATCTATAACTAAGGTGAATTTAACAATTTTGATTGATCTATACTACATCAAATACATATTTTGAAGCTATTAAGATGAGGTTCACATAAACCAAACTTGGGTGTATGTATGTAGTCAATTAAATGAACTTTTTGCCGTAAAACTTTTTCGTAAAAGAGTTGTCTGTCCTTTAGGAAAATTAAAAAAAAAATCATTTTCTGAAAATACTTAACAAACTTGCAGTCTATTAGATATGAAATATAATAGTTATGGGTGGACAACCTTAACCACAATTGCGGTATCAAAATTTCCGGAAAAATCAATTTTTAAACCCCTATATATCTGAGTTTTAAATTAAGCTTAATAAACTGTTATTTTTGCTTTTATGATAAATGACAAATTATCCCTTTAAAAGTTATTATAAAAAGACTTAAGAGCCCTTTTGGTCCCTTATTTTAGGGCCAGTCCTTTTTTCATGATTTAAAATAAAAGGTCTAGTAAATATAAATACAATTTAATCAACAAAGATATCCCAACACATATGTTTTAGGGGCCGACCCCTAAACTCCTTACTGGGGCCACCAAGACATTTTTAAGGGTAAGATTTTAGAGACCTCTTGGCCCCGAATTTTAGGAACCAGCTGCTTTTGACTGATATCAAATTATAGGCCGTATAAATTTGAACATTATTTGCATTACATGTCTAAAACAAAATGTTATAACTTTAAAAGATATTATAGAAAATATGCAAAAATTTAGTGACACAATTTGGTGCTAATTTTCAGGTTCAGACGAGTTTCGAGGCCTTTTGCATTTTTCTCTTTGGAAGCATTGAGGGACATCTACAAACATTCGTTTACAATCACTAAAAATTTCAGGCTTTGATCTAATCAGTTTCGGAGGAGATGCATGGACTATATGACCCTTAAAAATTTACAAATCGTCAACCGGAAGTGACGTCATCATTTGAAAGTTTAATTATCTATAGCGACTATTAAGTTTTATAAGTCCTGAAAATTTGGTGCAAATCAGTCGTAAGTTTTCTGAGAAATAACGCTCCTTAAAATCAGAAAAAGAAAAAAAAAACCATAAAAAGTAAAAAAAAAAAAGAAACCGTAGAATAACAAGAGGGTCTTCCGTTGGACCCTTATAAAAAAATAAATCAGAACACTTGCTATGTATTTATTTCCACGCCGCAGCAAATATTATCTTTGAGAAAGAATGTTGCGTGCAGAGATTGATTTAATGTGGGGAATCAATGTATTTCACAGCTTGTTTTAAAGAATTTAAAACGAAAACCGTCCCTTGTTTCGACTCTAAACCCAACCCGAATCTGCTCGATAACCAAAGGATCGTGCGTTGATTTAATGACACTGTTAGTGGGCTGTCGTACCTATTGATTGGTGATACATAATAAAGCGGTATGATTTGCAGGCTCTTAAATCAGACTGGAGGATCATGCCCATGAATGCTGTGACATTTGAGCTCGTTAAGTCAGTGGTTATTTAAATGACCCCGGGGACTGGAAGGAGACAGAAAAATGGAGAGATATCAGGTATGTTCTTCCTTTATACTAAGGTGATCGTGTTAGGGTGTACGTTTAATAGGAAGCTGGTGATTTGGGATGCATATATATATATATATATATATATATATATATATATATATATATATATATATATATATATATATATATATATATATATACATACATACACATTTTTTTCGTTATCTATTAATTTAAACAATGAAATGCTTTCTTTGGTGCTTCATTCAGGATATGAAGGTAGCGACATTGCAGGAAAAATACATTACCCGCTAACACATTTCCTGCAATGATCGCTACCTTCATAACCCGCATGAATCATCAAAAAAGCGTTTTATTGTTTATATTAACATCTTTGTTTAACTAATTAATAAACTGATTATGAAAAGTTAGTAAAATTCACTAAATTACTGTTATGTACAAAAGTACGTTGGCTAAAAGAAACGGCCAAATCGTCTCCTGTGAGACTTTAAGTCTGGCATCGTCATGATTATTTCGTGCAGTCGGGGATTTTACTAAGGTCGCTGTAGGTTCAGACCAATCGATAAACAGGGCGGGTCAATTTCAGTCCTGTCACTTTCAGCCGCTGTAGATTTCAACCAATCGATAAATAGGGCGTGTAGATTTCAGTCTGGCTGTCTTTATAGAGCTATGAATGAACTCTAAGTTTCCGTAAGAAATAGAGAAAATTATGTTTGGTAGATGTAAATGTATACCGGTATTTTTATAGTATATGTTATATATATAGTTTGTCCCATAACATTAAAATTTGCTTGATAAAAAAAATATGCACATATTCTTTTTCTCCTTATATGTACATTTAACTCCAGATAATTAACAATCCAATCCTTTTTAGGTAACCTGAGTCACTCACGGTGACCTATTGCTATAGGTCTTCGTCCGTCGTCGTGCGTCTTTGTGTTGTGCGTTTATAAAAAATTCTTCTTGAAAACTATAAGACCAATTGTTTTGGTTAAAGCATCTTTATGACAAGAAGATCTAAATTATGAAATTCAGGAATTTATCAACACCAGGGCCTGATTGGCGGGCCAAATATGCAAAAAGGCAAATTTTCAAACATATTATCTTCTCCCACACATTTGAACAAAAAACTAAGTGTTTGGTTATAATGTTCATGAAAACTTCTACCCAAATTGTGAAATTACTGGTCTCTGAGTCAGGGATACATGCTGGGGCCAATGTGGCCGTATGGTGAAAATTATTTGTTGATCAAAACCTGAGCTAGCAATATTAACTGTTTTGGTCGTCAAAGTCAATAAATTTAACGGTATATTGCGAATGTTTAAATTTAAAATAAAGGCATTATTTTTGCAAAAAAAAAAAAATCATTTCATGGCTTTCGCAAAATGAGCTGTAGTGTTTCTTCAATATATTTCATTTTCTTAATTTTTGGAAATGCTAAGAAATATATTTGGTCAGTCTCTACAATCGAATCATATGTTTTGCAAAAGAAAAAAGAACGACCGTCTTGCAAGATTGGTATTATATTACCTTCCATCAGAGGTTTTACAACACGTGCGAAGATGAAATTGTTATTCGTTTATATTTAATATATGAACAAGACGTTAGGATCTCAAATTAGTTTCAATACTGAAGCATTTGGTTTCTCAAAGGCTCCAAATTCCAAAATCTGTTAACCTTAAAATTTTAGAGGGAAAAAAACCTTATGCATTTAGTTATATTTTAATTGGTTCAGAAATGATGCCTCCGTCTATTAGTACTTTCAGTATATTGACTGTAACTGTTACTAATTTGATTACTAGTCACTAGTTACTATTTGATTAATGTTAGCAAAAATTAGCCTGTGGGGTTGTTTTCAACGGATGAAACCCCCCTCATTTCCCAGCTTCACATAAGTGCGAGATGTTGTACGCATTGGGTCTAATGTTGCCTCTTAAAACTGTCATACCACCTGCTAATATAAATTTATATTACGTATACGGTATTTGCATTGCAAGTGACATAATAATAGTCGGATAATTACATTGAAAGATTGTGCGAGGTATTCCGAATAATTTTCGAATTGAGAAAAGATTTTTCGTGATAAATATCCATAAGAAGTTTGTCATTTCAACTCACATGTTCAATGAACGAAGAATGTGGACACAAATGACATTGTAAGCAGCGCAAACTCAAACCTGAGGAATAATTATGAGTAGTATCAGGTGTAATGAAAGATTAAATTTCACCTGTCGACCTATCCATACACCACAGACCTTTCTAATGAAACAATGAATAGAAAAAGATGAAGTCTTTCCTTTTAAAATGCCTATCATTTTTTTAAAACCCCGATTCACAGTAGATACCCCTTATCTTTAGCAACCTCCACAGAAACGCTTCAGATAACTTCGTTTTTATTAGATAAATGTTTATTATTATTTTTTAGAGAAATCTTTCTGTTGAAACCTTTATTAAATGCCGCTGCCTCAGTCATTCAATATGTATTCCTAACCCATGTGCAGTAAGATATTTCACTGACACTGGTACTCAGGCTATAAATAAACAAATGTATAACACAGACAAACAAAACTGAATGCTGGTATTAGTCAGTATTGCCCGCACCAAGCGTTTGACATAATATAACACAATTTTTGTTACTTTTTTGGTAACAATGAAGGCCACATGCAATTTCCAAACATTACATACAAAAATGTATAAACATATACATAAAATTATTAAAAAAAACATCAACTTAAAAAAAAAATTGGACATCCTCTATGTTAATAATATAATTGCAATAGATATCTATTCTTAAACTAATAAAATCAAAATATTTACAGATCAAAATTGAATTCCATCACATGTTTGTAACATGTTTATACTACTTTAAGGATTTTCTACTTGTGATATTATCATTTAATTGCATCCACATGCGTTTTATTTTCCTCGATGAATAAGGGTGCCATGTAGTTAGTTCCAGAAGTGTCCGCTACACGGTTCTTCACCACTGACAATGCAGCTGAATCCCGGGTGTCTAACTGCAAGGACACCTATATATTCTCTACACATTCCAGTTATGTACAAATCCTCAATAAATATAGGTGGCAATTTGTTCGAAGCCAGGACAAGCTTGCCAAGAATATCTCCGGATATGACATATGCTTGGCCGCCAAAGTAATATGGTAAATTTTTTGATTTATATTCCTTTTTTGAGATGTAATATTTTAAAAGCTTGTTTCTGTTCACCGTCCCGTTTGTGACTTGACATCCAACAATCGAATTCACCGGTTTAATTTTTTTTCAGATAATTTATTTAGAGATAAGAATTTAAGTATATATCGTCGTCTACTTTAAGAATGTATTCGGGATTGTTACAATGGACAAAAACCCATGGTAAAAAGGCTGTTATCTTTATTACTAGATATTTATATTTTTCCTTGATATTTAGTTCAACAATGTCCTTGTTTTTATCTTTCTCCATGGCAAAGGTTTCTTTTATTTTTTGGTCGAGTTCGTCGACCTCTTTTCCGACAAAGAAAATCAACCGTACAGAAGTATCATGTTTAACAACACTACCCCATGAATTCCTTGTTGTTTTAACTTTCAAAACGCCGACCCCGTTAACTAACCTATGAAACATTTATGATTGCTTTTTATTGCACAGGTAGTTTTTACATTTAGTGTACATAAACGTCTTGTTTTATAAAATAGGTTGACTGAGAAAGGATTTTTTTTAAACATAGGAATTTATATTTATTTTGTAAACAATCACCCATAAAATTATTAGCAACTAGGGAAGGGGGGGGGGGGGGTAAATGAGAGTTTTCAATATTATAATACCACTGTTGACTTGCAACAATTGATATTACACGCAAAATATTGACAAGCATTTTGTTTATCAATGTATGAGAAATGAGAACGCAGTTTTGTCTCAGTAATTAATCAATTAACTAATTAATCTTTATTAAACTAATTTACATTGTGTAAGGATTCGCTATTCTTATTTTACAATCGGAACTATTTTTTTTATAAGATAGAATATTTTTTCATTTTTAAACAATCTTTGTTCCTATACCGTCGGGACCACCAGCCTAGTCTAATTATACCCTTCACAATCGTTTCACCTCTTTGTACTCCATTTTCCTTTAGCTTGCAATGCACTGACCTAATTTTTAAAGGTCAATGTCGACCTGTGAAAGCGCAAATCATGTGTTAGTTGTATTGAGGAGACGTTTGTAGCTTTATCATTGAACACTCAGTCAGTTACAAGCTTTCACTGTCTATGATGATATTTTTATATAAATTACTTTGTTCAATGATGGAATACCAAACAATATAAAATATTTTGGTTCAAAAATGAAATAAAAACAAATTGATAAAATGTTAAGCCAGTTGTTAAGACAGTGAATATATATATTCCTAAATATTCCTAAATATAAAACATTATTAACAATTTCGTAATTTTATATTTTATTTGTAGGGACATACAGTTTGTGTAAAAATATGATACACACGTGTTAAAAATTTAGATCTTAATTAATGTTTTAAAAATTTAGAATGTGTTTTCAGTAACGGTTGTGATGTTCATAATTGACTTATGTTATCCAAAACTATCGTAGTGCGCGGGATTGTTTTCTACATACACAAATGCCCCTCGCAGCTTCACATGAAGTTGAAGGAGTGGTATGCAATTGGACTATTGTGCTCTTATATTGAATTACCACCAGCAGATATAAAATATTATTTCCAAAGTGGCTTATAACTCGGGATCTGACTGGTTAACAAGCCTGTTGTAAATTTCCGTATTACCTGCTAGAACCCGGTGTAAATAAAATGTGACCCCACAATGCAAATGCACCGATAAATCTTTGCGCAAAACAATGCATCGCTCAATGAATACTTGCCAAAATCTCTATTTTTAGTAAAGTTCTATTGGTACGAATTAATGACTTTTAGCACTATTTCAATTACAACTCTTTAATATTAATTGATTTTCAAGTTGCAAAGCACACAGTCTGGTAAAACAGTATTAAATATTAAAATTGAAATTTTTTATCACACATGAAGTTAATTCGTAATTCAGACCCAATCAAGGGTGTACGGAGACTTACTTTGCGGTCTCAGGGTGTGGGGAATACATCACAGGGTAAATCTATTTACACCCTTAATTGGACCTGAATAACTATTATTCCGTTTACAGTATTTTTCCATTGCAACAAGTCACCGATGATAACGTTGAAAGATTGCGCGAGGTTATCTTGGTAAATTGTTTTCGCTCCAAAACACAAAATTAATAACTTCAAAGAACTCAGCATCAATTCTGACGGCAACAAAATTAACGTCTCATGAATTGTAAAAAATTAGGTGTCAATTTTGATTCGGTACTGAACATGGATCACCAGGTTCGACACATCACAAATCATGTCACCACCAACAACGAAACATTGGTCGCTTTCGACCCATAATATCAGAAAAAACCTGATATGTTTACTTGTGACCTATCGTTTAGACTACGGCAATGCTTTACTACATGGTTTATGTATCAGTTCCTTGTCAGGATTTCAAAGGATTCAAAACACAACTGCGAGGAATATAACGCGTACTAGGAAACATGACTACATATCACCTGGGTTGGTCAAGTTACACGCACTTCCAATCGAGCAGCGAATTCAATACAAACTGATTCTACAGACTTTTAAAAGCCTTACACTGAGCATCGCCATTGTTTATACAAAAATTTATCCAGGTCTACAAGCCAAAAAGGTCTCTGCGCACAAAGAGCTCTATGTCCTTGTTCAGTCGCGTGCGGGGACTAGGTCGTATTGTGACAGGCGGTTCGACATGGCCAGTTCTACATTTTGGAACAGCCGTCCCCAAAATCTTAGAACAGAGGGAAATTTAATTCGTTTTAAAAAAAATATTGAAAACTTATCTTTTTTAGCAAGGCTTATCCAGACTATTCTTTAGTATTTACGCATTTTAAACTTTATTTTATTGTGTACGGAGACAGCACAGCATTGATTTTTATATTGAAACAAAAAATAGTTTTATATATGTACTATGTATTTTTTTATTAAGTGTATTTAGGTTTATTATTTATGTTCTTATCTTTTATGCCAAAAAGTTTTATATGTACAGCGCTGTGGAATAATTTAATATAAATTATATATGGCTGTTTTTATAAAATAATAAATTTTATATAATAATAATAACTAGACGCTCGCTGCGAGCAACAAGAGGTATTCCGTTAAAATACACCTCACGCTATTTCGATACTTATTCTTTTCGATCATTTCTAAACACTTCTTCAAATTCCATTGAACCGTCTAAAAGGATTTAAAAAGACACATGTTTAAAACTGATGCACTGCGATTTAAATAGCGAGTTAGAAGGTTCAATACCGCTTAGAGTTCTAAAATCGGTGGTTACTGTAAAAGTTAGCTATGCATGACTGACTTTAGACGTAAACATCTCGGGGAGTACGTGTCACAAGTAGAGTCACAGAAATTCCGAATTAAACACCCCCCCCCCTCCAAAAAAATAATAATAAAGGAGTACCACTCTTATCCACAAAAAAGCATAAATTTCGTGCAGACAAAGTGTTATAAAGATATACACTGGCAATTTCGCATCCTTTCGATCACGGTCTCGTTCATAAGTGGACTCAGTTATAGATAAAGATACATATTGCGTGGTTTCCTGGCGGTACAGAAGATAGCGAGCATAGTTGCAGCATCCAAATACAATATCAAAGTAAGGAGCGTTTACGACACTTTTCCTATATATCTTATAAACCATCCCCACATTTTTATCGGATTTTAAAAACGACCACGTCTTGCATCCATTATCCGTGCTCGAACTACTATAAAGTGAGCACTGCGCAATACCGGTATTCCTAAACAGAAAGTTCGATCTGGGGAAAAATAATTTATAAGCATGGGAATTTCTTTGAAGTCTCTAACTCAAAAAGATAAGTTACATATAACTTTTTTATGTATTGTTAGTGTGAAATTGATTGCATAGTCAATGAAATTTTAACCTCTTTTCTTATTTGGTTTGAAATTAATGGAGGATATGTTATCTCATCTCATTTACGCGATTCACAAGGTTAATAATTTGCCTTCATTCTGCCCACATCGTTTTTTTTGGCGGTACATAGTCGTCTTCACATTTCAGTTGAAACAGAGACATAAATAAAACTGTTATTTATGTCGCTTGATGTTATATGTGATGTGCTAACTGATTGACCTTTTGTATACATAATATAATATATATGGCTTTTACGGCTTTGGGTCCTATGCCAGTATATTTCTAATGATTTTCGTTTGGATATCGTATACTGTCATTTGTTGTAGGAACATGGAAGATCAACGTGTAGAGAATATGGAGATTGGTGAACATAGTTATAGCTGCGAGGTATATATCATGAAAATAAGCTAAAGATTATTAGTGCAAACATTGGTTTAACAATTTATTGATAACTACATGTAAATAATTCAATTGGTAGATCAGAACACTAGTATAGATATTCACAGGGGCCTTCATCATTCCAGGTCTCATCTGACATCATATTTCATCCATCCTCTTACAGGACTCCTTATTTCAAATATCTTTTTAAAGTTGACAAATTAAAATGTTACATGTGATACTTGTAAAAAGATTTTAATGTGCTTGATGATGTTTCAGTTATAAAAATGTCTTTGTTCCTTTTTTCATGAGGAGTAGTCTCATTATGCATGAAGACACAATAAAACTTGATACTAATCTCAGGATGCCTGTTCCTCTTCTCATGATGAGTAGTCTCATTATTACACACAAACAGAATACAACGTAGTACTAATCTCAGGATGCCTGTTCCTCTTCTCATGAGAAGTAGTCTCATTATTACACGCAAACAAAATAAAACTTTGTACTAATCTCAGTATGCCCGTTCCTCTTCTCATGGGGAGTAGTCTCATTATTACACGCAAACAAAATATATCTTAGTACTTATCTCAGGATGCCTGTTCCTCTTCTCATGGGGAGTAGTCTCATTATTACATGCAAACAAAATATAACTTCGTACTAATCTCAGGATGCCTGTTCCTCTTCTTCATGGGGAGTAGTCTCAATATTACACGCAAACAAAATATAACTTCGTACCAATCTCAGGATGCCTGTTCCTCTTCTTCATGAGGAGTAGTCTCATTATTACAAGCAAACAAAATATATACTTATTGCTAATCTCAGGATGCCTGATAATGAAGATTTTTAAGTTGACTAAATGAAAGTTATCTAAAAAATTGAGAAAATAGTTAAGATCTTTTAAATATTTCTGGGCATCAGGCTATTTTGAGATGTTGATATGTTATATAATCCCTCAAGGATAATAATGAAGAAGTCATTGATTTGATAAGAGAGATGTTTGGTTTAGGAATTATTGAAAGAGGAGCTCAAGGAGGAGGATAAGGATAGAAGTGAAATGTGGAATGAAACATGGTATAAACTACTAATATCTATCAATATAGATGATGTAGTCACATGGACTTAGCAATAATGTGTACATATTTGCATATTCAATTTATTATACATTGCACTCAAATAAGAACAAAAAAATCATAATGAAATTTTTTCAGTATACATGTATTTTGTTTTGCATGTTTTGTTACTAGTATTATAAGTTACATAATTATATGTATTTTTAGAAAAAAAACTATGAAGATGAATACTCTCTTCTGAGAGAAAGGAGATTTGTTGTTGGTGAGGGTGCTCTCATTGGTCTCATCAAGAGGACAACATGTGAGCAGTGTGGGGAGCCCATAGACCCATCAACAGTTCTCGAAGGAGAAAAGATACCAGCAGGAGTAAAGTACAAATTCCTTTGCTGTGTAAGATTACATGATAATCCATACTGATTATATTATAATATCACATGTATTGAATTTAAAAGTCCTATCAATTCCTTTTATGCTGATACAAAATGTATCAATGCATGATTATTTATATTTGTTGTGCACAATACATGTACATGTAACATGCACATACACAATATATGTAACTAACTTATTCAAATTAGGAAGATGTCAACAGACCATATACATATACATATACATGTAATATACTTCTCCAAACACATGTAATATACGTGAAATATGTCCATGTGACTTGATGGTATTTAATCTTTTCATATTTTTGTGATTTGGGTGTTTTGATGATTATATTTTTACTCTACAAATAGTTGATCAGGGATGGGGTCGATTACATTCAAAAGTAATCGATTAAATTACAATTTCTTTGGTTTTTAAAAGTAATCGATTACAGGTTAATTACATCCATTTTTAAAATAATCGATTACATTAGATTACTTGTCCTCATTGTAATCATGATTACTTTAGATTACATTATTTGTTTTTCAGTTTTTTCATAGTTTAAATGTTTCATCAAAAAAAACACAGTGCATTTTTTTACAGGACTCTTTATTCTGGTATCAATGTAATTTGTAAATTGTTGCATTATTTACAAGCCTTTTCATTGCATTTTATCATCATTAACATTTTAAATGTAGAGTCATTTAGCCTGCATCTATCTGGTCTGAAGATCAAAAATTAAATAAGCACAGTATGTGAACTGTTTTCTAATGCGCCTAAAAGCAAGGACTGTTGAATAGCAAACTCATTGTATCGAGACTGGACATGAATTTTAACATGCCCAAGGGCAATAAAGGAATACTGGCCAACTTTAAGACTGAACCTTATTCACTAAATATATAAGATCCAATGAAAATGAATTCAACCTATTGAATTTTGCCATTGTAATCATAACAGTAATCAAAAATTAATCATGATTACAGGACTTTTTCACAGAGTAATCGATTAAATTACGATTACTTGTAATCAGAAAAATGGATGATTGCTGATCACTCATGATTACCCACAACCTGTAATCGATTACAGCTGATTACGATTACTGACTATGATTACCCCATCCCTGTAGTTGATGTATACTTATTCATGTTTAGGCAACACATGTACATGTATATCCTTATGTATATTATTTTTAGAATGGCTAACCAGGAAAATGGATTTCCACACCATTTTATGGAGGCAGTAGCTTCATTGTATTTTACTACAACTCATGGTGCTTCATACAGGTAGGAAGCTTATTAATGTTAATATGTATATATTCCTCAATGTGTTTTAAAATTAAGATAATATATTTTGATGTTGATATTATTATACCCCCCGCAAACAAAGTTTGGGGGGGTATATAGGAATCACCCTGTCCGTCTGTCCGTCCGTCTGTCCGTCAGTCTGTCCGTCCGTCTGTCCGTCCGTCTGTCTGTGCAATCGTGTCCGGTCCATATCTTTCTTATGGAGAAACATTGGAAGTTCTTACTTCACACAAAGATTGCTTATGACCTAAGGGTGTGTCATGACCTTGACCCAAGGTCTTTCGGGCAAGGTCAAGGTCACTGGCAGAAAAATACAAAAATTCGTGTCCGGTCCATATCTTTCGTATGAAGAAACATTGGAAGTTCTTACTTCACACAAAGATTGCTTATGACCTAAGGGTGTGTCATGATCTTGACCCAAGGTCATTCGGGCAAGGTCAAGGTCACTGGCAGAAAAAATACAAAATTCGTGTCCGGCCCATATCTTTCTTATTGAGAAACATTGGAAGTTCTTACTTCATACAACGATTGCTTATGACCTAAGGGTGTGTCATGACCTTGACCCAAGGTCATTCGGGCAAGGTCACTGGCAGAAAAAATACAAAAATTCGTGTCCGGTCCATATTTTTCGTATGGAGAAACATTGGAAGTTCTTACTTCACACAAAGATTGCTTATGACCTAAGGGTGTGTCATGACCTTGACCCAAGGTCACTCGGGCAAGGTCTAGGTCACTGGCAGAAAAAGTGCAAAATTTTTGTCCGGCCCATATCTTTCGTATGGAGAAACATTGGAAGTTCATAATTCACACAAATATTGCTTATGACCTTAGGATGTGTCATGACCTTGATCCAAGGTCATTTGGGTAAGGTCAAGGTCGTTGGGAAAAATAGTGCAAAATTTGTGTCCGGTCATTATCTTTCTTATGGAGAAGCATTGAATGTTCTAACTTAACACAAATATTGCTTAGGACCAAAGGGTGTGTCATGACCTTGACCCAAGGTCATTTGGGCAAGGTCAAGGTCACTGGCAGAAAAAGTGCAAAATTCGTGTCTGGTCATTATCTTTCTTATGGAGAAGCATTTAATGTTCTTACTTCATACAAATATTGCTTATGACCAACAGTTTTAAAAAAATAGAGCAGTTGTTATTTAGAGAAATAGACGGTGAAATAGATTCATCCAATATTTTCTATCATTGGAAAAATACACGCATTATGATTTTTATCTTAGCGGGGGGTATCAATTGTGAGCTTGCTCACAGTACCTCTAGTTTTAGATTTGATTTAGTAAACTTATTGGGAGAATGGATCTAAAACCATTATTTACTATCACAATTTTCTGTTTGCTTAATGGTTGTGTGTCATACACTATTAGCAGATGCTAAGATAGACCGGTCATTACATATACTCTGTGTGAGTGCAATACATGAACTGCAATAACACAATCTAATTGAAATTAGACGTTCTGAATCCGCCACCGCTTCTCAAACATCTAACAACATCCCATGCAGGGTCCCGTCAGTGTGACCTCTTAAATATGAATAAACATTTCAAAATTATCCAATCAGCTTCGTGTTTCCTAAAATCAACTCGGTTGAAGTTTCAAAATAGCGTCCGAAGAAGTTCTCCAGTTACTGAATGTTAAAAAGCTTAAAAAAGAACAGAAAGAGATATTAGAGTGTATTGTGGCAAGGACTGTTTGGCCGTGTTACCAACAGGCTACGCGAAGAGTTTACCGTATCAAATTGTTGCGACTCCACAACAGAGAACGGTGGAAAGAGAGCCAAAGAAGATCATCGTTTGCTGTCCATTGATTTTCCTCATGAAAGACCAAGTGGAAAGGCTTTTAAAAATACCAAACAGCTAGTGGAAGTAGATCAGGATATTTGCCGTGCCGGTCGGGATAGAAATCGTGCTCTTGCTTTACTCGTTAACAATTCATACCACTTAAGAAAAGTAGAGCAGGAGGTAAAGGATGTTTGCAATTCACAAACTTGTAGAAGAAAAATGTTGAAACCTTTTGTGAAGGAAAGTGAACTTACAATAAAAGATCCACACCACATGTGTTGTGACAGATGTATGCTGTTGTGCAAATGTGATGACTGTCATAAAGATACATTTGCTCTTGAAAAAATGATAAAAGATGAACCATCAGTCTTAGACAGTGACACAGACAGTGATTCTACTGAAGTTTATGATGATACTGAACATTTGATTGAATCAGACACAGATATTGATTACTCAATTATGCATGCCTTTAAATTTGAACATTATCAAATAAAACTAGTTCATGAAAGTAAATGTTCATCTTCATGCTTTCTGGTGCTTTAAGCAACATACAGAGCTCAACAATTTGTGTCATGTAAACAAGGTTCGTGTCCAATTTTTGTTTACTCAGGTTCAATATTCCAATATTGTCAAGCTGATTCTTTTATCTTCTAATATCATAGATAAACAGTTCATAACGTTTAACATAAACATTTAAGGTCTAGAATTTGAATTTTTCACTTCAACATTACATAAAAGAAAGGCTTTGTTAACATGGCAAAGATTTGTAAGTTTTTTAACTCTACAAATGGCACTCAAACGTTGCTGCCTAATTAGAATGCCCCATTGAAGTATTTTAAACATTAAAACCGAAAAATCATTTTTGACTAAATCTTTAATCTTTGTGAAGTGTTAGTTTTGATCTTAATCAATAAAAAATAATTGTACAATTCAATAATATTCAAGATTTACAAATCCACCTTGATCTATGTCTGACGTGCTTCTGATTTGGAATATATCACTTACTATTTTTTGAACGCTTTTTTTATTTACAATGTATCGTTAAATTTAACCACTTGAAGATGAAGAAACTTTTCTAGCATACACGTAAAACAGTTCTTGTCATATATATGTAAGACGCGAATCGTGTGCTTTAGATAACCGTTGACCGCTTGGAAGTACAGGGGCTACTATTTCCTCGGCTATTTTGAAATGTTGCTATGATTTATAATCCCTCAAGGATAATAATGAAAAAGTCATTTATTTGATAAGAGAGATGTTTGGTGTACGAGTTATTGAAAGAGGAGCTCGAGGAGGAGGATTAAGATAGAAGTGAAATGTGGAATGAAACATGGTATAAACTACTAATATCTATCAATATAGATGATGTAGTCACCTTGACTTAGCATTAATGTGTACATATTTGCATATTCAATTGATTATACTTTGCACTGAAATAAGAACAAAAAAATCATAATGAAATTTTTTCAGTAAATTTTGTTTTGCATGTTTTGTTACTAGTATTATAAGTAACATAATTATATGCAAAATTGTATCGATTTTTTTAGAAAAAAAAACTATGAAGATGAATTCGCTCTTCTGATAGAAAGGAGATTTGTTGTTGGTTTGGGTGCTTTCATTGGTCTCATCAAAAGGACAACATGTGAGCAGTGTGGGAAGCCCATAGACCCATCAACAGTTCTCGAAGGAGAAAAGATACCAGCAGGAGTGAAGTACAAATTCCTTTTGCTGTGTAAGATTACATGATAATCCATACTGATAAGATTATAATATCACATTTATTGAATTTGAAAGTCCTATCCATTATTTATATTTGTTGTGCACAATACATGTAACATGCACATACACAATATATGTAACTAACTTATTCAAATTAGGAAGATGTCAACCAATGAAAGAAAGCTATTAAGAATTTTCAAATATTGACCAATCAAATGAACGCATAATTTGGGATTATTTACCCCCTCGGCGTCACATTTGAAAAACATTTCGAAGAGACCGATCCACGCAATGTATTTTATCAATTTTGAATACTTGTAAATTTAACAGTCAAATTTAAAATGAAAATTACTGAATAAGACCTTTCTAAAACATCATCTCGCCTTTTATGTGGCATTAGATACTATCAACGTTAGACCATCTCTACCCAGTGGAATTTTTCCGTTTAGACTGAACGTTTTCTCGTTTTCAAAATGGCGGACCAACATCATCTGCGTTATTTTCTGGACATACCACAATGGTACTTCCTGTTTGAGGAGGAGATCGCCAGGTACAACACATACATTTTGGAATGTAACGGCGCTGTGGAACAAGTCATGTTCTATAAAGTGATGGACTGTTCACCCTTTTGCATGGTGTGCATCTTTTGTGATAGCATTGAACCCGTTTGTGTGTGTGCACACGCAACACACAGATTCGATTAAACTTTTGTTCATACACAACCCTCCACCGATGATGCTGGGCAGCCCCACTACACCGGCGACGGCAAACCAATTCATCAATATGACGTCCTCATCAAATCCTGTACAACAACTAAAAACCACATCGGCGTCTAGGTCAAATTTGCCAGGTATGTACTCATGGCAAAACCCACAAGTTTATTACGATTTTTAGACCAAGAATAGAGTAAATAATGGTAATATGTATTAGTAATAACGTGAAATTTATTGCGATATTTGACCTATATTTCAATAACATGTTATAATAATTTAGTTCAAACACTTTAACTATTAAAACATAGAAATAGGCCAAGGCTAAAACCCAATTCATTCCATATGAAACACCCCACCCCTCCAAAAAAAGCCCCCACAACATTCCATACAAATATCACCTGTTACATCTATTAAAGATATGTAATCATAATATTATCATATGCATTCAGCATACCCACCATTAAAAATTGACTACACATTTAAATGAGATTGACGCATGGGTCTTTCAAATTTGATTTTTCTTTTAAGTTAAGTAAAACTTTTCTGGCTTTGGGGTTTCCTATGTGCTTGTAACTATTGTAGTCTAAAGAAGTATCTTGAACCCAATAAAAATCGCCTCCTATCACCACAAAATCCCCATAAAATTGCTCTACACTCGCTCGGTTAAAGTATTTTTCAATAATTAAGGTATTCAATGTATAATGAAGGGATATTAAACAATTTTGAATCGTTTTAAACAAGTTAAATATGTATTGCTAGATAACTATGAAAGTGAAATGAACCAAATTCACATGACAGACAACATATAAGGAGCTGGTAATTTCACACTTTAAACTTTTTTAAAAGAGTTATCTCCCCTTGATGAAAAAAAGAAAATTTTATTTTCGTCAAAATATCTGCGGTAAATGATTCATTAACCGGGTTTTCCAACGGAAAAATCCGGTTATTAAAATGGTGAAAATGGCGGGCGGGCGGGCGGGCGGCTGCCAAAAGGGTACCCTCATTGTACGGATAACTCCTCCTACAGTTTTCAAGATAGGAAATTGTTCTTTTGCAGATCAATTGTACATATATCAGAGGTGTGCATATTGCTAGGATTTTGATTTCCGATAATTTATCGAAAAAATACCAGCTTTTGAACTTAGTCATTTTTTGGCAAAATGTTGCATATAGGGAACCCTCATTGTACGGATAACTCCTCCTACAGTTCTCAAGATAGGAAGTTGTTCTTTTGCAGATCAATTGTACATATATTAGAGGTGTGCATATTGCTAGGATTTTGATTTCCGATAATTTATCGAAAAAATACCAGCTTTTGAACTTAGTCATTTTTTGGCAAAATGTTGCATATAGGGTACCCTCATTGTACGGATAACTCCTCCTACAGTTCTCAAGATAGGAAGTTGTTCTTTTGCAGATCAATTGTACATATATTAGAGATGTGCATATTGCTAGGATTTTGATTTCCGATAATTTATCGAAAAAATACCAGCTTTTGAACTTAGTCATGTTTTGGCAAAATATTGCATATAGGGTACCCTCATTTTACGGATAACTCCTCCTACAGTTCTCAAGATAGGAATTTGTTCATTTGCAGATATATTGTACATATATCAGAGGTGTGCATATTGCTAGGATTTTGATTTCCAATAATTTATGAAAAAAATACCAGCTTTTGAACTTAGTCATTTTTTGGCAAAATATTGCATATAGGGTACCCTCATTGTACGGATAACTCCTCCTACAGTTCTCAAGATAGGAAGTTGGTCTTTTGCAGATCAATTGTACATATATCAGAGGTGTGCATATTGCTAGGATTTTGATTTCCGATAATTTATAAAAAAAAAATACTAGCTTTTGAGCTTTGTCATTTTTTGGCAAAATATTGCATATACATGTAGGGTACTCCATTTCACTGGATAAGGGTTGGCATGGATTATGGATACAGTTTACATAAAAGAAAACCCGGTTTGCTGTCACATTGACAGCTTTTCACTTGTTTTATTTCATATTTCTATAAAAAGAAAGTTTATGCATGTTTTAACCAAGAGAGTTTAAAAAATCTGAAGTTACTTTTTACAATATCTTAATAAAACATACGTTGCCCATAGACTTCAATGCAAAATTCAAGGTGTCATTAGTTGGACCATAACCAAAATTTTGAAAATTCCTTTGGTGAAGTATTTTTATTTGATAACACCTTAAATATGATATCATGATTAAGAATATCAGACCATTCATTTATAAGGTACAAAATGTGGTCATTATACATCGAATACCTTAAATTAGTATCATTTTTCGATATATATTTAGCTTCGGACAGCCTTAACATAGCCGCGTACCATCACAAAATCCCCATTTAATTGCTCTACACTATTTTTTCATTGATCTCAGGAACATCTCGATTAGGTTCATAAATTTTTATAAAAGAATATTATGTTTTTCTATTGTTAATTCAATTGCTTTATTTCCCATTTCATCAGATGTTGTCTGTAATATTTCATATTAAAAATTATTATTAAGTAAAATAGCTACCCCTCTGGAGTCACCTCTGCGTAGACTTATAATAATTTCAAATCCCCACATTGATCTAACTATATTTACATCATCCTCAGTGAAATGTGTATCTTTTAAAAAATAAATTGACTGTTTTAAAAAGTTCAATACATCCCATCTATTTTCTAAACCAAATAGCAAAGACACACTCATTAGAAATCAAAATGGTTATTGGTTAATTATAGCGTTATACGAGAAAGTAAACAGTAGCAAGGCATATTCGACGGAGTAGGCAAACAATATATACTGACAAATATTGGTTACGAACATCTCTGTACATTTGTTATCACTTATTCTCACGTTCATGCAAAGACAAGATAAAAACAAAAAAATGACACTGAACATGCTTTAATATCAAAACCTAATCGACAGAAAAAGGCTTCGAAAGAATATCCCCAACCCTATGTAAATAAAACAACTTACCACGTTTTGGTATCACAAACCGGAAGTTATGCTAAACACAGTAATATTAAAATCGGTACGCACATCATGAACGGAATATATAGTTCCAAAATAGTTACCTTTAATTTCCCGAGTTTCTCTGAGACTTGGTCTACCACATTTCTCATGGATGATTGTGTGGCAGCTTTGTTTTTCTCGTCTGCTTTAATAATTGACTCCACTTATCATAAGCATTTTCTACAGACGCCAGCGTTACTCTCTTGAGATCGAGGTCCGATTTGTTGGTTACTTTCCGAATACAATCCATCCTTTCTGAATTAAGTTTCGGTTTATTTTGATATAACTTGTGAATGTTATCAGTCCCATCAGCTGTCGTTTCGTACTGTACGAACGAAAATCCGCATATAATACATGTACAGGCATCACCTAGAACACAAGTTGTCGTCGGTGTCATGGACTGCGCCATTTATGTTTTTAATCGCTTTGAACACCTCGGTCATCTACGTATGTCGATAAAAAAAAGCCGGGAAGTTCCAAGAACTCGTCCAATGAGTCGGAACAAGTAATTTCATTGGTTAACTGAAAGGTCACACTGACGTGACTATACATGGAATGTTGTTGGATATTTGAGAAGCGGAAGCGGATTCAGAACGACTCTTGTTTCAATTAGATTGTGTAATTACACATATTCATATCACCAAATAAGTTAGGGACTTTATTTATAATTAAACAGAGATTATAACTAACGTCGTCGTGCGTTAACAATTTACATTTTTGACTTCTTTTAAAAAACTACAAGGCTGATTGTTATCATTTTTGGTGTGAGGCATCTCTATGGCAAGAAGAATCTAAATTGTGAAATTTATGGCTCTTCCATCCCCTAGGCACCACATGTGGGGCCAAATATGCCAAAAAAACCAACCAATTTTCAAAAATCTTCTTTACTCCCACACATGTTAGGGAAAAAATGGTTGCATAGTTATGATGTCCATAAAATCCTTTACCAAAATTGTGATGGCTTCTGGGTCATATGTTCAGGCTCTAGGGTGGGGCCAATACGGCCTTATAGTAAAAACGTATTAAATCTTAGAAAATTTTGTTCTCTCCTCTCATATATATTTGTTAAAAACTAAATGAATGATTATGATGTCCATGAAGCCATCTACTAAAATTCATGAACCCTGGGTCAGGGGTTCAGGATCTAGGGTGGGGGGCAATATGGCCATATAGTAAAAATGTATTAAATCTAATTTTTTCAGAAATCTTCTTTTCTACTTCTATATAAAGATGTTAAATCTAAATGCATGGTTATGATGTATATGAAGCCCTCTATTAAAATTGTGAAATTCATGGCCCCTGGGTCAGGGGTTCAGGCTCTAGGGTTGGGCCAATATGGCCATATAGTAAAAATGTATTAAACTTTAGAATATCTTCTACTTTCCTCCCATACATATTTGTTAAAAACTAAATGCATGATAATGATGTCAATGAAGCCCTCTACTAAATTTGTGAAATTCTTTACCCCTTTGTTGGGGGTTCAGGCTCTCAGGTGGGGCCAATATGGCCATATAGTAAAAAATGTATTAAATTTAAGAAAATCTTCTTCTCTACTCCCATAATTATTTGTTAAATCTATATGCATGATTATGATGTCCATGAAGCCCTCTTTCAAAATTGTAAAATTCATGGCCCCTGGGTCAGGGGTTCAGGTTCTAGGATGGGGCCAATATGGCCATATAGTAAAAATGTATAAAATCTTTAAAAAATCGTCTTCTCTACTCCCATATATATCTGTAATAAACTAAATGCATGAACATGACGTTCATAAAGCCCTCTACTAAAATGTGAAATATGAATCCTGGGTCAGGGGGTCAGGCTCTAGGGTTGGGCCAATGAGGTCATATAGTAAAAATGCATTAAATATTAGAAAATCCTTTTCTCTACTTCAATATATATTTGTTATAAACTAAATGCCTGGTTATAATGTCCATGAAACCCTCTACTAATTTTGTGAAATTCTGGTCACCTATGTTAGGGGTTCAGACTCTAGGGCGGGGCCATTATGGCCATATAGTACTTAAAAAATCTTCATGTAGGCAAAAAACTGAATACATGGTTATGATGTCCACTAACCCCTCTACCTAAATTGTGAAATTCATGGCCCCTTGGTCAGGGATTTAGGACATAGGGGGGGGGGGACATTATGGTGTAAATGCATATAATGTTTACAATTTTTCTTATATATTCTCACACATCTGTATAAAAAACTGACTTATAATTATATTTACCAGGAAGTCTTCTCCTGAAATTTTGATTTTCATGTCCCCTGGAGTAGGGGTTTTGAGTCTAGGGCCAAAAAGGGATGTATAGGTGTTAATGCATATAACGTTAAAAATTATCTTCTTTACTCCCACACATCTCAAAGGAAAACTGAATTCTTAATTTTGTAGACCAGATCTTTAAGTTTTTTGGCAGAAATTATAGGTTACATAGTTCTTTTTGAAACATTTCAGACAAGGAGGTGCTTGTCATTACAAATTTATAATTTTCCACTCCAGAATGAAACCTTATTAATTAAATGCATAAATGAGACTCCTCGAAAAGATTGTGTATGGGTTATATGCTACTCAGGTGACCGTTAGGCCAAATGGCCTCTTGTTTATGGTACACCGTGGTTTAGCTGTGCTATAACAGCTGCAGTGTATCCAGATAAATCATATTCAGATTATAAATAAAGTTAAACTGAAAAAAAATATTGACAAAAATATGGAAAAATGGTTTGTTTCCGTGCATATTTCAATAACACAAACCTTTTAAAGCACGATATTGAACTTAAAAACACAACTTCGAGGTGTCACCTTTCTCGTCGTTGTCGGAATGTTTTGCTAATAATGACGATACATCTAGATCCATCTCGGAGGTTAATGCGATCTCACATTTCGTCTTCTTGGGAGGATTCAAAACCTTCGATATACTTTCTTGAATAACGGCATTTGTACGTTTATTCTTCCTAACAGCCGATTCGGACCTTTGACCGATTCTGCTCACGATATCTTGCTCGTCGACGCCCGCTAGATACAGCTGAGTAGCACAGGCCCTTTTACCGGAATGATTTTTAAAATTCCCAACAAGTTCAACGTTTGTGATTATTTCTTTTATCAGACCCTTGATTTTGTTTATTCCAAGAACCTGCTCGCTGTACTTCCCCTGCGAGATGATCATGAACAATTCAAAAAAATGTTAGTATTTTTAAGACCTTTTCAAAAAAAATCAAGAAAACGTGGTTGGCCCCTTTAATAGGGGCCAAGCCTCTCGTAAACTCTATTACAAATAACTTAAAAACGATCAAGATTTTGTAATGCATTATAGAAGCAAAGTTGTTGATCGTAACAATATCTATCGGGTAAAATCATTGCCACATACATTTATTACGTAAGTATGGCTTTTTATGGGCCAAAGTACTTAAACTTTGACGCAATATATCTAGAGAAGGAGACATATTTTGTCTACCATTGTAGAAGAGAAAATGTTTGCATTGATGATTGTAAGGAGCTCAATAAATCAAACCACTAATGTCTGTCCCCATTAAGGATCTAAAGAGCTGGCCCCTAAAATATTCATTCATTTGTATCTCAAAAAATTATCAACATTTTTAGATGGGTGTATGAACAAAGAATGTTTGTATTCGTGATACCTTTCATATGACCTCAAGAAAAAGGGATTGGCCCCTGTAATTAGGGGCCAAGCCACTCGTAAAGTCTTTTACCCATACCTTTAAAACGATCAAGATTTTGTAATGCATTATAGAAGCTAAGTTGTTGATCGTAACAATATCAGTGTAAAAAACGCATTGCCAAACCCATTGATGGCGTAAATTGGGATTTTTAGGGGACTAAAATCTTAAATCTTTGATGTTCTGTATATGAAAAAGCAAAACATTTTGTTAAGCATTTTAAATGATACTGACAATCGTATAAATTATCCAAAAGAGTGTGGTTGAGGGAAAATTCTGAAATTTCATTGATATTTTAATCGTATTGTTTAAAAATTGAACGGAAGACCTACTCATTATTCGTAACAAGAACGTATCTAGTATCTATTTGTTTCCATTATTCTACAATTACATTGATCATTTATGGTAACATTTGCAGATAAAATGTCTTTCAAATCTGTGACTTTCATTAATTATCTGTGTCTTTCATTGATAAATACTGAAAACTCAGTATCATTCCCCATATAAACTAGTTGCCGTGGTTACAATCTGTTTGATCACTTTATTAAAAACATTCAGACACACAATCCAATACTGTGGAATCATTAAAATTCGTGGAGGCTCAATTTTCGTGGAATTCGTTGGTACATCTCATCCATGAATTATTAAATTAGAGTAATAAAGTCATATTCCCTATATAGGTTTAAGAGAATACACGAAATTACGTCCCCACGAACCTGTAAAATCTATGCAATCCACGAAAATTGGCCTCCACGAAATTTAATGATTCCCCAGTATAAACTTTAAATGACTGGCCCAGCCACCTTTTCAGTGCCCTGCGCGGCCCCTGCTCCTAATCACTTAACCTAAAAATACAAATCTGCTCTTTGAATACCATCTGACCTTTCTTCAATCTTTCTATCCATCTGTAAACTTTTTAATATTACCAGGGGTTTTCCTTGCTTAGTTTTGGGTCTGACTAACGGACCCATTCCCAATCCAAAAATTACCAATATTTTACCAAATCTATGCAGATCCATTTTTCCCAATCAAGTGTCAATATTTTAAATATCAGAGCATGTTCTGCGGGTATTCCTATTTCTGAATTCTACTTTATACAATACTTGTTCATTCTCTATTCTAGATAAACACGATAACATTTTCAGAAGAAAAAAAATTATTTATATAAACCATTTTTTACTTGAAGAAAGAACATATTTACCTTTTAGAACTCCTTATTCCTTTATTAACAATTCTTAATATTTATGAACCCAAATTCAGTTGTTAGTAGCTATTGACACTTGTCATCACAGTTGGTATTACATGTAAATATTTTCTATATTTCAATGCAATTCCAACCAACCCTTAAAAAACATTAAAAAAAAAATAATAAAAATTGGTATCCTCATTTACATGTACTACATAAATACAAACTATAACATACACAAACTAAGAATAATAACTATATCTTGTTCACACCTCAAACTTTGCAGATATTTTTCCCAAACACCAAAAAAAAAATCTTTTAAACATTTAAACATGTTTTCAACAAAATATACAAAATTTCTAATTAGTAATATATACATTGAATAAAACAATAGCAAGAACATTCAAGACAAACTTTGAATACAACATACTGATCACTGTTTATCCGAGTCAACATATTTATATACAGTGCAATATATATATATATATATATATATATATATATATATATATATATATATATATATATATATATATATACTGTAAAACGAGAAAATTTGGCGCATACGTATTTTAGCGCAAACGCAAGTGCTAATACATTAGCGCAAATAAATTTTAGCGCACGCGTCTTTTTAAAAAAAAAATATTAGTTTAAATTTTCTTGTTGGATCCACACCCGTATTACTAGCTATATATTTTGTGGTCACTCAAGCACGCAATTACAATCGCATTGAATTATAACTCACGTACACAGGTAAACATATATTATAGTCACTCTTTCCGAGGTGTGGTCATTGCATGGACGTGTCATAATGTCGATCTTAAACTTTATCAAAAAACGGAAACGTGACGAGTTTCTACCTGATCCAGAAAAAGAAAACAGCAAAGAAGATGCAGAATTATGTGAATTTATTAATGATTCTTTAGAACTGCCGAAGACACCAAAGCGGGAAAAACGGGGCACGTATAATGTATATTCTCCCGAAATAAGAGCCAAAATTGGAAAATATGCAGTAGAGAACGAAGTCATGAATGCTTCCAGACATTTTACCTCGGAACTTGGTTCACCCGTGCGTGAAAGTACTATCCGTAATCTGAAGAAAGCGTATATGAAAAGCAGAGACAGAACACCTTGCCGTAGAGTTTTAGAATTACCGAAAGGAGACAGGGGTCGACCACTGATGCTAGGTAAATACGACGAGTTAGTACAAAACCACATACGAAAATTAAGATTGAACGGGGGTATCGTCAATACCTGGATAGTTATGTCCATCTCACGTGCAGTGCTAATGTTTCATCAAAAATCTCTGTTAAGTGAATTCGGCGGGCCCATAACAATAGAAAAGTCTCTGGCAGAATCGATTCTCAGGAGAATGGGGTACGCAAAACGGAAAGGGACTAAGTCCGTTAAAGTCCTTCCCAGTGATTTTGAAAACGTAAAAGCAGATTTCCTACAGCGAATTAAAACAGTTGTCAAGAAGCACTCCATCCCAGAGTGTTTGATTATCAACGTTGATGAAACAGGTGTCAATATTGTTCCTGTAGGAAACTGGACTATGGATCTCGAGGGAAACAAACAAGTTAAGATTACGGGTTTAGATGATAAGCGTCAGATTACTGTGACTCTGGCGTCCACCGCATCAGGTGTTCTTCTCGATCCGCAAGTCATCTATGAAGGAAAAACTCCTGCATGTCACCCCAAGTTTAAGTTTCCCGAGGGTTGGGCCATTACGCAGTCAGAAAACCATTGGGCAAACTCAGTGACAACGAGAGAGTAAGTAAAAATTACTATAAAATATTATCAATCTAAAACAGAAAGTTGTTAACTTTCCAGAGTAATATGACTAACTTTTACGGGGTTTTTTTCAGGCTGGTGAACTCAATCATTATTCCCTACGTTAAATCAACTAGAAAGCGACTTGGTATCAAAGCGACATCGAAGGCATTGTTACTCTGGGACGTGTTCAGGGGTCATCAGGACGACGAGGCTCGCGCGATCCTAAAACGCAACAACATAGAATTAGTCTACATACCCCCCAACTGCACAGATCAGTTACAACCACTTGACCAGTTAGTAAACAAAGAATTCAAAGGTGCTCTGAAAAAAGAATTTCAGAAGTGGTACGCCGACTCAATTCTCGATAAAATGTCTGAGAAAAGTGACGACGAGAGCGTTGTATCTTCAATAAACCTCAAGTTATCCGTATTAAAACCCGTGCATGCCCAGTGGCTCGTCCGTGCTATTGACAGTATTACTGCAAGAAAAGAATTGCTTGTAAAGTCGTTTGAAACCACAGGAATTCTGAATGTGATATGATCATTTTAATTCATGTTTTATATGAATGTTTTGTAAGACGTTTTATTGACAAACGTTTTATAGTTTTATCATTGTGCATTTTTATCCATAAAGGACTTTTAAACTTCTAAAACATGTAAAGAACAGTAATAAATGATTGTGCAATGTTCGTTTTTTAAGTGAATAAACTGGTAGTAATCGTGTACTGTCAGCGTGAATGATCGCTACGCTTGATCACATTTTCACCTCGAGGCGCTAAAGAGAGTTGACACGGGGAGAAACCCAACTATGAAGGTGATAATGATAGGTACTAACAAGCCAATCAATTATATTATTTAGTCCATGTTTATTTGGCAAATCCATTCTGTTTACCTGTATGAGTGTGTAATACACCGCATGGCCGAAATTACGTAAGCGCGCACTTCCAGTGCAATGATATAATAAATAGACCGTAGTGATGATTTGAAGCCTGAACAAAGTGAATAGTATGGAGAACCTTTGGCGCACTACAAATTTTAGCGCTCAGAGGCGCTTGCGCCAATGGCGCTAAAATTTATAGTGCGCCAAGTTTTCTCGTTTTACAGTATATATATATATATATATATATATATATATATATATATATATATATATATATATATATATATATATATATAAACTCTAACTATACATTAAATATATAATTCTCCCACAATATACTTTTGCATCAGGAAAATTTAATATACATATCCTTTAAACTGCCAAACTCCTTTTAATTGCAACCATGATTCATTTTCATTAACATTATAATTGATCAGCATATGTCAAATACAATAACAACATCTCTCTCCTAGACTTAAAACGTTCTAATTAAATGACCCCTACTCATCGTTGGTCTGATTTTAAATAAAGAAAAATTTCGACTTCAAGCATATTGGTTTTGAAAAAATAAAACAAATCAGATGAAAAAAAAAAATTCCTGTCGTATTCCATTGTCGTACCAAACTAAACTCAAAAAAATATTGATCTCGATTACCATAACGTCCAACCCAACGATTATATATTCTCATCTAAAGAAGGGTGACATGTTACTATGCCTCACTCCATCTCTCTGTCGATTCGTCAATCAGCAGTTTGTTCATATCTCTATTCCAAATATTGCACATAAAATAAGCGAATTTGTTATATAGTGATTTATCATAACACTATCTTTAGTTCAATTTAGGGTAAATTAATAGTATTTCATCAGAATTATGCCTCATGGACTTAAAAAAAAACAACAACTTTAAGGTCAAGATCTAGTTAATGATTCCAGACTGTCTTTCTGGTGCTTGAACCATTATGACGGCACAATTGTCTTGATGAATCTTTCCCCGTATTTTATGGCTTAAAAGGAATTATGTAGAAAATAATACAATATTTTGACATTCTATATTCAATCAAATAAATCTATCGATATTTACAGATCAAAATTAAATGTCATCACATGCTTGTAACATTATCTTACTACTTTTAGGATTTTCTACTTCAGCATGTGATATTATCATTTAATTGCATCCACATGCGTTCTATTTCCCCCGCTGAATAAGGATGCCCTGTTATTAAGTTCCTGAAGTGTCCCCCACACGGTTCTTTAATTCTGGTAATGCAGCTAAAGCCCGGATGTCCAACTGCGTGAGCATTTATATATTTCCTACACATTCCAGTTATGTACACATCCTCAATAAATATGGATGGCACTTCGCTCGTTGCAAGGTAAAGCTTGCCGAAGATATCACCGGATATGACATATGCTGGGCCGCCAAAGTAATCAGGGAAATAATCTGGTTTGTATTCCTCTTTTGAGATGAAATATTTTGAAAGCTTATTTCTGATCACACTCCCGTTTGTTACTTTACATCCAATAATCGAATTAACTGGATTAATTTTTTTAAGATAATTTATTAGAAGATAAGAATTTAAAAACACATCGTCGTCTACTTTAAGAATATATTCGGTGTTGGTACAATGGACGTAAACCCATTGTAACAAGGCAGTTATCTTTATTACTAGATATTTATATTTTTCCTTGATATTTAGTTCAACAATGTCCATGTATTTTTCTTTCTCCATGGCAAACGTTTCCTTTATATTTTGGTCGAGTTCGTCAACTTCTTTTCCGACAAAGAAAATCAATCGTAAAGAAGTATCCTGTTTAACAACACTACCCCATGAATTCCTGATAGCCATCCTCTCTCTGAAATTACCTGCTCTACTAGGTACAGCCATTAAAAGGAATACAGAATGTTCACCTCCGCAATGACGAGGAGGTGGATGAAACTGCAAGTAGAAGTTCATCGAACGGGAGGTCGATAATGGTGTAAGGTATGTATTTGAAATGATCAACAGCATAATGTTTACACTTGATAGAATTCCAAGCATAAAAAAAACCGCTTTAATGCTGTATGTAAAAGTTGGTCGTCCCCATCGCAAACACGCCATTATGGTCATCTAAAAGTGAATCAAGAAAACAGTCTCATTGTCAAATTGATTGTTTTAAATTTCAAGACTTCCACCTCATTAACCAACTTATGAAACATTTATGATGGCTTTTCATTGTAAAGTAAGGTTAACATTTAGTGTACATAAACGTCTTGTTTCGTTTTTCAAAATAGGTTGATTGAGAACGATTTCTTTTTTTTAAACATCTGAATTTATATTTATTTTTTTCTTTGCAACCCTTTAAACGATTACAATTTCACTGACATGTAGTATCGAAGTAAAATCATTTAGTTTCGTACCTCATTTGCTTGAATAGATTCAGTCAATTTTTCTTGCATCAATTGTGTATGCAAACTTCAGAAACATTTGTAAAAATGCTCTCATAGGTTTATATCAGATGTTCCTCAAAATATTTGAAAGCTTACGCCCATGTACAATGTCATCTGCAAATGAAAAAAATCCATACAGCCATTTCCACGTTGAAATCGAGTGCAATGATAAATTGTAGTTAAATTTGGCGTCATAATGAAACCATATGGTGCTTTTTTATCTATAGCCTAAGCATTGCATACAAATGTACATTAATGTTGAGTAAACAACCTAATAGAAAACAGTTTCTTTCTCGACTAACTTTAATAATAAAATTACTCTTAAGAGCCTTTTCCGTCCTTGGAATTTCCTTTCTTATTTAAATTTTTTAGACCTAGTTTAAATTAAACTTGCCTTTTAAGATGTGCAAGAAAACCTAACTACCTGGGGTGCACAGGAGATGAATGAGATTCTGTGTCTTGCCAGTAACAATGTATACAATCACCCTTAAAATTATTAGCAACTGGGAAGGGGTGGGGGAGGTAAATGAGGGTTTCAAATACTACCACTGTTTACTTGCACTTATAGTATATTACACGAAGAATATTGACAAGCATTTCGTTTATCAATGTATGAGACAGGAGTGAGAGTGCAGGTTTGTCTAATTAACATCATTTATTAAACTATTGACATTGTGTGAGGATTCGCTATTTTTTTTTACAATCAGTATTATCTTTTTATAAGATAACAGAATATTTTTTGTTTTTAGCTCACCTGAGCTGAAAGCTCAAGTGAGCTTTTCTGATCACATTTAGTCCGTCGTCCGTTTGTCCGTCCGTCTGTCCGTCTGTAAACTTTTCACATTTTGAACTTCTTCTCTAAAACCACTTAACCAAATTCAACCAAATTTGGCTCAAAGCATTCTTATGGAAAGATGAATATTAATTGCAGAAATGAAAGAAAAATGTTCATTGAAAGTGGAGAAAACCTCAAAACTGTAAAAAAAAAAAAAAAAAAAAAAGGAAAAAAAAGAGGGGGTGCATATTAAAAAATCTTCTTCTCAGGAACTACTGAGGCAAATTCAACGAAATTTAGCATGAATAATCCTAAAGGGATGGAAAATATAAATTGCAAAAATTATGGGCTAATTCTGTTTCAAATCTGAGTTATAACGAAAATAATAAGAAAGAAAAGGCGTTTTTCAAGCAATTATAGCATCCATGAGTCTTGGGAAAATGGGTAGGCATGACCGGGCCAGGGCAAAACAAAAGATTGACAGTTGTTATTCTGCCAATCTCATTAAAATTTCAAGATATTTACTGACCCAGTATATTTGTATTCGCTGTAAATATTGCTGCAAAATAATGCGTAATTGGAATTGACGATTGCCGATCTGCCCCGGCTTTTATTTTGCCCCGGCCCGGGTTTGCTTACCCATTTTACCAAGACTCGTATTCCATAATAATAAAACGAGGTTCTTTGTTTAAAGCAGCCATGACACTATCTGATAAACGGGTCGATCTGACTATGATGAATTTGTGTGTTGTACAACAGTTTGTGTACGAAGGGAATCTTTGAAACATGCAAAATACATTTGTGAAGTAAATTGAAGCTAAATATTTCAACGCGTTGACATTTTTCACATGACGGTGGTGTTAGCTTGTTGTGATTTTTGTTTCGTTTTCATTTATGCTTTGCGTTAACCTGGGAACTGTCGCTTATATTTCCTGATTTTTACATATCAAATCAAACAGAGACTTCGGTAAATCAAACAGTTTACTGTTTACCTGCGCAAATTAAGCAACATCTGATGTATTAAGAAAGAACTAAAATGCAATTCATTCAGGCTCTCGGTAATTCGGTATCATCTTTTGCGTTATGGTAGAATAATGCAATATGTTTTGTTAAGATGCTCGGCATTTTCTCGAGTTTATTCAGTTTAAATAGAGTTTAATATCGCTGACGGAAATATGTAGGTATATACATGTATTTGATTCATTTTGAAAAATAAATCGTGTTCTTTATTTGTTATAGTGCATGTTTCTTGTGTTTAATTGTTTATATTTTCTTTTTACTTACCATATTTGAGTGTTAAGCTTCGAATTATAAGCAAGATACAGAGATTTGCTAACAATTCTATGTTTGTACACAGATCTGAGGCCATTCATTTTTTTCCATTTCAAATGCCGAATAGGAAATACCAAATTATAAATCTTAAGCTGAATGTAATGAACTCATGTGAACAAACTATGACTCAAACCTAGCAAAATTTTGAGCTCATTTTGCTTATAATTCTACGAGTGACGTTGAAATTTTGCTTGATCATTAGAAATTCTATATGAATTAGAGTATGTTAGATACTTGTACACAAAAATTAAAGAATGATATGCGGTATATAACTACTCTCTGGGGCCCCCTCTTTATACAATGAATAATGTGAAATGTGACTAAATAAAAACGACATCCTTACAACAGTTTCCATAGTTCTGACACATTTCTGTTGCGGGGATAAAAGAATTATTGCTATTCCTTAGAAAATAGTACATCGGAAAATTATCCTGGTTTGTAGCCATTTATTTTTGAATAAAAATGAAAATATTGGGTGGGCCATAGTAAATTAGAGTGATGTGCCTGTCAATGCGATGACATTGATTTTTATAGCTCTTTAACATGTCACGTGACAACATTTTTCATTCCAGTGTATTCATCAATCAAGTGTGAGTAAAGTTATAAAAGTCACGAGTTTACGCGAGGTAAACAACAGTCATTTAATTATAATGGAGAAGTCAAAATAAATTTTTGAATATTTTTATATAATTTGAGAAATTGAGCGCATTGAGGTGCAATTTTCTTCTTCACATATATACATGTAGGATTTTTTTGGATAATATACAATAACTATTATATTAAAAAAAAAATACAATAATTAGTAAGTAGTTGAGGAAGAAAATGTACCTATTTTGATCGCTTTATTAAGTGGTGGAGGGGGGCAGAACGAAAGTACAGGGAATTAGAAGTTGTAAAACAGTGTACCCCTACCAAATTATAAGTTCTATATCTTGCGTAGAATTTTCTTATTCTGTGTAAAAACAGTATTTCATGATTACGTGATTGCAAAAATAAGTGTAAAATTCGAATACTTTACAATATTTTTTTTTTGTTATTCTACCGAGGGCCATATAGCACAATATCTTTTGAACGCCCATTGTTGCTCAGATGAGCGATGTGGCCCCATGGGCCTCTTGTAAACAATCCCCATCTTTGATTCTATATAGTCGAGACCACCAGCGTAGTCTAATTATACCCTTCACAATCGTTTAACCTCTTTGTACTCCATTTCCCTTTAGCTTGCAATGCACTGACCTAGTTTTTAAACGTCAATGTTGACCTGGGAAAGCGCAAATAATGTGTTAGTTGTATATAGGATACATTTGTAGCTTTATCATTGAAATATCTTTTACACTCGCCCAGTAAATAACAAATTAACAGTATTATCTTCAAAGAAATTTTGTTTAGAGAAAGAAACCCAGCAATTATCTTATTGTTTAAGAATTTATTTCCTAACACATGTAATTTTAGTATTTCGGATATGTTCATGCCAACTCTTTCCTGAAAGAAGCTGTATTACACCGTAAACAACCCCTAACGCCGGGGAGTCGACAAAAAGTAGGGGGGAGTCGATTCCAACGCATAGGGGAGTCGATTTTCTTCGCTTGGGAGACGGAAGGAATTTAGGTCACGCCTTTTGTAGGTATTAATAAGAAGTATTTCCAAAAAATATACACCGCACGGAAGACAGCGATAATCAAACTTTGTGTCGGTCATTGGTCCGAGTGCTCTTTGCGTCTAGAAGTCTCAAACACTTCGAAACTATTTGACGAATTTCAAATTCACGGTGATCGGGTGGTCAAAATATGCATGATTTGAAAAATATATGACTTGCTTTGGGTTACAGACAGTTGAAACAGTCGAACAAATGATCAACCTTGTAAGTGCAATAATCAAATCTTAACAAACCTAAGGAAAAAATGAGTAATCAAGACATTTTCTGTTCAGATGTAACGGTAACGTAGGGGAGAGTCGATTTTCGGAAAACAGACCGCACGGGGGAGTAGAAAAATGAAATCCAATTCACTCTATCGGGAATGTTTAACTCATTTTTCCATAGTGAATAGCATTCAGACGAGGTCTATAAAAGTCGACTTCATCTAATAAATAAAATGGTTTTACTTATTCGCAGATATTTAAGCAATAGCAATAAAGACAGGTACATATACTACTCATTTTTTCCATTCAATTTCGTTTTTTGTTTTCATTTTTATTTAAATGAATTAAAAGAGAAAATATTTATTAAAAGGTATTTTCTTTTTATTTCTTTGTTGTTACTAGACCCATTGAAACGAACCACATGTGTTTGAACGTATTCTTAAACGTTTAATTGACTTCCAAGAACTACTTTTTAATCCAGTGTTTAGCTGATCAAATTTTAAAAAAATATTTGAAGATCTATATTGATTTTTTTTTTACATCAATCATTGATGTCTTTTTGTACTTTTAAGTTGAAATTGCGTGCGTTTTTTCTTTCTTTATTGAGCGATTTTACATTTTAGTAAAGCCACATAGAAAGCACGGACTATAAGTACTTACACGGGCTAAGTTCAAACTTCCAAGTAGCTATAGTTCTCATTACTATGGTAATCATCTTCATATGGCTGTTACTTATGTGTAACGTTTTGATAGTAAATAAAAAATAAAATGCTTTCTTTAGTGATTCATGCGGAATATGAAGATAGCAACATTGCAGAAAAGAAAAACAGTTAAACGTATTTTTTTCTGCAATGATTGCTACCTTCGTTAACTGCATGAATCATTAAATAAATCATTTCATTGTTTATATTTACATCTTTCTTTTAACAGATTAATAAATTGATCGTAAAAAGTAAAACTAGCTAAATTACGGTCGATGTACATCTATACGCTATAGAAAAGCAGCAGCCAAATCGTATTTAATTAGAAAGTGAGTCTGACATCATCATGATAATTTCGTGCAGTGATTTTTCCTAACTTGATGAAGATTTCGAGCTGTTGATAAACGAGGCGTATAGACTTCAATCCTGTCAGTTTCTACAGATCTATGAATTACACAATCAATGCTCGTAAGAAATAGAGGAAGGTGTACTTGGTGCATGTAAATATATAGTTATAGAAATGGAGGAATGACAAATCTAGTCTCGAACCCGCGACCCTTTAATTCGTAGCAGTACTGAGCCTATTATATATACACTATCACAAAACAAACAGTAAAACGCTTTCTTCAGTGATTCATAGGGTTATGATAGTAGCAAGCAAATCATGATATATACATACGTAAATTGATATCTCGGTCTATGTACTTTTCTTGAATGTAAATCACCATCATACCCGTATACATAACCAAAAAAGCATTTTATTGTTCAGATTAAGCACAGTTGATGACTGTATTATTTTTCGTACGATAGGAGTACAAATATGGATAATTAAATAATTCAACAGTCAAATATAGAATTTACGATTTAACTACAGATGCTTCAATCAGCACAAAAAGAAAAGCAGGCATTCTGTTCACATACAGTCCACAGAAATACAACTATTTTGCAGACACCCCCACCCCCCAAATTTAACAAGTCAACGACGCCGCGACCTTACTAGATAATCATATTGACAAGAGCACCCACCAACCACCCTTCAATAGCAAATACACACATGATATACAGATGACCAAAAAAATACGGCATGTTAAATTATATCCTCTGTATTACTTAAGTGTGTTTATATGAATGAAAACAACGAGTTTTGAAACACAACAAAAAAGCAACAAAAGACAAAACAAACAAACAAACCAACAACCACACACACAGGACAATGACAAAACAAAAAAGATAAATGGAGTTTTGTGAATATTGTTGTGAACTTTATGTGTCTTTGATATGGTTTGAGATAAACAAATCATAAGAAAAGAGAAAAAGTCAAGTTATGAAGATATATCGTTTTATTTTAACGCATATTTTGCATTTTTAGCAATATTTTCTACTCCCCCGTGCGTTCTGTTTTCCGAAAATCGACTCTCCCCTACGTTACCATTACATCTGAACAGAAAATGTCTTGATTACTCATTTTTTCCTAGGGTTTGTTAAGATTTGATTATTGCACTTACAAGGTTGATCATTTGTAGACAGTTTTAACTGTCTGTATCCCAAAGTAAGTCGTATATTTTACAAATCATGCATATTTTGACCACCCGATCACCGTGAATTTGAAATCTGTCAAATAGTTTCGAAGTGTTTGAGACTACTAGACGCATAGAGCACTCGGACCAATGACCGACACAAAGTTTGATTATCGCTGTCTTCCGTGCGGTATATACGTTTTGGAAATACTCCTTATAAATACCTACAAAAGGCGTGACCTAAATTCCTTCCGTCTCCGAAGCGAAGAAAATCGACTCCCACATGCGTTGGAATCGACTCCCCCCTTCTTTTTGTCGACTCCCCCGCGTTAGGGGTTGTTTACGGTGTATTAACTATATATACAGTATCTTGAAAGCCGATATTTTTCAGTGTTTAATTTTGCTGTGACAAATTTCTATTTAGATAAATCAGGATGTAATTTAAATTGATAGACATGATTGAAACAAATCTTTAGTTTTTCTAGGCATAAACAATTTTGGTTATTAAAATGTATAGCAATTTTGCAACCTGATGTTTTTTATAGAATGACAATAATGTAATTTTATTTCTATAGTTTCTAATTAGCTTTGATTACAAACACTTACCAGAAGTCAACTATAATTGTTTTCGCCAATGAAATGGCAAAGTGCAATTTTTGAATTTAAAAAAAATCGTAAATGAAAATGAAGTATAGGATCAAGGTCGGGGTCGGAGTAGGTGGTTGACCTCCATACAACAGGCACCTATATTATTATAACGAAGAGGGTATATATTTAAAATTAAGAGAACAATATAACGTCGGGTACCTGTGTTTCAAAGTTACACGTAGATAACGAAATTTTGATAAAAAAAAAACAAAACAACAACAACAATAACATTCAGGCATACGCAAAAAGTTGGCTGGTGCTTCAAAAATTGTCATCTTGCAAGTTATGAAAAATGTTCGATTAATTTACATGTTAAATAAAAACTGTTAACGTCTTGTTAAATGAGAGCTGTTCATGTATTGATGTCAGAGAAACATTCTTACTTCTCCAACTTACGCATAGGCACCTGACGTTTAATATAATAGTATAGATATTACATAAATGGATCAGACAACAAGCAATGCCTATGTGCATCTTCGCCATACGGTACCACAAGGTACAAATAATAATTACTGACATATGATATAATTCAATGCAGCTTTTAATTTAGTGCTTATCTAATTAATGGATGTAAAATGACATACTAATGCTCAATATGATCGTAAAGTAGATAAAAATATGAATAACGGGTAGCAGATAAAATAAATAAACAAAACAGATCAAATAGGTAAAAAGAGAGTTAATAAATAAGCAAAACCATATATAGATTTTTAATCGTTTAGTATTTGCAAGACATTCATGTACAAAAACTGAGGCAGTGATTTCAGCATAAAAATATCATTGTCTCAAGACAGCAATTAATAAAATGAAATGCTTTTTCAATATGAAATCCACAACTATAGCAAACGTTGTTTTTAATAAAAAATCTTAATAAAGATCAGCATTTAAACTTCTAGCACTATTCCCCAATTGACAATGGATAATATATTCCATTCGATTTTCCATTTTTCGCTTTTTGACATATGTTAAGTTTATTTATCATTTTATCTTTCATTATCAAATAGTTTACTGTTAATTATGTGTTATTTCACCTTCAATTAAGGGATAACTAGTTTCAGGGAAAATTCAGGGCTTTAAGAGATCTATGAGATAATCATTGTAGGTGTCCATACACTATCTTGTGAAGTAATGTTAATATATGTACTTTTAGACATAGGGACATCAATTTGTATTCAGTTCTAATACACATGAAAACAAATAACATATTTTCTTTAATCTACAAAATAAAATCTGAAAGAAAAGAATAATAATAAATCTGTACTTGGTGACCTTAAACTTCAGTCTCTAGAGGGAATGGAAATCAATTTAAGATTGATAAAAATTGATTTAAAAAAATGCTAGCCCGACTCGCCCGTCCAATCCAGAAGGAAAAAAGTTAATCTTCTGAGTTTTACTTACATACTAGTAAAATGATTCGATATCAAATTTTCAGTTCTAAAACTAACTGCAATCGGACAAATTTACCTTTAAAAAATCAGCCAAGTCCATATATGTAACGCACGGTATACAATAATCAAAGTTTTAAAACTGAAGCTTTCAATTACAAACATTACATTTATATCGGGTAGAGCAAATTCAGTTAAGTTGACTGAAGTCGGGGTCAATTTTTAACAGGGTCAATTTTTAACGTGTCGAGGTCATCAGAATTTAGAAAAATCTTTTTCAAACTGTTGAAAAATGACCCCGGGTATAAATTTTACGACTTTTCGTCTCAATTTTCAACGTTGAAAAATGACCTTCGGGTCAATATTCAAAGTTGAAAAAAGACCCCCGGGTTAATTTTCAATCTGGGTCAATATTCTTCGTTACACTGTGTGTAAAAAAATGTGACATCACAATACAAGTGTACTTAGAAATCGTCGCGCAAAATAATTCATCGTTTAATGAATAAATAATGTCAAAATCCTTATTTTTGATATAATTCTATTGGTACGAATTAATGATTTTCAGCCCAATATCAATTATTAAAATTCTTTAATATTAATTGATTTTTAAGTTGCAAAACACTCAGTCTGGTAAAACAATATAATATTAAAATGTGTATAACATATGACATAAAAATCATTCGTTATTCAGGCCCAATTAAGGGTGTACGAAGATTTACTTTGCAGCCTCAGGGTGAGCAGAATACAACTGTCAGTTTAAGTTAGCTAAAACGTTTACTACTACAATCTGTTCATATCTTTAACAACATACACCATTGCAAAGCATAACGTTGAAATTTCATAGCATAGTATTGAAATCTCAGAGCATAGCATTGAAATCTCATACCATAGCATACAATCTCATAGAATTGCATTCGTCATATCATACCATAGCATACCATAGCATAGCATACAACATTATTTTAACTCGGTTTTAAATGTTTTTATTTGAAAAAATAAATGTTCATATAATAGATTTGTGGTAAACTTTGGTTTATTATTATTTAACATCAGAATGTGTGGAACTCTTCTGTTCACGGAGGCGTTTTTGTTCAAATCTCATAGCATAGCATGGAAGAAGCCGTTAATTTCAATTTCTCAAGGCATAGCATACAAATTATTAAAATCGCATTTAATAGCAAAGCATAAAATTGTAAAAGATATGCATGAAATGACTGTAATAAAAACGAAATATAGAAACATATCGCGGAAGTACAAGAGTGTATATGTTTCCTATTGTGATTTATGATACATTTAAATGAATTAAAATATCCTATTAAATATGCAAAAGTAAGGTATGCATGAATGGCAGCCGTATTACACTCATAAAATATGAATATGTTTCAAATTAACAACTGTGAACGATATTCAAAGTCGAGATTGATATGTTTTTAGCAAGCAATAACAGGTGACTTCCTGCAGACATGCCTATTGAGGTTGGTTTTGCTCTGTCTTTATCAATTATCATGAGAAGACATAAATCACTTCCCTGGCTGGAAATAAACAATTGAAATTCATATCTTGGTAACTAGATTGAATTTACAGCTTCTACAAGTAAAAACAAACATGCGTTCTCCCAGTTTCTTAAAATTTACACAAACTATAGCGCGTATAGCTTTAATTAATTTGTTGCATTAAAACATTAGTTGTGTGTGAGGCAGGGCGTCGCCCCATATGTCTCATTCATAGTTTATGCGTGAGCTGCCGATAATTGGACGAGTCCAAATTGGTGTAATGAGAATACACCAGAACACAACGTGTGTATACATCACGGGCTTGTATAATGAAGTTGTGGCTATGCTTTCGGTATTCTTATTTATACTAACTCTTAAACCCTTATCCATTTCTTTGAACGTTACAACAGCGGGATGCCACTTTTCTTTATCTATATTTACATCCACCAAGTATGATTCCCTTTATTTCTTACGGAATCTTAAAGTAAATTCATAGCTCTGTAGAGACAGTCAGACTACGATCTGATCTTAACGCCCCGTTTATCGTTTTGTTGAAACCTACAGCTAAACCATACGTAGTTTTGTAACAATCAAATGTTGATAACAACGAATACAACAACACTGATCATTAATAATATAACACAATGACTGCTACAGGGTTCCAAATGGAACTGAGTGCAATATACCGTACACTCCTGGTAAAGAACTGCAGTGCATGATAGACGGTGCAATTTATGATATCCCTGTACAAAATATGACGTCACCTGGAAACAAAACAACACTGCTGCAAATTTTAACAACAACACAACATACCAAAACCACACCACCGATAAGGTCAACAACGTTCGCTAGAAATTCAACAGAAAGCTTAACAACGACTTACAGTACACCAACAACCTCCCCCGAAAGCTCAGAAACCTCACAAAATACCCTTTTAACGTCCGCTGAAAGCCTAACATCAATGAAAACTACCCCAATATCAGCCTCTCAAGAAAGCAAAACATCTAAATCATCGAATATCCCAACAACTTCCTCAAAAAGAACAATATCGGTAAATATCCAAAGCAGCTCGACGGAAGGCATACCAATAACAACAAGGTCTGTAGGAACCAGTCAAGAAAGCATGGCATCAACAAGTACTGTAATCTATGACGAAAGCATTAAAAAAACGACATATGCCCAAACAAAGCCACAAGAAAGCTTAAAAACAAATTATATTCCGACAACAATAACGCATCCAAGAAACTTTATAAAAAAGCAGTACAATCATCCCCTCATCATCCGACGAAACCATACCTACAAGAATTTTAACAACTTCCCGAGAAAGATCAATAACAACACATATCCCAACAACTTTTTAGAAATGCAAAACAACAAGTAATTCAACAACTGAAAGAGATGGAACAACAACAATGACAAATTCATCGACAAAATCCCAAGGAAGCAAAACAACAACGACAAGTATCCCAACCACATTACTAGAAATATTAACAACAACAACAAAAAAGTCCCCGACAACATCGCAAAATATCATAACAACAACGCCGTCCCCGACAACGTCACAAGATATCACATGGAAAACACAGTCCCCGAAAACGTCACAAGATATCATAACAACAACAACAACGTAGTTCTTAACAGCATCACAAGATATAACAACAACAACACAGTCCCTGACAACGTCACAAAATATCTTCACAACAGCAACACTGCCCCCGACAACGTCACAACATATCACATGGACAACAACACAGTCCCCGACAATGTCACACTATAAATCAACAACAACACAGTCCCCGACGTCACAAGATATAACAACAATTCCGGTCAACGTCACAAAATATCATAACAACACAGTCCTCAACAACATCTAAAGATATCATAACAACAACAACAACACAACCCCCTACAATGTCACAAGATATCATAACAACAACAACACAACCCCCAACAACTTCACAAGATATCATAACAACAACAACACAGTCCCCGACAACGTCACAAGATATCATAACAACAACAACACAGTCCCCGACAACGTCAAAAGAAATCATAACAAAGAAAAGAAACTACACGACCTCCCAAGAAATCATAACAACGACATATATCCGGGTACTTTTTCTTTGTTTGTACTAATTGATTAAAAGTTGAGCTTGTTCGCATTATACACCAGTCTTTTTTGGGAGGCATATTAAAACTTTTGAGAATAACTGACAAAACGTTCTGTGGATAACTATTTTCTTTATGTTTTGTTAGTAAAACACCAGCTATCAATTATACGACGAGTAGAATTAGAATAAAGACGAAATCATATTAAACAAAAAAGCTGATTTTTGTAACAAGTTTATTTTTTATCTAATGAAAGGAAAGATTACGACGAAAGTAGTTGTCATCAGCAACATATATCAATAGATGTTTATCATTACCCAAGCAAAATATACATTTTTCTTTCTTCAGGGACGAATGTTGTTCAAAAACCTTTATTCAACGCAGCTGTGGTCCTGATCGTCGCCGCGCATTGTCTCAAGAACATGTAAAACATTTCTTATCTAAAATATGTGTTTGAAAATGGCTTAATTGGTCAAATTCAATTATCTAGCGTTGCATCTAGCAAAAAAGTAAAAATGTAAATTATATTCATTTCTTTATGTGTTGGTTTCATGTACATGTTTTGAGAATAGTTTTATTTCATAATAAATCTTCTGTTGAACCTTTTTATTATTTGAAAATCTGAAAAAAGTTGGTTAATCGTGTAACTTTATATATATATATATATATATATATATATATATATATATATATATATATATATATATATATATATATATATCCCCGAGTGGGGAGCGCGGTGGCCGCTCACTGCTAAGAGAATAGGTTCCAGATGTCGTGAGTTCAAGCCTCGGTCGGGGCGGAAGGTGGAGCTCCAACAAAAAGCGAATTTCTCTGTGCTTTATATAAATATATATATATATATATATATATATATATATATATATATATATATATATATAAATATATATATATATATATATATATATATATATATATATGATAATAATTTGTTATAAAATGTATTTTTAAAGTTCTTGGTCTTACCAAGACCTTTCAATCGGTATACAGAAATTGTTGTCAGTTCGGTCCATTTTTGTGGGGGTGTGCACGTTTACGAGGTTATGAAAGGGCTTCCTGTAATGTACTAACTGATACATGCAGCGCGTAAAGATGATTCCACATAAAATTCCCAAATATTTTTATTCATATGTACATTTTCATTTCATAAAGATGAACCTTATTTTTGTTGTTTGTTTCATAACTTTGCCCCTTTCTATATTTTGATGCATTACGAGACTCAGGTAACCGATCGATAGTAGAGTCGATAGCTGTATTCAGGTCATCGCCCAAACGACAGTGCATGTGCTTGTAGAGCTGAACGTACACATGTTTAACGCCCCACTGTTTTACTGTAACGGAGACGTTTTAAATTGTTTCAGTACTGGGAGATGTGTTAATAAGATGGTTTCAATGCATAGTAATTAAACTCAACTTTTATACAATAAACGGCCGTCATATAAAGCACAATGTGTATTGCTGACATGACAAATGTACGCTGGCAATTTAAACGAACATGGGATTGCTTCCGAAAGAACATTTCTTTTAAAGCAAAACAAAATACTGATTTACGATGAAGATAATATTATCATCGTGGAGATGATTTGAAAAAGTGACTTTATATTCGTATACGAGAATATTTGATTATAAAGCCGCTTATTTGAAGTTACAGTTATTAGGGATATTAATCATGACTTGCCCCGCGGTTCGCGTTTTTTATTTGCAAACATCTACAAACGAAAATACCACACAACCTTCAGCTGATATTTATAAATTATTAATTACATACACAATTCTAAAGAAATAATTAAATTAATTTTATAAATGCTTTATAATTGTACTCGCTATCTTCCATGGAAAAATGTTGCATGGAAAAAATGTTGTTCAATGTTCATCAAAAACGCTGCAGCCTAAGCAATCGAAAATAATTAACAAACTGTATATTTTGATAGATTGACGCATTAACAAACATTCAGACTAGCAATGTGGTTTTTCTTTACATATTCTATAAAATGTAGACTCAATGACTGAATTCTTTACCGTTTTCCGGTATTTTGAATCACGTGTGTACGCTATGTGTACATATAGATTAATAGCCATATAGATAAACACTTTAGGTGTTTAATTGTTAAAAGAAATTGTGTACATGTAAAGCAATGCAGTGCTAGGACAATTAAATTCGAACAATGTATATGGTGAGGGTCGGACTGATAGAGGTTCTGCTTGTTCTACAAAGAGCGAATGTAAGACGAAGTATTGGGGTGTTAATTTTTAAACAAAGATAAGTACTGCTTTCTTAAAAGCTTGCATATATGTATATATGTAGCTCTCGGTCTGGATACCGGAACAATTGACTTCAATCCGAAATTTTTCGTACAAGGGCTACAAACTTGCAGCTAACATATCTACTACTATAATAAAAAAATAGATTCGAATTTTTGGTCTTTAATACCAATAAATCGGAAGAATACTGTCTTTTGTTTTATATATTTTAATCATCACTGGTACTTAAAGATTACCAATTTGTTTTTTTTTTTTCTCTATCAAGCTTTGCTAATTTATAATTTAAAAAAAATCCTTTAAAACATTCCGGAAATAATCTGGGTTTATTGGATTTCACAATCTTGCGCATGCGCATTACATTCACGCTGAATCACAAGAGGATCGTATTTTATGTTTCCACAATATCACATTTGCATGGATAAACTCAGAAACGATAAAACAAATGCGTGTAAACTTTCATTTGAAATTTGCTATATATTCTGTTCATCAAAGAAAATTTATACGGAAAAAAACACTAACACGTTGCATTTACTATGAAAAACCCCCCAAAATCGCTTCGGAGCGATTCTGCAATTTCCTGTTACATTACGGATGTATGGGAGGCATTTTAACTGTGGTGAAGGTCTGTCCCGAGACAAAGTTAGATTATTCTAACTAAGCAGTGTAGTAAAATTAATAGCATAATATTAGGTTTAAAGCTTGGTTATGTAAATGTCAACACTATGGTGTGTTAAAACATCTATTTTGTAAATGTCTGATATCATATGCAATGTCAACCCGTGCACGCACGGGTAAAAAGTCTGGTTACCTTTAAAAATACATTTTAGAATTTGCCGCTGTTCATAAATTCATTCGTTTGATATGGGATTTATGACGTCTATTTATATTGTTTTTATTAAAATTGTTTTATTATTTCAAGCTTGTGGGTGGCATGAAAACAGTTTCACATGTTATATGACATAAAGATTAACAATATTCAAGTTTTTCTCTCATTTTCAAGCAATGATAAGAAGGACTCTAAGAATAAGAAAATAGACGCAAAGTAAACTACATTCACGGTATATAGTCACATTGCATGATGTGTCTTAAAACTTCTTTTTTTTATACTCTTCCACTATAACTGCGAAAAATTAATTAATGAGACATTCTGGCGCGGAGTCTTGTAAAAAAGATTTCCATTGGTCAGAATTGATTCTTTAAAAACCAATTTAGTCGACCAAAGTTTTGAATTGTTAACAATGATTTGTCAGATCGAATGTTTAAGAACCATTTATAAATCCATAATACAATCATTTGTAATTGGATGACGTGTGAGCATGATTGTGTATTTAGTAGGCAGGCATCCTACACTCTATAAATTTAAGACAAATGAAATCGTCCAGCATATAGAGAAAACAAAACCCCTGGTATTTTAGTTCTTCCAGTTAACTTTCAAAACTGCATGTTATAATAAATTAATGATTTTTTTTTTTTTTTTATAATAATTCAACATCAATTATGAATTAACAATAAATGTACACTCTAGTATGCTAGTACACAATCTTTTTGCGATGACACCCCCTCCGGTCATGATACCTATTTCTAAATCAGCATTAGACACGTGCTTGCATACAGAAGACAAGCTGGAACTTAACTTTTAAATGAACTATAAGTTACCGATATCATATCTTTGGAAATGTATTTCTCCTTTGTAAGAACGTGTAGTAACTGATACATGTAATTGTGAAAACTATAGAGGAGTGCATGCATGATCTGCATATAATAACTGTTTGATAAAACTTTTTTTTCCCAACATGCTTCAAGTCTTTGATAATACGAATAGATATGCTTGAATTCATATCGGAAAATATGCTTGACTTCATATCGGAAAATATGCTTGACTTCATATCGGAATATTCAGGCACGTAGAATCGGTGGGAGGGGGCAGGGGCTGCCCCCCCCCCCACTGCCCCCCCCCCCCCCCCCCACTTTTTCTCGCAGCAACATGTTTTAAAATTTACATTAAGAAATTGAATTATCATGGAGTCCCCGATTTTTCCGAACCTTTGTAATTTGCATAAAAATTGTTAGCGGTTAATCTAAGTTCATTTTTTAAATCCTTTTGTAATGTAAAAAATTTTTAATAGACCATAAAATGTAAAATGCTAACATTAAAAATTGTGCCCGATTTCTTTCTTTTTTTAAGGCAAAACTTTATTGATTAAAAAAAAATGATTCTTTGAGACAAAACCAATTGAAATAATGGACGACCTAGGACCCATATCGTCCATCCGAATTTTTGGAATATAGCCATTTTTGCGTTCTTGCTTGCAACGAGCTCGTCTTTAGTTTTTAATTATTCGATTGAACACTCTTGATATACAAGATTGTATGTTTCTATTGCACCTGTGGGTTAATAATACATTTACATTTCTAAACTCTTTATATACAACATGAAATTCTTATATGACCTGAAATAAAAAAAAAATCTTTAAATACCCTATCACTTATGGGTTTGTGGTTTTCCAATTTTACAGTACAATATATATTATAGGTATGAAAATTGTTTGTATATTTGTTTAGCAATCTAGCAACTTATTAAAATATTAAAGTGGAAAGACCTATAATTGTTCAAGAACAATTAGTTTACTAGTTTCTAAACATTATCTGTATAGTTCTTTTTCCATGATTAGTTATGCCAATCGGACTTTTTTTTTTTGGTTATAACTAGTTAGTTCTAGAAGAATTTAATTACTAAATGTTAGATCAATAAAAGGACATACTCCTACCGCTATATTAGCATTTTTTCCTCAAGGCAAATATAATAGAGGGTTCTTCTTTTTTAAAAAAAAACTATAACCCGAATGAAAAAGCAAGCTTTGAAACCCCTCCCGTAAAAAAAATATTTTTTTCTAAAATTTGAAAACAAGAGGCCAATTGGCCTTAACGGTCACCTGAGTAGCATATATCCAATACACAAACTTGTCATGGAGTCTCATATATGCATCTAATTAATTAGGTTTCATACTGGAGTAGAAAAATTATAAATTTGTAATGACAACCACATTTAATTCAAAAAGAACTGTGAAACCTATAATTTTGGTGAAAAACTAAAAGATCTGGTCTACAAAATAATGAATTTAGTTTTCCTTTCAGGTGTGTGGGAGTAAAGAAGACAATTTTTTAACGTTATATGCATTAACATCTATACATCCTTTTTGGCCCTGCCCTAGAGTCAAAACCCATACCCCAGGGGACATGAAAATTAAAATTTCAGTAGAGGACCTCCTGGTAAACATAATCATTAGTCAGTTTTTTTATACAGATGTGTGAGAATAGAAAAGATTTTTAAACATTATATGCATTAACACTTTATTGCCATATTGCCCCCCTCATGTCCTGAACCCCCCACCCAGGGGCCATAAATTTCACAATTTAGGTAAAGGAGATTGTGGATATTATAACCTTGTATTCAGTTTTTTGCCCACATGTGTGGGAGTAGAGAAGAAGATTTCTTAAAATTTAAATCATCTTTTACTATATGGCCATATTGGCCCCACCCTAGAGCATGAACACCTAACAAAGGGGTCATGAATTTCACAATTTTAGTAGAGACCCTCATGGACATCATAATCATGCATTTAGTTTTTAACAAATATTTATGGGAGTAGAGAAGAAGATTTTCTAAGATTTAATACATTTTTACTATATGGCCATATCGGCCCCACCCTAGAGCCTGAACCCCTGACCCAGGGGTCATGAATTTCACAATTAAGGTAGAGGGCTTCATGGACATCATAACCATGCAATTAGTTTTTAACAAATATATATGGGAGTAGATAAGAAGATTTTCTAAGATTTAATACATTTTTACTATATGGCCATATTGGCCCCACCCTAGAGCCTGAACCCCTGACCGAGGGGTCATGAATTTCACAATTTAGGTTGAGGGCTTCATGGACATCATTATAATGCATTTAGTTTTTAACAAACATATATGATAGTAGAGAAGCAGATTTTCTAAGATTTAATACATTTTACTATTTGGCCATATTGGCCCCACCCTAGAGCCTGAACCCATGACCCAGGGGTCATGAATTTTACAATTTAGGAAGAGGGCTTCATGGACATCATAATCATGCATTTAGTTTTTAACAAATATATATGGTAGTAGAGAAGAAGATTTTCTAAGATTTAATACATTTTTACTATATGGCCGTATTGGCCCCACCCTAGAGCCAGAACCCCTGACCAAGGGGCCATAAATTTCACAATTTTTGTAGAGGGCCTCATGCACATCATAACCATGCATTCAGTTTTTTCCTCACATGTGTGGAAGTAGAGAAGAAGATTTTTGAAAATGTAGCTTTTTATGCATATTTGGCCCCGCCCGTGGCACCCCCAGGGGTGGTAGAGCCATAAATTTCACAATTTAGATGCCTCACACCAAAAATGGTAACGATTGGCCTGGTAGTTTTCAAGAAGAAGTTTAAAATGTAAAATTGTTAACGCACGACGACGGACGAAGACCAATTGCAATAGGTCACCTGAGTGACTCAGGTGACCTAAAAACCCACATGGATTCCCGCGTGCTACACTCGCATAAACATATCAATGATCAAATCATATATCAATAAAAACATCTAAACATGATCTTGTGCTTTATTTTTAATCATATCCCCATCACAAATAACAAAATCATCATTACGCTCCAATTGATCAATTAATAGCGTGGTTATATTTTTGTTAGTATAGTATTGGGTGCCCATCCCACTCCCACTGCAAAAAATATGGAGGCCAAGAGATGAAAATCAATACCGTCGGACACATTTGTTAAACGTTGGCAATTGGTGGTTCCATCCCCCCAGGGGATTAAGATTTTAAAAATTGTGCCAGTCTGTCCTACCCGGCTATATTCCCCAAACAGATGCTACCGGTGTTGTTTGAAATCCACACTTTGAAGTGATTTAAGGCAGAGAGAGAGAGAGAGAGAGAGAAAGAGAGTGTGTGTGTGTGTGTCATTTTAAAGAAAAGGAAAGCGAACTATGAATATAACGTCTGAGTAAATCAGAGTCGTTTTAAGTTTCTGCAATACTCACAGGATGAATGACCATCTTTAAGATCTCCTTAAAGATAACTTAAAAGTGCTTAAAGGTATTTTATATGTGATCTTTAAGCCACCTTTAAGCTATATGTTTTGCTTATAGGTGACAAAGAAGGCGTAAAGATGGCTTAAAGGCAGCTTAAATACTATCTTTTAGCCACCTTTAAGTCACTTTTAAGGACAACTTATAGGTCTTTAATATCCAAACTTATTAAAGCCACCTTTAAATCACCTTTAAGCCACTAGTTTTGTTTTTGTTTTTTTTAAATTCAATATTGTGCTTAATTTACCAACAAAATGTATTAACTTTATGACAGAAAAGGTATCAATCAGTTATATCTAATTATAAATTGCATGCATGCATGTATTTAGAGTGCAATTCGGGACGTAGTCTTCAGTGAATAAAAATATATTTATACCTAAATGGTATGTTTAAAAGTACTCATAGTTAATAAATCTAAAATGGGTAGATAAACGTTCATCTAATTCCTAGCTAAATGAAATGCAAGGAAGAAGATGAAATTATTTTTTTTAATGCATTGAAACTATTGGGTATTAGTTCTACGCAATTTCCCGGTTTTCATGATCACGGCGCCGTTCCAGCATGTATAATTTTAATAATATTGATTAATATAAATTTACAACAGATCTACGCGGCTATGTTAAGGCTGTCCGAAGCTAAATATATATCGAAAAATGATACTATTTTAATTATCGAAAAATAATTTTACCGAGCGAGTTTCTTTAAATTTTATTACATAAATTAACAGTGACATTCAACACTATATTTGATGTATTTTTGTGACGTCATATATCTTTCTTAAGCACGTGACAGGTGTATTCTAACACGGTAAATAATCAATAAAAATCGCATCGGCACAAGTGAATAATGACATTAAATCAAAAATATTTTTATGAAAAATCCTTCGATAAGTAATGTATTTTCCAGTTTTTGCTGGGGGTTCATATGAATATTTCGTTTATTTGAAATATTGTCAAAAGATTTCGCACCGCCATCGAAATTAGGCACATTTTTACCTTTTAGACTCGATTTACACAAAATCGGATCAATCGGTAGGTTTCCCCCAGCAAGATTCACATTGGTACTTATTTTCTCTCCCGATTTCACGTAAAATATACTAAGATTGTTTTTATCTTTCACTTGTGCCAAGCCGTTTTTTATATGCATATACATATCACCATTCATTAGATTACACATAGCAGGGGGAGCCTCAAAACTATTAGTTTATGAATAGTTATTTACCTATTACGAAGCTTTAAAACTGTTGATTTTTTTATACTCCATATCGGTGATATTGAATTTAGTATCACTAGTATTTACAACAGTGTCTATGTAAAGGAATGAAGCGGTTTTATTATGCACAATGAATATCACTTATTACGTTACGATACATTCCCTAAGAACGATCGAAAGGAATGCAGATCGTGACGTCAAAGTTAACTATGACGTCATATCTTATGAAGTACAGAAAGTGACTTTCTACATATCGCTGTGAAATTAATCGGGCAGCCTTAACATAGCCGCGTATATTAACAAATAAAATGATATAGGCTATGTTTCAAAATTTGATTGTATACATGATTTTTAAACTTTCAATTCTATAACTAACAATATTACCGATTACTGGTGATGTATTTACATGTATAATGTAAACTGGTAGGCTAATTGTTCTTGAACAATTAGAGGTCTTTCCACCTTAATATTTTTAATGAAATGCTAGATTGCTTTACAAGATATACAAAAAAATATTATACTTATGATGTATGTTGTACTTTAAAATGGAAAAACCACAAAGCCATAAAATGATAAATGATTTTAAAGAGATTTTTTTTTTTTAATTTCAAGCCATTTCTTTAAGAATTCCATGAGAACATTTATTAAATTACTTTTCTGAATTTGTTTCCATTTACTCTGAACAAAACTGAGCCAAGACAATATTCTTTACACAATCATATTAGCAGTTAACCTAACAATAGAAAAGAATGTTCTAGAGGCTAGTTGTCTTTGTATAAAATGAATGGGTTGACTGTAAGAACACGTTCCACTTGAGTAACTACAGGACTTGATATGATACCTGGCTGACCCAGTTGAATGCCTTATTGCGAAATCCAGCAAGCTATTGATACCCTTACTATAATTCTGTATTTCAAAAGATGAAAATTCATTAATTAATAGATTTTTAAATGACACTGACCTTTGACCTATATGTCAGTTTGTTTGGCCAAGGCAGACGCTCCCAAACAAAGTAGTCTGAAGTCTCTATGATAAGTAATTAAAAAGTTTCAAGTGATTTTATCGAAGTTTCAATACTTTCAGGGCAATAACTGCTATAAGGGGACCTCAGATCCATTCGATATGAATAGAGTGAAGAACCCTCTAGATGTACTGAATGCATTGGTAAAAGTTCCAAGTCTCTATATCTTATGGTTTCAGAGGAGTAGCGATAAAAAGCATTTAGTATAATAGGGGCAACAACTCTGTAATAATTCAAAAGTGTGAGCCAAGGGGCTATATTTTTAAATGTCTTAAGGTGTCCCACTACGTCCATGAAATTTTTTTCTCTACACCCCTAAACAAAAGAGATCTAAAAACTCATTAATTAAGAGATTTCTAATTGACTTTGACCTTTATGTCATTTTGTTTGACCAAGGTAGACGCTTCAATCCCAAGTGATCCGAAGTCTCTATGATAAGTAATAAAAATAAGTTGGAAGTGATTTAATAGAAATTTCAATACTTTCAGGGGCAATAACTACTAGAATGGGGCTTCGGATCCTTTCGGCATGAATACATTGAAGAACCCTCTAATTGAACTAAAGACATTGGTAAAAGTTCTGGCTTCGGATCCTTTCGGTATGAATAGATTGAAGAACCCTCTAATTTTACTTAAGACGTTGGTTAAAGTTCCAAGTCTCTATCTCTTATGGTTTCAGAGGAGTAGCCATAACATGCATTTCCTTCTCAAAGGGCAGTAACTCTGTAAGTTCTGGGAGTTTTTTGACACAAGGTCAATTGGTATCATAACTTTTAATGAGCAATTACATGAAGTTTGAGTTGTTTGGATAACACTAAAAACAAAAAAGTGACTCCGTGGTAAATGGAAAAGAAGAAAAAGAAGAATAAAAAACATAAAGAAAACAAGAGGTATTTCACCTGTAAGGTGAAAAGACCTAATAAACTTTCATTCACTAGACTTATCGCATACACGTACATACTAAGATTTCAACGACTTAAGAAACCCTGACGTGCACCTCGACACATGACACACCTGTTGTGTATATCTTGTATATTCTGTGTTAGTTCCAGGGGTTTTCTTACGCTTGACAAACAATAGGCTCTAATTAGATATACACAAACGAACAAAACTATATCTAGACAAACAAAGTAGTAATATCCCGCCCGATATAACAAAGGCAGTTGAGAGTCATTTCATCTTTAACATGTATCTAGAAGATCTAAAATTAGACCTTGAAATAATTAAAATTGAAAAAAAAAATACATATCTTAAACCGATTATTAAATTCAATCATGCATTATTCATTTTCTAATTCTGTTCAATAACCGGATGATCTACGAGAGAGAGAGAGCGCTTTAGCTTTCATCCGGTACTTTATAATAGAAATCAAACATACTTTAATATGATTTCCCTCTACAATAATTTTGAAATTAAAAAAAAAATATTTAAGAATTTTATAACGGCAATCTGTGTCCATTGGAGCGGTCTTGATGATAGCGATCTGTGTTCAATGAAGCGACAATTAAAACCGCCTGGACCATCCCCTCTTCCTCGGAAATTATATCACTCGAATCACCCCTCCCTTCCCTATAAAAGAGCTTTTGCATTTAATTTATGCATTCAACCTAAATTTGTTCAGCCTGATCAAACTTGACTAAAAGGGAAATAAAATATGGTGTAAAGACAACTTAAAGGGAGCGTAAATACCACTAAAAGATGCTTAAAGTTGGCTTAAGGTCAAGATCTAGTAAATGAAAGGTGCCTACAGGTTTTTGAAATTTAATATATAAATTCTTTTAATGATGCTTCATAACAATATCTTTATTTCATAGGGTGTACCGGGGCTACATTTTGTGGTTAACACAATAAAAAATAATGTTTTGAACAATCATTTTATTGGAAATATGAAGAATAAAACTAATATCAAAGTTTTGTCCATTTTTGACTAATGAAATATAATAGAATGCCTACTGTCTTTACAAAAACGGCATTTAACAAGCTCCTGATCTCTTAAAATGATGTCAAAAAGAATAAAGTTACCGAGAGTACTTTCCCGTGATTAAATATAGAATGTCAAAATATCGTTTTATTTTCTACAGAATTCCTTAATGCCGTAAAATACGGGAAAAATTCACGAAATCAATTATGACGTCATAATGGTCTAGCACCAAAAAGAAGGTCTGGAATCATTTACTAGATCTTGACCTTAAAGATGACTTTAAGGTGACATAAAGAAGTTTGGACATTAAGGGCATATAAGCTAAGCTTAAAGGTGACATAAAGGTAGCTTAAAGATTGTATATCCTTTAAGCCACCTTAAAGTCACCTTTAAGAAAGGAGTCTTCTCGTTATAAAACATACTCCTTATAATCAGAAATTCATGAAATTTTGACAATGTCAAACGGATCATATTACCAAATGATTCTATCAGTTTAATCAAATTTGACCTTTTGGTTTTTACATAAGGGTCAGGTCAAGGTCACTACCTTTTTCCTCAACGTAAAGGATGATAAAAGATTAAAAGTAAGTGTAGCTTTTTGTGGTTCTGTAGACATTTGTTTTAATTTGAAGATTCTATTCATCACTGAAATGATAGAATATTAAAATGTCTATCAACTTATAATACTTAATTGGATTAAATGTATGTCTGCTTGCCTTACCACCACCATCGATATAAAACATAACTCCTCTTTAGAGAATAGAAATGGTCATTTATTGAATGATGCAATAAATGACGACGAACAAAAGGCACAATAAAAACATGTACAAATTAAAATAAGTTTCATGTATGTACATAAATATCAAAAGAAAGGAGACAGATCATAAAAAGTAAAGTTTGTGCCTGAGAGCAACAATAAGTTGTATCGAAAGACTAGAATACAATTTCGGCATAATCGACCTAAAAAATATCTAGCCAAAATTAAATGAGTCTCAAGAATAATGCATATCTGGAGAAAAAGGATTTATACTAAAATCGATATTGCTTAGCCCGCATTTCCTCTAAAAAAAATTTTAATTTTTGAAGAAATTTTTATCAATTTTTATGCTTTAAATAAAAAAATAATTCTGCTTTTATGTATTATGAAAACTTTATATAAAAATATAAATTGACAGAAAAGCTAATATAATGACCATTTAATACGAGAGAAAACCTGATTTTAATGTTTTTTTCACCAAAATCAATGTATAGAATTGGCGCTTTAAAAAGCTCATAAAAATGAAATTTGATAGACAAATCCTATTTGAAAAAAATATTCTTAAATCCAAATATCATATCATTAGTTCACATTAAAAAAAAAATCCAGCATTAATGTCATTGTTTTTAAAATGCTAGAACAGACACATTAATCTTTAGCAATTCTAAATTGCGAAACATGCGATATTTTCCTACGCCAATATTACGTCAAAAATATAGTTCTTGTTAGATTTTAAACATTGACTACTTTTTCAATGCCATCTTGTATGATAATCAAAAGAAAGAAAAATATACTATTTCAGCTTCCTTTCATCTTGATTTAATAAACAATTAATCAAATTTACGTTTGACAAGTCAAAAACCAGAAAAGACTCCTTCCTTAAGGACTTGCTTAAAGATTGATTTTGGCCTGTGACTATTTTTTTCGATGACTTGATTTTTCAAATAAAACGTATTGGTTTTTCCTGTTTTTTTTGTGTTTCTGCATGAATTAATTGGTAGTGCAGGTAGTACAAAAAACGACCTTCGTGTATTGTTCATAGAGGCGCAGTAATTCTATATCTTGACTCCGTGAGGACAGATCAACATCTAAATATAGTCATGAGTCGTCGTCTTTGGTTGGCAACGCATCGGCAGTTTAAAAAAAAAACCCGACACTGTTGCCCATGACGATTTTGTTCATAATGTTGAATATTCTAGACTCTTCGACATCATTGTTTAATGAAAAAAAGGACCCCTCCCCCAAAAATACCTTCCATTTTTAACCTGCATGTTGTAAAATTGAATAGGAAATTGTAAAAAGTGGGAGTTAGTTTTACTTTCTAACAAACTTTTCCCGACACTCTGGCGTACGTTTCGCCATTGCTTTCATTAATTGGTTTCATTCAAATTACTATTTCCGAAGCGGTGATGAGTATATTAAACTCGTTCAAATGTTGATTTACCTGTGTAGCGTTGTCGATAAATATTAAAAGAAAACTGACTTATTACATGTTACAACTATTTTCAAATGTAACATAACACAATCAGAATAAACTTACCCTTTTAACAACCTCGGTTACCGTTTACTGTTCTTTTTTTCACATTCAATAACGTTTCATCACTAGAGTTCTTAACGTGCGTGGAAGTAATGTCTAATTAAACCCACTGAAAAAATACAAGTCGTCCAATTAATCCATAGCCGTTACCAGTTAAAACGAGTTAGCGCACTGACATACAATAAGACTACAATAGTCACAAGTGTCAGTAGGTAAAGTAGAATATTTTATCAAACTCTGGGAAGAAATAGTGTGACCAGCATGCCATAAAGTGCACACATACACAAAAAAAAATCACCGATCAAATTAAGCGTGGTTTCTCCTCATCATCCTTTAATTGAACATGACAGAAACAAGACATCCGATTGGTTTAAATCCACACATACGACACGGCTGGAAACAAGATTATGCATGCTCGGGTAAATCAAATAACATTTGACTAATTGCTACCACCGTCCCCTACAAGTTTTTGCATACAATAAGCACTGATTATTGCCTTGAATGACACTGTCTGATCTTTTATGTGCGAAGTTATCATTATAAATCCAAAAGCCTATATACAGTACCGATCAGACACAACCTAACAGAAAGTAAACCCAACTAAACCCTGGGTTTACTTTGGGTTTACTAGAGTGGACCCAGAGTAAAACCAAAGTAGACACAGAGCGGACACAGAAAGTAAACCCGGCCAGAAGTATACGCCTGAAAGCAGACGCTGTGTATTCGGAATATACAAGGGGTAGGAATTACAGGCAGTAGGATAGTAAGATTAAAATACTAGTCTGCTTCACACTTCAGTGCATACAGTTGACACCTCAAAAGCAATTTCAAAATACCCAGAGTAAACCCCGAGTATACCCAAAGTAAACCCCTTTTAAAAAGTAAACCCAGAGTAAACCCCAAGTAAACCCAAAAAGTAAAATCGGAGTTCAGTTGGGGTTTACTCTGGTGTTAGGTTTGGTCTGATCGGTACTGTACTGTATAAAAATAGATATTTGAGAGTAGTCATTGTGCTTACGGCTATGGATCAAGTTGACGACTTGTATTTGATTTGTTTGTTGGGGTTAATTGGACATTCCTTTCTCGCACGTTCAGAACTCCACAAAATATTCATAACCAGAGCAAAGTCCGTTGTAAAACAACAAGTGGGTCTTCCGTTAATGTCGAAAATAAAGCTAGAAGTGCCTTTAAGAAGCAGAGTTCTTATACCAATAACATAAGTTACTAAAAAAAAAAGAATTATTCTTGGTACGAGTTAACAAAATCAGAATAATTCTAAGAACGCTTTAACAAAAACTTAATCAATTTCAAGAGCGACTTTGCAAAAACAAATCCAAAAAATCTGTTTAAGTATGACTAAACAATTTTCGAATTTTTTATGTAAGAGTTTATTTTATTGTTAATATAACATTTTATTCTAAAGGTAGTCCATCTATAACTAAGGTGAATTTAACAATTTTGATTGATCTATACTACATCAAATACAAATTTTGAAGCTATTATGATGAAGTTCACATAAACCAAACTTGGGTGTATGTATGTAGTCAATTAAATGAACTTTTTGCCATAAAACTTTTTTGTAAAAGAGTTGTCTGTCCTTTAGGAAAATTAAAAAAAAAATCATTTTCTGAAAATACTTAATAAACTTGCAGTCTATTAGATATGAAATATAATAGTTATGGGTGGACAACCTTAACCACAAATGCGGTATCAAAATTTCCGGAAAAATCAATTTTTAAACCCCTATATCTCTGAGTTTTAAAAGAAGCTTAATAAACTGTTATTTTTGCTTGTATGATAAATGACAAATTATCCCTTTAAAAGTTATTATAAAAAGACTTAAGAGCCCTTTTGGTCCCTTATTTTAGGGCCTGTCCTTTTTTCATGATTTAAAATAAAAGGTCTGGTAAATATAAATACAATTTAATCAACAAAGATATCCAAACACATATGTTTTAGGGGCCGACCCCTAAACTTCTTACTGGGGCCACCAAGACATTTTTTAAGGGTAAGATTTTAGAGACCTCTTGGCCCCGAATTTCAGGAACCAGCTGCTTTTGACTGATATCAAATTATAGGCCGCATAAATTTGAACAACTTTTGCATTACATGTCTAAAACAAAATGTTTTAACTTTAAAAGATGTTATAGAAAATATGCACAAATTTAGTGACACAATTTGGTGCTAATTTTCAGGTTCAGACGAGTTTCGAGGCCTTTTGCATTTTTCTCTTTGGAAGCATGGAGGGACATCTACAAACATTAGTCTACAATCACTAAAAATTTCAGGCTTTGATCTAATCAGTTTCGGAGGAGATGCATGGACTATATGACCCTTAAAAATTTACAAAATCGTCAACCGGAAGTGACGTCATCATTTGAAAGTTTAATTATCTATAGCGACTATTAAGTTTTATAAGTCCTGAAAATTTGGTGCAAATCAGTCGTAAGTTTTCTGAGAAATAACGCTCCTAAAAATCAGAAAAAAAAAACAAAACATAAAAAGTAAAAAAAAAAAAAAAAAAAAAAACCGTAGAATAAAAAGAGGGTCTTCCGTTGGACCCTTATAAACAAGTAAATCAGAACACTTGCTATGTATTTATTTCCACGCCGCAGCAAATATTATCTTTGAGAAAGAATGTTGCGTGCAGAGATTGATTTAATGTGGGGAATCAATGTATTTCACAGCTTGTTTTAAAGAATTTAAAACGAAAACCGTCCCTTGTTTCGACTCTAAACCCAACCCGAATCTGCTCGATAACCAAAGGATCGTGCGTTGATTTAATGACACTGTGAGTGGGCTGTCGTTCCTATTGCTTGGTGATACATAATAAAGCGGTATAATTTGCAGGCTCTTAAATCAGACTTGAGGATCATGCCCATGAATGCTTTGACATTTGAGCTCGTTAAGTCAGTGGTAATTTAAATGACCCCGGGGACTGGAAGGAGACAGAAAAATGGAGAGATATCAGGTATGTTCTTCCTTTATACTAAGGTGATCGTGTTAGGGTGTACGTTTAATAGGAAGCTGGTGATGTGGGATGTGTGTATGTATATATATATATATATATATATATATATATATATATATATATATATATATATATATATATATACATACACATTTTTTTCGTTATCTATTAATTTAAACAATGAAATGCTTTCTTTGGTGCTTCATTCAGGATATGAAGGTAGCGACATTGCAGGAAAAATACATTACCCGCTAACACATTTCCTGCAATGATCGCTACCTTCATAACCCGCATGAATCATCAAAAAAGCGTTTTATTGTTTATATTAACATCTTTGTTTAACTAATTAATAAACTGATTATAAAAAGTTAGTAAAATTCACTAAATTACTGTTAATGTACAAAAGTACGTTAGCTAAAAGAAACAGCCAAATCGTCTCCTGTGAGACTTTAAGTCTGGCATCGTCATGATTATTTCGTGCAGTCGGGAATTTTACAAAGGTCGCTGTAGGTTCAGACCAATCGATAAACAGGGCGGGTCAATTTCAGTCCTGTCACTTTCAGCCGCTGTAGATTTCAACCAATCGATAAATAGGGCGTGTAGGTTTCAGTCTGGCTGTCTTTATAGAGCTATGAATTAACTCTAAGTTTCCGTAAGAAATAGAGAAAATTATGTTTGGTAGATGTAAATGTATACCGGTATTTTTATAGTATATGTTATATATATATAGTTTGTCCCATAACATTAAAATTTGCTTGATAAAAAAAATATGCACATATTCTTTTTCTCCTTGTATGTACATTTAACTCTAGATAATTAACAATCCAATCCTTTTTAGGTAACCTGAGTCACTCACGGTGACCTATTGCCATAGGTCCTCGTCCGTCGTCGTGCGTCTTTGTGTTGTGCGTTTATAAAAAATTCTTCTTGAAAACTATAAGACCAATTGTTTTGGTTAAAGCATCTTTATGACAAGAAGATCTAAATTATGAAATTCAGGAATTTATCAACACCAGGGCCTGATTGGCGGGCCAAATATGCAAAAAGGCAAATTTTCAAACATATTATCTTCTCCCACACATTTGAACAAAAAACTAAGTGTTTGGTTATAATGTTCATGAAAACTTTTACCCAAATTGTGAAATTACTGGTCTCTGAGTCAGGGATACATGCTGGGGCCAATGTGGCCGTATGGTGAAAATTATTTGTTGATCAAAACCTGAGCTAGCAAAATTAACTGTTTTGGTCGTCAAAGTCAATAAATTTAACGGTATATTGCGAATGTTTAAATTTAAAATAAAGGCATTATTTTTGCAAAGTTAAAAAAAATCATTTCATGGCTTTCGCAAAATGAGCTGTAGTGTTTCTTCAATATATTTCATTTTCTTAATTTTTGGAAATGCTAAGAAATATATTTGGTCAGTCTCTACAATCGAATCATATGTTTTGCAAAAGAAAAAAGAACGACCGTCTTGCAAGATTGGTATTATATTACCTTCCATCAGAGGTTTTACAACACGTGCGAAGATGAAATTGTTATTCGTTTATATTTAATATATGAACAAGACGTTAGGATCTCAAATTAGTTTCAATACTGAAGCATTTGGTTTCTCAAAGGCTCCAAATTCCGAAATTTGTTAACCTTACAATTTTAGAGGGAAAAAAAACCTTATGCATTTAGTTATATTTTAATTGGTTCAGAAATGATGCCTCCGTCTATTAGTAATTTCAGTATATTGATTGTAACTGTTACTAATTTGATTACTAGTTACTATTTGATTAATGTTAGCAAAAATTAGCCTGTGGGGTTGTTTTCTACGGATGAAACTCCCCCTCATTTCCCAGCTTCACATAAGTGCGAGATGTTGTACGCAATGGGTCTAATGTTGCCTCTTTAAACTGTCATACCACCTGCTAATATAAATTTATATTACGTATACGGTATTTGCATTGCAAGCGACATAATAATAGTCGGATAATTACATTGAAAGATTGTGCGAGGTATTCCGAATAATTTTCGAATTGAAAAAAGATTGTTCGTGATAAATATCCATAAGAAGTTTGTCATGTCAACTCGCATGTTCAAATAACGAAGAATGTGGACACAAATGACATTGTAAGCAGCGCTAACTCAAACCTGAGGAATAATTATGAGTAGAATCAGGTGTTATGAAAGATTAAATTTCACCTGTCGACATATCCGCACACCACAGACCTTTCTAATGAAACAATGAATAGAAAAGATGAAGTCTTTCCTTTTAAAATGCTTATCATTTTTTTTTAAAACCCGATTCACAGTAGATACCCCTTTTCTTAAGCAACCTCCACAGAAACGCTTCAGATAACTTCGTTTTTATTAGATAAATGTTTATTATTTTTTTTTAGAGAAATATTTCTGTTGAAACCTTTATTAAATGCCGCTGCCTCAGTCATTCAATATGTATTCCTAACCCATGTGCAGTAAGATATTTCACTGACACTGGTACTCAGGCTATAAATAAACAAATGTATAACACAGACAAACAAAACTGAATGCTGGTATTAGTCAGTATTGCCCGCACCAAGTGTTTGACATAATATAACACATTTTTTGTTACTTTTTTGGTAACAATGCAATTTCCAAACATTACATACAAAAATGTATAAACATATACATAAAATTAATAAAAAAAACATCAAATTAAAAAAAAAAATTGGACATCCTCTATGTTAATAATATAATTGCAATAGATATTTATCCTAAAACTAAAAAAATCAAAATATTTACAGATCAAAATTGAATTTCATCACATGTTTGTGACACTTTTATACTACTTTAAGGATTTTCTACTCGTGATATTATCATTATATTGCATCCACATGCGTTTTATTTTCCTCGATGAATAAGGGTGCCATGTAGTTAAGTTCCAGAAGTGTCCGCTACACGGTTCTTCACCTCTGACAATGCAGCTGAATCCCGGATGTCTAACTACAAGGACACCTATATATTCTGTACACATTCCAGTTATGTACACATCCTCAATAAATATAGGTGGCAATTTGTTCGAAGCCAGGACAAGCTTGCCAAGAATATCTCCGGATATGACATATGCTGGGCCGCCAAAGTAATGTGGTAAATTATTTGATTTATATTCCTCTTTTGAGATGTAATATTTTAAAAGCTTGTTTCTGTTCACGGTCCCGTTTGTGACTTGACATCCAATAATCGAATTCACCGGTTTAATTTTTTTTCAGATAATTTATTAAGAGATAAGAATTTAAGAATACATCGTCGTCTTCTTTAAGAATATATTCGGGGTTGTTTCAATGGACAAAAACCAATTGTAACAAGGCCGTTATCTTTATTACTAGATATTTATATTTTTCCTTGATATTTAGTTCAACAATGTCCTTGTATTTTTTTTCTCCATGGCAAAGGTTTCTTTTATTTTTTGGTCGAGTTCGTCAACCTCTTTTTCGACAAAGAAAATCAACCGTACAGAAGTATCATGTATAAACTAATTTACATTGTGTAAGGATTCGCTATTCTTATTTTACAATCAGAATTTCATTTTTAAACAATCTTTGTTCCTATACCGTCGGGACCACCAGCCTAGTCTAATTATACCCTTCACAATCGTTTCACCTCTTTGTACTCCACCAGCCTAGTCTAATTATACCCTTCACAATCGTCTCACCTCTTTGTACTCCATTTTCCTTTAGCTTGCAATGCACTGACCTAATTTTTAAAGGTCAATGTCGACCTGTAAAAGCGCAAATCATGTGTTAGTTTTATTGAGGAGACGTTTGTAGCTATATCATTGAACACTCAAGTCAGTTACAAGCTTTCACTATCTATGATGATATTTTTATACAAATTACTTTGTTCAATGATGGAATACCAAACAATATAAAATATTTTTGTTCAAAAATGAAATAAAAACAAATTGAAAAAATGTTAAGCCAGTCGTTAAGACAGTGAATATATATATTCCTAAATATTCCTAAATATAAAACATTATTAACAATTTCGTAATTTAACATTTAACTTGTAGGGACATAAAGTTTGTGTAAAAATGTGACACACACCTGTTAAAAATTTAGATCTAAATTAATGTTTTAAAAATTTAGAATGTGTTTTCAGTAACGGTTGTGATGTTCATAATTGACTTATGTTATCCAAAACTATCGTAGTGCGTGGGTTTGTTTTCTACATATACAAATGCCCCTCGCAGCTTAACATGAAGTTGAAGGAGTGGTATGCAATTGGACTATTGTTCTCTTATATTGAATTACCACCAGCAGATATAAAATATTATTTCCAAAGTGGCTTATAACGCGGGATCTGACTGGTTAACAAGCCTGTTGTAAATTTCCGTATTACCTGCTAGAACCGGGTGTAAATAAAATGTGACCCCACAATGCAAATGCACCGATAAATCTTTGCACAAAACAATGCATCGCTCAATGAATACATGCCAACATCTCTATTTTTAGTTCTATTGGTACGAATTAATGACTTTTTGCACTATTTCAATTACAACTCTTTAATATTAATTGATTTTCAAGTTGCAAAGCACACAGTCTGGTAAAACAGTATTAAATATTAAAATTGATTTTTTTTTTATCACACATGAAGTTAATTCGTAATTCAGACCCAATCAAGGGTGTACGGAGACTTACTTTGCGGTCTCAGGGTGTGGGGAATACAACACAGGGTAAATCTATTTACACCCTTGATTGGACCTGAATAACCTTTAATCCGTTTACAGTATTTTTGCATTGCAACAAGACACCGATGATAACGTTGAAAGATTGCGCGAGGTTATCTTGGTCAATTGTTTTCGCTCCAAAACACAAAATTAATTACTTCAAAGAACTCAGCATCAATTCTGACGGCAACAAAATTAACGTCTCATAAATTGTAAAAAAAATAGGTGTCAATTTTGATTCGGTACTGAACATGGATCACCAGGTTCGACACATCACAAAATCATGTCACCACCAACTACGAAACATTGGTCGCTTTCGACCCATAATATCAGAAAAACCCTGATATGTTTACTTGTGACCTATCGTTTAGACTACGGCAATGCTTTACTACACGGTTTATGTATCAGTTCCTTGTCAAGATTTCAAAGGATTCCAAACACAGCTGCGAGGAATATAACGCGTACTAGGAAACATGACCACATATCACCTGGGTTGGTCAAGTTACACGCACTTCCAATCGAGCAGCGAATTCAATACAAACTGATTCTACAGACTTTTAAAAGCCTTACACTGAGCATCGCCATTGTTTATACAAAAACTTATCCAGGTCTACAAGCCAAAAACGTCTGTGCGCACAAAGAGCTCTATGTCCTTGTTCAGTCGCGTGCGGGGACTAGGTCGTATGGTGACAGGCGGTTCGACGTGGCCAGTTCTACATTTTGGAACAGCCGTCCCCAAAATCTTAGAAGAGAGGGAAATTTTATTCGTTTTAAAAAAAATATTGAACACTTATCTTTTTTAGCAAGGCTTATCCAGACTATTCTTAAGTATTTACGCATTTTAAACTTTTTTGAATTGTGTACGGAGATAATTGTGTACGGAGATAGTACAGCATTGATTTTTATATTGAAACAAAAATTAGTTTTATATATGTACTATGTAGTTTTTTATTAAGTGTATTTAGGTTTATTATTTATGTTCTTATCTTTTATGCCAATAACTTTTATATGTACAGCGCTGTGGAATAATTTGATATAAATTATATATGGCTGTTTTTTATATAATAAGAAATGTATATGATAATAATAACTAGACGCTCGCTGCGAGCAACAAGAGGTCTTCCGTTAAAATACACCTCACGCTATTTCGATACTTATTCTTTTCGATCATTTCTAAACACTTCTTCAAATTCCATTGAACCGTCTAAAAGGATTTAAAAAGACACATATTTAAAGCTGATGCACTGCGATTTAAATAGCCAGTTAGAAGGTTCAATACCGCTTAGAGTTCTAAAATCGGTGGTTACTGTAAAAGTTAGCTATGCATGACTGACTTAAGACGTAAACATCTCGGGGAGTACGTGTCACAAGTAGAGTCACAGAAATTCCGAATTAAACACCACCACATCACCCCCCCCCCCCCTTCCAAAAAAAAATAATAATAAAGGAGTACCACTCTTATCCACAAAATAGCATAAATTTCGTGCAGACAAAGTGTTATAAAGATATACACTGGCAATTTCGCATCCTTTCGATCACGGTCTCGTTCATAAGTGGACTCAGTTATAGAAAAAGATACATATTGCGTGGTTTCCTGGCGGTACAGAAGATAGCGAGCATAGTTGCAGCATCCAAATACAATATCAAAGTAAGGAGCGTTTACGACACTTTTCCTATATATCCTATATACTATCCCCACATTTTTATTGGATTTTAAAAACGACCACGTCTTGCATCCATTATCCGTGCTCGAACTACTATAAAGTGAGCGCTGCGCAATACCGGTATTCCTAAACAGAAAGTTCGATCTGGGGAAAAGTAGTTTATAAGCATGGGTATTTCTTTGAAGTCTCTAACTCAAAAAGATAAGTTACATATAACTTTTTTATGTATTGTTAGTGTGAAATCGATTGCATAGTCAATGAAATTTTAACCTCTTTTCTTATTTGGTTTGAAACTAATGGAGGATATGTTATCTCATCTCATTTACGCGATTCACACGGTTAATAATTTGCTTTCATTCTGCCCACATCGTTTTATTGGCGGTACATAGTCGTCTTCACATTTCAGTTGAAACAGAGACATAAATAAAACTGTTATTTATGTCGCTTGATGTTTTATGTGATGTGCTAATTGATTGACCTTTTGTATACGTAATATAATATATATGGCTTTTACGGCCTTGGGTCCTATGCCAGTATATTTCTAATGATTTTCATTTGGACATCGTATACTGTCATTTGTTGTAGGAACATGGAAGATCAACGTGTAGAGAATATGGAGATTGATGAACATAGTTATAGCTGAGAGGTATATATCATAAAAATAAGCTAAATATTATTAGTGCAAACATTGGTTTAACAATTTATTGATAACTACATGTAAATAATTCAATTGGTAGATCAGAACACTAGTATAGATATTCACAGGGGCCTTCATCATTCCAGGTCTCATCTGTCATCATATTTCATCCATCCTCTTACAGGACTCCTTTTTTTAAATATCTTTTTAAAGTTGACAAATTAAAATGTTACATGTGAAACTTGTAAAAAGATTTTAATGTGCTTGATGATGTTTCAGTTATAAAAATGTCTTTGTTCCTTTTTTCATGAGGAGTAGTCTCATTATGCATGAAGACACAATAAAACTTAATACTAATCTCAGGATGCCTGTTCCTCTTCTCATGAGAAGTAGTCTCATTATTACACGCAAACAAAATATATCTTAGTACTAGTCTCAGGATGCATGTTCCTCTTCTCATGGGGAGTAGTCTCATTATTACACGCAAACAAAATATAACTTCGTACCAATCTCAGGATGCCTGTTCCTCTTCTTCATGAGGAGTAGTCTCATTATTACGAGCAAACAAAATATATACTTATTGCTAATCTCAGGATGCCTGATAATCAAGATTTTTAAGTTGACTAAATGAAAGTTATCAAAAAAATTGAGAAAATAGTTAAGGTCTTTTAAGTAATTTCTGGGCAACAGGCTATTTTGAGATGTTGATATGTTATATATTCCCTCAAGCATAATAATGAAGAAGTCATTGATTTGATAAGAGAGATGTTTGGTTTAGGAATTATTGAAAGAGGAGCTCGAGGAGGAGGATAAAGATAGAAGTGAAATGTGGAACGAAACATGGTATAAACTACTAATATCTATCAATATAGATGATGTAGTCACCTGGACTTAGCAATAATGTGTACATATTTGCATATTCAATTTATTATACATTTATACAATAATTTTTATTCTGGTATCAATGTATTTTGTAAATTGTTGCATTATTTACAAGCCTTTTCATTGCATTTTATCATCATTAACATTTTAAATGTAGAGTCATTTAGCCTGCATCTATCTGGTCTGAAGATCAGAAATTAAATAAGCACAGTATGTGAACTTTTTTCTAATGCGCCTAAAAGCAAGGACTGTTGATTAGCAAACTCATTGTATCGAGACTGGACATGAATTTAAACATGCCCAAGGGCAAAAAAGGAATACTGGCCAACTTTAAGACTGAACCTTATTCACTAAATATATAAGATCCAATGAAAATGAATTCAACCTATTGAATTTTGCCATTGTAATCATAACAGTAATCAAAAATTAATCATGATTACAGGACTTTTTCACAGAGTAATCGATTAAATTACGATTACTTGTAATCAGAAAAATGGATGATTGCTGATCACTCATGATTACCCACAACCTGTAATCGATTACAGCTGATTACGATTACTGACTATGATTACCCCATCCCTGTAGTTGATGTATACTTATTCATGTTTAGGCAACACATGTACATGTATATCCTTATGTATATTATTTTTAGAATGGCTACCCAGGAAAATGGATTTCCACACCATTTTATGGAGGCAGTAGCTTCATTGTATTTTACTACAACTCATGGTGCTTCATACAGGTAGGAAGTTTATTAATGTTAATATGTATATATTCCTCAATGTGTTTTAAAATTAAGATAATATATTTTGATGTTGATATTATTATACCCCCCGCAAACAAAGTTTGGGGGGGTATATAGGAATCACCCTGTCCGTCTGTCCGTCCGTCTGTCCGTCCGTCTGTCCGTCAGTCTGTCCGTCCGTCTGTCCGTCCGTCTGTCTGTGCAATCGTGTCCGGTCCATATCTTTCTTATGGAGAAACATTGGAAGTTCTTACTTCACACAAAGATTGCTTATGACCTAAGGGTGTGTCATGACCTTGACCCAAGGTCTTTCGGGCAAGGTCAAGGTCACTGGCAGAAAAATACAAAAATTCGTGTCCGGTCCATATCTTTCGTATGAAGAAACATTGGAAGTTCTTACTTCACACAAAGATTGCTTATGACCTAAGGGTGTGTCATGATCTTGACCCAAGGTCATTCGGGCAAGGTCAAGGTCACTGGCAGAAAAAATACAAAATTCGTGTCCGGCCCATATCTTTCTTATTGAGAAACATTGGAAGTTCTTACTTCATACAACGATTGCTTATGACCTAAGGGTGTGTCATGACCTTGATCCAAGGTCATTCGGGCAAGGTCACTGGCAGAAAAAATACAAAAATTCGTGTCCGGTCCATATTTTTTGTATGGAGAAACATTGGAAGTTCTTACTTCACACAAAGATTGCTTATGACCTAAGGGTGTGTCATGACCTTGACCCAAGGTCACTCGGGCAAGGTTTAGGTCACTGGCAGAAAAAGTGCAAAATTTTTGTCCGGCCCATATCTTTCGTATGGAGAAACATTGGAAGTTCATAATTCACACAAATATTGCTTATGACCTTAGGATGTGTCATGACCTTGATCCAAGGTCATTTGGGTAAGGTCAAGGTCGTTGGGAAAAATAGTGCAAAATTTGTGTCCGGTCATTATCTTTCTTATGGAGAAGCATTGAATGTTCTAACTTAACACAAATATTGCTTAGGACCAAAGGGTGTGTCATGACCTTGACCCAAGGTCATTTGGGCAAGGTCAAGGTCACTGGCAGAAAAAGTGCAAAATTCGTGTCTGGTCATTATCTTTCTTATGGAGAAGCATTTAATGTTCTTACTTGATACAAATATTGCTTATGACCAACAGTTTTAAAAAAATAGAGCAGTTGTTATTTAGAGAAATAGACGGTGAAATAGATTCATCCAATATTTTCTATCATTGGAAAAATACACGCATTATGATTTTTATCTTAGCGGGGGGTATCAATTGTGAGCTTGCTCACAGTACCTCTAGTTTTAGATTTGATTTAGTAAACTTATTGGGAGAATGGATCTAAAACCATTATTTACTATCACAATTTTCTGTTTGCTTAATGGTTGTGTGTCATACACTATTAGCAGATGCTAAGATAGACCGGTCATTACATATACTCTGTGTGAGTGCAATACATGAACTGCAATAACACAATCTAATTGAAATTAGACGTTCTGAATCCGCCACCGCTTCTCAAACATCTAACAACATCCCATGCAGGGTCCCGTCAGTGTGACCTCTTAAATATGAATAAACATTTCAAAATTATCCAATCAGCTTCGTGTTTCCTAAAATCAACTCGGTTGAAGTTTCAAAATAGCGTCCGAAGAAGTTCTCCAGTTACTGAATGTTAAAAAGCTTAAAAAAGAACAGAAAGAGATATTAGAGTGTATTGTGGCAAGGACTGTTTGGCCGTGTTACCAACAGGCTACGCGAAGAGTTTACCGTATCAAATTGTTGCGACTCCACAACAGAGAACGGTGGAAAGAGAGCCAAAGAAGATCATCGTTTGCTGTCCATTGATTTTCCTCATGAAAGACAAAGTGGAAAGGCTTTTAAAAATACCAAACAGCTAGTGGAAGTAGATCAGGATATTTGCCGTGCCGGTCGGGATAGAAATCGTGCTCTTGCTTTACTCGTTAACAATTCATACCACTTAAGAAAAGTAGAGCAGGAGGTAAAGGATGTTTGCAATTCACAAACTTGTAGAAGAAAAATGTTGAAACCTTTTGTGAAGGAAAGTGAACTTACAATAAAAGATCCACACCACATGTGTTGTGACAGATGTATGCTGTTGTGCAAATGTGATGACTGTCATAAAGATACATTTGCTCTTGAAAAAATGATAAAAGATGAACCATCAGTCTTAGACAGTGACACAGACAGTGATTCTACTGAAGTTTATGATGATACTGAACATTTGATTGAATCAGACACAGATATTGATTACTCAATTATGCATGCCTTTAAATTTGAACATTATCAAATAAAACTAGTTCATGAAAGTAAATGTTCATCTTCATGCTTTCTGGTGCTTTAAGCAACATACAGAGCTCAACAATTTGTGTCATGTAAACAAGGTTCGTGTCCAATTTTTGTTTACTCAGGTTCAATATTCCAATATTGTCAAGCTGATTCTTTTATCTTCTAATATCATAGATAAACAGTTCATAACGTTTAACATAAACATTTAAGGTCTAGAATTTGAATTTTTCACTTCAACATTACATAAAAGAAAGGCTTTGTTAACATGGCAAAGATTTGTAAGTTTTTTAACTCTACAAATGGCACTCAAACGTTGCTGCCTAATTAGAATGCCCCATTGAAGTATTTTAAACATTAAAACCGAAAAATCATTTTTGACTAAATCTTTAATCTTTGTGAAGTGTTAGTTTTGATCTTAATCAATAAAAAATAATTGTACAATTCAATAATATTCAAGATTTACAAATCCACCTTGATCTATGTCTGACGTGCTTCTGATTTGGAATATATCACTTACTATTTTTTGAACGCTTTTTTTATTTACAATGTATCGTTAAATTTAACCACTTGAAGATGAAGAAACTTTTCTAGCATACACGTAAAACAGTTCTTGTCATATATATGTAAGACGCGAATCGTGTGCTTTAGATAACCGTTGACCGCTTGGAAGTACAGGGGCTACTATTTCCTCGGCTATTTTGAAATGTTGCTATGATTTATAATCCCTCAAGGATAATAATGAAAAAGTCATTTATTTGATAAGAGAGATGTTTGGTGTACGAGTTATTGAAAGAGGAGCTCGAGGAGGAGGATTAAGATAGAAGTGAAATGTGGAATGAAACATGGTATAAACTACTAATATCTATCAATATAGATGATGTAGTCACCTTGACTTAGCATTAATGTGTACATATTTGCATATTCAATTGATTATACTTTGCACTGAAATAAGAACAAAAAAATCATAATGAAATTTTTTCAGTAAATTTTGTTTTGCATGTTTTGTTACTAGTATTATAAGTAACATAATTATATGCAAAATTGTATCGATATTTTTAGAAAAAAAAACTATGAAGATGAATTCGCTCTTCTGATAGAAAGGAGATTTGTTGTTGGTTTGGGTGCTTTCATTGGTCTCATCAAAAGGACAACATGTGAGCAGTGTGGGAAGCCCATAGACCCATCAACAGTTCTCGAAGGAGAAAAGATACCAGCAGGAGTGAAGTACAAATTCCTTTTGCTGTGTAAGATTACATGATAATCCATACTGATAAGATTATAATATCACATTTATTGAATTTGAAAGTCCTATCCATTATTTATATTTGTTGTGCACAATACATGTAACATGCACATACACAATATATGTAACTAACTTATTCAAATTAGGAAGATGTCAACCAATGAAAGAAAGCTATTAAGAATTTTCAAATATTGACCAATCAAATGAACGCATAATTTGGGATTATTTACCCCCTCGGCGTCACATTTGAAAAACATTTCGAAGAGACCGATCCACGCAATGTATTTTATCAATTTTGAATACTTGTAAATTTAACAGTCAAATTTAAAATGAAAATTACTGAATAAGACCTTTCTAAAACATCATCTCGCCTTTTATGTGGCATTAGATACTATCAACGTTAGACCATCTCTACCCAGTGGAATTTTTCCGTTTAGACTGAACGTTTTCTCGTTTTCAAAATGGCGGACCAACATCATCTGCGTTATTTTCTGGACATACCACAATGGTACTTCCTGTTTGAGGAGGAGATCGCCAGGTACAACACATACATTTTGGAATGTAACGGCGCTGTGGAACAAGTCATGTTCTATAAAGTGATGGACTGTTCACCCTTTTGCATGGTGTGCATCTTTTGTGATAGCATTGAACCCGTTTGTGTGTGTGCACACGCAACACACAGATTCGATTAAACTTTTGTTCATACACAACCCTCCACCGATGATGCTGGGCAGCCCCACTACACCGGCGACGGCAAACCAATTCATCAATATGACGTCCTCATCAAATCCTGTACAACAACTAAAAACCACATCGGCGTCTAGGTCAAATTTGCCAGGTATGTACTCATGGCAAAACCCACAAGTTTATTACGATTTTTAGACCAAGAATAGAGTAAATAATGGTAATATGTATTAGTAATAACGTGAAATTTATTGCGATATTTGACCTATATTTCAATAACATGTTATAATAATTTAGTTCAAACACTTTAACTATTAAAACATAGAAATAGGCCAAGGCTAAAACCCAATTCATTCCATATGAAACACCCCACCCCTCCAAAAAAAGCCCCCACAACATTCCATACAAATATCACCTGTTACATCTATTAAAGATATGTAATCATAATATTATCATATGCATTCAGCATACCCACCATTAAAAATTGACTACACATTTAAATGAGATTGACGCATGGGTCTTTCAAATTTGATTTTTCTTTTAAGTTAAGTAAAACTTTTCTGGCTTTGGGGTTTCCTATGTGCTTGTAACTATTGTAGTCTAAAGAAGTATCTTGAACCCAATAAAAATCGCCTCCTATCACCACAAAATCCCCATAAAATTGCTCTACACTCGCTCGGTTAAAGTATTTTTCAATAATTAAGGTATTCAATGTATAATGAAGGGATATTAAACAATTTTGAATCGTTTTAAACAAGTTAAATATGTATTGCTAGATAACTATGAAAGTGAAATGAACCAAATTCACATGACAGACAACATATAAGGAGCTGGTAATTTCACACTTTAAACTTTTTTAAAAGAGTTATCTCCCCTTGATGAAAAAAAGAAAATTTTATTTTCGTCAAAATATCTGCGGTAAATGATTCATTAACCGGGTTTTCCAACGGAAAAATCCGGTTATTAAAATGGTGAAAATGGCGGGCGGGCGGCGGGCGGGCGGGCGGCTGCCAAAAGGGTACCCTCATTGTACGGATAACTCCTCCTACAGTTTTCAAGATAGGAAATTGTTCTTTTGCAGATCAATTGTACATATATCAGAGGTGTGCATATTGCTAGGATTTTGATTTCCGATAATTTATCGAAAAAATACCAGCTTTTGAACTTAGTCATTTTTTGGCAAAATGTTGCATATAGGGAACCCTCATTGTACGGATAACTCCTCCTACAGTTCTCAAGATAGGAAGTTGTTCTTTTGCAGATCAATTGTACATATATTAGAGGTGTGCATATTGCTAGGATTTTGATTTCCGATAATTTATCGAAAAAATACCAGCTTTTGAACTTAGTCATTTTTTGGCAAAATGTTGCATATAGGGTACCCTCATTGTACGGATAACTCCTCCTACAGTTCTCAAGATAGGAAGTTGTTCTTTTGCAGATCAATTGTACATATATTAGAGATGTGCATATTGCTAGGATTTTGATTTCCGATAATTTATCGAAAAAATACCAGCTTTTGAACTTAGTCATGTTTTGGCAAAATATTGCATATAGGGTACCCTCATTTTACGGATAACTCCTCCTACAGTTCTCAAGATAGGAATTTGTTCATTTGCAGATATATTGTACATATATCAGAGGTGTGCATATTGCTAGGATTTTGATTTCCAATAATTTATGAAAAAAATACCAGCTTTTGAACTTAGTCATTTTTTGGCAAAATATTGCATATAGGGTACCCTCATTGTACGGATAACTCCTCCTACAGTTCTCAAGATAGGAAGTTGGTCTTTTGCAGATCAATTGTACATATATCAGAGGTGTGCATATTGCTAGGATTTTGATTTCCGATAATTTATAAAAAAAAAAATACTAGCTTTTGAGCTTTGTCATTTTTTGGCAAAATATTGCATATACATGTAGGGTACTCCATTTCACTGGATAAGGGTTGGCATGGATTATGGATACAGTTTACATAAAAGAAAACCCGGTTTGCTGTCACATTGACAGCTTTTCACTTGTTTTATTTCATATTTCTATAAAAAGAAAGTTTATGCATGTTTTAACCAAGAGAGTTTAAAAAATCTGAAGTTACTTTTTACAATATCTTAATAAAACATACGTTGCCCATAGACTTCAATGCAAAATTCAAGGTGTCATTAGTTGGACCATAACCAAAATTTTGAAAATTCCTTTGGTGAAGTATTTTTATTTGATAACACCTTAAATATGATATCATGATTAAGAATATCAGACCATTCATTTATAAGGTACAAAATGTGGTCATTATACATCGAATACCTTAAATTAGTATCATTTTTCGATATATATTTAGCTTCGGACAGCCTTAACATAGCCGCGTACCATCACAAAATCCCCATTTAATTGCTCTACACTATTTTTTCATTGATCTCAGGAACATCTCGATTAGGTTCATAAATTTTTATAAAAGAATATTATGTTTTTCTATTGTTAATTCAATTGCTTTATTTCCCATTTCATCAGATGTTGTCTGTAATATTTCATATTAAAAATTATTATTAAGTAAAATAGCTACCCCTCTGGAGTCACCTCTGCGTAGACTTATAATAATTTCAAATCCCCACATTGATCTAACTATATTTACATCATCCTCAGTGAAATGTGTATCTTTTAAAAAATAAATTGACTGTTTTAAAAAGTTCAATACATCCCATCTATTTTCTAAACCAAATAGCAAAGACACACTCATTAGAAATCAAAATGGTTATTGGTTAATTATAGCGTTATACGAGAAAGTAAACAGTAGCAAGGCATATTCGACGGAGTAGGCAAACAATATATACTGACAAATATTGGTTACGAACATCTCTGTACATTTGTTATCACTTATTCTCACGTTCATGCAAAGACAAGATAAAAACAAAAAAATGACACTGAACATGCTTTAATATCAAAACCTAATCGACAGAAAAAGGCTTCGAAAGAATATCCCCAACCCTATGTAAATAAAACAACTTACCACGTTTTGGTATCACAAACCGGAAGTTATGCTAAACACAGTAATATTAAAATCGGTACGCACATCATGAACGGAATATATAGTTCCAAAATAGTTACCTTTAATTTCCCGAGTTTCTCTGAGACTTGGTCTACCACATTTCTCATGGATGATTGTGTGGCAGCTTTGTTTTTCTCGTCTGCTTTAATAATTGACTCCACTTATCATAAGCATTTTCTACAGACGCCAGCGTTACTCTCTTGAGATCGAGGTCCGATTTGTTGGTTACTTTCCGAATACAATCCATCCTTTCTGAATTAAGTTTCGGTTTATTTTGATATAACTTGTGAATGTTATCAGTCCCATCAGCTGTCGTTTCGTACTGTACGAACGAAAATCCGCATATAATACATGTACAGGCATCACCTAGAACACAAGTTGTCGTCGGTGTCATGGACTGCGCCATTTATGTTTTTAATCGCTTTGAACACCTCGGTCATCTACGTATGTCGATAAAAAAAAGCCGGGAAGTTCCAAGAACTCGTCCAATGAGTCGGAACAAGTAATTTCATTGGTTAACTGAAAGGTCACACTGACGTGACTATACATGGAATGTTGTTGGATATTTGAGAAGCGGAAGCGGATTCAGAACGACTCTTGTTTCAATTAGATTGTGTAATTACACATATTCATATCACCAAATAAGTTAGGGACTTTATTTATAATTAAACAGAGATTATAACTAACGTCGTCGTGCGTTAACAATTTACATTTTTGACTTCTTTTAAAAAACTACAAGGCTGATTGTTATCATTTTTGGTGTGAGGCATCTCTATGGCAAGAAGAATCTAAATTGTGAAATTTATGGCTCTTCCATCCCCTAGGCACCACATGTGGGGCCAAATATGCCAAAAAAACCAACCAATTTTCAAAAATCTTCTTTACTCCCACACATGTTAGGGAAAAAATGGTTGCATAGTTATGATGTCCATAAAATCCTTTACCAAAATTGTGATGGCTTCTGGGTCATATGTTCAGGCTCTAGGGTGGGGCCAATACGGCCTTATAGTAAAAACGTATTAAATCTTAGAAAATTTTGTTCTCTCCTCTCATATATATTTGTTAAAAACTAAAGGAATGATTATGATGTCCATGAAGCCATCTACTAAAATTCATGAACCCTGGGTCAGGGGTTCAGGATCTAGGGTGGGGGGCAATATGGCCATATAGTAAAAATGTATTAAATCTAATTTTTTCAGAAATCTTCTTTTCTACTTCTATATAAAGATGTTAAATCTAAATGCATGGTTATGATGTATATGAAGCCCTCTATTAAAATTGTGAAATTCATGGCCCCTGGGTCAGGGGTTCAGGCTCTAGGGTTGGGCCAATATGGCCATATAGTAAAAATGTATTAAACTTTAGAATATCTTCTACTTTCCTCCCATACATATTTGTTAAAAACTAAATGCATGATAATGATGTCAATGAAGCCCTCTACTAAATTTGTGAAATTCTTTACCCCTTTGTTGGGGGTTCAGGCTCTCAGGTGGGGCCAATATGGCCATATAGTAAAAAATGTATTAAATTTAAGAAAATCTTCTTCTCTACTCCCATAATTATTTGTTAAATCTATATGCATGATTATGATGTCCATGAAGCCCTCTTTCAAAATTGTAAAATTCATGGCCCCTGGGTCAGGGGTTCAGGTTCTAGGATGGGGCCAATATGGCCATATAGTAAAAATGTATAAAATCTTTAAAAAATCGTCTTCTCTACTCCCATATATATCTGTAATAAACTAAATGCATGAACATGACGTTCATAAAGCCCTCTACTAAAATGTGAAATATGAATCCTGGGTCAGGGGGTCAGGCTCTAGGGTTGGGCCAATGAGGTCATATAGTAAAAATGCATTAAATATTAGAAAATCCTTTTCTCTACTTCAATATATATTTGTTATAAACTAAATGCCTGGTTATAATGTCCATGAAACCCTCTACTAATTTTGTGAAATTCTGGTCACCTATGTTAGGGGTTCAGACTCTAGGGCGGGGCCATTATGGCCATATAGTACTTAAAAAATCTTCATGTAGGCAAAAAACTGAATACATGGTTATGATGTCCACTAACCCCTCTACCTAAATTGTGAAATTCATGGCCCCTTGGTCAGGGATTTAGGACATAGGGGGGGGGGGACATTATGGTGTAAATGCATATAATGTTTACAATTTTTCTTATATATTCTCACACATCTGTATAAAAAACTGACTTATAATTATATTTACCAGGAAGTCTTCTCCTGAAATTTTGATTTTCATGTCCCCTGGAGTAGGGGTTTTGAGTCTAGGGCCAAAAAGGGATGTATAGGTGTTAATGCATATAACGTTAAAAATTATCTTCTTTACTCCCACACATCTCAAAGGAAAACTGAATTCTTAATTTTGTAGACCAGATCTTTAAGTTTTTTGGCAGAAATTATAGGTAACATAGTTCTTTTTGAAACATTTCAGACAAAGAGGTGCTTGTCATTACAAATTTATAATTTTCCACTCCAGAATGAAACCTTATTAATTAAATGCATAAATGAGACTCCTCGAAAAGATTGTGTATGGGTTATATGCTACTCAGGTGACCGTTAGGCCAAATGGCCTCTTGTTTATGGTACACCGTGGTTTAGCTGTGCTATAACAGCTGCAGTGTATCCAGATAAATCATATTCAGATTATAAATAAAGTTAAACTGAAAAAAAATATTGACAAAAATATGGAAAAATGGTTTGTTTCCGTGCATATTTCAATAACACAAACCTTTTAAAGCACGATATTGAACTTAAAAACACAACTTCGAGGTGTCACCTTTCTCGTCGTTGTCGGAATGTTTTGCTAATAATGACGATACATCTAGATCCATCTCGGAGGTTAATGCGATCTCACATTTCGTCTTCTTGGGAGGATTCAAAACCTTCGATATACTTTCTTGAATAACGGCATTTGTACGTTTATTCTTCCTAACAGCCGATTCGGACCTTTGACCGATTCTGCTCACGATATCTTGCTCGTCGACGCCCGCTAGATACAGCTGAGTAGCACAGGCCCTTTTACCGGAATGATTTTTAAAATTCCCAACAAGTTCAACGTTTGTGATTATTTCTTTTATCAGACCCTTGATTTTGTTTATTCCAAGAACCTGCTCGCTGTACTTCCCCTGCGAGATGATCATGAACAATTCAAAAAAATGTTAGTATTTTGAAGACCTTTTCAAAAAAAATCAAGAAAACGTGGTTGGCCCCTTTAATAGGGGCCAAGCCTCTCGTAAACTCTATTACAAATAACTTAAAAACGATCAAGATTTTGTAATGCATTATAGAAGCAAAGTTGTTGATCGTAACAATATCTATCGGGTAAAATCATTGCCACATACATTTATTACGTAAGTATGGCTTTTTATGGGCCAAAGTACTTAAACTTTGACGCAATATATCTAGAGAAGGAGACATATTTTGTCTACCATTGTAGAAGAGAAAATGTTTGCATTGATGATTGTAAGGAGCTCAATAAATCAAACCACTAATGTCTGTCCCCATTAAGGATCTAAAGAGCTGGCCCCTAAAATATTCATTCATTTGTATCTCAAAAAATTATCAACATTTTTAGATGGGTGTATGAACAAAGAATGTTTGTATTCGTGATACCTTTCATATGACCTCAAGAAAAAGGGATTGGCCCCTGTAATTAGGGGCCAAGCCACTCGTAAAGTCTTTTACCCATACCTTTAAAACGATCAAGATTTTGTAATGCATTATAGAAGCTAAGTTGTTGATCGTAACAATATCAGTGTAAAAAACGCATTGCCAAACCCATTGATGGCGTAAATTGGGATTTTTAGGGGACTAAAATCTTAAATCTTTGATGTTCTGTATATGAAAAAGCAAAACATTTTGTTAAGCATTTTAAATGATACTGACAATCGTATAAATTATCCAAAAGAGTGTGGTTGAGGGAAAATTCTGAAATTTCATTGATATTTTAATCGTATTGTTTAAAAATTGAACGGAAGACCTACTCATTATTCGTAACAAGAACGTATCTAGTATCTATTTGTTTCCATTATTCTACAATTACATTGATCATTTATGGTAACATTTGCAGATAAAATGTCTTTCAAATCTGTGACTTTCATTAATTATCTGTGTCTTTCATTGATAAATACTGAAAACTCAGTATCATTCCCCATATAAACTAGTTGCCGTGGTTACAATCTGTTTGATCACTTTATTAAAAACATTCAGACACACAATCCAATACTGTGGAATCATTAAAATTCGTGGAGGCTCAATTTTCGTGGAATTCGTTGGTACATCTCATCCATGAATTATTAAATTAGAGTAATAAAGTCATATTCCCTATATAGGTTTAAGAGAATACACGAAATTACGTCCCCACGAACCTGTAAAATCTATGCAATCCACGAAAATTGGCCTCCACGAAATTTAATGATTCCCCAGTATAAACTTTAAATGACTGGCCCAGCCACCTTTTCAGTGCCCTGCGCGGCCCCTGCTCCTAATCACTTAACCTAAAAATACAAATCTGCTCTTTGAATACCATCTGACCTTTCTTCAATCTTTCTATCCATCTGTAAACTTTTTAATATTACCAGGGGTTTTCCTTGCTTAGTTTTGGGTCTGACTAACGGACCCATTCCCAATCCAAAAATTACCAATATTTTACCAAATCTATGCAGATCCATTTTTCCCAATCAAGTGTCAATATTTTAAATATCAGAGCATGTTCTGCTGGTATTCCTATTTCTGAATTCTACTTTATACAATACTTGTTCATTCTCTATTCTAGATAAACACGATAACATTTTCAGAAGAAAAAAAATTATTTATATAAACCATTTTTTACTTGAAGAAAGAACATATTTACCTTTTAGAACTCCTTATTCCTTTATTAACAATTCTTAATATTTATGAACCCAAATTCAGTTGTTAGTAGCTATTGACACTTGTCATCACAGTTGGTATTACATGTAAATATTTTCTATATTTCAATGCAATTCCAACCAACCCTTAAAAAACATTAAAAAAAAATAATAAAAATTGGTATCCTCATTTACATGTACTACATAAATACAAACTATAACATACACAAACTAAGAATAATAACTATATCTTGTTCACACCTCAAACTTTGCAGATATTTTTCCCAAACACCAAAAAAAAAAATCTTTTAAACATTTAAACATGTTTTCAACAAAATATACAAAATTTCTAATTAGTAATATATACATTGAATAAAACAATAGCAAGAACATTCAAGACAAACTTTGAATACAACATACTGATCACTGTTTATCCGAGTCAACATATTTATATACAGTGCAATATATATATATATATATATATATATATATATATATATATATATATATATATATATACTGTAAAACGAGAAAATTTGGCGCATACGTATTTTAGCGCAAACGCAAGTGCTAATACATTAGCGCAAATAAATTTTAGCGCACGCGTCTTTTTAAAAAAAAAAATATTAGTTTAAATTTTCTTGTTGGATCCACACCCGTATTACTAGCTATATATTTTGTGGTCACTCAAGCACGCAATTACAATCGCATTGAATTATAACTCACGTACATAGGTAAACATATATTATAGTCACTCTTTCCGAGGTGTGGTCATTGCATGGACGTGTCATAATGTCGATCTTAAACTTTATCAAAAAACGGAAACGTGACGAGTTTCTACCTGATCCAGAAAAAGAAAACAGCAAAGAAGAAGCAGAATTATGTGAATTTATTAATGATTCTTTAGAACTGCCGAAGACACCAAAGCGGGAAAAACGGGACACGTATAATGTATATTCTCCCGAAATAAGAGCCAAAATTGGAAAATATGCAGTAGAGAACGAAGTCATGAATGCTTCCAGACATTTTACCTCGGAACTTGGTTCACCCGTGCGTGAAAGTACTATCCGTAATCTGAAGAAAGCGTATATGAAAAGCAGAGACAGAACACCTTGCCGTAGAGTTTTAGAATTACCGAAAGGAGACAGGGGTCGACCACTGATGCTAGGTAAATACGACGAGTTAGTACAAAACCACATACGAAAATTAAGATTGAACGGGGGTATCGTCAATACCTGGATAGTTATGTCCATCTCACGTGCAGTGCTAATGTTTCATCAAAAATCTCTGTTAAGTGAATTCGGCGGGCCCATAACAATAGAAAAGTCTCTGGCAGAATCGATTCTCAGGAGAATGGGGTACGCAAAACGGAAAGGGATTAAGTCCGTTAAAGTCCTTCCCAGTGATTTTGAAAACGTAAAAGCAGATTTCCTACAGCGAATTAAAACAGTTGTCAAGAAGCACTCCATCCCAGAGTGTTTGATTATCAACGTTGATGAAACAGGTGTCAATATTGTTCCTGTAGGAAACTGGACTATGGATCTCGAGGGAAACAAACAAGTTAAGATTACGGGTTTAGATGATAAGCGTCAGATTACTGTGACTCTGGCGTCCACCGCATCAGGTGTTCTTCTCGATCCGCAAGTCATCTATGAAGGAAAAACTCCTGCATGTCACCCCAAGTTTAAGTTTCCCGAGGGTTGGGCCATTACGCAGTCAGAAAACCATTGGGCAAACTCAGTGACAACGAGAGAGTAAGTAAAAATTACTATAAAATATTATCAATCTAAAACAGAAAGTTGTTAACTTTCCAGAGTAATATGACTAACTTTTACGGGGTTTTTTTCAGGCTGGTGAACTCAATCATTATTCCCTACGTTAAATCAACTAGAAAGCGACTTGGTATCAAAGCGACATCGAAGGCATTGTTACTCTGGGACGTGTTCAGGGGTCATCAGGACGACGAGGCTCGCGCGATCCTAAAACGCAACAACATAGAATTAGTCTACATACCCCCCAACTGCACAGATCAGTTACAACCACTTGACCAGTTAGTAAACAAAGAATTCAAAGGTGCTCTGAAAAAAGAATTTCAGAAGTGGTACGCCGACTCAATTCTCGATAAAATGTCTGAGAAAAGTGACGACGAGAGCGTTGTATCTTCAATAAACCTCAAGTTATCCGTATTAAAACCCGTGCATGCCCAGTGGCTCGTCCGTGCTATTGACAGTATTACTGCAAGAAAAGAATTGCTTGTAAAGTCGTTTGAAACCACAGGAATTCTGAATGTGATATGATCATTTTAATTCATGTTTTATATGAATGTTTTGTAAGACGTTTTATTGACAAACGTTTTATAGTTTTATCATTGTGCATTTTTATCCATAAAGGACTTTTAAACTTCTAAAACATGTAAAGAACAGTAATAAATGATTGTGCAATGTTCGTTTTTTAAGTGAATAAACTGGTAGTAATCGTGTACTGTCAGCGTGAATGATCGCTACGCTTGATCACATTTTCACCTCGAGGCGCTAAAGAGAGTTGACACGGGGAGAAACCCAACTATGAAGGTGATAATGATAGGTACTAACAAGCCAATCAATTATATTATTTAGTCCATGTTTATTTGGCAAATCCATTCTGTTTACCTGTATGAGTGTGTAATACACCGCATGGCCGAAATTACGTAAGCGCGCACTTCCAGTGCAATGATATAATAAATAGACCGTAGTGATGATTTGAAGCCTGAACAAAGTGAATAGTATGGAGAACCTTTGGCGCACTACAAATTTTAGCGCTCAGAGGCGCTTGCGCCAATGGCGCTAAAATTTATAGTGCGCCAAGTTTTCTCGTTTTACAGTATATATATATATATATATATATATATATATATATATATATATATATATATATATATAAACTCTAACTATACATTAAATATACAATTCTCCCACAATATACTTTTGCATCAGGAAAATTTAATATACATATCCTTTAAACTGCCAAACTCCTTTTAATTGCAACCATGATTCATTTTCATTAACATTATAATTGATCAGCATATGTCAAATACAATAACAACATCTCTCTCCTAGACTTAAAACGTTCTAATTAAATGACCCCTACTCATCGTTGGTCTGATTTTAAATAAAGAAAAATTTCGACTTCAAGCATATTGGTTTTGAAAAAATAAAACAAATCAGATAAAAAAAAAAAAATTCCTGTCGTATTCCATTGTCGTACCAAACTAAACTCAAAAAAATATTGATCTCGATTACCATAACGTCCAACCCAACGATTATATATTCTCATCTAAAGAAGGGTGACATGTTACTATGCCTCACTCCATCTCTCTGTCGATTCGTCAATCAGCAGTTTGTTCATATCTCTTTTCCAAATATTGCACATAAAATAAGCGAATTTGTTATATAGTGATTTATCATAACACTATCTTTAGTTCAATTTAGGGTAAATTAATAGTATTTCATCAGAATTATGCCTCATGGACTTAAAAAAAAACAACAACTTTAAGGTCAAGATCTAGTTAATGATTCCAGACTGTCTTTCTGGTGCTTGAACCATTATGACGGCACAATTGTCTTGATGAATCTTTCCCCGTATTTTATGGCTTAAAAGGAATTATGTAGAAAATAATACAATATTTTGACATTCTATATTCAATCAAATAAATCTATCGATATTTACAGATCAAAATTAAATGTCATCACATGCTTGTAACATTATCTTACTACTTTTAGGATTTTCTACTTCAGCATGTGATATTATCATTTAATTGCGTCCACATGCGTTCTATTTCCCCCGCTGAATAAGGATGCCCTGTTATTAAGTTCCTGAAGTGTCCCCCACACGGTTCTTTAATTCTGGTAATGCAGCTAAAGCCCGGATGTCCAACTGCGTGAGCATTTATATATTTCCTACACATTCCAGTTATGTACACATCCTCAATAAATATGGATGGCACTTCGCTCGTTGCCAGGTAAAGCTTGCCGAAGATATCACCGGATATGACATATGCTGGGCCGCCAAAGTAATCAGGGAAATAATCTGGTTTGTATTCCTCTTTTGAGATGAAATATTTTGAAAGCTTATTTCTGATCACACTCCCGTTTGTTACTTTACATCCAATAATCGAATTAACTGGATTAATTTTTTTAAGATAATTTATTAGAAGATAAGAATTTAAAAACACATCGTCGTCTACTTTAAGAATATATTCGGTGTTGGTACAATGGACGTAAACCCATTGTAACAAGGCAGTTATCTTTATTACTAGATATTTATATTTTTCCTTGATATTTAGTTCAACAATGTCCATGTATTTTTCTTTCTCCATGGCAAACGTTTCCTTTATATTTTGGTCGAGTTCGTCAACTTCTTTTCCGACAAAGAAAATCAATCGTAAAGAAGTATCCTGTTTAACAACACTACCCCATGAATTCCTGATAGCCATCCTCTCTCTGAAATTACCTGCTCTACTAGGTACAGCCATTAAAAGGAATACAGAATGTTCACCTCCGCAATGACGAGGAGGTGGATGAAACTGCAAGTAGAAGTTCATCGAACGGGAGGTCGATAATGGTGTAAGGTATGTATTTGAAATGATCAACAGCATAATGTTTACACTTGATAGAATTCCAAGCATAAAAAAAACCGCTTTAATGCTGTATGTAAAAGTTGGTCGTCCCCATCGCAAACACGCCATTATGGTCATCTAAAAGTGAATCAAGAAAACAGTCTCATTGTCAAATTGATTGTTTTAAATTTCAAGACTTCCACCTCATTAACCAACTTATGAAACATTTATGATGGCTTTTCATTGTAAAGTAAGGTTAACATTTAGTGTACATAAACGTCTTGTTTCGTTTTTCAAAATAGGTTGATTGAGAACGATTTCTTTTTTTTAAACATCTGAATTTATATTTTTTTTTTCTTTGCAACCCTTTAAACGATTACAATTTCACTGACATGTAGTATCGAAGTAAAATCATTTAGTTTCGTACCTCATTTGCTTGAATAGATTCAGTCAATTTTTCTTGCATCAATTGTGTATGCAAACTTCAGAAACATTTGTAAAAATGCTCTCATAGGTTTATATCAGATGTTCCTCAAAATATTTGAAAGCTTACGCCCATGTACAATGTCATCTGCAAATGAAAAAAATCCATACAGCCATTTCCACGTTGAAATCGAGTGCAATGATAAATTGTAGTTAAATTTGGCGTCATAATGAAACCATATGGTGCTTTTTTATCTATAGCCTAAGCATTGCATACAAATGTACATTAATGTTGAGTAAACAACCTAATAGAAAACAGTTTCTTTCTCGACTAACTTTAATAATAAAATTACTCTTAAGAGCCTTTTCCGTCCTTGGAATTTCCTTTCTTATTTAAATTTTTTAGACCTAGTTTAAATTAAACTTGCCTTTTAAGATGTGCAAGAAAACCTAACTACCTGGGGTGCACAGGAGATGAATGAGATTCTGTGTCTTGCCAGTAACAATGTATACAATCACCCTTAAAATTATTAGCAACTGGGAAGGGGTGGGGGAGGTAAATGAGGGTTTCAAATACTACCACTGTTTACTTGCACTTATAGTATATTACACGAAGAATATTGACAAGCATTTCGTTTATCAATGTATGAGACAGGAGTGAGAGTGCAGGTTTGTCTAATTAACATCCTTTATTAAACTATTGACATTGTGTGAGGATTCGCTATTTTTTTTTACAATCAGTATTATCTTTTTATAAGATAACAGAATATTTTTTGTTTTAGCTCACCTGAGCTGAAAGCTCAAGTGAGCTTTTCTGATCACATTTAGTCCGTCGTCCGTTTGTCCGTCCGTCTGTCCGTCTGTAAACTTTTCACATTTTGAACTTCTTCTCTAAAACCACTTAACCAAATTCAACCAAATTTGGCTCAAAGCATTCTTATGGAAAGATGAATATTAATTGCAGAAATGAAAGAAAAATGTTCATTGAAAGTGGAGAAAACCTCAAAACTGTAAAAAAAAAAAAAAAAAAAAAAAGGAAAAAAAAGAGGGGGTGCATATTAAAAAATCTTCTTCTCAGGAACTACTGAGGCAAATTCAACGAAATTTAGCATGAATAATCCTAAAGGGATGGAAAATATAAATTGCAAAAATTATGGGCTAATTCTGTTTCAAATCTGAGTTATAACGAAAATAATAAGAAAGAAAAGGCGTTTTTCAAGCAATTATAGCATCCATGAGTCTTGGGAAAATGGGTAGGCATGACCGGGCCAGGGCAAAACAAAAGATTGACAGTTGTTATTCTGCCAATCTCATTAAAATTTCAAGATATTTACTGACCCAGTATATTTGTATTCGCTGTAAATATTGCTGCAAAATAATGCGTAATTGGAATTGACGATTGCCGATCTGCCCCGGCTTTTATTTTGCCCCGGCCCGGGTTTGCTTACCCATTTTACCAAGACTCGTATTCCATAATAATAAAACGAGGTTCTTTGTTTAAAGCAGCCATGACACTATCTGATAAACGGGTCGATCTGACTATGATGAATTTGTGTGTTGTACAACAGTTTGTGTACGAAGGGAATCTTTGAAACATGCAAAATACATTTGTGAAGTAAATTGAAGCTAAATATTTCAACGCGTTGACATTTTTCACATGACGGTGGTGTTAGCTTGTTGTGATTTTTGTTTCGTTTTCATTTATGCTTTGCGTTAACCTGGGAACTGTCGCTTATATTTCCTGATTTTTACATATCAAATCAAACAGAGACTTCGGTAAATCAAACAGTTTACTGTTTACCTGCGCAAATTAAGCAACATCTGATGTATTAAGAAAGAACTAAAATGCAATTCATTCAGGCTCTCGGTAATTCGGTATCATCTTTTGCGTTATGGTAGAATAATGCAATATGTTTTGTTAAGATGCTCGGCATTTTCTCGAGTTTATTCAGTTTAAATAGAGTTTAATATCGCTGACGGAAATATGTAGGTATATACATGTATTTGATTCATTTTGAAAAATAAATCGTGTTCTTTATTTGTTATAGTGCATGTTTCTTGTGTTTAATTGTTTATATTTTCTTTTTACTTACCATATTTGAGTGTTAAGCTTCGAATTATAAGCAAGATACAGAGATTTGCTAACAATTCTATGTTTGTACACAGATCTGAGGCCATTCATTTTTTTCCATTTCAAATGCCGAATAGGAAATACCAAATTATAAATCTTAAGCTGAATGTAATGAACTCATGTGAACAAACTATGACTCAAACCTAGCAAAATTTTGAGCTCATTTTGCTTATAATTCTACGAGTGACGTTGAAATTTTGCTTGATCATTAGAAATTCTATATGAATTAGAGTATGTTAGATACTTGTACACAAAAATTAAAGAATGATATGCGGTATATAACTACTCTCTGGGGCCCCCTCTTTATACAATGAATAATGTGAAATGTGACTAAATAAAAACGACATCCTTACAACAGTTTCCATAGTTCTGACACATTTCTGTTGCGGGGATAAAAGAATTATTGCTATTCCTTAGAAAATAGTACATCGGAAAATTATCCTGGTTTGTAGCCATTTATTTTTGAATAAAAATGAAAATATTGGGTGGGCCATAGTAAATTAGAGTGATGTGCCTGTCAATGCGATGACATTGATTTTTATAGCTCTTTAACATGTCACGTGACAACATTTTTCATTCCAGTGTATTCATCAATCAAGTGTGAGTAAAGTTATAAAAGTCACGAGTTTACGCGAGGTAAACAACAGTCATTTAATTATAATGGAGAAGACAAATTAAATTTTTGAATATTTTTATATAATTTGAGAAATTGAGCGCATTGAGGTGCAATTTTCTTCTTCACATATATACATGTAGAATTTTTTTGGATAATATACAATAACTATTATATTAAAAAAAAAAAATACAATAATTAGTAAGTAGTTGAGGAAGAAAATGTACCTATTTTGATCGCTTTATTAAGTGGTGGAGGGGGGCAGAACGAAAGTACAGGGAATTAGAAGTTATAAAACAGTGTACCCCTACCAAATTATAAGTTCTATATTTTGCGTAGAATTTTCTTATTCTGTGTAAAAACAGTATTTCATGAAGGTACAATGTCAAAGATTACGTGATTGCAAAAATAAGTGTAAAATTCGAATACTTTACAATATTTTTTTTTTGTTATTCTACCGAGGGCCATATAGCACATTATCTTTTGAACGCCCATTGTTGCTCAGATGAGCGATGTGGCCCCATGGGCCTCTTGTAAACAATCCCCATCTTTGATTCTATATAGTCGAGACCACCAGCGTAGTCTAATTATACCCTTCACAATCGTTTCACCTCTTTGTACTCCATTTCCCTTTAGCTTGCAATGCACTGACCTAGTTTTTAAACGTCAATGTTGACCTGGGAAAGCGCAAATAATGTGTTAGTTGTATATAGGATACATTTGTAGCTTTATCATTGAAATATCTTTTACACTCGCCCAGTAAATAACAAATTAACAGTATTATCTTCAAAGAAATTTTGTTTAGAGAAAGAAACCCAGCAATTATCTTATTGTTTAAGAATTTATTTCCTAACACATGTAATTTTAGTATTTCGGATATGTTCATGCCAACTCTTTCCTGAAAGAAGCTGTATTACACCGTAAACAACCCCTAACGCCGGGGAGTCGACAAAAAGTAGGGGGGAGTCGATTCCAACGCATAGGGGAGTCGATTTTCTTCGCTTGGGAGACGGAAGGAATTTAGGTCACGCCTTTTGTAGGTATTAATAAGAAGTATTTCCAAAAAATATACACCGCACGGAAGACAGCGATAATCAAACTTTGTGTCGGTCATTGGTCCGAGTGCTCTTTGCGTCTAGAAGTCTCAAACACTTCGAAACTATTTGACGAATTTCAAATTCACGGTGATCGGGTGGTCAAAATATGCATGATTTGAAAAATATATGACTTGCTTTGGGTTACAGACAGTTGAAACAGTCGAACAAATGATCAACCTTGTAAGTGCAATAATCAAATCTTAACAAACCTAAGGAAAAAATGAGTAATCAAGACATTTTCTGTTCAGATGTAACGGTAACGTAGGGGAGAGTCGATTTTCGGAAAACAGACCGCACGGGGGAGTAGAAAAATGAAATCCAATTCACTCTATCGGGAATGTTCAACTCATTTTTCCATAGTGAATAGCATTCAGACGAGGTCTATAAAAGTCGACTTCATCTAATAAATAAAATGGTTTTACTTATTCGCAGATATTTAAGCAATAGCAATAAAGACAGGTACATATACTACTCATTTTTTCCATTCAATTTCGTTTTTTGTTTTCATTTTTATTTAAATGAATTAAAAGAGAAAATATTTATTAAAAGGTATTTTCTTTTTATTTCTTTGTTGTTACTAGACCCATTGAAACGAACCACATGTGTTTGAACGTATTCGTAAACGTTTAATTGACTTCCAAGAACTACTTTTTAATCCAGTGTTTAGCTGATCAAATTTTAAAAAAATATTTGAAGATCTATATTGATTTTTTTTTTACATCAATCATTGATGTCTTTTTGTACTTTTAAGTTGAAATTGCGTGCGTTTTTTCTTTCTTTATTGAGCGATTTTACATTTTAGTAAAGCCACATAGAAAGCACGGACTATAAGTACTAACACGGGCTAAGTTCAAACTTCCAAGTAGCTATAGTTCTCATTACTATGGTAATCATCTTCATATGGCTGTTACTTATGTGTAACGTTTTGATAGTAAATAAAAAATAAAATGCTTTCTTTAGTGATTCATGCGGAATATGAAGATAGCAACATTGCAGAAAAGAAAAACAGTTAAACGTATTTTTTTCTGCAATGATTGCTACCTTCGTTAACTGCATGAATCATTAAATAAATCATTTCATTGTTTATATTTACATCTTTCTTTTAACAGATTAATAAATTGATCGTAAAAAGTAAAACTAGCTAAATTACGGTCGATGTACATCTATACGCTATAGAAAAGCAGCAGCCAAATCGTATTTAATTAGAAAGTGAGTCTGACATCATCATGATAATTTCGTGCAGTGATTTTTCCTAACTTGATGAAGATTTCGAGCTGTTGATAAACGAGGCGTATAGACTTCAATCCTGTCAGTTTCTACAGATCTATGAATTACACAATCAATGCTCGTAAGAAATAGAGGAAGGTGTACTTGGTGCATGTAAATATATAGTTATAGAAATGGAGGAATGACAAATCTAGTCTCGAACCCGCGACCCTTTAATTCGTAGCAGTACTGAGCCTATTATATATACACTATCACAAAACAAACAGTAAAACGCTTTCTTCAGTGATTCATAGGGTTATGATAGTAGCAAGCAAATCATGATATATACATACGTAAATTGATATCTCGGTCTATGTACTTTTCTTGAATGTTAATCACCATCATACCCGTATACATAACCAAAAAAGCATTTTATTGTTCAGATTAAGCACAGTTGATGACTGTATTATTTTTCGTACGATAGGAGTACAAATATGGATAATTAAATAATTCAACAGTCAAATATAGAATTTACGATTTAACTACAGATGCTTCAATCAGCACAAAAAGAAAAGCAGGCATTCTGTTCACATACAGTCCACAGAAATACAACTATTTTGCAGACACCCCCACCCCCCAAATTTAACAAGTCAACGACGCCGCGACCTTACTAGATAATCATATTGACAAGAGCACCCACCAACCACCCTTCAATAGCAAATACACACATGATATACAGATGACCAAAAAAATACGGCATGTTAAATTATATCCTCTGTATTACTTAAGTGTGTTTATATGAATGAAAACAACGAGTTTTGAAACACAACAAAAAAGCAACAAAAGACAAAACAAACAAACAAACCAACAACCACACACACAGGACAATGACAAAACAAAAAAGATAAATGGAGTTTTGTGAATATTGTTGTGAACTTTATGTGTCTTTGATATGGTTTGAGATAAACAAATCATAAGAAAAGAGAAAAAGTCAAGTTATGAAGATATATCGTTTTATTTTAACGCATATTTTGCATTTTTAGCAATATTTTCTACTCCCCCGTGCGTTCTGTTTTCCGAAAATCGACTCTCCCCTACGTTACCATTACATCTGAACAGAAAATGTCTTGATTACTCATTTTTTCCTAGGGTTTGTTAAGATTTGATTATTGCACTTACAAGGTTGATCATTTGTAGACAGTTTTAACTGTCTGTATCCCAAAGTAAGTCGTATATTTTACAAATCATGCATATTTTGACCACCCGATCACCGTGAATTTGAAATCTGTCAAATAGTTTCGAAGTGTTTGAGACTACTAGACGCATAGAGCACTCGGACCAATGACCGACACAAAGTTTGATTATCGCTGTCTTCCGTGCGGTATATACGTTTTGGAAATACTCCTTATAAATACCTACAAAAGGCGTGACCTAAATTCCTTCCGTCTCCGAAGCGAAGAAAATCGACTCCCACATGCGTTGGAATCGACTCCCCCCTTCTTTTTGTCGACTCCCCCGCGTTAGGGGTTGTTTACGGTGTATTAACTATATATACAGTATCTTGAAAGCCGATATTTTTCAGTGTTTAATTTTGCTGTGACAAATTTCTATTTAGATAAATCAGGATGTAATTTAAATTGATAGACATGATTGAAACAAATCTTTAGTTTTTCTAGGCATAAACAATTTTGGTTATTAAAATGTATAGCAATTTTGCAACCTGATGTTTTTTATAGAATGACAATAATGTAATTTTATTTCTATAGTTTCTAATTAGCTTTGATTACAAACACTTACCAGAAGTCAACTATAATTGTTTTCGCCAATGAAATGGCAAAGTGCAATTTTTTAATTTAAAAAAAATCGTAAATGAAAATGAAGTATAGGATCAAGGTCGGGGTCGGAGTAGGTGGTTGACCTCCATACAACAGGCACCTATATTATTATAACGAAGAGGGTATATATTTAAAATTAAGAGAACAATATAACGTCGGGTACCTGTGTTTCAAAGTTACACGTAGATAACGAAATTTTGATAAAAAAAAACAAAACAACAACAACAATAACATTCAGGCATACGCAAAAAGTTGGCTGGTGCTTCAAAAATTGTCATCTTGCAAGTTATGAAAAATGTTCGATTAATTTACATGTTAAATAAAAACTGTTAACGTCTTGTTAAATGAGAGCTGTTCATGTATTGATGTCAGAGAAACATTCTTACTTCTCCAACTTACGCATAGGCACCTGACGTTTAATATAATAGTATAGATATTACATAAATGGATCAGACAACAAGCAATGCCTATGTGCATCTTCGCCATACGGTACCACAAGGTACAAATAATAATTACTGACATATGATATAATTCAATGCAGCTTTTAATTTAGTGCTTATCTAATTAATGGATGTAAAATGACATACTAATGCTCAATATGATCGTAAAGTAGATAAAAATATGAATAACGGGTAGCAGATAAAATAAATAAACAAAACAGATCAAATAGGTAAAAAGAGAGTTAATAAATAAGCAAAACCATATATAGATTTTTAATCGTTTAGTATTTGCAAGACATTCATGTACAAAAACTGAGGCAGTGATTTCAGCATAAAAATATCATTGTCTCAAGACAGCAATTAATAAAATGAAATGCTTTTTCAATATGAAATCCACAACTATAGCAAACGTTGTTTTTAATAAAAAATCTTAATAAAGATCAGCATTTAAACTTCTAGCACTATTCCCCAATTGACAATGGATAATATATTCCATTCGATTTTCCATTTTTCGCTTTTTGACATATGTTAAGTTTATTTATCATTTTATCTTTCATTATCAAATAGTTTACTGTTAATTATGTGTTATTTCACCTTCAATTAAGGGATAACTAGTTTCAGGGAAAATTCAAGGCTTTAAGAGATCTATGAGATAATCATTGTAGGTGTCCATACACTATCTTGTGAAGTAATGTTAATATATGTACTTTTAGACATAGGGACATCAATTTGTATTCAGTTCTAATACACATGAAAACAAATAACATATTTTCTTTAATCTACAAAATAAAATCTGAAAGAAAAGAATAATAATAAATCTGTACTTGGTGACCTTAAACTTCAGTCTCTAGAGGGAATGGAAATCAATTTAAGATTGATAAAAATTGATTTAAAAAAATGCTAGCCCGACTCGCCCGTCCAATCCAGAAGGAAAAAAGTTAATCTTCTGAGTTTTACTTACATACTAGTAAAATGATTCGATATCAAATTTTCAGTTCTAAAACTAACTGCAATCGGACAAATTTACCTTTAAAAAATCAGCCAAGTCCATATATGTAACGCACGGTATACAATAATCAAAGTTTTAAAACTGAAGCTTTCAATTACAAACATTACATTTATATCGGGTAGAGCAAATTCAGTTAAGTTGACTGAAGTCGGGGTCAATTTTTAACAGGGTCAATTTTTAACGTGTCGAGGTCATCAGAATTTAGAAAAATCTTTTTCAAACTGTTGAAAAATGACCCCGGGTATAAATTTTACGACTTTTCGTCTCAATTTTCAACGTTGAAAAATGACCTTCGGGTCAATATTCAAAGTTGAAAAAAGACCCCCGGGTTAATTTTCAATCTGGGTCAATATTCTTCGTTACACTGTGTGTAAAAAAATGTGACATCACAATACAAGTGTACTTAGAAATCGTCGCGCAAAATAATTCATCGTTTAATGAATAAATAATGTCAAAATCCTTATTTTTGATATAATTCTATTGGTACGAATTAATGATTTTCAGCCCAATATCAATTATTAAAATTCTTTAATATTAATTGATTTTTAAGTTGCAAAACACTCAGTCTGGTAAAACAATATAATATTAAAATGTGTATAACATATGACATAAAAATCATTCGTTATTCAGGCCCAATTAAGGGTGTACGAAGATTTACTTTGCAGCCTCAGGGTGAGCAGAATACAACTGTCAGTTTAAGTTAGCTAAAACGTTTACTACTACAATCTGTTCATATCTTTAACAACATACACCATTGCAAAGCATAACGTTGAAATTTCATAGCATAGTATTGAAATCTCAGAGCATAGCATTGAAATCTCATACCATAGCATACAATCTCATAGAATTGCATTCGTCATATCATACCATAGCATACCATAGCATAGCATACAACATTATTTTAACTCGGTTTTAAATGTTTTTATTTGAAAAAATAAATGTTCATATAATAGATTTGTGGTAAACTTTGGTTTATTATTATTTAACATCAGAATGTGTGGAACTCTTCTGTTCACGGAGGCGTTTTTGTTCAAATCTCATAGCATAGCATGGAAGAAGCCGTTAATTTCAATTTCTCAAGGCATAGCATACAAATTATTAAAATCGCATTTAATAGCAAAGCATAAAATTGTAAAAGATATGCATGAAATGACTGTAATAAAAACGAAATATAGAAACATATCGCGGAAGTACAAGAGTGTATATGTTTCCTATTGTGATTTATGATACATTTAAATGAATTAAAATATCCTATTAAATATGCAAAAGTAAGGTATGCATGAATGGCAGCCGTATTACACTCATAAAATATGAATATGTTTCAAATTAACAACTGTGAACGATATTCAAAGTCGAGATTGATATGTTTTTAGCAAGCAATAACAGGTGACTTCCTGCAGACATGCCTATTGAGGTTGGTTTTGCTCTGTCTTTATCAATTATCATGAGAAGACATAAATCACTTCCCTGGCTGGAAATAAACAATTGAAATTCATATCTTGGTAACTAGATTGAATTTACAGCTTCTACAAGTAAAAACAAACATGCGTTCTCCCAGTTTCTTAAAATTTACACAAACTATAGCGCGTATAGCTTTAATTAATTTGTTGCATTAAAACATTAGTTGTGTGTGAGGCAGGGCGTCGCCCCATATGTCTCATTCATAGTTTATGCGTGAGCTGCCGATAATTGGACGAGTCCAAATTGGTGTAATGAGAATACACCAGAACACAACGTGTGTATACATCACGGGCTTGTATAATGAAGTTGTGGCTATGCTTTCGGTATTCTTATTTATACTAACTCTTAAACCCTTATCCATTTCTTTGAACGTTACAACAGCGGGATGCCACTTTTCTTTATCTATATTTACATCCACCAAGTATGATTCCCTTTATTTCTTACGGAATCTTAAAGTAAATTCATAGCTCTGTAGAGACAGTCAGACTACGATCTGATCTTAACGCCCCGTTTATCGTTTTGTTGAAACCTACAGCTAAACCATACGTAGTTTTGTAACAATCAAATGTTGATAACAACGAATACAACAACACTGATCATTAATAATATAACACAATGACTGCTACAGGGTTCCAAATGGAACTGAGTGCAATATACCGTACACTCCTGGTAAAGAACTGCAGTGCATGATAGACGGTGCAATTTATGATATCCCTGTACAAAATATGACGTCACCTGGAAACAAAACAACACTGCTGCAAATTTTAACAACAACACAACATACCAAAACCACACCACCGATAAGGTCAACAACGTTCGCTAGAAATTCAACAGAAAGCTTAACAACGACTTACAGTACACCAACAACCTCCCCCGAAAGCTCAGAAACCTCACAAAATACCCTTTTAACGTCCGCTGAAAGCCTAACATCAATGAAAACTACCCCAATATCAGCCTCTCAAGAAAGCAAAACATCTAAATCATCGAATATCCCAACAACTTCCTCAAAAAGAACAATATCGGTAAATATCCAAAGCAGCTCGACGGAAGGCATACCAATAACAACAAGGTCTGTAGGAACCAGTCAAGAAAGCATGGCATCAACAAGTACTGTAATCTATGACGAAAGCATTAAAAAAACGACATATGCCCAAACAAAGCCACAAGAAAGCTTAAAAACAAATTATATTCCGACAACAATAACGCATCCAAGAAACTTTATAAAAAAGCAGTACAATCATCCCCTCATCATCCGACGAAACCATACCTACAAGAATTTTAACAACTTCCCGAGAAAGATCAATAACAACACATATCCCAACAACTTTTTAGAAATGCAAAACAACAAGTAATTCAACAACTGAAAGAGATGGAACAACAACAATGACAAATTCATCGACAAAATCCCAAGGAAGCAAAACAACAACGACAAGTATCCCAACCACATTACTAGAAATATTAACAACAACAACAAAAAAGTCCCCGACAACATCGCAAAATATCATAACAACAACGCCGTCCCCGACAACGTCACAAGATATCACATGGAAAACACAGTCCCCGAAAACGTCACAAGATATCATAACAACAACAACAACGTAGTTCTTAACAGCATCACAAGATATAACAACAACAACACAGTCCCTGACAACGTCACAAAATATCTTCACAACAGCAACACTGCCCCCGACAACGTCACAACATATCACATGGACAACAACACAGTCCCCGACAATGTCACACTATAAATCAACAACAACACAGTCCCCGACGTCACAAGATATAACAACAATTCCGGTCAACGTCACAAAATATCATAACAACACAGTCCTCAACAACATCTAAAGATATCATAACAACAACAACAACACAACCCCCTACAATGTCACAAGATATCATAACAACAACAACACAACCCCCAACAACTTCACAAGATATCATAACAACAACAACACAGTCCCCGACAACGTCACAAGATATCATAACAACAACAACACAGTCCCCGACAACGTCAAAAGAAATCATAACAAAGAAAAGAAACTACACGACCTCCCAAGAAATCATAACAACGACATATATCCGGGTACTTTTTCTTTGTTTGTACTAATTGATTAAAAGTTGAGCTTGTTCGCATTATACACCAGTCTTTTTTGGGAGGCATATTAAAACTTTTGAGAATAACTGACAAAACGTTCTGTGGATAACTATTTTCTTTATGTTTTGTTAGTAAAACACCAGCTATCAATTATACGACGAGTAGAATTAGAATAAAGACGAAATCATATTAAACAAAAAAGCTGATTTTTGTAACAAGTTTATTTTTTATCTAATGAAAGGAAAGATTACGACGAAAGTAGTTGTCATCAGCAACATATATCAATAGATGTTTATCATTACCCAAGCAAAATATACATTTTTCTTTCTTCAGGGACGAATGTTGTTCAAAAACCTTTATTCAACGCAGCTGTGGTCCTGATCGTCGCCGCGCATTGTCTCAAGAACATGTAAAACATTTCTTATCTAAAATATGTGTTTGAAAATGGCTTAATTGGTCAAATTCAATTATCTAGCGTTGCATCTAGCAAAAAAGTAAAAATGTAAATTATATTCATTTCTTTATGTGTTGGTTTCATGTACATGTTTTGAGAATAGTTTTATTTCATAATAAATCTTCTGTTGAACCTTTTTATTATTTGAAAATCTGAAAAAAGTTGGTTAATCGTGTAACTTTATATATATATATATATATATATATATATATATATATATATATATATATATATATATATATATATATATATCCCCGAGTGGGGAGCGCGGTGGCCGCTCACTGCTAAGAGAATAGGTTCCAGATGTCGTGAGTTCAAGCCTCGGTCGGGGCGGAAGGTGGAGCTCCAACAAAAAGCGAATTTCTCTGTGCTTTATATAAATATATATATATATATATATATATATATATATATATATATATATATATATATATATAAATATATATATATATATATATATATATATATATATATATATATATATGATAATAATTTGTTATAAAATGTATTTTTAAAGTTCTTGGTCTTACCAAGACCTTTCAATCGGTATACAGAAATTGTTGTCAGTTCGGTCCATTTTTGTGGGGGTGTGCACGTTTACGAGGTTATGAAAGGGCTTCCTGTAATGTACTAACTGATACATGCAGCGCGTAAAGATGATTCCACATAAAATTCCCAAATATTTTTATTCATATGTACATTTTCATTTCATAAAGATGAACCTTATTTTTGTTGTTTGTTTCATAACTTTGCCCCTTTCTATATTTTGATGCATTACGAGACTCAGGTAACCGATCGATAGTAGAGTCGATAGCTGTATTCAGGTCATCGCCCAAACGACAGTGCATGTGCTTGTAGAGCTGAACGTACACATGTTTAACGCCCCACTGTTTTACTGTAACGGAGACGTTTTAAATTGTTTCAGTACTGGGAGATGTGTTAATAAGATGGTTTCAATGCATAGTAATTAAACTCAACTTTTATACAATAAACGGCCGTCATATAAAGCACAATGTGTATTGCTGACATGACAAATGTACGCTGGCAATTTAAACGAACATGGGATTGCTTCCGAAAGAACATTTCTTTTAAAGCAAAACAAAATACTGATTTACGATGAAGATAATATTATCATCGTGGAGATGATTTGAAAAAGTGACTTTATATTCGTATACGAGAATATTTGATTATAAAGCCGCTTATTTGAAGTTACAGTTATTAGGGATATTAATCATGACTTGCCCCGCGGTTCGCGTTTTTTATTTGCAAACATCTACAAACGAAAATACCACACAACCTTCAGCTGATATTTATAAATTATTAATTACATACACAATTCTAAAGAAATAATTAAATTAATTTTATAAATGCTTTATAATTGTACTCGCTATCTTCCATGGAAAAATGTTGCATGGAAAAAATGTTGTTCAATGTTCATCAAAAACGCTGCAGCCTAAGCAATCGAAAATAATTAACAAACTGTATATTTTGATAGATTGACGCATTAACAAACATTCAGACTAGCAATGTGGTTTTTCTTTACATATTCTATAAAATGTAGACTCAATGACTGAATTCTTTACCGTTTTCCGGTATTTTGAATCACGTGTGTACGCTATGTGTACATATAGATTAATAGCCATATAGATAAACACTTTAGGTGTTTAATTGTTAAAAGAAATTGTGTACATGTAAAGCAATGCAGTGCTAGGACAATTAAATTCGAACAATGTATATGGTGAGGGTCGGACTGATAGAGGTTCTGCTTGTTCTACAAAGAGCGAATGTAAGACGAAGTATTGGGGTGTTAATTTTTAAACAAAGATAAGTACTGCTTTCTTAAAAGCTTGCATATATGTATATATGTAGCTCTCGGTCTGGATACCGGAACAATTGACTTCAATCCGAAATTTTTCGTACAAGGGCTACAAACTTGCAGCTAACATATCTACTACTATAATAAAAAAATAGATTCGAATTGTTGGTCTTTAATACCGATAAATCGGAAGAATACTGTCTTTTGTTTTATATATTTTAATCATCACTGGTACTTAAAGATTACCAATTTGTTTTTTTTTCTCTATCAAGCTTTGCTAATTTATAATTTAAAAAAAATCCTTTAAAACATTCCGGAAATAATCTGGGTTTATTGGATTTCACAATCTTGCGCATGCGCATTACATTCACGCTGAATCACAAGAGGATCGTATTTTATGTTTCCACAATATCACATTTGCATGGATAAACTCAGAAACGATAAAACAAATGCGTGTAAACTTTCATTTGAAATTTGCTATATATTCTGTTCATCAAAGAAAATTTATACGGAAAAAAACACTAACACGTTGCATTTACTATGAAAAACCCCCCAAAATCGCTTCGGAGCGATTCTGCAATTTCCTGTTACATTACGGATGTATGGGAGGCATTTTAACTGTGGTGAAGGTCTGTCCCGAGACAAAGTTAGATTATTCTAACTAAGCAGTGTAGTAAAATTAATAGCATAATATTAGGTTTAAAGCTTGGTTATGTAAATGTCAACACTATGGTGTGTTAAAACATCTATTTTGTAAATGTCTGATATCATATGCAATGTCAACCCGTGCACGCACGGGTAAAAAGTCTGGTTACCTTTAAAAATACATTTTAGAATTTGCCGCTGTTCATAAATTCATTCGTTTGATATGGGATTTATGACGTCTATTTATATTGTTTTTATTAAAATTGTTTTATTATTTCAAGCTTGTGGGTGGCATGAAAACAGTTTCACATGTTATATGACATAAAGATTAACAATATTCAAGTTTTTCTCTCATTTTCAAGCAATGATAAGAAGGACTCTAAGAATAAGAAAATAGACGCAAAGTAAACTACATTCACGGTATATAGTCACATTGCATGATGTGTCTTAAAACTTCTTTTTTTTATACTCTTCCACTATAACTGCGAAAAATTAATTAATGAGACATTCTGGCGCGGAGTCTTGTAAAAAAGATTTCCATTGGTCAGAATTGATTCTTTAAAAACCAATTTAGTCGACCAAAGTTTTGAATTGTTAACAATGATTTGTCAGATCGAATGTTTAAGAACCATTTATAAATCCATAATACAATCATTTGTAATTGGTTGACGTGTGAGCATGATTGTGTATTTAGTAGGCAGGCATCCTACACTCTATAAATTTAAGACAAATGAAATCGTCCAGCATATAGAGAAAACAAAACCCCTGGTATTTTAGTTCTTCCAGTTAACTTTCAAAACTGCATGTTATAATAAATTAATGATTTTGTTTTTTTTTTTATAATAATTCAACATCAATTATGAATTAACAATAAATGTACACTCTAGTATGCTAGTACACAATCTTTTTGCGATGACACCCCCTCCGGTCATGATACCTATTTCTAAATCAGCATTAGACACGTGCTTGCATACAGAAGACAAGCTGGAACTTAACTTTTAAATGAACTATAAGTTACCGATATCATATCTTTGGAAATGTATTTCTCCTTTGTAAGAACGTGTAGTAACTGATACATGTAATTGTGAAAACTATAGAGGAGTGCATGCATGATCTGCATATAATAACTGTTTGATAAAACTTTTTTTTCCCAACATGCTTCAAGTCTATGATAATAAGAATAGATATGCTTGACTTCATATCGGAAAATATGCTTGACTTCATATCGGAAAATATGCTTGACTTCATATCGGAATATTCAGGCACGTAGAATCGGTGGGAGGGGGCAGGGGCTGCCCCCCCCCCCCCTGCCCCCCCCCTGCCCCCCCCCCCCCCCCCACTTTTTCTCGCAGCAACATGTTTTAAAATTTACATTAAGAAATTGAATTATCATGGAGTCCCCGATTGTTCCGAACCTTTGTAATTTGCATAAAAATTGTTAGCGGTTAATCTAAGTTCATTTTTAAAATCCTTTTGTAATGTAAAAAATTTTTAATAGACCATAAAATGTAAAATGCTAACATTAAAAATTGTGCCCGATTTCTTTCTTTTTTTAAGGCAAAACTTTATTGATTAAAAAAAAATGATTCTTTGAGACAAAACCAATTGAAATAATGGACGACCTAGGACCCATATCGTCCATCCGAATTTTTGGAATATAGCCATTTTTGCGTTCTTGCTTGCAACGAGCTCGTCTTTAGTTTTTAATTATTCGATTGAACACTCTTGATATACAAGATTGTATGTTTCTATTGCACCTGTGGGTTAATAATACATTTACATTTCTAAACTCTTTATATACAACATGAAATTCTTATATGACCTGAAATAAAAAAAAAATCTTTAAATACCCTATCACTTATGGGTTTGTGGTTTTCCAATTTTACAGTACAATATATATTATAGGTATGAAAATTGTTTGTATATTTGTTTAGCAATCTAGCAACTTATTAAAATATTAAAGTGGAAAGACCTATAATTGTTCAAGAACAATTAGTTTACTAGTTTCTAAACATTATCTGTATAGTTCTTTTTCCATGATTAGTTATGCCAATCGGACTTTTTTTTTTTTGGTTATAACTAGTTAGTTCTAGAAGAATTTAATTACTAAATGTTAGATCAATAAAAGGACATACTCCTACCGCTATATTAGCATTTTTTCCTCAAGGCAAATATAATAGAGGGTTCTTCTTTTTTAAAAAAAAACTATAACCCGAATGAAAAAGCAAGCTTTGAAACCCCTCCCGTAAAAAAAATATTTTTTTCTAAAATTTGAAAACAAGAGGCCAATTGGCCTTAACGGTCACCTGAGTAGCATATATCCAATACACAAACTTGTCATGGAGTCTCATATATGCATCTAATTAATTAGGTTTCATACTGGAGTAGAAAAATTATAAATTTGTAATGACAACCACATTTAATTCAAAAAGAACTGTGAAACCTATAATTTTGGTGAAAAACTAAAAGATCTGGTCTACAAAATAATGAATTTAGTTTTCCTTTCAGGTGTGTGGGAGTAAAGAAGACAATTTTTTAACGTTATATGCATTAACATCTATACATCCTTTTTGGCCCTGCCCTAGAGTCAAAACCCATACCCCAGGGGACATGAAAATTAAAATTTCAGTAGAGGACCTCCTGGTAAACATAATCATTAGTCAGTTTTTTTATACAGATGTGTGAGAATAGAAAAGATTTTTAAACATTATATGCATTAACACTTTATTGCCATATTGCCCCCCTCATGTCCTGAACCCCCCACCCAGGGGCCATAAATTTCACAATTTAGGTAAAGGAGATTGTGGATATTATAACCTTGTATTCAGTTTTTTGCCCACATGTGTGGGAGTAGAGAAGAAGATTTCTTAAAATTTAAATCATCTTTTACTATATGGCCATATTGGCCCCACCCTAGAGCATGAACACCTAACAAAGGGGTCATGAATTTCACAATTTTAGTAGAGACCCTCATGGACATCATAATCATGCATTTAGTTTTTAACAAATATTTATGGGAGTAGAGAAGAAGATTTTCTAAGATTTAATACATTTTTACTATATGGCCATATCGGCCCCACCCTAGAGCCTGAACCCCTGACCCAGGGGTCATGAATTTCACAATTAAGGTAGAGGGCTTCATGGACATCATAACCATGCAATTAGTTTTTAACAAATATATATGGGAGTAGATAAGAAGATTTTCTAAGATTTAATACATTTTTACTATATGGCCATATTGGCCCCACCCTAGAGCCTGAACCCCTGACCGAGGGGTCATGAATTTCACAATTTAGGTTGAGGGCTTCATGGACATCATTATAATGCATTTAGTTTTTAACAAACATATATGATAGTAGAGAAGCAGATTTTCTAAGATTTAATACATTTTACTATTTGGCCATATTGGCCCCACCCTAGAGCCTGAACCCATGACCCAGGGGTCATGAATTTTACAATTTAGGAAGAGGGCTTCATGGACATCATAATCATGCATTTAGTTTTTAACAAATATATATGGTAGTAGAGAAGAAGATTTTCTAAGATTTAATACATTTTTACTATATGGCCGTATTGGCCCCACCCTAGAGCCAGAACCCCTGACCAAGGGGCCATAAATTTCACAATTTTTGTAGAGGGCCTCATGCACATCATAACCATGCATTCAGTTTTTTCCTCACATGTGTGGAAGTAGAGAAGAAGATTTTTGAAAATGTAGCTTTTTATGCATATTTGGCCCCGCCCGTGGCACCCCCAGGGGTGGTAGAGCCATAAATTTCACAATTTAGATGCCTCACACCAAAAATGGTAACGATTGGCCTGGTAGTTTTCAAGAAGAAGTTTAAAATGTAAAATTGTTAACGCACGACGACGGACGAAGACCAATTGCAATAGGTCACCTGAGTGACTCAGGTGACCTAAAAACCCACATGGATTCCCGCGTGCTACACTCGCATAAACATATCAATGATCAAATCATATATCAATAAAAACATCTAAACATGATCTTGTGCTTTATTTTTAATCATATCCCCATCACAAATAACAAAATCATCATTACGCTCCAATTGATCAATTAATAGCGTGGTTATATTTTTGTTAGTATAGTATTGGGTGCCCATCCCACTCCCACTGCAAAAAATATGGAGGCCAAGAGATGAAAATCAATACCGTCGGACACATTTGTTAAACGTTGGCAATTGGTGGTTCCATCCCCCCAGGGGATTAAGATTTTAAAAATTGTGCCAGTCTGTCCTACCCGGCTATATTCCCCAAACAGATGCTACCGGTGTTGTTTGAAATCCACACTTTGAAGTGATTTAAGGCAGAGAGAGAGAGAGAGAGAGAAAGAGAGTGTGTGTGTGTGTGTCATTTTAAAGAAAAGGAAAGCGAACTATGAATATAACGTCTGAGTAAATCAGAGTCGTTTTAAGTTTCTGCAATACTCACAGGATGAATGACCATCTTTAAGATCTCCTTAAAGATAACTTAAAAGTGCTTAAAGGTATTTTATATGTTATCTTTAAGCCACCTTTAAGCTATATGTTTTGCTTATAGGTGACAAAGAAGGCGTAAAGATGGCTTAAAGGCAGCTTAAATACTATCTTTTAGCCACCTTTAAGTCACTTTTAAGGACAACTTATAGGTCTTTAATATCCAAACTTATTAAAGCCACCTTTAAATCACCTTTAAGCCACTAGTTTTGTTTTTGTTTTTTTTAAATTCAATATTGTGCTTAATTTACCAACAAAATGTATTAACTTTATGACAGAAAAGGTATCAATCAGTTATATCTAATTATAAATTGCATGCATGCATGTATTTAGAGTGCAATTCGGGACGTAGTCTTCAGTGAATAAAAATATATTTATACCTAAATGGTATGTTTAAAAGTACTCATAGTTAATAAATCTAAAATGGGTAGATAAACGTTCATCTAATTCCTAGCTAAATGAAATGCAAGGAAGAAGATGAAATTATTTTTTTTAATGCATTGAAACTATTGGGTATTAGTTCTACGCAATTTCCCGGTTTTCATGATCACGGCGCCGTTCCAGCATGTATAATTTTAATAATATTGATTAATATAAATTTACAACAGATCTATATTAACAAATAAAATGATATAGGCTATGTTTCAAAATTTGATTGTATACATGATTTTTAAACTTTCAATTCTATAACTAACAATATTACCGATTACTGGTGATGTATTTACATGTATAATGTAAACTGGTAGGCTAATTGTTCTTGAACAATTAGAGGTCTTTCCACCTTAATATTTTTAATGAAATGCTAGATTGCTTTACAAGATATACAAAAAAATATTATACTTATGATGTATGTTGTACTTTAAAATGGAAAAACCACAAAGCCATAAAATGATAAATGATTTTAAAGAGATTTTTTTTTTTTAATTTCAAGCCATTTCTTTAAGAATTCCATGAGAACATTTATTAAATTACTTTTCTGAATTTGTTTCCATTTACTCTGAACAAAACTGAGCCAAGACAATATTCTTTACACAATCATATTAGCAGTTAACCTAACAATAGAAAAGAATGTTCTAGAGGCTAGTTGTCTTTGTATAAAATGAATGGGTTGACTGTAAGAACACCTTCCACTTGAGTAACTACAGGACTTGATATGATACCTGGCTGACCCAGTTGAATGCCTTATTGCGAAATCCAGCAAGCTATTGATACCCTTACTATAATTCTGTATTTCAAAAGATGAAAATTCATTAATTAATAGATTTTTAAATGACACTGACCTTTGACCTATATGTCAGTTTGTTTGGCCAAGGCAGACGCTCCCAAACAAAGTAGTCTGAAGTCTCTATGATAAGTAATTAAAAAGTTTCAAGTGATTTTATCGAAGTTTCAATACTTTCAGGGCAATAACTGCTATAAGGGGACCTCAGATCCATTCGATATGAATAGAGTGAAGAACCCTCTAGATGTACTGAATGCATTGGTAAAAGTTCCAAGTCTCTATATCTTATGGTTTCAGAGGAGTAGCGATAAAAAGCATTTAGTATAATAGGGGCAACAACTCTGTAATAATTCAAAAGTGTGAGCCAAGGGGCTATATTTTTAAATGTCTTAAGGTGTCCCACTACGTCCATGAAATTTTTTTCTCTACACCCCTAAACAAAAGAGATCTAAAAACTCATTAATTAAGAGATTTCTAATTGACTTTGACCTTTATGTCATTTTGTTTGACCAAGGTAGACGCTTCAATCCCAAGTGATCCGAAGTCTCTATGATAAGTAATAAAAATAAGTTGGAAGTGATTTAATAGAAATTTCAATACTTTCAGGGGCAATAACTACTAGAATGGGGCTTCGGATCCTTTCGGCATGAATACATTGAAGAACCCTCTAATTGAACTAAAGACATTGGTAAAAGTTCTGGCTTCGGATCCTTTCGGTATGAATAGATTGAAGAACCCTCTAATTTTACTTAAGACGTTGGTTAAAGTTCCAAGTCTCTATCTCTTATGGTTTCAGAGGAGTAGCCATAACATGCATTTCCTTCTCAAAGGGCAGTAACTCTGTAAGTTCTGGGAGTTTTTTGACACAAGGTCAATTGGTATCATAACTTTTAATGAGCAATTACATGAAGTTTGAGTTGTTTGGATAACACTAAAAACAAAAAAGTGACTCCGTGGTAAATGGAAAAGAAGAAAAAGAAGAATAAAAAACATAAAGAAAACAAGAGGTATTTCACCTGTAAGGTGAAAAGACCTAATAAACTTTCATTCACTAGACTTATCGCATACACGTACATACTAAGATTTCAACGACTTAAGAAACCCTGACGTGCACCTCGACACATGACACACCTGTTGTGTATATCTTGTATATTCTGTGTTAGTTCCAGGGGTTTTCTTACGCTTGACAAACAATAGGCTCTAATTAGATATACACAAACGAACAAAACTATATCTAGACAAACAAAGTAGTAATATCCCGCCCGATATAACAAAGGCAGTTGAGAGTCATTTCATCTTTAACATGTATCTAGAAGATCTAAAATTAGACCTTGAAATAATTAAAATTGAAAAAAAAAATACATATCTTAAACCGATTATTAAATTCAATCATGCATTATTCATTTTCTAATTCTGTTCAATAACCGGATGATCTACGAGAGAGAGAGAGCGCTTTAGCTTTCATCCGGTACTTTATAATAGAAATCAAACATACTTTAATATGATTTCCCTCTACAATAATTTTGAAATTAAAAAAAAAATATTTAAGAATTTTATAACGGCAATCTGTGTCCATTGGAGCGGTCTTGATGATAGCGATCTGTGTTCAATGAAGCGACAATTAAAACCGCCTGGACCATCCCCTCTTCCTCGGAAATTATATCACTCGAATCACCCCTCCCTTCCCTATAAAAGAGCTTTTGCATTTAATTTATGCATTCAACCTAAATTTGTTCAGCCTGATCAAACTTGACTAAAAGGGAAATAAAATATGGTGTAAAGACAACTTAAAGGGAGCGTAAATACCACTAAAAGATGTTTAAAGTTGGCTTAAGGTCAAGATCTAGTAAATGAAAGGTGCCTACAGGTTTTTGAAATTTAATATATAAATTCTTTTAATGATGCTTCATAACAATATCTTTATTTCATATTGTGTACCGGGGCTACATTTTGTGGTTAACACAATAAAAAATAATGTTTTGAACAATCATTTTATTGGAAATATGAAGAATAAAACTAATATCAAAGTTTTGTCCATTTTTGACTAATGAAATATAATAGAATGCCTACTGTCTTTACAAAAACGGCATTTAACAAGCTCCTGATCTCTTAAAATGATGTCAAAAAGAATAAAGTTACCGAGAGTACTTTCCCGTGATTAAATATAGAATGTCAAAATATCGTTTTATTTTCTACAGAATTCCTTAATGCCGTAAAATACGGGAAAAATTCACGAAATCAATTATGACGTCATAATGGTCTAGCACCAAAAAGAAGGTCTGGAATCATTTACTAGATCTTGACCTTAAAGATGACTTTAAGGTGACATAAAGAAGTTTGGACATTAAGGGCATATAAGCTAAGCTTAAAGGTGACATAAAGGTAGCTTAAAGATTGTATATCCTTTAAGCCACCTTAAAGTCACCTTTAAGAAAGGAGTCTTCTCGTTATAAAACATACTCCTTATAATCAGAAATTCATGAAATTTTGACAATGTCAAACGGATCATATTACCAAATGATTCTATCAGTTTAATCAAATTTGACCTTTTGGTTTTTACATAAGGGTCAGGTCAAGGTCACTACCTTTTTCCTCAACGTAAAAGATGATAAAAGATTAAAAGTAAGTGTAGCTTTTTGTGGTTCTGTAGACATTTGTTTTAATTTGAAGATTCTATTCATCACTGAAATGATAGAATATTAAAATGTCTATCAACTTATAATACTTAATTGGATTAAATGTATGTCTGCTTGCCTTACCACCACCATCGATATAAAACATAACTCCTCTTTAGAGAATAGAAATGGTCATTTATTGAATGATGCAATAAATGACGACGAACAAAAGGCACAATAAAAAACATGTACAAATTAAAATAAGTTTCATGTATGTACATAAATATCAAAAGAAAGGAGACAGATCATAAAAAGTAAAGTTTGTGCCTGAGAGCAACAATAAGTTGTATCGAAAGACTAGAATACAATTTCGGCATAATCGACCTAAAAAATATCTAGCCAAAATTAAATGAGTCTCAAGAATAATGCATATCTGGAGAAAAAGGATTTATACTAAAATCGATATTGCTTAGCCCGCATTTCCTCTAAAAAAAAATTTAATTTTTGAAGAAATTTTTATCAATTTTTATGCTTTAAATAAAAAAATAATTCTGCTTTTATGTATTATGAAAACTTTATATAAAAATATAAATTGACAGAAAAGCTAATATAATGACCATTTAATACGAGAGAAAACCTGATTTTAATGTTTTTTTCACCAAAATCAATGTATAGAATTGGCGCTTTAAAAAGCTCATAAAAATGAAATTTGATAGACAAATCCTATTTGAAAAAAATATTCTTAAATCCAAGTATCATATCATTAGTTCACATTAAAAAAAAAATCCAGCATTAATGTCATTGTTTTTAAAATGCTAGAACAGACACATTAATCTTTAGCAATTCTAAATTGCGAAACATGCGATATTTTCCTACGCCAATATTACGTCAAAAATATAGTTCTTGTTAGATTTTAAACATTGACTACTTTTTCAATGCCATCTTGTATGATAATCAAAAGAAAGAAAAATATACTATTTCAGCTTCCTTTCATCTTGATTTAATAAACAATTAATCAAATTTACGTTTGACAAGTCAAAAACCAGAAAAGACTCCTTCCTTAAGGACTTGCTTAAAGATTGATTTTGGCCTGTGACTATTTTTTTCGATGACTTGATTTTTCAAATAAAACGTATTGGTTTTTCCTGTTTTTTTTGTGTTTCTGCATGAATTAATTGGTAGTGCAGGTAGTACAAAAAACGACCTTCGTGTATTGTTCATAGAGGCGCAGTAATTCTATATCTTGACTCCGTGAGGACAGATCAACATCTAAATATAGTCATGAGTCGTCGTCTTTGGTTGGCAACGCATCGGCAGTTTAAAAAAAAAACCCGACACTGTTGCCCATGACGATTTTGTTCATAATGTTGAATATTCTAGACTCTTCGACATCATTGTTTAATGAAAAAAAGGACCCCTCCCCCAAAAATACCTTCCATTTTTAACCTGCATGTTGTAAAATTGAATAGGAAATTGTAAAAAGTGGGAGTTAGTTTTACTTTCTAACAAACTTTTCCCGACACTCTGGCGTACGTTTCGCCATTGCTTTCATTAATTGGTTTCATTCAAATTACTATTTCCGAAGCGGTGATGAGTATATTAAACTCGTTCAAATGTTGATTTACCTGTGTAGCGTTGTCGATAAATATTAAAAGAAAACTGACTTATTACATGTTACAACTATTTTCAAATGTAACATAACACAATCAGAATAAACTTACCCTTTTAACAACCTCGGTTACCGTTTACTGTTCTTTTTTTCACATTCAATAACGTTTCATCACTAGAGTTCTTAACGTGCGTGGAAGTAATGTCTAATTAAACCCACTGAAAAAATACAAGTCGTCCAATTAATCCATAGCCGTTACCAGTTAAAACGAGTTAGCGCACTGACATACAATAAGACTACAATAGTCACAAGTGTCAGTAGGTAAAGTAGAATATTTTATCAAACTCTGGGAAGAAATAGTGTGACCAGCATGCCATAAAGTGCACACATACACAAAAAAAAATCACCGATCAAATTAAGCGTGGTTTCTCCTCATCATCCTTTAATTGAACATGACAGAAACAAGACATCCGATTGGTTTAAATCCACACATACGACACGGCTGGAAACAAGATTATGCATGCTCGGGTAAATCAAATAACATTTGACTAATTGCTACCACCGTCCCCTACAAGTTTTTGCATACAATAAGCACTGATTATTGCCTTGAATGACACTGTCTGATCTTTTATGTGCGAAGTTATCATTATAAATCCAAAAGCCTATATACAGTACCGATCAGACACAACCTAACAGAAAGTAAACCCAACTAAACCCTGGGTTTACTTTGGGTTTACTAGAGTGGACCCAGAGTAAAACCAAAGTAGACACAGAGCGGACACAGAAAGTAAACCCGGCCAGAAGTATACGCCTGAAAGCAGACGCTGTGTATTCGGAATATACAAGGGGTAGGAATTACAGGCAGTAGGATAGTAAGATTAAAATACTAGTCTGCTTCACACTTCAGTGCATACAGTTGACACCTCAAAAGCAATTTCAAAATACCCAGAGTAAACCCCGAGTATACCCAAAGTAAACCCCTTTTAAAAAGTAAACCCAGAGTAAACCCCAAGTAAACCCAAAAAGTAAAATCGGAGTTCAGTTGGGGTTTACTCTGGTGTTAGGTTTGGTCTGATCGGTACTGTACTGTATAAAAATAGATATTTGAGAGTAGTCATTGTGCTTACGGCTATGGATCAAGTTGACGACTTGTATTTGATTTGTTTGTTGGGGTTAATTGGACATTCCTTTCTCGCACGTTCAGAACTCCACAAAATATTCATAACCAGAGCAAAGTCCGTTGTAAAACAACAAGAGGGTCTTCCGTTAATGTCGAAAATAAAGCTAGAAGTGCCTTTAAGAAGCAGAGTTCTTATACCAATAACATAAGTTACTAAAAAAAAAAGAATTATTCTTGGTACGAGTTAACAAAATCAGAATAATTCTAAGAACGCTTTAACAAAAACTTAATCAATTTCAAGAGCGACTTTGCAAAAACAAATCCAAAAAATCTGTTTAAGTATGACTAAACAATTTTCGAATTTTTTATGTAAGAGTTTATTTTATTGTTAATATAACATTATATTCTAAAGGTAGTCCATCTATAACTAAGGTGAATTTAACAATTTTGATTGATCTATACTACATCAAATACAAATTTTGAAGCTATTATGATGAAGTTCACATAAACCAAACTTGGGTGTATGTATGTAGTCAATTAAATGAACTTTTTGCCATAAAACTTTTTTGTAAAAGAGTTGTCTGTCCTTTAGGAAAATTAAAAAAAAAATCATTTTCTGAAAATACTTAATAAACTTGCAGTCTATTAGATATGAAATATAATAGTTATGGGTGGACAACCTTAACCACAAATGCGGTATCAAAATTTCCGGAAAAATCAATTTTTAAACCCCTATATCTCTGAGTTTTAAAAGAAGCTTAATAAACTGTTATTTTTGCTTGTATGATAAATGACAAATTATCCCTTTAAAAGTTATTATAAAAAGACTTAAGAGCCCTTTTGGTCCCTTATTTTAGGGCCTGTCCTTTTTTCATGATTTAAAATAAAAGGTCTGGTAAATATAAATACAATTTAATCAACAAAGATATCCAAACACATATGTTTTAGGGGCCGACCCCTAAACTTCTTACTGGGGCCACCAAGACATTTTTAAGGGTAAGATTTTAGAGACCTCTTGGCCCCGAATTTCAGGAACCAGCTGCTTTTGACTGATATCAAATTATAGGCCGCATAAATTTGAACAACTTTTGCATTACATGTCTAAAACAAAATGTTTTAACTTTAAAAGATGTTATAGAAAATATGCACAAATCTAGTGACACAATTTGGTGCTAATTTTCAGGTTCAGACGAGTTTCGAGGCCTTTTGCATTTTTCTCTTTGGAAGCATGGAGGGACATCTACAAACATTAGTCTACAATCACTAAAAATTTCAGGCTTTGATCTAATCAGTTTCGGAGGAGATGCATGGACTATATGACCCTTAAAAATTTACAAAATCGTCAACCGGAAGTGACGTCATCATTTGAAAGTTTAATTATCTATAGCGACTATTAAGTTTTATAAGTCCTGAAAATTTGGTGCAAATCAGTCGTAAGTTTTCTGAGAAATAACGCTCCTAAAAATCAGAAAAAAAAAACAAAACATAAAAAGTAAAAAAAAAAAAAAAAAAAAGAAACCGTAGAATAAAAAGAGGGTCTTCCGTTGGACCCTTATAAACAAGTAAATCAGAACACTTGCTATGTATTTATTTCCACGCCGCAGCAAATATTATCTTTGAGAAAGAATGTTGCGTGCAGAGATTGATTTAATGTGGGGAATCAATGTATTTCACAGCTTGTTTTAAAGAATTTAAAACGAAAACCGTCCCTTGTTTCGACTGTAAACCCAACCCGAATCTGCTCGATAACCAAAGGATCGTGCGTTGATTTAATGACACTGTTAGTGGGCTGTCGTACCTATTGATTGGTGATACATAATAAAGCGGTATAATTTGCAGGCTCTTAAATCAGACTTGAGGATCATGCCCATGAATGCTTTGACATTTGAGCTCGTTAAGTCAGTGGTAATTTAAATGACCCCGGGGACTGGAAGGAGACAGAAAAATGGAGAGATATCAGGTATGTTCTTCCTTTATACTAAGGTGATCGTGTTAGGGTGTACGTTTAATAGGAAGCTGGTGATGTGGGATGTGTGTATGTATATATATATATATATATATATATATATATATATATATATATATATATATACATACACATTTTTTTCGTTATCTATTAATTTAAACAATGAAATGCTTTCTTTGGTGCTTCATTCAGGATATGAAGGTAGCGACATTGCAGGAAAAATACATTACCCGCTAACACATTTCCTGCAATGATCGCTACCTTCATAACCCGCATGAATCATCAAAAAAGCGTTTTATTGTTTATATTAACAACTTTGTTTAACTAATTAATAAACTGATTATAAAAAGTTAGTAAAATTCACTAAATTACTGTTAATGTACAAAAGTACGTTAGCTAAAAGAAACAGCCAAATCGTCTCCTGTGAGACTTTAAGTCTGGCATCGTCATGATTATTTCGTGCAGTCGGGAATTTTACAAAGGTCGCTGTAGGTTCAGACCAATCGATAAACAGGGCGGGTCAATTTCAGTCCTGTCACTTTCAGCCGCTGTAGATTTCAACCAATCGATAAATAGGGCGTGTAGGTTTCAGTCTGGCTGTCTTTATAGAGCTATGAATTAACTCTAAGTTTCCGTAAGAAATAGAGAAAATTATGTTTGGTAGATGTAAATGTATACCGGTATTTTTATAGTATATGTTATATATATATAGTTTGTCCCATAACATTAAAATTTGCTTGATAAAAAAAATATGCACATATTCTTTTTCTCCTTGTATGTACATTTAACTCTAGATAATTAACAATCCAATCCTTTTTAGGTAACCTGAGTCACTCACGGTGACCTATTGCCATAGGTCTTCGTCCGTCGTCGTGCGTCTTTGTGTTGTGCGTTTATAAAAAATTCTTCTTGAAAACTATAAGACCAATTGTTTTGGTTAAAGCATCTTTATGACAAGAAGATCTAAATTATGAAATTCAGGAATTTATCAACACCAGGGCCTGATTGGCGGGCCAAATATGCAAAAAGGCAAATTTTCAAACATATTATCTTCTCCCACACATTTGAACAAAAAACTAAGTGTTTGGTTATAATGTTCATGAAAACTTTTACCCAAATTGTGAAATTACTGGTCTCTGAGTCAGGGATACATGCTGGGGCCAATGTGGCCGTATGGTGAAAATTTTTTGTTGATCAAAACCTGAGCTAGCAAAATTAACTGTTTTGGTCGTCAAAGTCAATAAATTTAACGGTATATTGCGAATGTTTAAATTTAAAATAAAGGCATTATTTTTGCAAAGTTAAAAAAAATCATTTCATGGCTTTCGCAAAATGAGCTGTAGTGTTTCTTCAATATATTTCATTTTCTTAATTTTTGGAAATGCTAAGAAATATATTTGGTCAGTCTCTACAATCGAATCATATGTTTTGCAAAAGAAAAAAGAACGACCGTCTTGCAAGATTGGTATTATATTACCTTCCATCAGAGGTTTTACAACACGTGCGAAGATGAAATTGTTATTCGTTTATATTTAATATATGAACAAGACGTTAGGATCTCAAATTAGTTTCAATACTGAAGCATTTGGTTTCTCAAAGGCTCCAAATTCCGAAATTTGTTAACCTTACAATTTTAGAGGGAAAAAAAACCTTATGCATTTAGTTATATTTTAATTGGTTCAGAAATGATGCCTCCGTCTATTAGTAATTTCAGTATATTGATTGTAACTGTTACTAATTTGATTACTAGTTACTATTTGATTAATGTTAGCAAAAATTAGCCTGTGGGGTTGTTTTCTACGGATGAAACTCCCCCTCATTTCCCAGCTTCACATAAGTGCGAGATGTTGTACGCAATGGGTCTAATGTTGCCTCTTTAAACTGTCATACCACCTGCTAATATAAATTTATATTACGTATACGGTATTTGCATTGCAAGCGACATAATAATAGTCGGATAATTACATTGAAAGATTGTGCGAGGTATTCCGAATAATTTTCGAATTGAAAAAAGATTGTTCGTGATAAATATCCATAAGAAGTTTGTCATGTCAACTCGCATGTTCAAATAACGAAGAATGTGGACACAAATGACATTGTAAGCAGCGCTAACTCAAACCTGAGGAATAATTATGAGTAGAATCAGGTGTTATGAAAGATTAAATTTCACCTGTCGACATATCCGCACACCACAGACCTTTCTAATGAAACAATGAATAGAAAAGATGAAGTCTTTCCTTTTAAAATGCTTATCATTTTTTTTTAAAACCCGATTCACAGTAGATACCCCTTTTCTTAAGCAACCTCCACAGAAACGCTTCAGATAACTTCGTTTTTATTAGATAAATGTTTATTATTTTTTTTAGAGAAATATTTCTGTTGAAACCTTTATTAAATGCCGCTGCCTCAGTCATTCAATATGTATTCCTAACCCATGTGCAGTAAGATATTTCACTGACACTGGTACTCAGGCTATAAATAAACAAATGTATAACACAGACAAACAAAACTGAATGCTGGTATTAGTCAGTATTGCCCGCACCAAGTGTTTGACATAATATAACACATTTTTTGTTACTTTTTTGGTAACAATGCAATTTCCAAACATTACATACAAAAATGTATAAACATATACATAAAATTAATAAAAAAAACATCAAATTAAAAAAAAAAATTGGACATCCTCTATGTTAATAATATAATTGCAATAGATATTTATCCTAAAACTAAAAAAATCAAAATATTTACAGATCAAAATTGAATTTCATCACATGTTTGTGACACTTTTATACTACTTTAAGGATTTTCTACTCGTGATATTATCATTATATTGCATCCACATGCGTTTTATTTTCCTCGATGAATAAGGGTGCCATGTAGTTAAGTTCCAGAAGTGTCCGCTACACGGTTCTTCACCTCTGACAATGCAGCTGAATCCCGGATGTCTAACTACAAGGACACCTATATATTCTGTACACATTCCAGTTATGTACACATCCTCAATAAATATAGGTGGCAATTTGTTCGAAGCCAGGACAAGCTTGCCAAGAATATCTCCGGATATGACATATGCTGGGCCGCCAAAGTAATGTGGTAAATTATTTGATTTATATTCCTCTTTTGAGATGTAATATTTTAAAAGCTTGTTTCTGTTCACGGTCCCGATTGTGACTTGACATCCAATAATCGAATTCACCGGTTTAATTTTTTTTCAGATAATTTATTAAGAGATAAGAATTTAAGAATACATCGTCGTCTTCTTTAAGAATATATTCGGGGTTGTTTCAATGGACAAAAACCAATTGTAACAAGGCCGTTATCTTTATTACTAGATATTTATATTTTTCCTTGATATTTAGTTCAACAATGTCCTTGTATTTTTTTTCTCCATGGCAAAGGTTTCTTTTATTTTTTGGTCGAGTTCGTCAACCTCTTTTTCGACAAAGAAAATCAACCGTACAGAAGTATCATGTTTAACAACACTACCCCATGAATTCCTTGTTGTTTTAACTTTCAAAACGTCCACCCCGTTAACTAACCTATGAAACATTTATGATTGCTTTTTATTGCACAGGTAGTTTTAACATTTAGTGTACATTAACGTCTTGTTTTATAAAATAGGTTGACTGAGAAAGATTTTTTTTTTAAACATAGGAATTTATATTTATTTTGTAAACAATCACCCATAAAATTATTAGCAACTAAAGAAGGGGGGGGGGGGGGGGGTAAATGAGGGTTTTCAATATTATAATACCACTGTTGATTTGCAACAATTGATATTACACGCAAAATATTGACAAGCATTTTGTTTATCAATGTATGAGAAATGAGAACGCAGTTTTGTCTAATTAATTAATCAATTAACTAATTAATTTTTATTAAACTAATTTACATTGTGTAAGGATTCGCTATTCTTATTTTACAATCAGAATTTCATTTTTAAACAATCTTTGTTCCTATACCGTCGGGACCACCAGCCTAGTCTAATTATACCCTTCACAATCGTTTCACCTCTTTGTACTCCACCAGCCTAGTCTAATTATACCCTTCACAATCGTCTCACCTCTTTGTACTCCATTTTCCTTTAGCTTGCAATGCACTGACCTAATTTTTAAAGGTCAATGTCGACCTGTAAAAGCGCAAATCATGTGTTAGTTTTATTGAGGAGACGTTTGTAGCTATATCATTGAACACTCAAGTCAGTTACAAGCTTTCACTATCTATGATGATATTTTTATACAAATTACTTTGTTCAATGATGGAATACCAAACAATATAAAATATTTTTGTTCAAAAATGAAATAAAAACAAATTGAAAAAATGTTAAGCCAGTCGTTAAGACAGTGAATATATATATTCCTAAATATTCCTAAATATAAAACATTATTAACAATTTCGTAATTTAACATTTAACTTGTAGGGACATAAAGTTTGTGTAAAAATGTGACACACACCTGTTAAAAATTTAGATCTAAATTAATGTTTTAAAAATTTAGAATGTGTTTTCAGTAACGGTTGTGATGTTCATAATTGACTTATGTTATCCAAAACTATCGTAGTGCGTGGGTTTGTTTTCTACATATACAAATGCCCCTCGCAGCTTAACATGAAGTTGAAGGAGTGGTATGCAATTGGACTATTGTTCTCTTATATTGAATTACCACCAGCAGATATAAAATATTATTTCCAAAGTGGCTTATAACGCGGGATCTGACTGGTTAACAAGCCTGTTGTAAATTTCCGTATTACCTGCTAGAACCGGGTGTAAATAAAATGTGACCCCACAATGCAAATGCACCGATAAATCTTTGCACAAAACAATGCATCGCTCAATGAATACATGCCAACATCTCTATTTTTAGTTCTATTGGTACGAATTAATGACTTTTTGCACTATTTCAATTACAACTCTTTAATATTAATTGATTTTCAAGTTGCAAAGCACACAGTCTGGTAAAACAGTATTAAATATTAAAATTGATTTTTTTTTTATCACACATGAAGTTAATTCGTAATTCAGACCCAATCAAGGGTGTACGGAGACTTACTTTGCGGTCTCAGGGTGTGGGGAATACAACACAGGGTAAATCTATTTACACCCTTGATTGGACCTGAATAACCTTTAATCCGTTTACAGTATTTTTGCATTGCAACAAGACACCGATGATAACGTTGAAAGATTGCGCGAGGTTATCTTGGTCAATTGTTTTCGCTCCAAAACACAAAATTAATTACTTCAAAGAACTCAGCATCAATTCTGACGGCAACAAAATTAACGTCTCATAAATTGTAAAAAAAATAGGTGTCAATTTTGATTCGGTACTGAACATGGATCACCAGGTTCGACACATCACAAAATCATGTCACCACCAACTACGAAACATTGGTCGCTTTCGACCCATAATATCAGAAAAACCCTGATATGTTTACTTGTGACCTATCGTTTAGACTACGGCAATGCTTTACTACAAATCATGTCACCACCAACTACGAAACATTGGTCGCTTTCGATCCATAATATAAGAAAAACCCTGATATGTTTTCTTGTGACCTATCGTTTAGACTACGGCAATGCTTTACTACACGGTTTATGTATCAGTTCCTTGTCAAGATTTCAAAGGATTCCAAACACAGCTGCGAGGAATATAACGCGTACTAGGAAACATGACCACATATCACCTGGGTTGGTCAAGTTACACGCACTTCCAATCGAGCAGCGAATTCAATACAAACTGATTCTACAGACTTTTAAAAGCCTTACACTGAGCATCGCCATTGTTTATACAAAAACTTATCCAGGTCTACAAGCCAAAAACGTCTGTGCGCACAAAGAGCTCTATGTCCTTGTTCAGTCGCGTGCGGGGACTAGGTCGTATGGTGACAGGCGGTTCGACGTGGCCAGTTCTACATTTTGGAACAGCCGTCCCCAAAATCTTAGAAGAGAGGGAAATTTTATTCGTTTTAAAAAAATATTGAACACTTATCTTTTTTAGCAAGGCTTATCCAGACTATTCTTAAGTATTTACGCATTTTAAACTTTTTTGAATTGTGTACGGAGATAATTGTGTACGGAGATAGTACAGCATTGATTTTTATATTGAAACAAAAATTAGTTTTATATATGTACTATGTAGTTTTTTATTAAGTGTATTTAGGTTTATTATTTATGTTCTTATCTTTTATGCCAATAACTTTTATATGTACAGCGCTGTGGAATAATTTGATATAAATTATATATGGCTGTTTTTTATATAATAAGAAATGTATATGATAATAATAACTAGACGCTCGCTGCGAGCAACAAGAGGTCTTCCGTTAAAATACACCTCACGCTATTTCGATACTTATTCTTTTCGATCATTTCTAAACACTTCTTCAAATTCCATTGAACCGTCTAAAAGGATTTAAAAAGACACATATTTAAAGCTGATGCACTGCGATTTAAATAGCCAGTTAGAAGGTTCAATACCGCTTAGAGTTCTAAAATCGGTGGTTACTGTAAAAGTTAGCTATGCATGACTGACTTAAGACGTAAACATCTCGGGGAGTACGTGTCACAAGTAGAGTCACAGAAATTCCGAATTAAACACCACCACATCACCCCCCCCCTTCCAAAAAAAAATAATAATAAAGGAGTACCACTCTTATCCACAAAATAGCATAAATTTCGTGCAGACAAAGTGTTATAAAGATATACACTGGCAATTTCGCATCCTTTCGATCACGGTCTCGTTCATAAGTGGACTCAGTTATAGAAAAAGATACATATTGCGTGGTTTCCTGGCGGTACAGAAGATAGCGAGCATAGTTGCAGCATCCAAATACAATATCAAAGTAAGGAGCGTTTACGACACTTTTCCTTTATATCTTATATACTATCCCCACATTTTTATTGGATTTTAAAAACGACCACGTCTTGCATCCATTATCCGTGCTCGAACTACTATAAAGTGAGCGCTGCGCAATACCGGTATTCCTAAACAGAAAGTTCGATCTGGGGAAAAGTAGTTTATAAGCATGGGTATTTCTTTGAAGTCTCTAACTCAAAAAGATAAGTTACATATAACTTTTTTATGTATTGTTAGTGTGAAATCGATTGCATAGTCAATGAAATTTTAACCTCTTTTCTTATTTGGTTTGAAACTAATGGAGGATATGTTATCTCATCTCATTTACGCGATTCACACGGTTAATAATTTGCTTTCATTCTGCCCACATCGTTTTATTGGCGGTACATAGTCGTCTTCACATTTCAGTTGAAACAGAGACATAAATAAAACTGTTATTTATGTCGCTTGATGTTTTATGTGATGTGCTAATTGATTGACCTTTTGTATACGTAATATAATATATATGGCTTTTACGGCCTTGGGTCCTATGCCAGTATATTTCTAATGATTTTCATTTGGACATCGTATACTGTCATTTGTTGTAGGAACATGGAAGATCAACGTGTAGAGAATATGGAGATTGATGAACATAGTTATAGCTGAGAGGTATATATCATAAAAATAAGCTAAATATTATTAGTGCAAACATTGGTTTAACAATTTATTGATAACTACATGTAAATAATTCAATTGGTAGATCAGAACACTAGTATAGATATTCACAGGGGCCTTCATCATTCCAGGTCTCATCTGTCATCATATTTCATCCATCCTCTTACAGGACTCCTTTTTTTAAATATCTTTTTAAAGTTGACAAATTAAAATGTTACATGTGAAACTTGTAAAAAGATTTTAATGTGCTTGATGATGTTTCAGTTATAAAAATGTCTTTGTTCCTTTTTTCATGAGGAGTAGTCTCATTATGCATGAAGACACAATAAAACTTAATACTAATCTCAGGATGCCTGTTCCTCTTCTCATGAGAAGTAGTCTCATTATTACACGCAAACAAAATATATCTTAGTACTAGTCTCAGGATGCATGTTCCTCTTCTCATGGGGAGTAGTCTCATTATTACACGCAAACAAAATATAACTTCGTACCAATCTCAGGATGCCTGTTCCTCTTCTTCATGAGGAGTAGTCTCATTATTACGAGCAAACAAAATATATACTTATTGCTAATCTCAGGATGCCTGATAATCAAGATTTTTAAGTTGACTAAATGAAAGTTATCAAAAAAATTGAGAAAATAGTTAAGGTCTTTTAAGTAATTTCTGGGCAACAGGCTATTTTGAGATGTTGATATGTTATATATTCCCTCAAGCATAATAATGAAGAAGTCATTGATTTGATAAGAGAGATGTTTGGTTTAGGAATTATTGAAAGAGGAGCTCGAGGAGGAGGATAAAGATAGAAGTGAAATGTGGAATGAAACATGGTATAAACTACTAATATCTATCAATATAGATGATGTAGTCACCTGGACTTAGCAATAATGTGTACATATTTGCATATTCAATTTATTATACATTTATACAATAATTTTTATTCTGGTATCAATGTATTTTGTAAATTGTTGCATTATTTACAAGCCTTTTCATTGCATTTTATCATCATTAACATTTTAAATGTAGAGTCATTTAGCCTGCATCTATCTGGTCTGAAGATCAGAAATTAAATAAGCACAGTATGTGAACTTTTTTCTAATGCGCCTAAAAGCAAGGACTGTTGATTAGCAAACTCATTGTATCGAGACTGGACATGAATTTAAACATGCCCAAGGGCAAAAAAGGAATACTGGCCAACTTTAAGACTGAACCTTATTCACTAAATATAAGATCCAATGAATAATGAATTCAACCTATTGAAATTTGCCATTGTAATCATAAAAGTAATCAAAAATTAATCATGATTACAGGACTTTTTCACAGAGTAATCGATTAAATTACGATTACTTGTAATCAGAAAAATGGATGATTGCTGATTATTCATGATTACCCACAACCTGTAATCGATTACAGCTGATTACGATTACTGACTATGATTACCCCATCCCTGTAGTTGATGTATACTTATTCATGTTCAGGCAACACATGTACATGTATTTCCTTATGTATATTATTTTTAGAATGGCTACCCAGGAAAATGGATTTCCACACCATTTTATGGAGGCAGTAGCTTCATTTGTATTTTACTACAACTCATGGTGCTTCTTACAGGTAGGAAGCTTATTAATGTTAATATGTATATCTTTTCCTCAATGTGTTTTAAAATTAAGATAATATATTTTGATGTTGATATTATTTTAGATTTGATTTAGTAAACTTATTGGGAGAATGGATCTTATAACCATTATTTACTATCACAATTTCTGTTTGCTTAAGGGTTGTGTGTCATACAATATTCGCAGATGCTAAGATAGACCGGGCATTACATATTCTCTGTGTGAGTGCAATACATGAACTGCAATTACACAATCTAATTGAAATTAGACGTTCTGAATCCGCTACCGCTTCTCAAACATCTAACAACATCCCATGTAGGGTCCCGTCAGTGTGACCTCTTAAATACCGTATAACGGGTATTTTCTGCGGTTGTTTATTTTCTGCGGTATTTTGCGGAGAAGAAAAATCCGCAAAAATTCAAAACGCAAAATATTCTTTAAAAAAATCACTAATTTTGACACTATTTAAAATACAAGCTATAATTTTCAAACGTGATCAGTCCGTTATTATGGGGCTCTGCGTCGTATTTCACACCTAATTATCTCATGTTACCTGTGTGATATCAATTATAACTGAACAGATATATGGACTGTGTGTTTAGTCGAGTATGAAATAAAAATGATCTAAGAAAAGTTCACAAGCAGTATTTAGTAGACTTGTAAAACATTTGAGAGTTGGTTCTCATTCACCGTGAACGCGGTAAGGATATGTAAAGCGCGGAAGTATTCTTCCAAATCCTAACAGACAGTTATCGGCAAGTTTATCCCCTAGATCGATCCAAGAGTGTAACACAATGGATAAATTTACAACGCCAAATTCGAGCAAAAAACGTGGTTCATATTCGACCTATTCACCCAGGGACCGAGCCATAATCGGGATCTGCGCCGCTGAACATGGACCTGCCGCAGCTAAGAGAAAATTCAAAGCCGATAATTCAGAATTAAAAGAGTCCACAACAAGATATTTTAGAGATTCATATAAACGCGACCTTACAAACAGAAAAAGAAAATAAGACTTTGAAATAAAAAATTGAAATTGAAATAAAAACGCTACAATATTGTAAGGTTCTCTAGTTTACGTTCCCTAAGGCAAATCCGGTAAACATATGTATTTTTTGCGGTCTAATGTAACCGCAGAAATTGAAAACGCAGAATATAATTTGATACTTTTTAGGGGTTAAACCGCAAAAATTTCAAGCCGCAGAAAATACCTGTTATACGGTAAGAATAAACATTTCAAAATTATCCAATCAGCTTCGTGTTTCCTAAAATCAAATCGGTTGAAGTTTCAAAATAGCGTCCGAAGAAGTTACTCAATGTTAAAAAGCTTAAACAAGAACAGAAAGAGATATTATAGTGTATTGTGGATGGCAAGGACTGTTTGGCCGTGTTACCAACAGGCTACGCGAAGAGTTTACCTTATCAAATTGTTGCGACTCCACAACAGAGAACGGTGGAAAGAGAGCCAAAGAAGATCATCGTTTGCTGTCCATTAATTTTCCTCATGAAAGACCAAGTGGAAATGCTTTTAAAAATACCAAACAGCTAGTGGAAGTAGATCAGGATATTTGCCGTGCCGGTCGGGATAGAAATCGTGCTCTTGCTTTACTCGTTAACAATTCATACCACTTAAGAAAAGTAGAGCAGGAGGTAAAGGATGTTTACAATTCACAAACTTGTAGAAGAAAAATGTTGAAACCTTTTGTGAAGGAAAGTGAACTTACAATAACAGATCCACACCACATGTGTTGTGACAGATGTATGCTGTTGTGCAAATGTGATGACTGTCATAAAGATACATTTGCTCTTGAAAAAATGATAAAAGATGAACCATCAGTCTTAGACAGTGACACAGACAGTGATTCTACTGAAGTTTATGATGATACTGAACATTTGATTGAATCAGACACAGATATTGATTACTCAATTATGCATGCCTTTAAATTTAAACATTATCAAATAAAACTAGTTCATGAATGTAAATGTTCATCTTCATGCTTTCTGGTGCTTTAAGCTACATACAGAGCTCACAAGTATGTGTCATGTAAACAAGGTTCGTGTCCAATTTTTGTTTACTCAGGTTCAATATTCCAATATTGTCAAGCTGATTCCTTTATCTTCTAATATCATAGATAAACAGTTCATAACGTTTAACATAAACATTTTAGGTCTAGAATTGGAATTGTTCACTTCAACATTACATAAAAAAAGGCTTTGTTATCATGGCAAATATTTGTAAGTTTTTTAACTCTACAAATGGCACTCAAACGTTGCTGCCTAATTAGAATGCCCCATTGAAGTATTTTAAACATTAAAACCGAAAAAGCATTTATGACTAAATCTTTAATCTTTGTGAAGTGTTAGTGTTGATCTTAATCAATAAAAAATAATTGTACAATTCAATAATATTCAAGATTTACAAATCCACCTTGATCTATGTCTGACGTGCTTCTGATTTGGAATATATCACTTACTATTTTTTGAACGCTTTTTTTTATTCACAGGGCGAAAAACCATCTTTAAGCAAGTCCTTAAAGGTGGCTTAAAGGTGACTTAAAGGAGCTTAAAGGCTATACAACCTTTAAGCCGCCTTTAAGTCACCTTTAAGCAAGTGCTTATAGGTCCTTAATGTCCAAACTTCTTTAAGCTACCTTTAAGCCACCTTTAAGCCACCTTTAAGCATCTTTAAGTGGCATTTACGCTCTCTTTACACTGCCTTTACACTGTCTTTAAGTGGCCTTTAAGTCAATATTGATCAAGCTGAACAATAAAAACATATATTAAATGCAAAAGCTCTTTTATAGAGATGGGAGGGGGTCATCCGAGTGATAATATAATTTCCAAGGAAGGGGGGGGGGGTTCCAGGCGGTTTTAATCGTCGCTCCATTAAACACAGATCGCTATCATCAGCACCGCTCCGATGGACACAGATTGCCGTTATAAAATTCTTTATAATTTTTTGGGGGTTTCAAAATTATTTTAGGGATGAGCGCAGTCTCTGTATCTTAATATGTGCATAAAACTAATTAAAGTATGTTTGTTTCCTATTATAAATTGATCGGTGAAAAAAATCTCTCTCTCTCTCTCTCTCTCTCTCTCTCTCTCAGTTCATCTGGTTATTAAACAAAATAAAGATAATGAACCAAAAATGCATGATTTAATTTGTTAATCGGTTTAAGGTTTGTATTTTTTTTTTTCAATTTTCATTATTTCTAACCCTAGATATGCTAGATACATGTTAAAGATGAAAAGACTCTCAACTGCCTATGTTATATCGGGCAGGATATTACTGCTTTGTTTGTCTAGACATAGTTTTGTTCGTTTGTGTATATCTAATTAGAGTCTATTGTTTGTCCAACTTAAGAAAACCCCTGGAACTAACACAGAATATACAAGATATACACAACAGTTGTGTCGTGTGCCCAGGTGCATGTTTGTGTATATCTAATTAAAGTCTATTGTTTGTCCAACTTAAGAAAACCCCTGGAACTAACACAGAATATACAAGATATACACAACAGGTGTGTCGTGTGCCCAGGTGCACGTCAGGGTTTCTAAAGGCGTTGAATCTTAGTATGTACGAGTATACGATAAGTCTAGTGAATAAAAGTTAATTTACATTTGTAATTCATTTTCAAAGTATTATTTCCTAGCTCTGGGTTTCAAATATGTTACGTCTACAAATTAACGATACATGTATGTAAGAGTAAAATCTTGAGGCTAATTAATTAATGTACCGGTGATCATAAATAGGGGTTGATTATTTAAATATATGTATAAGGGTAAATATGTCAAATATACCCGGCCTGGCACATCATACAATTGTATGTACAAGTCATTTGCAATTGCCACATGCAGTAAATACGTCACCGGTAATTGGTAATTTTGTTCGTTATAGAATTGATAGTTTAAAAATCATGTACATACAATTACATGTAAATATTTAAACATATTGGAACGGCGCCGCGATCATGAAAACCGGGAAATTGCGGGAAATTGAACAAATACCCTAATAGTATCAATGCATTTAATAAAAGAAATGATTTCATTTTCTTTCTTACATTTTTATAGCTATAAATTAGATGAATTACGTATATCTACTCTGTTTAAATTTATTAACTAAGAAAGCCTACTATAGTGAACCTAACGGTTTCCATTTAGGTATAATATATTTTTGTTCACTGAAGACCAAGTTCCGTATTTCATTCTAAATACATGCATGCATGTAATTTATAAATTAGATATAATTGATTGTTACAAACTGAATGGTTTGTCAAAATCTTTTCAAGTAAACACATTCAATACAGTGATTCAATATCCACTGATATATAGAATATAAAAACCCTTAGAAATATTTAAGTTGCCGTGGCGCAGAGGATGTGTGGTGATGCTAGTAAACTAAGGGTCCCGGGTTCAATTCTCACCGCGGCCGGTTTTTTTTTTGGTGTTTTTTTTTCATTTTTCTTTCTAGAACAAAAACCGTTTTAATACCTTTTCTTTCATAAAGTTAATACATTTTGTTGGAAATTAAGCACAATATTGAATTAATTTTTTTTTTAATGGCTTAAAGGTGGCTTAAAGGTAGCTTAAAGGTGGCTTAAAGACGTTTGGACATTAAGGACCTATAAGTTGTCCTTAAAGGTGGCTTAAAGGTGGCTTAAAGATAGTCTTTAAGCTGCCTTTAAGCCATCTTTACGCTTTCTTTAAGCCACCTTTAAGCAATACATATAGCTTAAAGGTAGCTTAAAGGTGGCTTAAAGATCGTCTTTAAGCTACCTTTAAACACCTTTAAGCTATCTTTAAGGAGGACTTAAAGATTGTCATTCATCCTGTGATTTACAATGTATCGTTAAATTTAACCACTTGAAGATGAAGAAACTTTTCTAGCATATACGTAAAACAGTTCTTGTCATATATATGTAAGACGCGAATCGTGTGCTTTAGATAACCGTTGACCGCTTGGAAGTCCAGGCGCTACTATTTCTTCGGCTATTTTGAGATGTTGCTATGATTTATAATCCCTCAAGGATAATAATGAAAAAGTCATTTATTTGACAAGAGTGATGTTTGGTGTAGGAGTTATTGAAAGAGGAGCTCGAGGAGGAGGATTAAGATAGAAGTGAAATGTGGAATGAAACATGGTATAAACTACTAATATCTATCAATATAGATGATGTAGTCACCTGGACTTAGCATTAATGTGTACATATTTGCATATTCAATTGATTATACATAGCACTGAATTAAGAACAAAAAAAATCATAATGAAATTTTTTCAGTAAATTTTGTTTTGCATGTTTTGTTACTAGTATTATAAGTAACATAATTATATGCAAAATTGTATCGATATTTTTAGAAAAAAGAACTATGAAGATGAATTCGCTCTTCTAATAGAAAGGAGATTTGTTGTTGGTTTGGGTGCTTTCATTGGTCTCATCAAAAGGACAACATGTGAGCAGTGTGGGAAGCCCATCGACCCATCAACAGTTCTCGAAGGAGAAAAGATACCAGCAGGAGTGAAGTACAAATTCCTTTTGCTGTGTAAGATTACATGATAATTCATACTGATAAGATTATAATATCACATTTATTGAATTTGAAAGTCCTATCCATTATTTATATTTGTTGTCCACCATACATGTAACATGCACATACACAATATATGTAACTAACTTATTCAAATTAGGAAGATGTCAACCAATGAAAGAAAGCTATTAAGCATTTTCAAATATTGACCAATCAGATGAACGCATAATTTGGGATTATTTACCCGCTCGGCGTCAAATTTGAAAAACATTTCGAAGAGACCGATCCACGCAATGTATTTTATCAATTTTGAATACTTGTAAATTTAACAGTCAATTTTAAAGTGAAAATTACTGAATAAGACCTTTCTAAGTCATCATCTCGCCTTTTATGTGGCATTAGAAACTATCAACGTTAGACCATCTCTACCCAGTTGAATTTTTCCGTTTAGACTGAACGTTTTCTCGTTTTCAAAATGGCGGACCAACATCATCTGCGTTATTTTCTGGACATACCACAATGGTACTTTCTGTTTGAGGAGGAGAACGCCAGGTACAACACATACATTTTGGTATGTAACGGCGCTGTGGAACAAGTCATGTTCTATAAAGCGATGGACTGTTCACCCTTTTGCATGGTGTGCATCTTTTGTGATAGCATTGAACCCGTTTGTGTGTGTGCACACGCAACACACAGATTCGATTAAACTTTTGTTCATACACAACCCTCCACCGATGATGCTGGGCAGCCCCACTACACCGGCGACGGCAAACCAATTCATCAATATGACGTCTTCATCAAATCCTGTACAACAACCAAAAACCACATCGGCGTCTAGGTCAAATTTGCCAGGTATGTACTCATGGCAAAACCCACAAGTTTATTACGATTTTTAGACCAAGAATAGAGTAAATAATGGTAATATGTATTAGTAATAACGTGAAATTTATTGCGATATTTGACCTATATTTCAATAACATGTTATAATAATTTAGTTCAAACACTTTAACTATTAAAACATAGCAATAGGCCAAGGCTAAAACTCAATTCATTCCATATGAAACACCCCCCCCCCCTCCACAAAAAGCCCCCACAACATTCCATACAAATATCACCTGTTACATCTATTAAAGATATGTAATCATAATATCATCATATGCATTCAGCATACCCACCATTAAAAATTGACTAGAAATTTAAATGAGATTGACTAATCAAAATATTAAATTCTAAAAAATTGCCATTTTCAAGATGATGATTAAATGACCATATACTAATGTATATATCATCATCAAAAAAATTCTGATAAACGATTGTAACACTTTGTTAGTTGTTTTTTTAAATAGAAATATTAAATTTCAAATTCAAATATCGAGGATCAAGTTCATTTAAGAATTCAATCCTTGTAAAAATGAAGGGAAAAAGGAGGGGGGGGGGGGGGGGGGTATTGTATATACAACTGAATCTGATATATATGTTGCATATACTTAGAACACGTCAGGTCTTAGAGGTCAAAGGTCAAAAATAAGGGAGGGGGATATTGATTGAAATAGCTAATTGAGTATATAAATGAATCTGATATGCATATGTTAAATATACTTGTAACACATCAGTGCTTAAAGGTCAAGGTCAGGTCAAAGGTGAAGGTCAGGTCAAAATCAAACCTAAAAATAAGGGGGGGGATGGGTGCAGCCAAAATTGGGAGGGGGGGTTTCAAAGTTTTACATAGGTATATATAGAGTAGATCTTTAAAAAAACTTAAACCAGAAAAGCTGAAAATTGTTTGGAAGCATCCTCATGTAGTGTAGATTTAAAGTTGTGAAAATCTTGGGGGTAGGGTGGGGTGCTATGGAGGGTCGAAGTTTTACATTAATTTATATAGATTATTCTTTAAAAATCTTTCTAAAAAACTAATCAGTCAGGAAAGCCAAAACTTGTGGAAGTATCGTAAGGTAGTGTAGATTTAAAGTTGAAAGAAATCATGATCCCTGGGGGTAGGGTGGGGCCACATTGGAAAGGGGGGTGTTAAAGTTTTACATAGGAATATATAGAGTTAATCTTTAAAAATCTACTTCTCAGAAACTAATCAGCAAGATGATTCTTTTTAAGAGTTCAGACTTACGCCCCCGGACAATTCTTCAGCCTCACAAGAAATTGTATCGTTAAGGATCTTTTTGAGAACTGCAATACTCAATATGTGATATGACTATAAAATCATCCTGTTAGATAAGGGACTAATGATTATAAACATGAGAATAGATTTTATTTATACAGGATCTGCATGTATTATTGTATATTGTCCAGATAGTTTGTATAATGACTCCATTAAGCTGATTTGATCATACATTCTGTTCCTCATGTAAGCGATGTGGCCCGTGGGCCTCTTGTTTGAATTCAGGAGTATACTGTCTTTTGTTTGATGACCTGATGCAACAACTTTACTATCTCTGTTAAGCATTTCTAAGTATTCATCTAATGCAATGTTATTGACACACTCATTAGAAAACAAAATGGTTATTGGTTAATTATAGCGTTATACGAGAAAGTAAACAGTAGCAAGGCATATTCGACAGAGTAGGCAAACAATATATACTGACAAATATTGGTTACGTTCATCTCTGTACATTTGTTATCACTTATTCTCACGTTCATGCAAAGACAAGATAAAAACAAAAAAAATGACACTGAACATGCTTTAATATCAAAACCTTATCGACAGAAAAAGGCTTCGAAAGAATATCCCCAACCCTATGTAAATAAAACAACTTACCACGTTTTGGTATCACAAACCGGAAGTTATGCTAAACACAGTAATATTAAAATCGGTACGCACATCATGAACGGAATATATAGTTCCAAAATAGTTACCTTTAATTTCCCGAGTTTCTCTGAGACTTGGTCTACCACATTTCTCATGGATGAATGTGTGGCAGCTTTGTTTTTCTCGTCTGCTTTAATAATTGACTCCACTTATCATAAGCATTTTCTACAGACGCCAGCGTTACTCTCTTGAGATCGAGGTCCGATTTTTTGGTTACTTTCCGAATACAATCCATCCTTTCTGAATTAAGTTTCGGTTTATTTTGATATTACTTGTGAATGTTATCAGTCCCATCAGCTGTCTTTTCGTACTGTACGAACGAAAATCCGCATATAACACAAGTTTTCGTCGGTGTCATGGACTGCGCCATTTATGTTTTTAATCGCTTTGAACACCTCGGTCATCTACGTATGTCGATAAAAAAAAGCCGGGAAGTTCCAAGAACTCATCCAATGAGTCGGAACAAGTAATTTCATTGGTTAACTGAAAGGTCACACTGACGTGACTATACATGGAATGTTGTTGGATATTTGAGAAGCGGAAGCGGATTCAGAACGTCTTGTTTCAATTAGATTGTGTAATTACACATATTCATATCACCAAATAAGTTAGGGACTTTATTTATAATGACACAGAGATTATAACTATCTTTTCTCTAAAGAAAAGCTCTATGCATTTTTCTTGCACTTACTTTCTTACTTTTCTGTATGAGCTTTTAGTTGATTAAACTTTTTTTATGTGAATTTATACAGATTAAAATATGATTATTTGATGACAGCCACTCATAAAATATTTGAACAGTACAGAAACCACATTGTCTGTCAATGTGTCCTTGTTCACTCTATGGATGATATCTGTGTGTTTTTAAGAATTCTTTGTGAATATTATTCAACATATATGTTACGTGCTATTTTCAGGTGCTTTTTTGGAACAATTTTCCCTAGGTATTAAATTTATAAACCTTGTTGTTTGATCCTCCCGACAATTTTACAAAATGCAACTTCAGTACAGGGTAATTAATTCTGATAATAATTTTAGTATTGATTTCGAAGTTTATAAAATTAAGTTGTATCATTGCTATGATGGTTTTGCTTTGATGGCCTTTGTGTTCTTTTAGGTCACCTGAGTAAACTCAAGTGATCTATTGCTATCCGTTTTCGTCCGTCGTCGTGCGTTAACAATTTACATTTTTTACTTCTTTTTAAAAACTACAAGGCTGATTGTTAAAATTTTTGGTGTGAGGCATCTCATCTCTATGGCAAGAAGAATCTAAATTGTGAAATTTATGGCTCTTCCATCCCCTAGGCACCACATGTGGGGCCAAATATGCCAAAAAAAAACCCAACAAATTTTCAAAAATCTTCTTTACTCCCACACATGTTAGGGAAAAAATGGTTGCATAGTTATGATGTCCATAAATCCTCTACCAAAATTGTGATATTTATGGCTTCTGGGTCATATGTTCAGGCTCTAGGGTGGGGCCAATACGGCCATATAGTAAAAACGTATTAAATCTTAGAAAATTTTGTTCTCTCCTCTCATATATATTTGTTAAAAACTAAATGAATGATTATGATGTCCATGAAGCCATCTACTGAAATTCATGAACCCTGGGTCAGGGGTTCAGGATCTAGGGTGGGGGGCAATATGGCCATATAGTAAAAATGTATTAAATCTAATTTTTAAGAAATCTTCTTTTCTACTTCTATATAAAGATGTTAAATCTAAATGCATGATTATGATGTATATGAAGCCCTCTATTAAAATTGTGAAATTCATGGCCCCTGGGTCAGGGGTTCAGGCTCTAGGGTTGGGCCAATATGGCCATATAGTAAAAATGTATTAAACCCTAGAATATCTTCTTCTCTCCTCCCATATATATTTGTAAAAGACTAAATGCATGATTATGATGTCAATGAAGCCCTCTACTAAATTTGTGAAATTCTTTAACCCTTTGTTGGGGGTTCAGGCTCTCGGGTGGGGCCATATAGTAAAAAATGTATTAAATTTAAGAAAATCTTCTTCTCTACTCCCATAATTATTTGTTAAATCTATATGCATGATTATGATGTCCATGAAGCCCTCTTTCAATATTGTAAAATTCATGGCCACTGGGTCAGGGGTTCAGGTTCTAGGGTGGGGCCAATATGCCCATATAGTAAAAATGTATAAAATCTTTAAAAAATCGTCTTCTCTACTCCCTTATATATCTGTAATAAACTAAATGCATGAACATGACGTTCATAAAGCCCTCTACTAAAATGTGAAATATGAATCCTGGGTCAGGGGGTCAGGCTCTAGGGTTGGGCCAATAAGGTCATATAGTAAAAATGCATTAAATATTAGAAAATCCTCTTCTCTACTTCAATATATATTTGTTATAAACTAAATGCCTGGTTATAATGTCCATGAAACCCTCTACTAATTTTGTGAAATTCTTGTCACCTATGTTAGGGGTTCAGACTCTAGAGCGGGGCCATTATGGCCATATAGTACTTAAAAAATCTTCATGTAGGCAAAAAACTGAATACATGGTTATGATGTCCACTAACCCCTCTACCTAAATTGTGAAATTCATGGCCCCTTGGTCAGGGATTTAGGACATAAGGGGGGGGGGGGGACATTATGGTGTAAATGCATATAATGTTTACTATTTTTCTTATATATTATCACACATCTGTATAAAAAACTGACTTATAATTTTATTTACCAGGAAGTCTTCTCCTGAAATTTTGATTTTCATGTCCCCTGGAGTAGGAGTTTTGACTCTAGGGCAGGGCCAAAAAGGGATGTATAGGTGTTAATGCATATAACGTTAAAAATTATCTTCTTTACTCCCACACATCTCAAAGGAAAACTGAATTCTTAACTTTGTAGACCAGATCTTTAAGTTTTTTGGCAGAAATTATAGGTTACATAGTTATGTTTGAAACATTTCAGACAGGAAGGCGCTTGTCATTACAAATTTCTAATTTTCCACTCCAGAATGAAACCTTATTAATTAAATGCATATATGAGACTCCTCGAAAAGATTGTGTATGGGTTATATGCTACTCAGGTGACCGTTAGGCCAAATGGCTTTTTGTTTTTGGTACACCGTGGTTTAGCTGTGCTATAACAGCTGCAGTGTATCCAGATAAATCATATTAAGTTAAACAACTGAAAAAAAATATTGACAAAAATATGGAAAAATGGTTTCTTTCCTTGCATATTTCAATAACACAAACCTTTTAAAGCACGATATTGAACTTAAAAACACAACTTCGAGGTGTCACCTTTCTCGTCGTTGTCGGAATGTTTTGCTAATAATGACGATACATCTAGATCCATCTCGGAGGTTAATGCGATCTCACATTTTGTCTTCTTGGGAGGATTCAAAACCTTCGATATACTTTCTTGAATAACGGCATTTGTACGTTTATTCTTCCTAACAGCCGATTCGGACCTTTGACCGATTCTGCTCACGATATCTTGCTCGTCGACGCCCGCTAGATACAGCTGAGTAGTACAGTTCCTTTTACCGGAATGATTTGTAAAATTCCCAACAAGTTCAACGTTTTTGATTATTTCTTTTATCAGACCCTTGATTTTGTTTATTCCAAGAACCTGCTTGCTGTACTTGATACCACTTGCCAAAGGTCGTCGGTAAAATGCACCCATGTGTCCGAGGTCCTCGATATATGCCACGATAAAGTCAGCTAGACATATTTCTCCGCTAAAAAACAAAATTCAATAGTGACGTTAAATACTGTATTTACGAATGCAAAAAAAATTCATATAGCTACTCTATTTCCATTATCCTAATAACGCGTAACCTTAACTAATATCTCGTGGAAAAATGCACATTATAAAGATATGCATTTTTAAAAACTTTATTTATATTTACAAAGTTTAACTCACTATTGAGGCAGCAGTGTTTGATATCCTTGTTTTGCAACTGAATATGTTTTAGGCCTTAAAAGTTTTTCATGATCGTCCATGAAAATGAATGTATTTCCCTCTCTCATTACAGCCTAAATCAAATTAAGGTCAGACGACACGTTCCTCAATTTTAGATAACTTTTTCCAGGAATTTGTTTATGGTTTACTACTACTTTGAAAAGCTATCTTGTAAAAAATTAGCGTACCTTACCAGGCATTTCTGCAAAATACTAGAATATGCAATGTCCTATATAATCTTCTTGAAAATACACTTGAACTGCTGATTTAAAAATAAATACATCTACAGCACAGCAAAATTCACTGAATTATAAGTTTATCTCCGTCGGGGCGGGGATTTGAACTCACGACCTCTAGAACCTATACGCTTCTGGCAGTGAGTGGCCGCGGTTCTAACCACTCGACCATGTACACATATAACCAAGTTCAAGTAAATTTTGATCATTTTTAAAGTAATTATAAAATTAATGTTTTTTTATTGGAACTCTTTATTACGAGGAGATACAAAAAAGATTCTCGAGGAACGTGTTCGCATTCTAATGATTTGTGTTCACCATACGCACGTAGCCCAAAAAGTTTACAGTTATAAAAAAACCCACTGGGTATTGTAACGCTTTAGAAGAATGTATACCAAACACGTTTTGGCTTCAATGTTGTCTTCTTCTTCTGGTAAAATTGGATCCGCCTGGCGAACTTTTGTTCCTAATCCCTTTGACAGCAGTTCTTTCATTCGCGCGTCTAAAACCCGCTGAAATACATCAAATCTGTGATCCTTTTCGTCTTCATACTGTGAATAATTTCATCTCTCAAGTAACGTAATAAACCACACACAATGTAGTATATCGAACCCGGTGGATATTCCGATCCATCTTGTTTTCTAACCTCCAAAACTAATCGTTGCATCCAGCAATTAAGAGTTTTACTCGTCATCTCAGTCAACAGTGGTACATTGACCCGCGAAATACGCCACTTGTTAAACGTCTCAATCGCCCACTCATTATTCTTGCGCGTGTATGAATTTGTTTGCGAGTCAATTAAAAGTTGAATTTTATCATCTGAACCTGACCAAGTCGTTCTTTTTATATTTTATCGTCAACTGCAGATTCGGAAGTGTTGGAATTTTGTGCGTTTACGGCAGGCTCCATTATTTGTAAACATCTCCTATATAAAAAATAACGTCCTGTCGAGTTCATTCTTCATTTTCGGTAGTTCACTTATTTGGGAAAACTAAGCTTCCATGAATATCTGATTTTCTACAGATAACGCACATTGTGACAGCAAAAAATCAATGTCGTTCTCAATAATTATCTGTCTGCTAACTGATTTGTACTCACTCGTGGTTCCCAAATCTAAAAGGTCTGATTGGTCAAATTTTAGCGGCGCCAATTTCATGTTAGATTACAGTTTTATTATCAAAACTGATGCAATAATTTGGATACGCAATAATACAAAACATTTAGAGTAACCTTTGAACTCGTGCATCTTCCGATACTCATCAAGGGTACTCTAAATATACTTGTACAACTACATAGATAAACATTGAAATCGTTTTTTAACATGCTTTAGAAAGACTGAATAGAGGAGAAATTCCAGATGCATATTTCAGATGGGTACAAGAAGTTGGGAGGTTTACCAGTGTGGCTGTCAATGTACGATTTGACTCACCTGGTAAATATAATATTATTATACTTTCATGTTAAATACTGAAATCTGATTGGTTAAGGCACAGTTTATATATAATCCGTTTTTTTTACCCTCAACATTAGCAACATACCTGGCAACGGGTAACGCAATGAATTGTTACATGCTCGTACGGTTTGCTGTAGAATTTATGGCATTTCTAAAGAAGTGATTTAAGTTTTCTTTAAAATTATGACATTCAGTATGATAAAATAAAAAGTGCCCTTTTGGGAGGGCAACAGTTGAAATTTACACCCCGAAAACCAATTGTCAACATGCGCTTTGCGTCGATTGATTGACAATGGTTTTCTCGGGTTGTCCATTGCAACCATTACCCTCCTAAACAGACACTATTTTAATATATAAATATAAAGAACTTTTATAGCAAAGGATGACAGGCAAAACTCATGTACCTCTCTTGTTGAGTCGGCTCGCGAAACGAGCGAGTCCTTGTTATCATAGCCGTTCCTGCGAAAATTTTGCACTACATTATTCATGCGCTAATGAAAAGAGTGCATTCATTAGCCTCTTTTGTTTGCGTGATTGCCAGTTTGAAATGGTTAAACAATCTGATCTTTTTTACACATATATTGTAAAAGTTGTTCTTGATGTTTAAAGAATAAAACAAATCAAAGTAGTTTTTGTTCAATGGCCGCCCATGAATTCGACAACTTACAAGGGGAAAACCTTGTTCCATATTGAGCGTAAAATCTGTTTTAAAAAAAAACCAGCTTGCAAAGCGAGAAGACACTTGCTGTCATCGGATCTCTTGGAGTGTGGATTTTGAGCACAAACGTGAATTGAAAATATGCGATATAATGCAAATAGTTCTTATTTCGTCGTCATTGAAATATATCGGTCCTTTTTCTCTATCCTACGATATTATGCATTGCCAGTCAGGCAGGCATTGCCATTCTATCACTGAAATGTCAACAGAATGTGTTGAATCAAAGTACTGACACGAATTGATGATTCAGGAATCAGACATTTATTGACCCTTCTTTGCTTTCAACACGCAGAATTTAAAATAATTCATGAATTAAGTATGGAAGTATATTATTATCGCGGGCTACAACATATCAACGACAAAAAAAATCATGAATCGTATATTTTTTTTTAATAACTAGGATATCTAAATATTATTATCATATAATTTGATATGATAAAGCTGGTCTCATAAAGGTGATATCTGACACAATGAGCCCTGTAGTCTTTGTTCACCTATGTATAATTTATTTACAAAAGACAGAATTTGTTAATATATTACTAACAATGCAATAAAAACAAATACATCAAAATAGTGACAACCCGTTCAGAGCAAGTCGACTCATAGGCTCTTCAGGCCTTTGATACTTATTTACTTTTTATTACGAAAGTGTGTGTAATATTATTTATCAGGTACTACCCTGTAAATCATAAATGATTGAAATTAAAATGACAAAGAAATGTTTCAGTTATAATGCTTTCAGGATTTTATGCAAGTAGATCAACAGCAGTATTTATGGATTCTGACAACAAGTCCATAATTCACATGGACGTGGGCGATTCCAAGGAAGTTGACAGGCACAGTTCTAAGGCTTCTATTTGACCACAGGCACCGGAATTTTTATCAATCAGTCGCTTAATAAGTCATATATCGAAAAATTCTACCCCTACTATATATAAAAACACAAAGTGTGCAACGCCATTTTGACCCCCTCGTCGATTCAGGCTTCGATTTGCCACATAAATCAGATATGCCTACCGGTTTGCGTGCAACATTGAGTTCAAATGTGATATTTTATGTATTAGATCATTCAGCGCGGAGTTGAAATTTCGTGACGTCAGCTGATGGCTTTCGAGCCTCGGGACGAAATTCAAAGTCTGCGTGAATTTTAGTTGATAACATTATCAATGCGTTGGATTTAAACTTAAGGACGAAATGTATAGTGAGAAATATCCCATTTGAACTCAATGTTACACGCAAACCGGTAGGCATATCTGATTTACGTGGCAAATCGAAGCCTGAATCGACGAGGGGGTCAAAATGGCGTTGCACACCTTGTGTATTTATATATAGTAGGGGTAGAATTTTTCGATATATGACTTATTTAACGACTGATTGATAAAAATTCAGGTGCCTGTGCTTTGACAGAGGACTACAACATCTAATCACTACCTCTCCTCTTGTTATAAGGGAAATTATTTCTGATGCTAGCAGAAACATAATTTCTTTGCTGAGTAGGTAAAAATCTATGTGACAGAAGATTAATTTTATAGATAGAATTCTACATACTTTTTCCGTCTTAATGACTCAATTATAAATGTATATGCAACTGCAGTAACTAGATAATGCCTAGCTGTTTTAAAGTGTTCTATATCACATTCTTAAATATTATTTTGATGTATTCAGGAAAACATTAGGAATATCAGCAAATTATGCTTAAACATAAAATAACATATGCCTGTAAACATAAAAGTAAATGAATGACTTGTACTAAGCATTGAGATTCCTCAGAGGATTACCTGCGCGTGTCTTTGCATATATTTCAAAAATGTTTTGAAATTTTACCAGCTATTACATATTTCCCCGGTAAACAGTAGGACACTACAGTTTTCATTATAGCCCTGAGGTTATGTTGAACTTTGTAATGCATCAAGTGCTAATATTAAAATCATATGTGGATTGACAATTGTGTACTAGTATATAACATTTTCAGTTCAACCTTTTTTTTTTCTATGAATTTTTTTTTGTAGAATCAGAACCATACAAGCACCTGCAGCACAGCCTAGTCATTTGACATAAGGTCAAAAAGCTTAACATCTCTTTCAGATATTGCCAAGACATCAGGATGCAGAGGACTGTTGCAATGTATACGGCCTATTTTGAATTATTTTTAGTGGTGCTGCAGTACTTGTAAAGTCAGTGTCGAGCATCTGTTGAAAAGATGGATGGGAATCCTGCACAATATCAACAATAAACATGTGTGGGCAAGTGGACGGTAAATATGATTTAGAATTTTCATTAATATAAATCATATAAGCAATAATTTTTAGCATTTTTATACCCCCGCTCCGAAGGAGAAGGGGTATACTGTTTTACCCTTGTGTGTCTGTCTGTCTGTCCGTCTGTATGTCCATCCGTAACAAAAATTTCTGTCGCATTTATCTCAGCAACTATTTATCGCAGATGCTTGAAATTTTTACACAGTGTTTGTTAAAGCATGCCATATCGTGGGATATATTTTTGTACCAATCAGACGTCAACTTCCTGTTAAATGACGACTTTGCTTATTTTTTAACTAAAATTTTCAAACAAAATTTCGTCAAAGATTTCTCAGCATCTATCTATCGCAGATGCTTGAAAATTTTACACAATATTTGTATAGGCAAGCCATATCGTGGGATATATTTTTGTACCAATCAGACGTCAACTTCCTGTTAAATGACGACTTTGTTTTTAGCAAAAATTTCAAACAAATTTTTGTTAAAGAATTCTCAGCAACTGTTTATCGCAGATGCTTTAAATGTATACACAGTATTTGTATAAGCATGCTATATCATGGGATGTATTTTTGTACCAATTGGACGTCAACTTCCTGTTAAATGAGTACTTTTTTTTTTTTTAGCCAAAATTTTCAAACAAATTTCCCTCAAAGATTTGTCAGCAGCTATTTATCGCAGATGCTTGAAATTTTAACACACTATTTGTTTAGGCATGCCATACTGTATGATATATTGTTGTACCAATTGGACGTCAACTTCCTGTGTAATGAGTACTTTGTTTATTTTTAGCCAAAATTTTCAAACAAATTTCCCTCAAAGATTACTCAGCAACAATTTATCGCAGATGCTTGAAATTTTAACACACTATTTGTTTTGGCATGCCATATTGTGGGATATATTTTGGTATCAATCGGACGTCAACTTCCTGTTAAATGAGTACTTTGTTTATTTTAGCCAAAATTTTCAAAGCAATTTTCCTCAAAGATTTCTCAGCAGCTATTTATCGCAGATGCTTGAAATTTTAACACACTATTTGTTTAGGCATGCCATATTGTGGGATATATTTCTGTACCAATCGGATGCCAGCTTTCTGTTAAATGTCGACTTTGCTTATTTTGCATATTCACATCAGAGCGGGGGTATCACTAGTGAGCATTGTCTCACAGATATCTTGTTTATCATGGTGTTTGTTTCTTACTTTATACACAAAATACATTTAAATATCTTTTTCTGACAACATTTGATTCAGTAAAGGATTGAAAACTTTGACAACAATAACGGCACTAAGTTTTACAATTAAATCAGTTTAGTTGTCGACTTTCTGAGGAAAATAAGGCTGTTTAACAGTTTGCTCCAAAGAGACTCGGTGGCTTTCACGAATATATGGTTAATTTGTTTTCTTAGCATTTAAAATTCAAAGTCATTAATAAAAAAATTATGTGTTAAGTGTGCACTTTCATGTAAGTCTGCATATATTTCCTTTCTTTTCCATGCTATGAAGTTTTATGCATATTTGTCATTGCTACATTTTATTGATCTTTCTTCTAGGATGTTAGTAAGAAATAGAGATTGGTGTGGGAGTAGAACTGTTGCCAAAAAAGGGCTGTTGAAAACTTTTTTAGCCATATACTCCTTCATTACTGTCCAATACAGAAATCGAATGGATATGACGCCTATTATATTAGGAACATGCTGGCTATCAAGGACCACAACAACCATTTTGGAAGGATGCCATTTGTTGGACAGGATGGAAAACTGTATGGTTAAGGCCAGGTATCTAGAAGGACCAAACAGTGGGTTGCATATGAAGAGAAAGCACCAAAAGATTTTAAATATATATTAGGTTAGAAACATTCAAGAGTTGTGATGAATAAATGATTAAATAAGAACTTTTATTTGTTTAAATGTTAAATAATTAAAAAAGCAATACCTATATCGAACTATCAATCAAAATACCAAAAATCAGTTTTATCAGTTTTGCTTTTTTGATTACATGTCATTAGTAATTCTGTCACATAAGATCGTTCATTTATAGTAAATCTTCTACCTGTGCTTTTCACTACATGTACTACAAATATTATATGAATATACACTGAAACCATATTTCGAGGTGAATGTATGCACCGTCACAGGCACGTAGCATCAGGGGGGGCCAGGGGGGCCTGCCCCCCCCCCCACTTTTTCTCGTAGCAACGAATTTTTTTAAAATATACATATTAAAAAAATGAATTATAATGGAGTTGCCCCCCCCCCCCCCCCCCACTTTTTTGGAAGTTAGTAAAAAATTGATATGAAAATTAGGAAATGAGTAGTCAAATTGAATCCCCCCCCCCCCCCACGGATTAGGAATTTCATGATTTGGAGAGAAAAAATTTTTGGTAGGGAAGAAATTTTTTTTGGAAGTATAGTTGAGTCAACCCCCCCCCCCCCCCCCCCCCCCGGATTAGGATTTTGAAGATTTTTGGAAACTTTAAATTTCCCTTTTTTTTTTTTCTTTTATGCTTGTCAAGATTTTTTGGATGGGTCTGGCCCCCCCACTTTCAAAAACGATGCTACGTGCCTGCGTCATATACAGTATATGAATGTACTTTAAAAATCTAAGTAGACTGTATATTTTACAAATTGACTTTCAATTTCTCAAATAATTATTACAAGATATAATTTTTTAGTACTTATGGCTGCTTGAATGAGAGCAACATGGCATTTTTGAAAGCAGGTTCATAAAGAGCAGACAATCCCTCTTTAATTAAAGATTCTATTGCCAAGAATCTTTCAGGGGAAAGAAATTTAGGATCACGAATCCTTTTAGCTAAGATGCAGAGCATAAAAAAACTAGGTGAGAATTAATGAATTAATTCAGTATTTATTCAGAGTCTTCAGAATTAGCAAAATGATAACCCGTCTATTGTCTGCTTGCCTCAGGAAAACGTCTTCTCACGACAAAGAAAACACAAGCAGGAGCTGGTATTCACCTTCCAGCTCCTAGTCGCCCATGTTGCCATATGACAAAGTTTCTGTAGGCCTGGTTTCTGAATGTTGACAGTTGAAAGGTAGGATCTTGGTAGGTCCGAAAACTCCAACTCAAAATGTTGGCAACCTCCAGTACATCATGCCTCAAGCATAAATTTCTAAATTTAGGTTTTGAGGTGATGCATGGAAATTGCCTACAACAGATGTTCATGCGGGGATAATAATAATTGCAAGTTTTTATATAGCGCTTTTAAATTGCAATGCAATATCTCAAAGCGCTTTTACAATTATTACCCCAGCAGACCTTAAAGCATTCCAGAGCCTTCTCATTGCGGCAGCCGTTAAGGCGCTCAGACACTCACATTCTGACAATATCTTTCACTGTCTATAGCCAGGTACCCATTTTACACTTGGGTGGAGTGAGGAAATACATTTAAAGTATCTTTCCCAAGGACACAACGTCGACCTGCCGCGGCCAGGATACGAACCACCACCTTTCGGTCATGAGTCCTTCACCTTGACCACTCGGCTACCGACGGGATCATCAAAACTTTGACATACCCCAAATAAACCCCACTGCACATTTGAATTAGAGTTTTCATTCCTTCCACTATCCTCAATCTGCCACTATAGAAAAAGTCTTACAAAATCTGGCTCATCAGCAATCTTGCATTTCATCTGTAATCGTAGTTTGTCAAAAGACAAACTGTCAACAATATTCTATAAAAAAAAGATGTAGATTTTAAAAAAAAATTACAAAACTTGTTTTATGTGTACCGCTTTTTAAAAAAAGTGAATTATCTTTACATTTCTTACCATCAATGAAACACTAAGCTCTTGGTCGTTGTTTTTAGGGCCAGCTGCCAAGTAAAGCTGTTGATTGCGAATGACTCCTTCGTTCTGTGACATATTGCGGCTGCTGGTCAAGGCATATGGATAATGTCGATGCTACAAAGTACAACAAAATATTATTCCCTCTCTATCTAGGAGTACCTCATCGTTGTTGGAGGGTGGACATCAGCAATTGGTGGCCAACACTCATAGAATATACATAAACATGCACTTACTTTGCTCACTGGCCTAGTTTGGTTAAACTTGTACTGGCAGTTTGTGTTCTTACAATTGGTGCATGGTCTCCGCTTGCACACACAACTTTTACACTTCCCCCTGTTATCACAAAGACAACAGCTCTACAAAAACAAAACGAGGTGTTTTAATTGGATTTTGTTTCCCTTGTTTAGCTGTATATGGGGTTATGTATTGTTAAATGTTATGATATAATTTCATTTTTCAATTTGGGGATTTTATCATTCATGAAATATGCATGTTTTGAAATGTTGTTCTTTATACTTCTTGAATTATAGATTTTGATATCCAAATAAAATCCACATGAACTCGTTTATGAATAAAACTTATCTTTTGGAATATATGATTTTCTTATGATTTTTAAATTAAAAAGATATTGGGCCTTGCATTGTTTTAAATTGTTAATATTTCAACAGTGGTATAATCTTCTAATATAGATAGATAGATAGATAGAAAGATATATAGATATACTATTAAGTTATCCTTTATGCCCACCGGTCACTATTGATATTTGGGCTATCTGATAAGAATTTTAACGCTGTTCTGTTGTTTTGTTTGATAATAATGTTTGTAATGAATTACACGGCAGAAATCTTATCTAAAACCCGTAAAAGGTACTATGGTCGCAGTACCTTTTTATTTGGCTGGCCCTTACATGCGTTATATAGAAAACGTAGGTTTATTTATGTTCTTGGAGAAATGTGTAATTAGGTCCAGTGATGAGCCTGTCGACGCTGGGTCAGAAATCTAAATAAAATGCTACTACTGACCACGGTGCATCAGAATATTAGTATTCACTTGATCTCATTTAATTATTAGGAGGAGAATGTTGCTGCATAGTCTCCGAGCATATAAGATGAGGGTGCGAGAAACAAGTTGAAGTGTATAGACGGTATCTTCTAATATTTTATATGTAATATTCTGATAAAATATACAATGATATCCTTATTACTATTTCGAAATAGTATACCCAACCCAACAAAGTTGCGAGGGGTATACTGTTTTAGATAAGACCCTTCGTAAGATTCTTTGTATTTGATTAAGAAGTATATATCCTTAAATAACCAGATGTGGAGTTATCTTTTGTTAGTGTGGATTTGAAAATCTCTCAATCTCAATGAAAATATTTTCTGGATAGGCTACCAACTGGAATAACGAGCTTTAGATTCCATTTGTTACCTGTATTGTAATAAAAAATCATCTACAAAATATTTTATATATGCTGTGATAAATTGATTTTATTCATAAACTTGTTTTTGTTTTTTAAATTTTAACTTTTATTTAAATTAACGCACAAAACAAATCCCAATTTACATTTTGCTGATTTAAAACTCACCTGAACTGGTTGCTCAATCGACGTAATGGCTGCCTTCCATTTGTCTACTTCTGAGTTGAGAAATATTTTGCGACTCTGTCTTACTAGATCCTACAAAATGTATTACATATTTGCAACCACCAACATTAAAAATAAAAAAATGTAATTATGGAATGGTCTTATAAGAAATATCTTTAACATCGTGTTACTTGAAAAAAGACTATTTTTGTTTCTGTTCCGTCCCTCGTTAGGTGACAAGCCTACATACATGTCAGTTCTGATCATCTTGTAAAAGACACACACAAGCAAAAAAAAAACATTGTTGTGATAAGGAGTAGTGGGTTTTTCTCGAAAGCTTTATAATGTATTCTATTTAGTATTGATTTTCCACCAATCCGCGCCTTGATCCTTGAGTTAATGTTGCACTGACTCTCACTTATATCTCTGGAGGCAATCGTATTCTGGTTCCTCTTCCTGCGCCCGTCGTATCGCTGCTATGACATGGTTTCCTCCTAGCAGATAGAGGGGTCTATGAATTAAGTCCTCTTCTTTAAATTGGCTGGAATCACCGATCAGTTGTACAATTAGTGCATATGATAATTAAAACATATTATAAATAAAACAAATTATGTATGTGTATATACACAAATTACTATATATCTAATCCATTCAAAACTTTTCCTGATACAATGCAATTATAAATAATTAACTTATTATCTGAGAGTTCTGAAGCTTTAATCCTTTTTATGTAGGCCCCGCCTATTTATTGTCAGCCAAACGCTGAGTAATACACATGTACATAAATAATTGCGCAATGGCAATAATCTAAACATTCCTTCTGATGTATGTTCCGCCTCTTTACTTTTAGCCAATCAACCTTTGTGTAATAGTATAATTAGAGTAAGAGGTGCACAAATCACAATATATGAATACACAACGTACATTTCTTACTAAGTTTCCCTGACTTCGATCCCCGCATTGATGAACCTATACTTAGTTTGAAATGTTAAAGTTTTGGTAGAATAATAAAAATATTAAATGTCAATGTGATCATTTAAACATTAATTAAAGACACTAAGGAAGGTAAAAATATTACCGAGGTATCAAAAAGGACAGGGACAACAACAGTAACAAAGCCACCACACGCTGTAAGAATGGGGTGTTTAATATCCTGAATCCATGACTGGTCTACCTCTCTTGGTCCGAATAGAAGTGTTTAATGACTCTTTTGCCCAGTGGGATGCTATATGATTTTGATAATGAAAATTAATGTACGCTGCGTTTACAATTACCGATACTCAGCAAGTGCCAATAGAAGTTGCTCTATGTCCACTTTATATTGTCTTTCAATGATGGAAAAACATAGTTTACCCAGTGTAAAAATGTCCTGCGTCTTATTTAATGTGAAATTCAATCTGTTTTTATTTCTCTGGGAAACGATCGAAAGTAAAATGAGTAACATTGAATGTAAATCATTACCGACGTATTTATCCTCTAGAAACTTTATTTCATACGAAACACCTGTCTCATCCGGCCCCTCAACTGTCGGCATTCTTGATCTTGGTTTTCTTTTTTTCATCTCCTTGTCAGCTGGTTGGCGGTCCAATTCGACTTCTTAAAGACCCTCAATGAAAACGCTTTTTGAAGGGACATTCTATATTTCCTTTAGAAATCCATTCATGCTTTTAAATCTGCTTCTGTCCAACTTTCCACCATTTTAATGCTCCTGAATCGAATCTAACAAGCATGCATAATGTTTTTTCATTGCAATTATGAATGAAAATTAATAAGATAGGTTTAAAAGATAACAGCATATTATAGGACGCTCCTGTAGTATAATTATTGACATGTTACAATTGTATGTCAAAACACTGTAAATTTTAAAATTAAAGGCACAAATAAAAAAAATTTAACCGGGTTTTCCGAAGGAAAAATCCGGTAATTAAAATGGTGAAAATGCCAAAAGGGTACCCTCATTGTACGGATATCTCCTCCTACATTTTTTAAGATAGGAAGTTATTCTTTTGCAAATCAATTGCACATATATCAGAGGTGTGCATATTGCTAGGATTTTGATTTTCAATAATCTATGAAAAACAATACCATCTTTTGAACTTAGCCATTTTTCGGCAATATATTGCATATAGGGTTTCCTCATTGTACGGATAACTCCTCCTACAGTTTTCAAGATAGGAAGTTATTCTTTTGCAGATCAATTGTACATATATCAGAGGTGTGCATATTGCTAGGATTTTGATTTCTGATAATTTATTAAAAAAAAACACAAGCTTTTGAACTTTTTTGGGCAAAATATTGCATATAGGGTATCCTTCTTGTACGGATAACTCCTCATACAGTGTTCAAGATAGGAACTTGTTCTTTTGCAGATCAGTTGTACATATATCAGAGGTGTGCATATTGCTAGGATTTTGATTTCCGATAATTTATGAAAACAATTCCAGTTTTTGAACTTAGTCATTTGTTGGCAAAATATTGCATATAGAGTACATCATTTCACTGGATATGGGTTGACATGGATTATGGATACAGTTCACATAAAAGGAAACCCGGTTTGCTGTCACATTGACAGCTTTTACTTGTCTTCAATCTTTCAATATAACCCCTTCTACGAAACACTTCTTTTAACCTGTTGGGCTGCTGCATCTTTTTTGAATGTGGGGTGGGGCAGTTTTATTTTTTTTAAAATTGACCACCATTTTACTGGTTTATAAAGCGTAAACAGTCCCAAACCAGTTTATATCGTATAAAACTAGAGTATAATCAACACTGAATTCAATAATATTGAAATTAAGTATCTGGAAAGTATCAAAATCCTAGTCGGATTTGTTGGATAATTAGTGGGTTGCATTAGGGAAAATACGGAAATCTTAAAACAACTCATTTTATGTACATTTTGATTAGAAAAATTCCCCTGTTGTTCTTATTCAATTTTCTATAATTAAAGACGTTGTCAAAAAAAGTTCTTCAATTATTATTTTTCTTCACCTTTCCAAAGTTTTGTTGCATTTCTGCCATTTGCAGTGGAATCAATCACTCTGAATTTGTTTCCATTTTTATTTCTAATTTATTGCCCTCCTTTTTTAATAAACCCATCCCTCGGAGTTTTTCAGACTGCAAGATATTTTCCTGCAATTTTTTTTTCGCTAGGCTAATAATCTTCTGGAACTCAATGACGTCTTTGACGCCACTTTCTTATTTAGATTACGTCACAACAGACAAAAGCACTAAAGCTTTACTTTAAGAACAGTATAACAATTTCTAATATTTTTTTTTATTTGTAAAAGAGTAGTCATTCATTACTATATAAATAGTGCCTGTTTGGGAGGGTAACAGTTGAAATTGACACCCCGAGAAAACCATTGTCAACCGACGCGAAGCGGAGGTTGACAATGGTTTTCGAGGGGTGTCAATTTCAACTGTTATCCTCCCAAACAGGCACTATTTATTTTGTTATACTGAATGTCTTTTTTAAAATTTTTAAGAAAATTTTACGGCTTTTATATAGGAATAACGTGAATTCTACAGCGAACCGTACGCGCATAATTTTTGCGCATGTAACATTTTTTAATGTTACCCATTGCCAAGTGCGTTGCTAACGCTGAGGGTAATAGTAAATATTATTAACTGCGTCTTAACCAATCAGATTTCAGTATTTAACATGAAAGTATAACAATAAAAGATAAAATCTTTTTACTGCAATAAAAGACTCAGAATTGCATGAAAATAAGATTGTTTTTTTTAAATATTTTATTTATACCACAAGTCAATTCTGTAGAAATTTGGTCTTCCAAAAAGCAACGCTTGACTGATGCATTATTCTGTTGATCAAAACCTCAGGTAGCAATATTTACTGTTTTGATCGTCAAAATCAATAAACGGTATATTGAGAGTGTTTAAATTTTAAAAAGGCATTGTTTTTGCAGAGTTAAAACAAATCATTTCATATCTTTCGCAAAAGGAGCTGTAGTGTTTCTTCAATATACATATTAAAAATCATTTCATATCTTTCGCAAAAGGAGCTGTAGTGTTTCTTCAATATACATATTTCATTTCCTTAATTTTTTGTAATGCTTAGAAATATCTCTGGTCAGTCTCTACAATCGATTGATATGTTCTGCAAAGGAAAAAGAACCACGGCCTTGCAAGGTTGGTATCATATTATCTATCATCAGGGGTTTTAAATCACGGGAAGAAGAAGAAGAAGTTCGCTGTTCAATAACGCTTTATTGCCTTTTTAGCATATATTTTAAATAAGTATATATTGTAAATAAATAATTTTAATCGTAACTATTACAATCGTTTTTTCCTCTGTTTTGTTGTATATATTTGTAATTTGTATATTTTAGATAAAAGAACAAGACGTAAGGATCTCAAAATAGTTTCAGTACTGAAGCGTTTGGTTTTGCAAAGTCTCCATATTCTGAAATTTGTTAACCTTTAAATCTTAGGAGAAAAGTATCCTTATACAGTTATATATATATATATATATATGTATATATTAATTGCCTCAGAAATAATGCCACCCTCTATAAGTACTTTAAGTCCTTTGATTGTAACTGTTACTAAATTGATATTTGATTGATGTTAGCGAAAATTATGGTGTGGGGATAAAACTGCCCCTCATTTCCCAGCTACACATAAGTAAAAGATGTTTTACGCAATAAGTCTAATGTTGCATCCTTGAATGAGACAACTGTCATACCACCTGCTAATATAGATATTACGTATACGGTATTGACATAAAAAAGTAGTCGGATAGTTACGTTAAAAGATTGTGCGAGGTGTTCTGAATCATTTTCAAATTGAGAAAAGATTTTTCGTGATAAATATCCATAAGAAGTTTGTCATTTCAACTCACATGTTCAATTAACCAAGAATGTTGACACAAATGATATTGTAAGCAGCGCTAACTCAAACCTGAGGAATAATTATGAGTAGTATCAGGTGTTATGAAAGATTAAATTTGACCTGTCGACCTATCCATACACCACAAGACCTTTCTAATGAAACAATTAATAAAAAAGTATTTCCTTTTAAAATTTAAAATATTTTAAAATGGGTTTTCTTTTTTAAAACCCGATTCACAGTAAATATAAGTATCATTAACAACCTCCACAGAAAGGCTTCAGTGACGTGTTTAGTCGATAAATGCCCTTTGCTGTTTATTTCTTTTTAGAAAAATCTTTCGGTTGAAACCTTTAATACATGCCGCTGCCTTAGTCATTCAATATGCATTCCTAACCCATGTGCAGGAAAATATTTCATTGACACTGGTACTCAGGCTATAAATAAACAATTGTTAACACACACAAACAAAACTTTTTTTCGACAGTATTGCCTGCACAAAATGTTTGACCTAAAATAACACATTTTTGTTACCTTTTTTTAAAGTAAAAATGAAGGTCACATGCAGTTTCTATACAGTACATACTTTTTGCTTTACCAAAGCAAATGCATTTTGAAAAAAAAATGTATAAACATGTTCATGAAATTATAAAATATAAATCGACATCTGGTTTTTTTTAAAGACATATTTTGACAACCTGTATGTTAATTAGTATAATTGCAATAGTTATCTATCCTAAAACTATCGATATTCAGATCAAAATTGAATGTCATCACATACTTGTAACATTTTTATACTACTATTAGGAATTTCTACTTCAGCATGTGATATTATGATTTAATTGCATCCAAATGCGTTCTATTTCCCCCGCTGAATAAGGATGTCCTGTGGTTAAGTTCCTGAAGTGTCCCCCACACGGTTCTTTAATTCTGGTAACGCAGCTAAAGCCCGGATGTCCAACTGCTTGAACATTTATATATTTTCTACACAATCCAGTTATGTATACATCCTCAAGAAATATGGATGGAACCTCGCTCGTAGCCAGGTAAAGCTTGCCGAGGATATCACCGGATATGACATATGCTGGGCCGCCAAAGTAATCCGGGAAATTATCTGGTTTGTATTCTTCTTTTGAGATGTAATATTTTGAAAGCTTATTTCTGTCCACGGTCCCGTTTGTTAGTTTACATCCAATAATCGAATTCACCGGTTTGCTTTTTTTAAGATAATTTATTAGAAGATAAGAATTTAAAAATACATCGTCGTCTACTTTAAGAATATATTCGGGGTTGTTACAATGGAAGTAAACCCATTGAAACAAGCCAGTGATCTTGTTCACTAGATTTTTATATTTCTCCTTAATATCTAATTCAACAATGTCCATGAATTTTTCCTTCTCCATGGCAAATGTGTCTTTTATTTTTTGGTCGAGTTCGTCAACTTCTTTTCCGACAAAGAAAAACAACCGTAGAGAAGTATCCTGTTTAACAACACTACCCCATGAATTCCTGATAGCCATCCTCTCTCTGAAATGACCTGCTCTACTAGGTACAGCCATTAAAAGAAATAGAGAATGTTCACTTCTTTCGCAATGAAGAGGTGAATAAAACTGCAAGTAGAGGTTGTTCAAATGGAAGGTCGATAATGATGTAAAGTTTGCATTTGAAATATACAGCATAATGTTTACACTTGATAGTATTCCAATCATGAAAAATAACGCTTTAATGCTGTACATAAAAGTTGGTCGTTCCCATCGCAAACACGCCATTATGGTCATCTAAAAGTGAATCAAGAAAACAGTCTCATTGTCAAAATTATTGTTTTAACTTTCAAAACTTCCACCTCATTAACCAACTTATGTAACATTTATGATGGCTTTTTATTGTACAGGTAGGTTAACATTTAGTGTACATAAACGTCTTGTTTTGTTTTGAAAATAGGTTGGTTGAGACGATTTCTTTTTTTAAAACATATGAATTTATATATATATATTTTTTTGCAACCTTTTAAACAATTAAAATTTCACTGACAAGTAGTATCGAAGTAAAATAATTTAGTTTCGTACCTCATTTGCTTGAATAGATTCAATCCATTTTTCTTGCATCAATTGCGCATGCAAACTTCAGAAACATTTGTTGAATATGCTCTCATATTTTAGATATGCCTCTAAATATTTGAAAGCTAACGTCCATGTACAATGTCATCGGCAAATAAAAATATTCATACAGCCATTTCCACGTTGAGATCGAGTTTAATATTAAATAGTAGTCAAATTTGGCGTCATAATGGAACCATATGGTGCCTTTTTATCAATAGCCTTAGCGTTGCATACACATGTACATTAATGTTGAGTAAACAACCCAATAGTTTCTTTCTCGACTGACTTTAATAATAAAACTACTCTTAAAAGCCTTGCCCGTCCTTGGAATTTCCTTCTCATTCAAATTTTTTGACCTAGTTAAAATAAAACTTGCCTTTTAAGATGTGCAGAAAAACCTAACTACCTAGGGTGCACCGGAGATGAATGAGACTGTGTGTCTTGTCAGTAACAATGTAAACAACCCACCCTTAAAGTTATTAGCAACCGGAAAGAGGGGGGAGGGGGGGGGGGGTAAATGAAGCTTTTCAATATTACTATGCCACTGTTTACTTGCAGTAATAGTATATTACACGCAGAATATTGACAAGCAATCCGTTTATTGATGTATGAGAAATGAATGAGAAAGCAGCTTTGTCTAATTATCAACCTTTATTAAACTAATTGACATTGTGTAAGGATTCGCTATCCTTTTTTTTTTTTGCAAACAGAATTTTTTTTATAACATAATATTTTTCATTTTTAAACAATTTCCATCTGTGTTCCTATACCGTCGGGACCACCAGCCTAGTCTAATTATACCCTTCACAATCGTTTCACCTCTTTGTACTCCATCTTCTTTTAGCTTACAATGCACTGACCTAGTTTTTTAAACGTCAGTGTTGACTTGGGAAAGCGCAAATAATGTGTTAGTTGTATCGAGAAGACATTTGTAGGTTTATCATTGAATTTTCTTATACACTTGCCCAGTAAAAAACAGATTAACAGTATTATCGTCATAGAAGTTTTGTTTAAAGAAAGAAACCCAGCAATTTTCTTTTTGTTGAAGAATTAATTTTCTAACACATGAAATTTTAGTATTTCGGATATGTTCATGCGTACTCTTTCCGTATATACAGTATTTTGAAAGCCGATATGTTTCAGTGTTTTATTTTGCTATGAACAATTGCTATTTAGATAAATCAGGGTGTAATTTAATATGATGGACATGATTGAAGCAAATCTTTATTTTTTCTAGGCATAAACAATTTTGCTTATTGAATTGTATAGTAATTTTGCAACCTAATGTTTTGCATAGAATGAAAATTATGTAATTTTGCTTCTATAGATTCTAAAAAAAATTAATTACAAACACTTACAGTACAGGCAACGCGTTACCGTCAGAGTATTTTTATCGTTCCCGCGATACACCATCGCGGTTTTTGATCGCGGTATGGATTGCGACCGTGAAGACACCGCGACGGTGTGGTTTACCGTTATTCCTGCTACCGTACATTACAGGCAATGCGGGTCGCGTAAATCCACGTCAAATATGCGACTTCAGACTTAAGCATAACAGCTGCATTGTAAATAAATTGTGGTCTATATTATTATAAAATTAATAAATTATATTTATGAAATGGAATTTCATTAAATTGGAAACTACATTCGAATTACAACATAACATGATTATTACGCTGTTAAATTTTGTGATGTGTAAATGAGAACACATATCTTTGTATTTGACGTACTTATTTCAGTTATTATTTCTATTAGTTGTTAATCCTGTTTTTATAACAATCTTAAAATTAAATATTTTCATTAGATGAACTTGTATCAATGCAGAGCAATTTCATCTTCTCATTTTATAAGTTGACACGCATAGCGCCGTAAACGGTCAATACATGTGTATGTTTTAAATTGAGAAATGAACAAATGTCAACTAAAAAATCTATTTTTCCATTCAATAATAAAATTATCATCCATATATAAAGTTGGTGCTGCGTTAAATCACATGGAATCATAACGTGTTATGTCAGTATGCGTTTCCTGTGTATACATATAAAGTTTAAGTCACGATCATTTTCTGTGTATACATGTAGTGATTAACAAACTTAGGGTAGAAGACATCATGTCCTTGGGGGTTTTCACACCTATTCACGACAAAAGAAAAATTCTATATCGCTTACGGCTTCGTCTAATCGCACAAAACCTTACGCGAGAGAGAGAGAGAGAGAGAGAGAGAGAGAGAGGGGGGTAGGCGTAATTTAACGTACACTTATGTGAACTATACTAATATCCAATACTAGATATTCATAACATTAGTATTCATCAAAGAATATGGTACACTGTGATTGAATCCATCATGTAATTTCAGATTTGAGTCCACGTGCTGCACCTGTCATTCAAATCAGCCCGCTAGCTCTACCACGTATTCCCTCCATGATAAAGTTTCGTTCTATTAGTTTTATTTTTAATAAAGAAGATAAGAAGTATGTCTAACAGTTAAATTTTTTACAATGTTTGTGATGCTTGATATACTGTGTTTGGAAAGTTTAATTCGTTGTGGGTTTTTTTCTATCGTTTAGTTTATAACGGAGGTTTTTTGCGGGAAGGAACATCTTAAACACGTTTAGCGGTTAAAGAACGCAGTAAAATGAATCGATTATTTGATATATATCGGTGAAATTGTTTGATATGCATGTAGAATTCTTCTTGGTCAATTGTTACACATATTATCTACCTGCCTCATTCCTGTGTATTTTGTGCGTTCAAGCGTAGAGTGATTTCCTGTCAGTGCGATGGTTTCACACCTTTGTGTACAACAATTGAGACTACATAAAAAGTCAAATAAAGTGAACGTTGACAGTCATAAAGCTTTGTGGTCGGGTGGGGTGGGGGGGGGGTAAGGTTAGGAAAACGGGTTTACATATGTGTAGTAGCTTTATATTCAATAAGATAACATGCACAGGATGAGTGACCATCTTTAAGTTCTCCTTAAAGATAGCTTAAAGGTGTTTAAAGGTAGCTTAGAGACGATCTTTAAGCTACCTTTAAGCTATATGTGTTGCTTAAAGGTGGCTTAAAGAAAGCGTAAAGATGGCTTAAAGGCAGCTTAAAGACTATCTTTAAGCCACCTTTAAGGACAACTTATAGGTCCTTAATGTCCAAACCTCTTTCAGCCACCTTTAAGCTGCTAAGCCATTAAAAAAAAAATTTAATTCAATATTGTGCTTAATTTACCAACAAAATGTATTAACTTAATGAAAGAAAAGGTATTAAAACGGTTATTGTTCTAGAAAATAAAATGAAAAACAAAAACGAAAAAAAAAACGCCCATGGCGAAAATTGAACCCGGGCCCCTTTGTTTACAAACATCACCATGCTTCCTCTACTCCACGGTATCTTGCATATATAGGAGTGTTTTATATCCTATATATCAGTATATGTTGAATCAATGTATTGAATGTGTTTACTTGAAAACATTTTTGACAAACCATTGACAAACCATTCAGTTTGTAACAATTAATTATATCTAATTTATAAATTACAAGCATGCATGTATTTAGAATGAAATACGGAACTTGGTCTTCAGTGAACAAAAATATATTATACCTAAATGGAAACCGTTAGGCTCACTAGTAGGCTTTCCTAGTTAATAAATTTAAACCGAGTAGATATACGTTCATCTAATTTATAGCTATAAAAATGTAAGAAAGAAAATAAAATCATTTCTTTTATTAAATGCATTGATACTATTAGAGTATTTGTTCAATTTCCCGCAATTTCCCGTTTTTCGTGATCGCGGTGCCGTTCCAATATGTTTAAATATTTACATGTAATTGTATACATGATTTTTAAACTATCAATTCAATACAAACAATATTACCAATTACCGGTGACGTATTTACTGCATGTGGCAATTGCAAATGATGTATAGATATACTTGTTCATACATTTGTATGATGTGCCAGGCCGGGTATGTGACATATTTACCCTTCTACATATATTTAAATAATCAACCCCTATGTATGATCACCGGTACATTAATTAATTAGCCTCAAGATGTTACTCTTATAAACATGTATCGTTAATTTGTAGACCTAACATTTTTGAAACCCAGAGCTAGGAAATAATACTTTGAAAATGAATTACAAATGTAAATTAAATTTTATTCACTAGAATTATCGTATACTCGTACATACTAAGATTCAAGGCCTTTAGAAACCCTGACGTGCACCTGGGCACACGACACACCTGTTGTGTATATCTTGTATATTCTGTGTTAGTTCTAGGGGTTTTCTTAAGTTGGACAAACAATAGACTCTAATTAGATATACACAAACATGCACCTGGGCACACGACACAACTGTTGTGTATATCTTGTATATTCTGTGTTAGTTCCAGGGGTTTTTTAAAGACCGGGTTTGACCTAGTTGAATATCCACACGGACGGCAATTAAGCATATAAGGAGGCAGGCCACACCTCCGCACTGATAACACTGCAGAGAGAAGTTATTTATAGATAGCTGCATACCACAAGCACGTGGTGGCACTAGACAAGAACACACTGTTATCTTACACACATTTAATATATCATAGGATACGTGCACACAGATTTAATTTCTTTTACGTTTAGAGAAAACATGTTTCATAAAACGATTCCAAATGTTGTTTCTAAATTGAAATGTTTGTTTTGAATAATTCTTTTTTCCAATTTGTCTACGTGGGGATTTTGGATCACGTCTATATCAAACTGATGTGAATTTTCTCCCCACATTTTCATTCCAGTGGCAAGTTCCAAGAAAAGCCCTAACTTTATATTGTTCACTGCCAAATGCAATTCGTTTATCTTGATAAATATTCAAAGTATTATTGAAACTTTCAACAAAGTAAGTATCTCGTCCGAGCTTGAAATCATCAGGGTATTTGTAAATGATGGAGTTAACAATGACACCTCTCAGTCATTTTTCTGCTACAGGATTTTCGATCACAACACGTGAAGGCTCGTAATTCGGATCAACTCTACATCTAGAGGACGGATCACATCGTTTGTGATTATTCTTGTAGTGCTCCACAATGTTGTCAAGCATGGCTTTCAGCGTATTTCCATCCCCTTCACAGTGCTTGATAGCCCAATAGAAATGTGTGGCCACAGGTTCGGGTTTATCGTATAGTTCCTCAGACCAGGTTTCCCCTCTTTGTAACGTGGACCGCTGGAAATTAGAGTCAATGCTTTTTTGACACTCTTAATTCCATGCCAAATATCATTTTGATTGCATACAAAACCGTGTTCACGCTCTTTCACAAATTTATTTATTGCCATATTTCTGTCGTGGGTGTGAACATTTACGGAAACTTGTTTGTTATCAAGATCGTTGTAATTTTTTTCCGTTCCAAGTTTCTCGTGTCTTTGGGTGACAGGGTCCTCCGCTGTAGTGACATGCACACAATTCAAAACCTTGTGGCTTCGGTCCCCTATAGCCACCACACTTGTATCTTTAGCATTTTTCCTCCACCCATGACGTGCATCCGTTATTATGTCTATTCCGTCCAATTCATCATACATCCCAACTTCTTCCAAGAGTGCAGTGCTAATGGATTCCTCCTGAACAAACGATTTGTACTTGTGGAAGAAGGAATTGCATTTGGATACAGAGAGTACCCCAAATCCTGCTGCCTTGCAAAACCGAGAGTAATGGGAAGGTAACATCCCACTGCAGACGAATGCATGGTTGATACGTTCATTAATCAGATATTTTCCATTGGGAAGGTATGGTGATGACGCCCACAGATATACGTGTTTTGCCCGATCGGTCCTTGTACATCTAAGCTTCAAGGAAACGACATGTCCCCTTTTGGTCACCTTCTTGACTTCAAGTTTTCTTGTTGTTTCCCATGAATTGCAGCAACCCCCATAAGTCTACCAACAGATGACACTGATGTAAGAAAAAAATCCTGGTTCACCTCATTTTTCTTCACATTGATGTAGGTTCCTGGGGTCTTTGGATATTCCAATTCATTCTCATCGTTTGACTTTCCCCAGGCATTAACTAGTGCATCCATGATGTCAGTATTGTTGACGGGTCTGCCTAGTTGTTTCACTAAAACTTCTCTGACTTTTTGAAGATTTTGCAACAATTCATTTGTTTTCTCCTCGTTAGCTGGTATTTCTAACTTGAATGATGGTGGACGTTTCCGCTTTGTTTCTGCCATGATAACTTCCAGTAAATAATATTGATGTGTGGGATGGTCACTGTAAACTTTTTTTAGTACTTAGGTATCTTATAATGATTATATCTACTAATGATGGACTGTACCATTATGATAATGGGGTGTGAAACGTGCCTCTTTGTTTATCATTTTTATTTATTTTTCTAGCTACTTATATTTTTAAATATTAAATTAAGTCCATGTTATAATTATTGATACTTTATTTAACAGAGATATGTATATATATATATATCGGTATCAGTTATTTAAAAAAGTAATGAAATTCTTTTAAAGTACAAAAAAACCCTGTGTACCCTGTCCAGTGTTTGTAATGGAATCGACAATTAGCTCACACTTGCACAGCTTTCTTCATACTGTGGGGAAAACCTCCCGCCAATTGTCAATAAATCAGTCAGTTACAGAGATGAAGATAGCTAGGGGTCCAGCAGGGAACATCTGACTAACACACAAATGTAAATTGACAATAAATGTTCTGGTATGTTAAAAACTAGACATGTAAAATAGCTCTTATAAGCGAATATTTCCTCAATAAATTTAAAAAAAATAAGAAATATGATTATGATCAATTATGAAGCCTCCCTTAGTACACCCAATTCCAAAACATTTCCCTCCAAAACAAAGCGCGGTTCTCAGGCCATCTCACAATGAAAATGGAGGAAAATGTGGAAACAAGTGTTATATCATTGAGAGTCAATTCTGAGCAAAAAGAAGCTATTATTCAATTTTTTAATTTCAATGACTGGGATTTAAATGAAGTGAATCAAGAAGATGCGGACAGTAACACTGAAGAAACTGAGTTTGAAAGAACATTCCGTATTTCACAGAATGAAAACTGCGAAGAATGTCAGCATTGTTTATGTAGACCATGTATCACAGATGAAAATAATAGACAGATGTGGTGGTTAGGGCAAACGAACGAAATAGGGTCCTGAGAAAAGAAAAATACAAGCTTTTCTGGACAATGCTATTTCACAGGGGAGTGTTTATGGACACAAGATACAAATCTCGGAAAATAGAGTCATTGCGGGCAGATCCCAGACTAAGAGATGTTGTATGCCATCGCAGAGATATTTTGCCACAGTGTGTTTTAAAACTTGTGCGATTCTGGTATCCCAATCCGAAAAATATTCCATACATGGGACATCGCTGGAAGTGAAATCATTAATTGCTGAATTATTAATTTTTATTTATTACTATTATTTTTTTATATATTTACAAAAGAAAAGGATTAGTATACAGAAGTTATGTCATCGTGCTGTGACCGCTATCATGTGTGGACTGGTATCATCTTTGCATGGCCATACCACTCGCTGATTTCGATAAGGCTAATGATAAACACTAAAACGGACTGCTGCTGAGACGGTTGTTTACACCGTATGTGTTCTTTATCTTGGAATCTGTTTATAGTATGAAAGAGTTATTGTGAAAATAAATAATTACAGGAATACTGGGCTTTTTATTTTATGGTAAGACTGTCAGCCATTTGCATGCGTCCATGGTGATGTGTATTTCCGGTAAAAATGTAAACACAGAGTGAATGTCTGTGAGCTGTCAATCAAAACCGGTAGAAGTTTAAATTTCAAGTCGCTTCAGATTTTTAAATTAAAAATACAAATTTATCAGATGGTATTTTAATGTTCTGTGAATTCTTGAACATTTGCTTCAGTTAACTTTAGTTACTGGACAACTTTCAAAAGATGAAAACAAATGAATAATATAAGAAATCAAAAATTATCCCTTCGAAGTGAAAGCTGGCAAGAAAATTGAAATACTAGTATCCTCCATTTTTCTCATTGGCTGTTATTTATACCCCAGACCCGGTCTTTAAGTTGGACAAACAATAGACTCTAATTAGATATACTCAAACGAACAAAACTATGTCTAGACAAACAAAGCAGTAATATCCTGCCCGATATAACAAAGGCAGTTGAGAGTCTTTTCTTCTAGAGTTAGACCTAGAAATATTTCTTCTAGAGTTAGACCTAGAAATAATGAAAATTGAAAAAAAATACAAACCTTAAACCGATTATAAAATTAATTCATGCATTTTTGGTTCATTATCTTTATTTTGTTTAATTACCGGATGAACATACTTTAATTAGTTTTATGCACAGATTAAGATACAGAGACTGTGCTCACCCCTAAAATAATTTTGAAACCCCAAAAAATTATAAAGAATTTTATAACGGCAATTTGTGTTCATCGGAGCGGTGTTGATGATAGCGAACTGTGTTTAATAGAGCGACAATTAAAACCGCCTGGAACACCCCCTCCCCCCCCCCCCCCCTTCTATGGAAATTATATTATCACTCAGATGACCCCCTCCCATCCCTATAAAAGAGCTTTTGCATTTAATATATGTTTTTATTGTTCACTTTGATCAAACTTGACTTAAAGGGAACTTAAAGATGGTTTAAAGACAACTTAAAGGAAGCGCAAATGCCACTTAAAGATGCTTAAAGGCGGCTTAAAGATGGCTTAAAGGTGACTTAAAGAAGTTTGGACATTAAGGACCTATAAGCTCAGCTTAAAGGTGACTTAAAGGTGGCTTAAAGATTGTATATCCTTTAAGCCACCTTTACGCCACCTTTAAGGACTTGCTTAAAGATTGTTTTTCGCCATGTGATGTACATGCACACATAAAATGATATCAATATATTTACTGAAATGTTTAAATGTTTTTTTATCGGCATGAAATATCAACAGCAAAACTTTCAAAACCTGTTCTTAATTTCTTTGAAATGTGTAAGAACATAAGAACAGTTTAACAACATTTCGTTATCAAAAAAAATTATCTAGTTCTTCTGTTAAGAGAGAGAGAGAGGGGGGGGGGGGCTCGGTCGCGAGCGAAAGCTAACCTCTGTCACGGCGGGTAGCTGGTACACCATCACGACAACATGACAAGGGATACCCACAATGTATTTCGATTACATAATTTATGCAACTCTGTGTATCTCTAACGCTCCTTACTCTCTATTTGTTATAATTCAGTTCAGAGAGATACACGTTAATTTGATTTTTTGCATTACGATGGGGCGTATTCGAAGGTGACAAAGAAGTTGATGAGCAAGGAGAGGCTGGTAGACACTCGGTATCTTTTATTTCTCGCAGCTTGACCCTCATATCCTGCTCACATCCAGCATGCAAGACCTCAGCTCGATTGACTTCCTTAGGCCGGCCCCACTGAACGTCACACTCACTTCCACACTGAAAATTCAAGTCAGACTGAGTCTTGAAGAACACACGGCTTCGCACCTGAAGATTGTCGTCGCAAACGTAACGCACTAGAAAGGTGGAAGCCCAATGACAAACATCGAGCCATACTTAAGTAACGCAACACAGAATCACTAAAACGTGAATTCACAAAAAATGTTCTTTACACGTAAAAGACCTTGTAAGAAATGAACGGAACGTGCTATAAATACTGGGTTGGTAACTATAGGAAGCCCTAGCTTTTAATCACTTGCTCATCATTGGTTGACACGCATGGACTTCAACAACAAAAAAATTTAAATGTAGGCGGACCAATTAATTGTTAAGAAAACACAATCACACTGCGTACACATTTATAATTTTATTGACAATTAAAATAATTTCATGATAAGTTTTATTATAAAGACCTTCTAAAAATATGATAATGGAATCGATTATTTCACAGTATTAAATTAAATTAAATACTTTAATAATTTATTTAATAGCTATGAAATTAAAAAAAAAGATAGTAAAAAAGACTCCAAGTATTTCGATTATAATCTCTGTCAAAATCTAGTTAAATATCGTCATTAAATATAAAGAAACATGCAATTTATTTGTCATTGGGGGAGATAACTCCCGCTTGTATACGATACTTTTCCATCGATAATTTTACCGTGGCTGGGTAAGGTAGATGATGAGTTTACCGTGATGGGAACGCAGTATACCTGCCTCACCTGGCCAATCACCTCGATGTGTTTATACCGTGACGGGGCGCGGGAAACACGGGATCCACGTTGCCTGTACTGTACCTGAAGTCAACCATAATTGCTTTCGCCAATGAAATGGTAAAGTGCAATTTTTGAATTTAAAAAATCGTACATGAAAATGAAGTAAAGGATCATGGTCGGGGTCGGAGTAGGTGGTGGACCTTCATATCACAGGCACCTACATTATTATAACGAAGAGGGTATCTATTTTAAAGTACCTGTGTTTCAAATTTAGACGTAGTTAATGAAATTTTGATTAAAAAAAACAACAACAATAACATGCAGGTATATGCAGAAAGTTGGCTGGTACTTCAAAAATAGTCATCTTGCAAGTTATGAAAAATTGTCGATTAATGTACATGTTTAATAAAAACTGTTAACGACTTGTCATATGGGAACTGTTCATGTATTAATGTCAGAGAAATATCCCTACTTCTCAAACTTACGCACAGGCACCTCAATACGTTCAATATAGTAATTACAAAAATGGATCAGACAACAAGCAATGCAATGTAAAGAATGTTTACAAGCAATGTAAACATTCATCATAAGGTACCACAAGGTACAATTAATAATTACTGACATAAAATTCAAAGCAGCTTTTAATTAAGTGCTTATCTAATAAATGGATTTAAATGGCATACTAATGCTCAATATGATCGTAAAGTAGATGAAAATATGAATAATGGGTTGCAGATAAAATAAACAAACAAAACGATGGTAAAATAGGTAAGAATTAATAAATAAGCAAAACCCATATAAAGATATTTAATCGTTTAGTATTTGCAATACATTCATATACAAAATTTAAGGCAGTGATTTCAGCATAAAAAATGTCATTGCCTCCAGACAGCAATTAAAAAAATGAAATGCTTTTTCAATATGAAATCCACAACTATTGCAAACATTTTCTTTTTTATAAAAAATCTTTATAAAGATCAGCATTTAAGCTTCCAGTACTATTCCCCAATTGACAATGGATAATATTTTCCATTCGATTTTCCCTTTTTCGCTTTTTTGACATATGTACAGTTTATTTACCATTATATCTTTCATAATCAAATAGTTAACTGTTAATTTTAGTGACTTTTCGTCCACCTTCTTTAAAGGATAACTACTTTCAGGAAAAATGCAGGGCTTTAAGAGATCTATGAGATAATCATTATAGCTGTCCATACACTATCTTGTGAAATAATGTTAATTTATGTACTTTTAGACATACATTCTGTTCTGTATTCTGTTCTAGTACACATGAAAACAAATAACCTATTTTCTATAAACTACAAAAAAATCTGACAGTAAAGAGTTATAATTAATCTGTACTTGGTTACCTTAAACTTCAGTCTCGCAAGGGAATGAAAATCAATTTTAGATTAAAAAAAAATGCTAGCCCGACTCGCCCGTCCCATCCAGAAGGAAAAATGCCCTCTTTTGAGTTTTATTTACATACTAGTAAAATGAATTGATATCAAATTTTCAGTTCTAAAACTAACTGCAATCGGAAAATTTTACCTTTAAAAAAATCAACCAAGTCCATATATGAAACGCACAGTATACAAAAATCAAAGTTTTAAAACTGAAGCTTTCAATTCAAACATTACATTTATATCGGGTAGAGCAAGTTCCGTTCAGTTGAATGAAGTCGGGGCCAATTTTCAACAGGGTCAATTTTCAACGTGTCGATATCATCAGAATTTAGAAAAATCTTTTTCAACTTGTTGAAAAATGACCCCGGGTATAAATTTCATTACTTTTGGTCTCAAAATTCAACGTTGAAAAATGACCCCCGGGTCAATTTTCAATGTTGAAAAAAGACCCCCGTGTCAATTTTCAACCCGGGTCAATATTGTTTGTTACACCGGGTGTAACTAAAATGTGACTCACAATACAAGTGCACTTATAAATCTATGCGCAAAATAATGCATCGTTCAATAAATAAATAATGTCAAAATCCTTTTTTTTTCTTATAAAATTATATTGGTACGAATTAATGATTGTCAGCACAATATGTCAATTATAACAATTCTTTAATTTTAATTGATTTTCAAGTTGCAAAGCACTGTCCGGAAAACAATATAATATTAAAATTTGTATAACATTTGACATAAAATTCGTTATTCAGGCCCAATCAAGGGTGTACGGAGATTTACTTTGCAGGTTCAGGGTGAGCGGAATACAACTGTCAGTTTAGGTTAGTTAACGTGGAATAACACATCATCTCAAAATGGCTGGCCGTTGATCGAAACGACATTTCGTTTCATTAAAAGGATTTTATGGACTGAAACATGTAACTTACTCCATATCCGAGTAGATAAAGTGTCATACTTGTGATCCGTACATCCCGAGTTCGAATCCCGCACGGGCTTTTGTTGTTACGTACTGGAACAATTATTTTAGATATTTCTTTTTTATGCCCAAACTGCAAATTGTTCGCTCATTTCACAGTTGTACGTGTACAGTATATATCCTGTTAATTTGAGGGACTTTTTCCAGGTGTGTTATTCCACCTTAAAACGTTTACTACTAATACAAACGAAATACAGAAACATATCGCGTAAATACAATAGTGTGTATGTTTTCTAATGTGATTTTTACTACATTTATATGAATTAAAATATCCTATTAAATATGCAAAAGTAATGTACTCGTGAATACACTGAAAAAAACATGAATATGTTTCAAATCAACAACTGTTAACCACTTACAAAGTCGAGACAGATATGTTTTCTAGCAAGCAATAACAAGTGACTTCCTGCAGACATGCCTAATAAGGTCGGTGTTGCTCTGACTTTATCAATAATCATGAAAAGAAATTAATCACTTCAGTGAAAAGGAAATAAACAATTAAAATTGTTATCTTTGTAACTATATTTAATTTTTACCAGCGTAACAAACAAAAGAACTTCTACAAGTAATAACAAACATGTGTTCTCCCCGTTTCTTAAAATTGACGCAAATTATAGCGCGTATAGCTTTGATTAACTTGTTGCATTCAAGCATCAGCTGTTGCGTGAAGCAGGACTCCGTTTCCTTACTGTTCTTCTTACCTCCCCCCCCCCCCCCCCCAAATTCTGTGCACGAGACTTCTCGAAATCTATTCGACCAATTTCGATTATTTTTTCACATGTTTAGACGTGATCTAAACTTAATACATTTTTTTCGTTGACACTTCCGGTACCTTATTATCGGCCATTGTGTAATTTTTGACGAACAATTTTGTGCAGCTATAAACTCGGAAACCATAAGAGATATGAATATGAAATTTTCAGGATATGTAGACTATAGTTTGACATTGTGCAGCATGTAATTGTTTAACGCCTGTTTGCCAATTCTTGGAGCTCGCCTGAGCACGAAAATTGAGTTCAAGTTTTAATTCAAAATTTTCATACGTTTTGATTTGTATCTTTTGATCAGTTAATATTTTGTTAAGACAATCTCATATATAACAAAAGTGGTCGATAAAAGTTTCCAACAAATTCAAGAAAAAGAGGTCAGTCCCTTTTTTTAGGGGCCATGACACTTGTAAACTCTATTACAAATAACTTCAAGATTTTGTAATGCATTATATAAGCACAGTTGTCGATCGTAACAATATCTATCGGGTAAAATCATTGCCACGCCCATTTATTACGTAATTGGGGATTCTGAGGGGCCAAAGTACTTTAACTTTGACGCAATATATTTAGAGAAGGAGACATATCTTGTTAAGCTTTGTAGAGGAGAAAATGCTTGCATTGATGAATCTAATCGATTCCATCAATCAATACACCAAAGTTTGTCCCATTAAGGATCTGGAGGACTGGCTCCTAAAATATTCAATCATTTGTATCTCAAAAATGATCAACAAATGTAGATGGTTGTAAGAACAAAAAATGTTAATATTTGTGAGACCTTTTGATTAAATTCGAGAAAAAGAGGCTGGCTCCCTAAATTAGGGGCCAAGTCACTCGTAAACTCTATTACAGTTAACTTAAAAATGATGCAGATTTTGTAATGCATTATAGAAGCAAAGTTTTTGAATGTAACAATATATATGAGGTAAAATCATTGCTCCGCCCGTTTACTACGTTATTAGAGATTTTTTTGGGCCAACGTACTTAAACTTTGACGCAATATATTTAGAGAAGAAGACATATTTTGTTAAGCATTGTAGAAAACAAAATGTCTGTATTGATGATTCTAATCGATTCCACTTATCAAAACACCGAAGTCTGTCCCCATTAAGAATCTAGAGGGCTGACCCCCAAAATATTCAATCATTTGTATCTAAAAAATGAACAGCAATTTTAGATACATGCAAAAATGTTAGTATTTGTGAGACCTTTCGAATGAACTCGTGAAAAAGGGGCTGGCCCGTTAAATAAGGGGCCAAAACACTCGTAAAGTCTTTTACACAAACCTTAAAAACGATCAAAATTGTGTAATGCATTATAAAAACAAAGTTATTGATCGAAACAATATCATTTTGTAAAACTCATTGCCACACCCATTTATGATGTTATTAAGTGAAAAAGCAAAACACTTTGTTAAGCATTTTAAACGATATTGACAATCGTATACATTATCTGAAAAGGAGTGGTTGAGGGAGAATTCTGAAATTTCATAGATATTTTAATCGTATCGTTTAAAAATTGAACGGAATACCTACTCGTTAATCGTAACGAGATCGTATCTAGATTTATTTTGTTTTGGTCCGGTCGTTGGAAACGATTTTTTGTGCATTATTATAACACCCCAACACATTAACCTTACACTGCTTAAAGAATAAAACAAAATCGATTAATAATCTGTTTATAAAGTAAACCATAAAAATATAACATATTTCATTGTGCAACTGTAAGCCTCCTCATATAGACATTGTTTTCGGCAAAACAGCGATATATATATATATATATATATATATATATATATATATATATATATATATATATATATATATATTTATATTATATAAATTTCAAATCAGACCACTCAGGTTTAAGCTGCACTTGGTCTGTTACTCTTGAATTTGCACTTAGACATTTAATTTTTTTTCGTTAACATGCCCTTGGTGTAATATGATGTAAAAACCGATTTTACTGCGTAGTTTTGTTTTTTTACTTCCTTATGCAACATGCGAGCTTTTGTTTGGACTGCATTTGTTTGGACCATTAGAACTGCCTATTGTTATGGTATAGTACTGTTATATGCATCAAACCTGCGATGTTAAGTACCAGTAAATATTATTCTATAAAAGGATAATCATACTTCACGTTTATTTTTATTACTTGAACTTTCCTTTTTAGGTATGCTATGTTTGCATTACTAAATTTCATATATAATGAAAAACGATGTGGATAAGAACATATTTAGTTTTTCGTTTCAATCGACCGCAGCCATATATATATATATATATATATATATATATATATATATATATATATATATATATATATATATATATATATATAGAACTCAAATATATGTATATCTTGACCGCCATATAGTAATCATATTTATTGATTTCAACCTGTTACAAATGTAAACATATGTTAAATTCACAGGAGTTGATAAGTATTATAAATACATGCATTGCAATAATTTCCAATATTAGGCTATTTAGTATTAACTTGCACATTGACCGGTCTACATTTCAGATGTTGTTGCACGATTTTCTGTAACCGGAAATACGACAATCGAACTAAATTAAGATTTCATGAATGGAGTTTACAATTCCGAATAAGTTCACTACACTCCCCCCACACTAATGACATATAATATAACCGTATCACTTCTGTTCTTCAGTTGGTAAGATGATGACTAAACGTCGTACATATCTGCTTATAATTGTGTCCTGACATCCATGATGATCACGTTCTGCACTAACGTTCTTGTATCTTAATTTGACGTCCCGAACTCTTCCATCCACTGCAGGGAGTGCTTAACAAATTTCGGCCAATTTCCATTTTCCGCGTATGTTGTTTGAATCCTGAACAAGCACTAAATCTCCAACTCAAACATTTCGATTTTTTGTATGCCATTTTTGTCTAATAAGAAGGGTGTGAAAATAGTCCCTCATCCATCGTTTCCAAAATGTACCAATAACACGCTGCACAAATTTCCACCTTATCCTTGGGTTTAAACAAGTGTTCCATTCTCCCACTGGCACTCGTGAACTGGCACGTCCAAGTAGTAAATCATTAGGGCAAAGGTAAGTGCCCTCTACAGGATCGCAATTCTTGGTGCCGATCGGACGTTCGTTGAGTAAGTTTCCAATTTCGAAAAGAACTGTTTGAAGTTCTGAATCTGTTATGACTGCAGATCCAATAACAGATTCCAAACAGATTTTTGTTGGTTCGCTGCATCCATTCTCCCATGGAGCATCTGCAGATTTGATTGTCTCCCAATCCATACCCTCCTGTTTCCCAATTTTTTTTATGTTGTTCCATTCCCATGAATGTACAACAGTCCTTAACGTCTTTCCTGTTGCAACAAGTTGTGTTCCAGCATCTGATATCATTTTTCGGGGATATCCACGTATTGACACAAATCTACGCAATACCATCATAAAACTTCCAACATCATAACATTCAGCTAGGTCAATGTATACAGCTCTAGACACTAAACAGTTAAAAAGTACTCAATATCCTTTGCCATGAGTCCTTTTCTTTACAGTATCTTTGATAACAAGTGGTCCAAATAAGTCCACAGCACAGAAGTATAATGGTGCTGCTGGCTTGAGTCTGGTGTCTGGAATTTGTTCCATTTGCTGAGATTCTGTGATTTTAAATTTTTTCCTGCAAGTCACACATTTTGATTTCACACGTTTTATTATGGTTTTTACTTTTGGTATCCAATATCTACTTCGAAGTTTGGCAAGAGTAACATCAACTCAGGAATGATCTCTGTCATGAATTTCTTTTACAATAAAGTCTGCACTCGGTGACTTGATGGAACAAGAGCAAATGATTTCTTATTCCAACTATTTTAAATCCATTTCTTCATTCTTTGACCAACAATAATAATTTCATCTGATGATGTGGTCCAAGACGTCTAAATCTGTACATAACATCCTTTGGATGATCCATTCGAACATGTCTAATCCAATTATCTTCTGCCCTTTTCAATTCGTCTGCTGATAGACAATGTACAATGCCTCGAAATGTGCGTTTTTCTACGATAAGTTGTAAAATGCATGTCAGTCTGAGAAGCTTGTAATGTTGTTATTCTGTTGAGATCAACAATTTCTGCCACATTCAAAGTTTTCTTGTTTCTCTCTGTTACTGTAACATCGGTATGTTGTATAATAATATCAGGGATTTCCTTTACTTCTATATCTTGTTTAATAGGCCACTTTTCAAAAGGATGGTATAGAAATTCTGGACCTTTCTGCCACACAGACTCGCTATTAATAAGACTTGGTGATGTTACTCTAGTTGTGAAATCTGCAGGATTCTGACCAGATGGAATCCAATATCAGTCTGTTTTACAAGTTTTGGATTGTATTTCAGGTACTCTGTTGGCAACAGATGTTCCAAATCCATAACTCTCTTTTTGAATCTGTGCTCTAACTATTGCAGAATCCACAAGGCGCATGACCTTTTCAAAGGAAATTCCCAACCCGTTCACAATATTTTCACGCAGACGAGCAGTCAGCACAGCTCTACATAGTTCTAGTTTGGGAATAGTAAGTTGTATTGTTGGAGCAATACGATTTTTTGCCATTAACAGTCTAGCAAAGAATGTATCCCATGCCGTTTCCCATCGGATGTATGCACAAGCTCCAAATGCCAGGTTGCCACCATCAGAGAATAATATCAGCATTGGATTTCTATACATCGTTTCTGGTTGAATACACCGTGGTATCTTTATAAGTTCGAGATCAAAGAGACCTTTGAAAAATTCAATCCATTTTTGTTTCATTTCTAAGGATAGAGGTTTGTCCCAATCCTCACAGCTGTTTGCATTTTCTTGACACAGAGTTCTCATTAATGACTTTGCAGTTAGTATGTACGGCACGGCCATTCCGAGTGGGTCATTTACCCTAGCAACTTGTTTCAGTACCATTCGCTTCGTGAGTGTGATGTTCATATTTGATAACTCTGACACATTGTGAGACAAAATACTAACTATCCTGTGTCTGTTTTCAGTTGGACTTTGAAGGTGAAAACATCGTCCTGTGGTCTCCAAATCAGTCCCAGAACCTTTTCTGTCGCTGTATTCAACAATTTAATTCCATTTGCGTCTTTGTCATGATTTCCTGAGATGATCCAATGTTTGACAGTAAATCCACCATTCCCGAGTACATGATCAATATCTTGTGCAAGTCGACATGCATCTTCAATACTTGTTTCTGATGTAAGGATATCATCAATATAGCTACTGTTTTTACAACGTCTACAACCTTTGCATAATCATCCTCTAATAGTTCAGCTGTTTTTCTCAATGCTATAATGGCAATGGCACCACTTGGACGGTTTCCAAAGGGAACACTTGTAAGTGCATAATGATCAGGTGGCCTAGTTGTGTCAAACTTTCTCCATAAGAATTTGTGTGTGTGTTGATAATCGTACAGAGCTGTACATTTTTGACATGTCTCCAACAAGTGCAATCTGATTTTCACGATATTTGAGTAACACAGACATGAGATCATTGAGCACTTTCGGTCCTTTCATCCCATAATTGTTGAGGACATGACCCATGAATGAAGCGGATGAGTTAAAAACAATTCGCAGAGGTGTGGACTATGATCCAGGCTTCAAGACTTCATGATGCGATATTGTAACGGTTTTTCAAGCTACAAATAAAATAATTAGTTTATAATTCGTGAGTTCGCTTAGGTTTCCTTCCTAAGAATCAAGTAAGAATCAACAAATGCAACGAAGACTTCAACTGCCAATAGAACACGCAGTAATAATAAGATTTTCCTAGGGCCTACCTTGGCTATTTGATTGTAAAACAACTAACAAGAATCAAAATACAAAATTAACCTATAATCAACTATCCGTAGACTGTGGATTTAAACAAACAATTCTGTTTGCTACCACTGTGCTACACAACCACTATCAATTCACCAATACACGGTCAGTCGAAAGTCACCAAGACACAATCGAAGTCACAAAGACACTATCAAGTCACTAAGACACAAGTTACAGAAGCAGGGTTAAGAACTGAGTGGTCTAGCTAACAATTCTGTTGCTTTCCGACACAGCTCAAATCCCTGTTCTGTAGAACTCTAACCGAAGAGTTTCGCCAGAAGACCGGTTGAGTCGTTCAACGGCAGAAGACTGACTAAGAATGATAGGGTGGCTGTATATATACCCTGCAAATTCTCACTGATTGGTTAATCATGCATCATTTCTATTGGGTATACTGATTATCACTGATTGGTCAAAAATGGAGGCATCTGATTGGTTAAACACATGATACATTTCAAATCCGGAAGTAAAATCATTACAATATGTAGTGTATAGGTCCTTCATATGAATTTATTTCTGCGTTTGTTAGCTGTCTTGCTACCTTTCTGTGTATCATATCCTCTATCTGTGTGTGATATTCCTGTGCATATTCTTTGCTTGTGTTGATGAGTCTTTGTTCAACTGATTTCAATCGACTAAATGCTGCCTTAATGTTATTTGGTAAGTTGACAGGATCATGTTTCCATTGATATGATGCAGTCCAGTATTTTCCAGATGTATCATATTCTAGTCCTGCTTCAATTGTACGTAGTTCATGTTCTTCCTGTATGGTAAATCGTCCATTACCAATGCTACATTGACCGCATCGACAGCCTCCACACTTTGGATTACAGTATGATCCTAGATTCTCAATATCTAGAAAACTGCCAAAATGTTCCTCTAGAGGTTTTGTATCGATAACCTGCATGGAGTTTATATCAATCCCAGACAGATGATTGATGTATGCGTCCTTTGGAATAGCTGACAATTTCAACATTGCATGACTTCCTCTTAGACAATATCCAAATTGGTTTTTCATTAACTGAAGGTTCCTTCACTTTCAATATTCACTGGTAAAAGTATACTACAGCCTGCAACTATCAACAGTTCAATTTCACCATCTGTTCTAGATATGTCACTATCTGATATTCCCTTGAATAAGTTTGATACTCCACTGATATATACAGGTTTCGAATTTATTGTTATCTTCTCCATACCATATGCCTTGATCTGCCATGTTTCTCATCAGTTAAGGGAACAATGTATTCCTTGGTGTAAAGATGCTCAATGATGTTCCCAACTTTAGATATACGAAGTGTAACATCGATTCCCTTCATACTAAGGCGTTTTGCAGCTGTATGAGATATCAAAGATATATTTAACCCAGGGTCACAAAGTGTTAATAAATTGTCATCCTAGCATCTGACCTCACTAACCATCAACACAACAGTTTCTCCAGATTGTTCCCCATTCACTAATTGTAAACAGTTATTAACTTTGTTCATAGGTTCTTGGTGTAATGTTGAATGATGCTTGTTGCTACAATGTTCACATCCTTTTTTATCTGGACAACTTTTGGATATATGTCCTATCCTTAAACATATGAAGCAAGCTCTGTTTTTTTTCTGAGACAGTCGATCTTACTGTTGACATCCATTCTGTTAAAGGTCCAACAATGGCTAATATCATGCGAGTCAGTGTCATGGTACCATCAGGGCTTCTGTGAATTCATTTTGGACATTCTTGCATTGTGTGGTAACTGATTACCTTTAAAAAACTATATCTGGAATATGAGCTAATCCATCAACTCCTTTTTGTAAGATTTCTTGGTTTTGTTTCATTTGGACGCAGAGCTCATTTGTGGCCGAAGCATTTGATGGTTTTTCTATGAAATGATTGGTTGAATTTGTTTCAGATAAGTAATGAACCTTAGCTCTAAGTTCACATCTTAATTCTGATTGAATGTATTCCATTGCATTTATTTCTTCCAGAAGAAAGTCAAGTAAAGGGATAAAATGTACATAGTTCTTATGCTACTTCTATTGCAGAATCCACTAACGTTTCTGAACTGGAGGAAGAATTTTCTCAATTTCACTTATCAATGTTGTGGTATTTATTTCTCTGTCCATATTAACACGTTTTAAGTCTAAGTAACATCTTTCTATGACTTCAACACTGTTAATAAAACACAAATGATCCCCGTCAGGAATAATTCTGAGTTTTCGAATGTCTAAAAGTATGGAATCTGTGAATCTTTCAGGTATACCGTATTTCATTTCAAGTCTTTTCCACATTTCTTCATTATCATTATCTACACCATGCACTGTCTTAAGAGCTTTGCTCATAAGACTTTTCTTTAATGCAAACGGGTCTGTTCCATATGTTGGATACATAATGCTTTCATAATCTCTCTTGAAACTGGGGAATTTTCTTATCTCACAACTAAATATTGGAACATCTAATTTCTTCACTTTAACACTTTCCTTTTGTTTGTCTTTTTCTTTCTCATTTTGCTGTATAGTTTTACGCTGTTTATTAACATGTGCACGACATTTACACAATTCGTGATACATTGAGTCCATATATCTATCTGCATTATCAATGATATCTTGCTCAGTTTCAGAATTTAACAATTCTATATATTCTGCATGTCCACTCTCTAGTTCTTTATAAGAACCCTCCATATTAAATAAAAGGTTCTTAAGTAAATCTGGACTTTCAGAATTCTTTAATTTTTATACCCCCGCTCCGAAGGAGAGGGGGTATACTGTTTTACCCTTGTGTGTCTGTCTGTCCGTCTGTGTGTCTGTCCGTCCGTCTGTCTGTCCGTCCGTAACAAAAATGTCTGTCGCATTTATCTCAGCAATTATTTATCGCAGATGCTTGAAATTTTTACACCGTGTTTGTTAAGGCATGCCATATCGTGGGATATATTTTTGTACCAATCGGACGTCAACTTCCTGTTAAATGACGACATTGCTTATTTTTTTAACCAAAATTTTCAAACAAATTTTCGTCAAAGATTTCTCAGCAACCATTTATCGCAGATGCTTGAAATTTTTACACAATAAATGTATAGGCATGCCATATCGTGGGATATATTTTTGTACCAATTAGACGTCAACTTCCTGTTAAATGACGACTTTGGTTTTTTTTAGCAAAAATTTTCGAACAAATTTTTGTCAAAGAATTTTCAGCAACTGTTTATCACAGATGCTTGAAAATTTTACACAGTATATGTATAGGCATGCAATATCGTAGGATGTACTTTTGTACCAATCAGACGTCAACTTCCTGTTTAATAAGTACTTTGTTTATTTTTAGCCAAAATTTTCAAACAAATTTCCGTCAAAGATTTCTCAGCAACTATATATCACAGATGCTTGAAAATTTAATACAGTATTTGTATAGGCATGTTGTATCGTGGGGTGTATTTTTGTACCAATCATACGTCAACTTCCTGTTTAATGAGTACTTTGTTTATTTTTAGCCAAAATTTTCTAACAAATTTCCGTCAAAGATTTCTCAGCAGCTTTTATCGCAGATTCTTGAAATTTTAACACAGTGTTTGTTAAGGCATGCCATATTGTGGCATATATTTCTGTACCAATCGGATGCCAGCTTTCTGTTAAATGTCGACTTTGCTTATTTTGCATATTCACATCAGAGTGGGGGTATCACTAGTGAGCATTTGCTCACAGATATCTTGTTCGAATCTGTTATTAATTCTGTGAAACTTCCCTTGTAATATTGACCGCCTCCGTTTCTTGGTCAATGCAAGTGGTGACTTCTGAGGGGTTCCAGTCCTTTCCATCATATTTCTGTCAGTATTTATATTGTCTTCCCTTGTGTTGAAATCTAGACCGCCATGTAGTAATCATATTTATTGATTTCAACCTATTACAAATGTAAACATATGTTAAGGTATTCGATGTATAACGACCATGTTTTGTACCAAATAAATGAATGGTCCGATATTCTTAAACATGATATCATTTTGAAGATGTTATAAAATAGAAATACTCCACCAAAGGAATTTTCAAAATATTGATTATGGTCCAACTAATTACACCTTGAATTTTGCATTGGAGTCTATGGGCAACGTATGTTTTAATAAGATATTGTAAAAAGTAACTTAAAATTTGTAAAACTCTCTTGGTTAATACATGCATAAACTTTCTCTCTTTTAAAATATGAAATAAAATGAAACATTTACCGCAGATATTTTGACGAAATTAAAATGTTTTTCTTTTTAACAAGGGGAGATAACTCTTTAAAAAATTTTAAGGTGCAAAATGACCGGCTTCTTACATGTTGACAGTCATGTGAATTTGGTTCATTTCACTTTTATTGTTATCTAGAAACACATATTTAACTAGTTTAAAATGATTCAAAAAATTTCAACATCTCTTCATTATACATTGAATCCCTTAAGTTCACAGGAATTGATAAGTATTATAAATACGTGCATTGCAATAATATGCAATAAAATGCTTTTTAGTTTTAACTTACACATTGACGGGTCTACCTTTCAGATGTTGCTGCACGATTTTTTGTAACCGGAAATATGACAATCACACTAAATTTAGATTTCATGAAGGGAGTTTATAATTCCAAATAAGTTCACTACAATATATATACAGTATATAGTTTTAGAAACTATTGTGTTGAAGGTGAACTTGACATACTTTAATCGACAAACCATTCTACCTGTTAGGGATTCATTTTGCAAACACCGGTTTTTCAGCCATTTTTTTTTTATCAAAGTGAGGTCGATTTTAAAGTTATTTTTGTCGAAAATTGCATGCATTGACCCCTCTGAGGATGAAAATCTTTTATAATCAAAGTACTGATAGACGGAGGCATCATCTTGGAGAAGATTAATTTATAGTCAAAGTATTAGTGCATTGACTGGAATTGATTATATCTATTATTATTTATCTTAAATATGTAATTTTGCATGACAAGTAGTTTTGTTTCCGCATTTGAATTGCGTACATTTTTATAATATACATTTTTGGACTTTTACGACAATATTAAGAATTCCGGTAAACACCATATAAATCGTGTTAAGTAATATTTATAATTAGAATTAATTCTATCAAACTATGAATTAGTATTTAAAGTATTTCTCAAACATTGTATGAATCCAAGCAATATTTAAATGTAGTCTCGTTTATCTTATTTTCTGCGAAGAAAATTAGCGGCCACTGCAAGTAACTGGAATTTTTCTATGTCCAAGGGCCATAACTCTGTCGAAAATTGCTCTATCGTTCCCAATATAAAACTTGACCTAGATATTATCATGATAAACCTGACCAAATTTCATGTCAATATGTTCCTCTGCGAAGAAAATGACCGGAAACTTTTGGTAGACCGACAGCCAGCAGCAAAGCAATATGCCCTCCCTTCTTCGAAGGGAGGCATAATAATAATTAGTGCGTAAATTCAAAACAATGCAATAATCCTTAATAACTTTAGGAAATACCAGTTGGAAACAGTACCGGTTCAGACAGTTTTATTTAGACATCTCCACTCTACGTGCAACTGAGACAACAGCCGTACAGAGAACACGCTGTTACACGGACAATACAACCGCCCCCTACCTACCATCCACAACCATTGACATTCCATGTAAAGAGACGGCGCGATACATCATAGTGTAAACGACATATGACGCGCCTGAAGATGACCCAATTACAGAAGCTGTTCTAGAAATCTGTGAAATAGAAGTTTATGGTATGTTTATCAAGTTTCTCAAACAGTTTCATGTGTAGTAATTTGTCGCAAGAAGCCCATTGGTCTCATTTCCGGAACGGGGTGGGGCATTTTTGAATCTGAATAATCAAGGCTGCTTTCATAGCATTCTGACAAATTTCAGTTTTGTAGATATCGAGAATAATATTTGTTAATATGTTTTTCTTTATTTTGAATGTTGAAATGTGACTTCTCTCATGGGCCTAAATTGTATCTGTAGTGCCACAGTTTTAACAAGTCTGAATGTATACTTTCTGAAAATGAATGCATAGTAATGTTACAAACGCTGGTTATAGCTAAGTAGTTAATTGGAAGACCTTTTGAACATTTCCGTATATGCGTCTTCATGTTGATAACATCTTCAGGTGTTTCCTAAGGAATATCGGCAATTATAGTTTTTTCAATTTGTAAACAATTTGTGTAATATTTCTTTTTTTACATTCCTGTTGGAGCCCCAGTTAATCATTTGTAATAAATCATTCAGTCATAATTTAAACAATTTTTTGATTTTCACTATATAGTAACAAATTTCGGGGTAAATATTGGTGTCTCTGGTTCTTAAGAAAATAATGTATTAAGACAAGCACCTTATTTTTAATATCTTGTGATTATTTTTCCTATGCAAATGTTTTGTCTTTTATTTTAACAATGAAAAGTCCTTTCTATTATAACGCTTTTGGCCAAATTCGCGCTAGTGGTTCTAGAGAATTAGAAGTGTGGAAAGTTACCAGAGGTGCACACAACAGTTCAAATTATTTATCTTTTTAATTTAGGTTGCGAAGTTGGTCAATATGGCGATTATTGCAAATGTTGTGAAGGGTGTCAAGAGTGTGACATTGAAAACGGCAAGTGCGGTATGTTGACATTTGAACAAATGCATTTTAAGATATGTGTATAAATTGTTTTGTTAAGTGCAGTGTATTTATTAAAAGATCGATTTATTATTAACCATTATAATACGATTACTACCGGATACACATCCTGATTATTTACATTTATTAATAGGTTGATCACTAGGTGCACGGAAATGTAATTCTCTCTCTTGGTAGAAGCATTTATTGGACATTTAAATGTCTACGGTTCTGTTTCGGTGGAAATTCGGCATAACTCTTAACGACGAATACTTTTATTTTCGAAGATTATAATTGTTGTACATCTTTTTCCGATTAACAGCCAAACAACCAGAGCTTTCAATCCAATCCCACGACCAATCATGTGATCAATCCATTATATATGGCGTTATATTGGCCCTCTGCTTTAGTCTCGTTTTTAACATCACTTTTGTCATTTGGTAAGTCGGATTTGGATTGTTTGATATTATATATGAATAAACGATATTTTATTTATATTTATGCGTATTTATTTGTTTGTTTATATATCTGTATACATGTATTTATTTTTTAACTTATTGAAATTCGTTATTTAGTAGTTTTAGAAATAAAATGTGCAGAGGCGAAGGGCAAAAGAAAGACGTAACAGTTCCTAACCAGACATCAAGTAATGCCTTTTCAACAGACCCTGTATTATATAAGATAGGAGAAGACAACGAAGGTTACCAGGAACTTAGAGTTACTTGAGTCTGTGATTTCAGTGACGCACAATTCCAAATGTGTTTTTCTAATTTTCAATTGTTTTGGATAAATAATGAATGCATTTTTTCCGTTTAGAATGTTTTATCTAAACAAATCAACAAATGTAAATTGTTGATTAAGAATCCTTATCGAAATGTTCCGTTTATTGAAACTTATACGAATTAATTCTCATAAATTGTGTTTATCTATAGTTTGTGCATTAACAAACGTCATTCTATGTATAAAAAACGTGTTTTCTTTTTAATCAGAATAAAAGAAAAATATAACAAAGCGGGAATCGATAAACTATTCGAAAAGATCAAATGATTGTCTTTGCCTGGCGATGTTACTCCTTTACTGGTTATAACGTTCTAACAGTCATATTCATATAGAATTCGAGGAATAAATAAAAAAATCATGTAACCCAAAATTATATATCTTTGTCAAAAATGTGAAATTTAAACATCTTTTAGTAAAGCATGTGGATGATGGAGACTGACGCACAACATATTACTGAAATATAACTCTTTTAGAAGATTACATTTGATTTTTTTTATCGTACGTTGTGAACGTTGTCAGATGCACTAACCAGGTTATTGTAGCGCCTTTTATGACGACTGATGCAAAGAACCACAACCCCTGCACACAAAATTAGTTTGGTTTTTAAAAGTGCAAATCATGTAGCCGTTTTTCGGTGGATAAAATGACGGATATCTGTAATAGATAACTTTGTAATAGATAACTATGTATTTATCATAATGGTAGTCTAAACGAGAAACACTGATAGAAGTTTCCAAATGAATTTTATGTGTACGTATTATTTTTTTTAATATCAATATTTTTTTTCAATTAAGATTTCCTCATGTAAAAAACATAAAGTGTTAAATACAGCTTAATAATTATTTTTTTTTAAGAAAAATAAAAATATACATTGTATATTTTACAAATTGTGCTTTCTGCATTTTTTAAAAATCGAACGGTTTTGAGTTGTTCAAGTATGGAATCTGATCGTTCGTTGTAGAAAACCTTCGTCGCATCCTTTTTAGGCCAAAATTATCAAAAATTCCAGTGCTCTTTTGCATTCGTTTTCCACATTCTACATCGCACTTTTGTCACTATACTGTCCTTATTGGTCGACCAGACAGTCTCCGATGCATCCCCCTGTCAGTCTGTCGCATTCATTTGTACACGAAACAGGGTCCATGCTGCACATGTTTCCTTATTATTCCGCGCACTTGCATCTAGTTCTTGCAGAATCCTGTGAAATCAACACATGTTATATATTTACAGTTTACACTGCATCTTTTGGATCCGGACTAGTTAGTCCCAAAATTCCTTGTGATGCGTCATGTTAATTTGTATCAATCTCGACATTAAAGCAAAAAAAAAATGTTCATGGGATTGTTTTATATGTAAAACATTATATTATGTACATGTAGCGCTTACAAGAGGTCGATTGTATTTTTTTTTATCAATCGAGTACGTATTAGGCTTGCACACATTTAGGTATATTAGGCGTTTAAATTAAAACGATCAATAAAAGCCATTGTCAGCTTTTGTTGTCTTTCCTGATTGCTATTTCTAGAGCCTCTTTATAAGCCGCTGACTTTTTTACAATTCGAAGTGAATCAATTCACATGCCTAACCCATGGCAACAGAGGTATTACATTGCCACTGGCAGTCGGCCGATGTTTTATCAAATGCATTTTGCACAAAATAGAGGGTACACGTAAAACAAGGAAATAAAAACCGAAAACATAGAATTACATAAACAGATAATAAAATCGCCTTTGAAGTCTAAGTGCCTAACAGATGTAACGAATGCAAAGGTTGGTGTTGGTAAACTAGAATGGTGTGGGCTTTAATTTTGGAAGATGTTTAGGATATGTGATAATGTGGTTAAATGTCTATATTTATCAGAAATTCATAAACTACATTCACATAGCTATTAACATAAGTTATTCCCCCTTTACTACCTGTCGGTATCTGTACAAAATACGTCGTATTATCTTTTTGTTGTTGTAAAAAAGGTATATGAGGCGTATTTAAATGATCACCATTTTGAATATAGTTTAAACTAAACTGAACGGAACAATGTATAATTAGCTTCAACTAAACAAGTCATGTGATATTTGAATGATCAATAACATGTCAGGTTTAGATATTCGAGAAGACGAAATACAAGAAAGTGCATTGATTAATATGAAAATTAACTATGTATTTTAGTCTTCCCCCACCCGGGAAACACAATTATTCATCCAACATTACTCCCTCCCTCCGGCGAAACAATTTCTGGAACCGTTAATATAATGTACTTTTGCGGACTCATTGTAAATATTAAATTCTTTATGGCGATAGGTTCCCTGATAAATATCGTTTATCTTCCCCAGTTAATATCCAGGAATAAGTTTTGGTAGACAGATAGGGGGATGGCTTTTTACTACTTAGATCAACAATGTAAACATACGTACCATCATCAATCAGTTTCAACCGCCCCAATTTAACCTAGTGAAACTTTCTTTATTCGATTTAATAATCCGTTAAAAACGTGTTCAAACGAACATGTAGTTTATACCTAGGGTACGGGTTTTTTTGTTGTTGCAAAACTTTAGGGTAGTGAATTTTTTTTATTCTCAGTGTAGGCAGTATGGAACCTCGCACCGATTCCCTGTAACAACGCCACCTTCCCCCCCCCCCCCCCCCCCCCCCGGGAAAAAAATATTTCACCCAAAACTAGTGAATATAGAGTATGTACAATGTTGATTCAGTATTCTACGAGGTCATTTTTCTGCACCCCATACGGAGAATTAAGACCTTAAGGACATCCAGGTAACCTTGAACAATTGAGGAAGTTTTATTCGTGTTAAACACTTGTCTACGATGATTACTCTTTAAACCGGTACTTGCGTCTGTGCTAAAATATGAGTGCATAGAAAATGCTTAGAGGAATACTATTTGTATTTAATTTGCCTAAAATTCATGATCCGATAATTTACCAAAAGTTTAATCTTAAATTTAATTCTACATCAAACATACTTTATGGCAGAGTTACTTTATGCCAATAGCTTTAACCCCCCCCCCCCCACACACACACACACACACACATTCAATAAAGATACGAAAACGAAAGTTAATTATTCTAGAATACAGCAGATTTTTAAAGACCGCCATTTGAAAACGAAAGTTCATCGGTTTCAGTAATGAATAACTGTAAAAATAAACAATCTTTGAACATATACAAATAGACTACTTTATGGATAATTCTTCAGCAGTATGCTTACAAATGTCAATAAAGAATGACCCATAATGGGAAGAGATAACCGGTAGAAGCTTTTACTTTAATCTTGCATATTAATATAGCGTAATAATCAAATCTGCGTCGATAGATACCACATATATTGATTTAAAACCCTTCTTTCATTTATTTTTCAATAACAAATTCTATGGCAAAGTTTCATGGTAGCTTTAGAAATGTAAACATTCAATACACACTCGATGATCATAATTATGGAAACAGCTAATCGCACCAGACAACAAATAGTGAAACTAATCAAATCACTTACATTCCGTTAGATTTTATTCGTGGGTTTTTGTTACTGATAATAATGCTGCACTAAAAACAATGTTAAACAATTAGGATCATACACAACCTATTCAATATCAGAAAACATGATAGTTATGTCAATCGAAACTTTTTTCTATGAAAAAAAGACATTGTTTAAAAAAAAAATATTACGTCTTCATTAGAAATAGAAAAAAAAACGTTTACAATGTAAGAGCATGGTTATATCAAATGCAAAATTTAAGAATAGAGGAAACAGTTCTACTTCAATGTTTTGGATATATTTCAGTCCCAGCTATATTGTAACTAAATGTCTTGGATCAATCCCTGGCCAGAATAGAAATTTTGTTGTGAACAAAAATTATCTTAGAAAATGATTGACTCACAAACAAATCGCTAGTTTCACCTTAACTCGTGTACATTTTTTGCCGATTAGTAGGCTAGGTACTCTGGTGTAGAAATTGAACCAATTTGACCCGCCTCTGATACCGAAAACGAAAGTTCATTTGTTTAGGTAATGAATAAGTAGAAAAATAGACAATCTATGAATATATAGAAGATAAACTACTTGTTGGATAATGTTTTGCAGTATGTTAACAAATGTCAATAAAAAAAAAATACCCAATAAGGGGATAGCTAACAGGTGGAAGCTTTTTACTTAAAACTTGCTAATTAATACAGCGTAAAAATCAAATTTGCGTCGAAAGATACCATATATATTTGTGTGTGTATATGGTTTAAAATCCTTCTATCGTTTCATTTTAAATAACAAGTTCTATGGCAAAGTTTCAAGGTGGCTTTAAAAATCTACACATTCAATACACACTCGATGATCATAATTATGGGAACAGCTAATCGCACTAGACAACAAATAGTGAAACTAATCAGATGACTTACATTCCGTTAGATTTTATTCGTGGGTTTTTCTTACTGATAATAATGCTGCACTTTAAACAATGTGAAACAATTAGGATCACAAATAACGTATTCAATATCAGAAAACATAATAATTATGTCAATCGAAACTTTTTTCTATGAAAAGAAAAACATAGTTTAAAAAAACATAACGTCATCATTAGAAATAGAAATGCGTTTGAAATATGACAGCATGTTTATATCTTATGCAAAATTTGAGAATAGAGGAAACCGTTCTACATTGATATTTTGGATTCCGATATATGTTTAGGTCCCAGCTAACTGAATGTCCTGGAGCAATCCCAGGCCAGGACAGAAAGTTTGGGTGTGAAAAAAATTATCTTAAAATATGATTGACTCACAAAAAATATTGCTAGTTTCACCTGAACATCACTATATAAACTCGTGTCAATGATTGGACCATTAGAAGGCTAGGTAAACTGTTGTAGAAATAGAACCAATTTGAAAAAAAAACGACAACTGGTTGCCTACACAAAATGGAGGGGTACAATTTAGAAAACCTACAGTCAGACTTGAGGATCGAGCTTGTGAATGGTCTAACAGGAGAGAATGTTGAGTCGGTGAAGGATCTGATGTCTCGTTATAAAAGTGACCCCCAGGACTGGAAGGACATGGAGAAATGGAGCGATATCAAGTAGGTGATTTCTTTATACAAAGGTGGTCGTATATTATGTATTAGCGTGTACGTGTAGGAAACTGGTAAATGTAATGCGGAATGCATATAAATATATATGTTTTTTTAGGTATATATCATAATAATTTATAGTACATGTAAAGGTAGCTTTCGTTTTACAATAACATGTTTGCCATACAAGTTTGGAAACACTTGCTTGTTTGAAAAAGAATACATGCCTTTTTTGTGTATGTAAATTGAGCTTGAGAATAAATAATTCAATCCATTTTTAACTCAGTGTTGAATACGTTGAAAAGATATGATTTTAAAATAAAACAACATATGTTAAATCCATTCTATGAAACAGTATAGTAATTCTAGAAAGGGAACCTTTGATACTGCATGCTATATTTCTGTTCAAGAAAACAGTGATATTTTAACTGCATTTAAATTTAATGTGCTGATCGATTAAATGATTTGCTTTTATTATTGCAATGTCGTATTATAAAGTTCAGTTATATTGAATCCGAAACTAGTTGATTGTTTACCTGCGGATTTTTCCTTCAGGTACACAAGGACTTTACTGGACAAAGGTAACGGCCATTATAATCTGATGATTCTGTGCTGGAACGTTGGACAGGAGAGCCCCATACACAACCACCCCAACTCACACTGCTTCATGAAAACACTAGAGGGTGTGGTCCACGAGGAGCTCTACAGGAAACCGGATATGACGTCGTGTCAATGTTCATGCGGATGCAAGATGGAGAAGATTGGAGACAGGGACTATGCAGTAAATGACGTGGCCTTAATAACTGGTAATACTTTGTTTTTCATGCAATTGTCATCATCAACTATTGCAATTATTTCATTGGTTATTAGGAAACTTAAATTCGAACTTTATTTTGTTAATTTAATTATCCTCTACAGACGAAGATGGCGTGCACAGAGTTGGAAACAGAAGTCACGTGGACAGAGCCGTGACGCTACATCTCTACTCGCCGCCATTTACCACGTGTCACAAGTATGACGACGACACGAGCAAAGAGACCGAGGTCCCCATGGGATTCGATCAGGACTTCAGTGGTCGGTGTTGTAGCACCACATGCTTCAGTTAATCATTTTGTATTAAAAACGATGTGCAAATTTTTTTTTACTGTAATAGAATCTCAGTGTACCATTTGAGTAAACCATGTTCGTGTGTATTTATTCATACATAAATTCGCGCATGGTGGAAAGATTTGTAAATTATTTATTTCTATAGTTTGCTTTTTGTCAGCTTTGATTTCACTACATTCTGTTAATATATAAAATATGGTAGAATTGCAAAATTGAATCTTTGCCAAACATTCTTGTATAAACCTTGTATGTGATGTTGTTCTGTAGATGGAAATATCATTCCACATATTATTGCAACACAAATGCAATTTGACATTTAGTGTCTTTTAAGATACATATACCTTAAACAGAGTTATGGTATTAACACTTTTCCAGTAAAAACAGTTTGCTACTTTCCCCAAACTCTTACCGAATTAACTCTGGTTTGTCATTTGTTTCCCTTTTTTCAAAAATGATATAAGACTCAAACTTATACAGTATCTTTAATGCGAATTAAAAAAAATCACTTGTCCTGTATGGAGTTAAACATCTGTTTCGGAATTGGATATGCCATTTTTTTTTTACTTTTTGTACATCTAGTATGCTGATCTGTATTGATAAAGGTGTTTAACATCTTATGATTATTAGTCTTTATTAATATTATTATATTCATAAGTGGAAAAAGCTAATTGTCATGTGAATTCTGATGTTTCCTAGCTACTTTTTTTATTGTGTTACATGTATTGCATCTTATTTCAAACATATGTTTTAGTCACAAACAAATAAAGCGGGTGGACAATGTAGCTTTTTGGACAATCATTTAAAGGTATGTGTATTCCGAAATGAGTACGGTTGAGTAATAGTTAACCGAGAGTTTAGATATTTATGTTCTAATAAAATGGAGAGAAAAAATATATGAGTTGTTTACTGATTGTATTGTATTAGATGCTTTAATTGTTGTTATTGGTTAAGTTAATAATAACATGTCCCGTATGAAATGTGCATAACAGTCAGGATATTTTGGGAATGAAAGTTGGACAAAGACATGGAAAGTACATTCATGTCTTTAAAAAATGTTTTACAATTGGTGTTTGTATCACCATTAATATCTGTCGTTGAAATGTTATGAAATGCATGCGCAATATATTAAATAATATTGGCCAATATAAAGCTAGAATATTTATTAAACAATATGGAAGATTATATGATTGACGACCCCTTCTTATTTCAAACGTAATCGAAGGCCTATGTATTGATCTTAACAGCAACAAAAATATCATCTAATCTGTATTACTCATCCAGCGAACGAACAATACATGTAAAAGAAAATTCCAGATTTTCACTCTTACACAAAACATTCAACTCAGAAAATGATTCTATATCAAGCTTTTGTTAAAACTAGGACGTGAATCGATCGTGTTACACATCGAATATACGGCCTGTTAGTTATGGAGGGATTTAAATCACCCTCCATGTTAAAGGTTAGTCTTTTAGACGTGTACACAATGCATTTCATGACTGTGTGGGATATTCAATAAAAAGATTAAAAAAGAGAACTATTGAATGGTTCATATATTAAAGAAAGACATGGTAATCATGGTATTGATTTCGTATCGCTTTCCTTAACTGTCAGAGATGTAAATCTATCTAAGTTATTGTAAATAGTGTTGTAAACAGAGTTAATTAGTTAAAGTGTTAATCAATATATGTTTTCCACCCAGCATTCCTAAAGGGCAGCAGAGGGTAAGAAATGCTAGGTGACTAAATGCTTTTGGATAATAGGTTAATCTAATCAACAGGCTTGTTTTATCTAAATGTTTACATTTTGTATCTGCAGTGTTGAAGAATAATTTGACAGGGAATATCGAAGTGAATTTGGCAAGCCTTTTTTGTGGAAATTAATCAGGAAAGACCGTTCAACATTGTGACTTGTGGTAAACATATGTTTACATATTTTTATTCGTTGCATACCTGTGTGTAATGACACAGTGCAATCATGAAGAAACTCTACATCCGGGAAGAAATTGATGTACGGATGAAACCAAATATTACGGAAAGCTGAATTGAATGTCTCTCTAAAATCCGATGGATGCTCCTGTATTTCTAAGACTCTTTCTGTTTTCACAAGGTAATAGTTTTGTTTTATTTTTGATAATTATTGTTTTGATAATTATAACAGTTTTAATATGCAGTATCATTTTCTTTGTCCATGACAATTTTAGTAATTATACATTTACATATACACGTACATACAGTTCACATTCTTTACATAACATGTTTTAATAAGATTTAATAATATAATAATTATTAAATCTCATACTTTTATATGTTTTCTGTATGACATATGACCTTTATGTACTTTCACAATCAACGGAAATTCTAGAACCACGGATACTCTGACAATATTGTTTGATAGCGTAAAACTTATGAGCTATAGATTTATGTCGATTTTATTACCTTTCCTTTTCTTTAAACGGGGTGTTTTTTTAATCATTTACTAACTCAAGTCAAAATCAAAGAAAAGAGATATCATCTATATTTATTCAAATGCAGTAGGTAGGTGTAAAAGCATATTACCTCCTATCTATTATACCTGTATATCTATTGAAAATTAAAACAATCTAGTTAATGATAAAAATATCTGTTTATATAAAACAGTATTTAGCTAGAAAGGAATATATTCGATTTATGTACCGTTCGCATACCAAGCTATGAAAATTAAGGGATCTGAAGTTTAATTTGAAAAAAAATCGAAACAAATGTATTGTATACAATGCCATTTTTTCGTGTCCTTTGCGAGATTACTCCACCGGTCAATGGTTAGTTTTTGAAATGTTTTCGGTAAACTTTTAAAACGGGGTTTTCAAAGGAAATAAACCGGTTATTGAAATTGACAAAATGGCGGGCAACTGCCAAAGGGGTACCTCTATTGTACATTAACTACTGCTGCAAGTTTCAAGGAAGTCTTTTTTTTTTGCACATTAATAGTACATAAACATGTACATCAAACATATTACCTAGAATTTGATTTTCGACAATTTGAAACTAGATGCTGTCATTAGACAGTAATACCCGCACCAAGTGTTTGCCCCTAAATAACACTGTTTCGTATCAGTTTAATTAAAAATGAAGGCCACATGCAAGATCCGGTAATACATTTAAATATTATAATTTTTATAGCTAAAGGATGAAATACCTTGCCATTTGATAATACACACGAAAAACACTTTATGTGCAATTTGGGGTTGAACTGTTTGCAGTTAATGTTCAGTTAATCAATAATCTTAACATTTTATGCCATAGAAAGTATAATGTTCTATATGATTTCTACAAACAAAATTGAAATCAAATTATGCTCTCTGCCCGTGGCGGTTGCCGGTTTTAGATTTGCTTTTGTGTGCCTACATATACATCATCGTGTTCACAGATTTAGAGAAGGGGTGGGATGAGGGGTCGAGACCCCCCCCCCCCCCCCCCCCATGAAAATTCATTTATATCAATAGTAAAATTACCAAAAATCCACCTTGGACCCCAATGCTCTAACACACATGTAAACGTTCTAACCCATTGCATTTCAATGTTAGGTAACATTATTTTGGGGGTAAATATTTAATTAATATGTATACTTTATTGTTTATCTCAATAGGAAGTACATCACAATATGCAGATGTCCTGCACCACCTTATAAAGCTGATATTTAACTAATAAAATAGTGCAAGGGTTTTGAAGAATAGGTCATAAAAATACATGCATGTTACAAATAACTGATCTTTGTCTGAAGTAACGTACAGAACACAGGTCTGCAGGTCTCATTAGCCGGTACTAGTTTTACCCGGCTCTTCGATTAGATGGTTTCACGTGTATACATACATGTATGTGTTTTCCATATACAGAAAAGGATTGATTAAGATCAGCTAAAGGAATTCATTATTGTGCTTTAATTGGATTATCATTATAATGTTGACCAATTTAGGTAAGCATAATACATGTAGTAGCAGTAGCACAATATAATGAGATGGTAGCACACATAATTAAGTTTTACTTTCACTTTCTAAATGTGATATCCCTTTTACAGCATACTGTATCATCATCTTTTAATATTTCAATAAGCTTATCATCGTTGCCTATCCTATCGCATTTGTAAAGTTTCTGTCGTTTTAATTGCAAAAGTTTTTTTTTTTTCATTTGTCAGACTTACACTATTGAGTTAACCCCATATTTACCTTGTATAAACAATTTCGTTTTAAATTTGTGTATTGCATGTAAGTAAGTGTAGACACTTATCATTTTTATATGAGTTATAATAGGAAGGAAGGAGTATTTCTTTCTTAATGTATTATAATGCATCAAATACAATGTAGGTCATGACATTATGGGACTGTTCTGACCCCACGAAACAGGAAAATACAAAATATCTTATAATGTCATTATGATGCATCAAATAGTGTAAAGTACATTAATGACCCCAAGGTGTTGTCTTTACCCCCCCCCCCCCCTTTTTATGAAATAGGAAATGATGATACACTGTATATTTTGTTAACTTCTGAGATCATCATCCCTAAACCATATTATTTATTCTTGCTCTTTGTGTCATTGCGCGTCAAATTGTATATAGGTTATGCCCCCTTGGAGACAAACGGACATTCTAGAACTAAAAATAATAAAGTAGTTTATCTTATTCATATGTAGTGATTGATCCGTGTAGGTAATTCCTAGCCTAATGATGACACTGCTTTGTTTCGGAGACTTTACAATTGCCCCAAATAGGCGAATACACATGCATATAACATTTTGTTTATTATCTTAAAAATTGAAATAAGCAATTTCCAAAATGTTAATGTGCATCAGAGAGAAAAAGCAATCAAGAAATGATTTAAAATTTGCTACTGTACATATGTAAGAATGTATTAAGAAGACTGAATCTTTAGAACCAGGTTGAATGGGGTAGGGGGGTGGATGTGGAGTATAAACATTTATAATTTGAATCATTTATTGTTATTAATTTTAACTTGTCAATGAATATTAGTTATTGATCCCAAGGTAGAATTATGACCACTGATCATATCTCAATATATCATTTGTCAAGTATGTAATGTATGTTTTTTAAGAATAACATTTTTTACCAGTTTATAAAAGTTTTTAGACACCCAAATTATATTTGGATTTTAATAGATCATTCGACAGTTAAGGGGAAGAACAGTTTATATTTGAGTTTGGTTGTTGGTGGGGGTTCCAAGTCATATATTTGACAATTTTTTAATGTAATTTAAAATAAGACTTAGCCATACTACAGTCATGAACATGAATAGTACAGAACAAAACACAAACTTATACATGTATATATACATAGGAGGTATTACAAAACATAGATGATTGATCTATATCTAGGTTCTTAAAATGAATCATATATCATGTACATATTATATTATTGTTTCTTTGTTCAAGGCACTTCAGATGGTATGTAGGTCATGATCAAGATGCTCTTCCTGAAGTTATCAAATATCATAAAAACCATTAAGATCCCCAGCTTAATCCAAAGTTGTTCTTCCTCCTTAGGCCATGGCGCATCAGATCATTATGGCATGTAAGTCATGACCCTAAGGGGTCATCCTGACCCCCTTAGAATCAGAAATTGTCAATAATCTTTAGATTATAGATGTTTGATGATCCTATCTCTTTTTAATCTTTATTATTAAGTCTCCCGGATGGAATTTGGAGACTTATTGTTTTTGTACAGTTCTAAATACATGTATTATTTGCTCACCTGAGCTGAAAGCTCAAGTGAGCTATTCTGATCACATTTTGTCCGTCATCCGTCTGTCCCTCCGTCCGCCTGTCTGTCTGTCCGTCTGTAAACTTTTTACATTTTGAACTCTAAAACCGATTGGCCAATTTCAACCAAATTTGGCGCAAAGCATCCTTATGGTAAGGCAATTATAAATTGCAGAAATGAAATACCTATCTTTATTCAAAGCGGAGAAAACCTCGAAACTGTAGAAAAAGGGGGGGGGGGCAGCATTTTTAAAAATCTTCTTCTCAAGAACTACTGAGTCAATTTCAACGTAGTTTAGCATAAATTATCCTTATGGGAAGGAAAATATAAATTGCAAAAATTAAGGGCTAATTCTGTTTCAATTTGTGTAATTTACGGAAATGATAATAAGACAGAGAGAATGGGGTCAATCAGTTTAACTTCGGATTCGGTATTCCATATCTCAAAAACCTCTTTGAAGCGTATCAGAAATGGGTCAATCTGACAAAGATGAATTTGGATGTCGTGGAACAGTTTGCGTGCGTAAGGAATATTTGAAACATGCAAGATATATTAATGCCGATTTTGTGAAGTAAATTGAGATTAAATATTCCAATGCGTTGACATTTTCACCTTTGACGGTGGTTTTAGCTTGTTTTGATTTTCGTTTCGTTTTCATGAGTTACGGTTTGTAACTTAGGGGAACTATCGCCTGTATTTTGTAATTTTTACGTATCAATCAAATATAGATATCGGAAAATACGACAGCTGACTGTTACTTGTGGAAATAAGATACATTAACAGATACGGTACTTCAAGAACTAAAATACAAATTCTAATGGTAATACGGTATGGTCTTTGCGTGATAGTTGATTACTGCAATGTGTTTTAGGCTAGATATCAGTGTTTTCTCTAGTCTATTCAGTCTAAACGGAGATTAATTTTGCTGATGGCAATACTAAGTGTGTGTAAATGCAGCATAGACATAAATAATTGTTAGCTCACCTGAGGTGAATATACAGAGAAATATCTTTGAAAATATTCTTCTCAAAAATCAATTGGCCAGAAAAGCTGTAACTTGTGTGGAAGCATCCTCAAAAAGTGTAGATTCAAGCCAATCCAATCCAAACCAAGATCCCCAGGGGGTACGGTGGGGCCCCAATGGGGGGTTAATTTTTTAGATACCAAAATTGTAGAGAAAAATCATTAAAAATCTTCTTCTCAAAACCCAGATAGCCAGAAAAGCTGTAACTTGTGTGGAAGCATCTTCAGGTAGTGTAGATTCAATTTTTTTCAAATCATGATCCCCGGGGGTAAGGTGGGGCCACAATGGGTGGTCGAAATTTTCACATAGAAATACATAGAGAAAAATCTTCTCAACGAAAATCATTAGGCCAGAAAAGCTGTAACTTGTTTGGAAGCATCCTCAGGTAGTGTAGATTCAATTTTTTTCAAATCATGATCCCCGGGGGTAAGGTGGGGCCACAATGGGTGGTCGAAATTTTCACATAGAAATACATAGAAAAAAATCTTCTCAAAGAAAATCATTAGGCCAGAAAAGCTTTAACTTGTTTGGAAGCATCCTCAGGTAGTGTAGATTCAAATTTTTTCAAACCATGATTCCGGGGATAGGGTGTGGCCACAGTGGGTGGGTTAAATTGGAATACATAGCGAAAAATCTTTCAAAAATTTTCCTTTCAAATACCAATTGGCCAGAAAAGCTGTAACTTGTGTGGATGCATCCTCAGGTAGTGTTGATTCATTCTAGTTTGTCCAACCATGTTTTCAGGGGGTAGGGTGGGGCCATCAGGGGGGGGGGGCTCAAATTATGTTGGTGCGTGTAATTCGGTACGATCTCTACGTAATGGTTGATTAATGCAACATGTTCTATTAAGATTCTCAGCAATTTCAATCTAATCGGGGATTATTCTCGCTGCTAGAAATATATAACTAAAGTATATATGTGATGAATAATAAACTGAGTTTTTTCTTTGTTTAAGTGCAGTTTTCTCTTGTTTTAATTGTTTACAAATTCCTATAATTTTACTAACCTGAGAGTCAAGCTTCGAATTATAAGCAAGATACAGAGCTTTGCGCCCAATATTACTATATGCTTGTACACAAAGCTGAGGTCATGCTAAGTTTGTTAATATTTTATATGCAGCTATGCTGAATAGGAAATACCAAGTTTAAAAATCTTAAGTTGAATGGAATCAACTCATGTAACAAAAACATGACTCAAACCAAGCTATGTATCTTGCTTATAATTCTACGATTGACGCTGAAATTTTGGTTGATCAATAAAAATGTCTAAAGGATGATATGCTGTAACTACTTTCTGGTGCCCCTTCTTCAACGATGAATTGCCTAAAATCTACACAAATTTTTGATAGTTTTTCAAACACTTGAGGATAAAAGCATTATCAGTGTTCGTAAAAAAAATATTGCAACGGAAAATCATCTTTGTTTGTACACATTTGTTGCCTGCCAATACATTAATTTGAATTATAGCTCTTTAACATATGTGACAACATTTTTTAGTTAAGTTTATTCTTCAATCAAGTGAGTAAGGATATGAAACGTCATACGAAATGAATTCATGCCTGGAAAATGACAATCGTCTATAATGGAGAAGGCCAACTAAATTTTTCAAACGCCCATATAAAGCCAGTGTTGCTCAGGTGAGCGATGTGGCCCATTGGGCCTCTTGTTATTCTTCGTCTTCTTCTCTTCTTCTTTCCCGCTCTAAACTTGTTTCTCAGAGATGGCTGAACAGAATTGTCAAAACTCTAGGATTATGATAGGCCTGCATATCTAGTTCTGCATCCTGGTTTGGTTTTGTTCTCATTTTGAGATAGACAACCACTTTTCTGGGGGGGGGGGGGGGGGGGGGGGTTAAAAGGATATGGGGTCTAACATTGAACCTTGTAGGAAGAATAGTAGACTCTATTGTAAATGGTAACTTGAAAACGGACAAGGATAATAATATAGGGTTTTCATAATCATATATGGACTGTTACTGGCTACATATAGGGTTTATTAGATCTGGCACCTGGGTCATTCCCACCCCCAGGAATTTGAAATTACCATATTTTTTAGAAACTGTTATAATCATGACCCCTAAACCATATATATTCATAGTTCTGATGTCAAGGGGCATCAACTGTAATGTAGGTCATGGGCCCTGTGGGTGGTCCTGACCCCCATGAACAGCAAGTCCCTTAATATCTTCAAAACAGTTGAGATCCCCGCCCTTAAACCATATATATTCTTGTTCCTTTTGTCAAGAGGCATCAAACAATATGTAGGTCATGGGACCTGGGGCTGGTCGTGACCACCCTCGAACTGGAAGTGCACGAATATCTCGAAAATGGTTGAGATCCCCACCCCTTAACCATATATATTCTTGATCCTTAAAGTGCATTAAAAAGGTATGTACGTAATGGGCCTCAGGGCTAAATTTAATTTTTCAAAACCTTACTGCACATCTATAGAACAGTCCCTATCATATCCCAAGATATGATGAATCTATCCATTAAATCATAAGAGGAGTTCTCGGATCTATGTTTTTTAGTGATAAACGTCAAATTTCTGCTACTATTTGACTCCCTGGATGAAATTTAAATTTTTAAAACCTTATTGCACATCTATAGTACAGCCCCAATAATATCCCAAGAGATGACGTAGCTACTCCAAAAGTTGTAAGAGGAGTTCTGGGATCCATACTTTTTTTTGCAAAAAGGCGTCATTTTTTGTTGCCCACCGATCCCCTTAAAAAAAGTACTGGAACCTAATCACACTTCAATATAACACCACCAATCATATTCTAGAAGAGAATTTGGTAAAAAAAAAAAAAACCCAGGACTAACAGAATTTTTGAAACCTTTTTACAAAACAACATGATACCCCAAATCAAACATCAAGAGTTCAGTTTGCTGGTTTATAAGATGTAAGAGCAGTTTAAGAAAGAGAAACGTGACAGACGGACGGACGGACGGAACAGGGTAAAAACAATATACCCGAACTTTCTTTAGAAAGTGCCGGTATAACTAGATGCTGTCATTAGACAGTAATAACCGCACCAAGGTTTTGCCCCTTAATAACACCGTTTTTTAAACAAGTTTTAGTAAAAATGAGTCCAACTGCAATCTCCGGTAATTTTTTAAAATAACATTTTTAACCAGGTTTTTCAACGGAAAAATCCGGTTATTAATATGGTGAAAATGGCTGGTGGGTGGGCGGGCGGCTGCTTAAAGAGTACCCTCTTACAGTTTTCATGAGAGGAAGTTGTTCATTTCCAGAACAATTGTACATATATCAGAGGTGTGCATATTAGTAGGATTTGGATTTCTGATAATTTATGAAAAAAATACCAGCTTTTGAACTCAGTTTATAGGGCAGTCCATTTCACTGGATATGGTAGGTATTGTTTTTCAATTAAAGTTGACAAGGGTTACGGATACAGTTCAAATAAAAGAAAACCCGGTTTGCTGTCACATTGACCGCTTTTTACTTGTCATAAAGGATAAGATCCCATCCAATAATGCACATGAGAGCCTCTCTATGTACAATTTTGGGTTGAACTTTTTGCATGTGAATTTTAAACTAATCAATAATTTTAACATTAAATTAAATAATGCCCCCTCCCTTCGGCGGTTGCCGGCTTTAGATTTGATTATGCCAACAACATCGTGTGCAAGGATTTAGAGAATGGATTGAGAGTGAGGGGTCCAGACCCTCTTCTCATCTTGAAAAATTCATTTATATTAATTAAATAACAAAAATACACCTCGGACCAAATTACCCTACCCCCTGCAAACACAATTTCATGCATAACTGTGACCCCCCCCCCCCCCCCACACACACACACACACTCTCACCATGGATAAATAAACATTAGAATAATTTGGTATTAATGAAAGCCTGTCCTTGTAGTTGCAACAAAGGAGATTGTAAAAAGTGCAAAATAAATGACTTAATAATGGTGCGCAATGATCCTCATTGCAGAATTGCGAGGTTGGAAGAAATAATTACTGATTTAAGGTGGTATAAGACATATGTCGATATATATGTGGATAAAAGTGCGTTGTGATCATAATTTTTTCACTGTGACGTTTTAGAATTATAAAATTTTACGATACATGTATTTGGCAAAAAATATATTTTTAAATTTATTTGAAAACTTAAGTTAAAAATAGAAAAGCCCCCGCAGGATTTAAACACTCTACTTACAGACACGTAATTAACCTTCTAATACATTGTGCTACACTCTTAGGTTACATTATTTTGGGGGGAAATAGTATATACTTCTTTGTTTGTTTCAATAGGGAGTATATCACAATATGCACGTGTCCTGTATCACCTTAAAGCTGAAATGTGTGCTTTACATAGTTTTTATACCTGATAAAATATTGCAAGGAGTTTTGAAGAATAAAGTAATGAAAATACATGCATGCTACAAATAACTGATGTTTGTCTGAAGTTACGTACATAACAAGGGTCTACAAGTCGCATTAGGTGGTACATGTACTAGTTTTACCCTACTCTTCGGTGAGATTGCTTTCTCGTGGTATACATACCGGTATGTGTTTTCATATATTTACATGCATAAACGTTTCGTTTGTGATGATTAGCTAAAAAGGGATTTTTAGTGTGCTCTTATTTGATTTCATAATGAAGTTGACAAATAGAGGTAAGCATAATAGTTTATACATGACGTAACACAACATTATGAGACATTGATATACGTAAGTTTTACTTTCACTTTCTAAATAAGTAATCTCCCTTTGCTAGCATACTGTATCATCATCTTTTAATATCTAAATAAACTTATCGCTGCCTATCCTCTTGCTTTTGTACACATGTACAGTCTCTATCATTTTAATTGGAAACGTTATATTTTCATTTGTCAGACTTACACACTGTTGAGTTGACCCCATATTGACCCTTTGACATTTTTTATTAATTTTGTGTATCACATGTAAGTAAGAGCAGAGACTTGTCATGTTAATATGAGTTATAATAGGAAGGAAGATGTCTTTTTTTCTTAACATATTAATGCAGCAAATATAGTGTATATGACGCAATGGGATTGTTCTGACCCCACGAAACAGGAAAATAACAAATATTTTGAACACTGTTGAGATCCCTACCAACAAACCATATATATTCTTGTTTCTAATGTCATTACGATCCATCAAATGGTGTAAAGTACATGACCCCCAGGAGTTGTCTTTAAACAACCCCTCCTCCCTCTGAATTTGGAATTTAGTATATTTTGATACAAAAAGTCATGTTACTTTTGAATTTCGGAGAGGATATCTTGACTACCCTTCCCAAAGCCCCCTCCCCCCCCCATTCCCTCTATATCCGTGCCTAGGATAAATGTTAATGTTCTGCTTCTATTTGACTACAAAGATTAAATTCAATTTCTCAAAACCTTATTGCACATCTTTAGGACGGTCCCTATCATATCCCAAGATAATGTGTCTATACATTAAATCATAAGAGGAGTCCTAGAATCTAGGTTTTGTTTTGGAGATATACACGTCAATATTATTTGACTATGTGGATGAAATTTAAAATTTCTAAAACCAGATTGCTTATCTATAGGACAGCTCCTTTATATCACTAGATAGCATGTGTCTATTTATTAAATCAAAAGAGGAGTTCTGTGATCTATTTTTTTTTTTTTGAGTAATAAACGTCGTTTTTCTGCTTTTATTTTGACTCCCTAGATGAAATTTTAATTTTTAAAACCTAATTGTATATCCATAAGAAAGCCCCTATTACATCCCAAGTTGTGGTGTGTCTATTCATTAAATCATAAGAAGAGTTCTGGGATCTGTGGTTTTTTAGGAGTGGAAAACGTCATGATGAAATTGAGATTTTTAAAAACATTCCACATCTACACGACAGCTCCAATCTTATTCCCAAAGATGACAATGGTGCTCCAAAAGTTAAAAGAGGAGTTTTAGGAACATTTTTTTGGCAATAAAACGTCACTTTGTTATTGCCCATCGACCCCCGTTATAAAAAAAACATGAAACATTATCACACTTAAGAATGACACCTCAAATCATATTATAGAAGATCATTTTGCTACTGCAAAATATGCTGACGTTTTAGTAACCAAATTTTTTGGAAAAAAAAAATAGGAAGCAACTTTTCAGTTACCAAATGACCCCTTGGGAAAATTGAAATTTCCGAAACCTTATTGCGCATCTATAAGATATCCCAAAACATATTCCGATTGGTGATTTGTCTATTGTTGAATATTTATGGAGGGGTTTGAAAAAGAAGATTTTTTGCGACAAAACGTCATTTTTTACCAAATATTTGACTCCCAGGAATACAAAAAAATTTTTGAAACCTTTCTACAAAACAACATTACACCCCAAATCAAACTCCAAAAGTTCAGTTTTGCTGGTTTATGAGATGAAAGAGCGGTTTGAGAAAATTAAATGTGACAGACGGACCCGCGAGCAGGGTAACAACACTATACCCGAACTTTTTTAAAAAGTGCGGGTATAAAGAGTAATAACACCACTCCAACTTAGTTATATTCATTGCATTATATTGAAAATAGGGTACTTCTTTTTACTGATGACTCCTCCTACATATCTCAAACCACGTTGTTGTTGTTTCTCAGATCAACTATACATATATCTAAGATGTGCACATTTCTTTTCTTTCTTTTTTTATTTTTGATTACTGAATGTTTTTCTAAAAATGTCACCTGTTGAACTCTTCGCAGAATACTGTAAATAGGGTACCCTATATATCTTGATATGTAGTGTTTATCAAATCAGGGTAGACAAATGGATCATAGATACTTTTTACACAAAAAACCGGTTTGCTGTAACATTGACAACCTTTCTCTTGTTTTTGATATTGAACGTGTTTCTTGCTTTCGTATCTGCTTTCAGGACTTATGTATGGTTTTGCTGGCAATGATTTTATACAATTATGTTACTCGATCTTCTGAGTGGTATAATTGCATACCAGTTAATAGTGTCGTTGTTACAGTTATAACATATATGTACATCTGTTGAGTTTTATTTGTTTACGTTATGTGACACAAAACGAAACACATTGATCATTTTTTTCTACTTTACCTACAACAAAATGTGTTTTCTTCAGGATATATTAAGTTTTAAGGTGTTTTTTTTAAACTCCAAACTAGCTACATACAAAACTGCTCATATCTTAACTAGGTGCTTACAAATACTCATTCGGAATTATAACACTTTAACGTTTAGAAGATGCGCTAATATCAAGGTCAAAATGAATATGCAATTTCTTTTAATTTTTTTTTCTCTTTCTGGCAGCAATCTCAATAATTAAAGGAAACATCGATGACCATGGTTTCTGTCATGAACAAAAACTTAACGTAACATTCTGCGTTTATTGTGGATCCGGTGTTCCAGACTATATTGCAGTTACAATAGTGGCAGGTGAAAACAACCCCAATGGGACCTACCAGTTATTCTGTAAGACACCTCAATGGATTTGTTCTGGCTCTATGACAGAAACCTACAATACAACTAGTGATACACTAGAGATAGGATTTATATTCAATCATTCAATTCATGGTGGCCGTTACTTATGGATAATACGTGAACGAAACGGCAGTCAAGAAAATCAACAAATCCTTCTGAAACCTTGCTGTAAGTAATATTTCAATTTGAAAAAAATCGACTCTTACAGGATTTTATTATATATAATTAAAAACTATACAATAGGTTGTATGTGTAAAAAGAGTTGTATCAATGTTGTTTATAATCGCTGACAAGTAAAAATTAGAACATATGTTTTCAAAAATTTCATAAGAACTTTTATTAGTTTTGCACTTTTGGATAGAGTATTTGACCAAATGACTATAAGACTCTAAGCAAAGGACAAACATAGATAATATAGCATCAGTCAACACTAAACAATCAATCAGCCGCAACTGTACACTTGTTCTTTCATGCTTTGTCATACTGATATTTTTTAGTGTCAGGATTTACAACAAACGCCAGCTTTTACAATGAGTCTCACATTACTGTTGATTGTCAGCATTCGTCTTTCAATTATTCCAATTCCCTAATAAGAATAAAGATAGAAGACGGAACAGACTTCGGCGCTTGCTCAAAAGTTGGGTGCCTCGAATGCAAAAGTAAGAACACATTTTAATTTTAATCACAATTATTTAAGGCAAGACTTTTGGTAAATACATGTATAAATGCGTAAAGACAGTCACAAAACACTTATTGTACTTTTTTATTTTATTTTTATGTTAGCTGCCTCTTCATCCCAACGTATACCTTTTAAATCAAACAATAAAATATATGAAACGTTTTAATTAACTATAAAGATTAATTTGGTTAAATTGATTAGCCATGTTATGAATCATCATTTAAATACGTTTTAATGCATAATAGTATTTTGGCCTTAAGCACGACTTTATTTGTTTCATGGCATGTAACAGTAAAAAAAAAAAACGTATATTCATTAATCAAACGTAACGATTTGATAGATAGAACTACATTAACAATAAAATCGAACAGTGCATGTTCAGTAAAATATTAATTTCAGTAGAAAAGAACAGAATCCTGTTTCATTAATTACGAACATCTAAATCATTTTCTTCCCCTAAATTATAGCTACTTTTTATAAGCTTTTTGGTTTGCATCAGTGGTTCTGGGCTGGGATTCATAAAGATGCTTAAACAGTACTCAAGTGTAAGAAAATACTTAAACTCATAAAAAATACTAACGCTTAAAAAACGTTACGCTTAGAATTTGTTTTTAACTTAAGTTTTATTCATGAAACAACTTATGCGTTAGAAAAATCCTAAGCAAAACTTAAATCTAAGAGTCCTCTTGAGGTGTCTTAAAGTTCTAAAAAATACTTAAGTTCAGAATCTAAATGGCTGCCATCGGAGCACAAAGAAGATGTTTTCACAAAAGAAAAGACTGTTTGGTACGGTACAGTGATGTTGAACTAGTTGAGAGGTACAGATTTGATTCAGCTGGTATCCACTTTTTAGAGGGGTTGATTGGTAATGTACTTATGAGTGGTTCCCAGAAACTGTGCAATTTCTCCACTGCAGAAAATTTTATTAACACTTAGATTTCTAGCTAACGGGAAAATGCAAATTTGTAATGGAGACGACATGGGTGTCTCGCAGCACACCGTTTCTAGGGCAATTACTGCCACTCTTAGATGTCTCTCTTCTCCATAAATGTGTGCTAAGTTTATAAAATTTCCACTTAATCTTCAAGAAATTGGCAAAAATCAAGAATTTTTTTTTCAAAATCGCCGGGTTTCCTGGAATTGTTGGGGCAATCGATGGCACACATGTACATATTATCGCTCCTTCTGAATACGAAAACGAGTATGTCAGCAGACATAATTACCACAGCATCAACACACAGGTCGTCTTTGACCCATTCCACAAGATAATTGATGTCGTAGCGAAATGGCCAGGGTAAACACATGACTCAAGAATCTTTGATGAGAGTGGACTCAAGTCTTTGTTCGACCAAAACAGAATTCCTGTTCACACACATTTGCTACGAGACAGCGGGTATCCTTCAAAGATATGGCTCCTTACTCCATTTTTGCGACCAAACCAAGGTTGTCAAGCAAACTATAACAGGTACGTTTCCCATTTCACACAATTCTCTCTTAGGTACAAGCTAAGTTATGTCTTATATATATCCACCCTGTCCATATATGATACAACCAACACTGAAAATGCAGCGAAAAAATGGCCATGACCGTTTTACTTTCAATTTCCTGATAAGCGCCCTCTAGAGACAGCAGTGCTAAATTTATACAAAACATGGGGGGGGGGGGGGAGTCAATGAATTTTTCCACCAAAATTTTATTTTTATTTCATTCAAAACTGTCACTGTACAGAATATAACAGGGATATGGCATTTTGTTGGTTGATCTAGATCACTGTTTCACACCCCTCTCTCTCTCTCTCTCTCTCTCTCTCTCTCTCTCTCTCTCTCTCTCTCTTGGGGGTGTGGGTGGGGGAGGTTAATATTGTTTGGTTAATTTGGTTTTTAAATCATAAAAAACTTTTTTCATTGTGTAATTTCAATATAAATATATAAAAACATGCTTATGCTATCATGAAATCTTCTGTCTTTTTAAGTAGTCATATATAGCCTACTTATAAATTAAAAAGTGCATGTACATTTCAACATGTATATAAATATATAATATCTTTATTAAGGAACCTATCTAAATTTGAAAAAAAAAATCATAAAAGAATCCCTGAATCCATGTGAGACCATTCATTTTATCCGGCATGGGTTTATATTATTTTTTTAATATTTTTGAATATCCAAAACCTTTAACGACTGAGACAAATTAGAAATAAAGTACATCATCATGTTCTGAATTTCAAATGCAAATTTTTGTGATGAAAACACGTATACTATAAGATGGTATGGGACATCTGTCGATATTAATGTGGATTAAAGTACTATGTAATTGAAAAGCTTTCACCGCTTTAGAATTTTCCAATTTTACAATATTTAACCAAAAAAAATAGCTTTTAAAAATATTTGAAAAAGTAAAAATTGTAAAACCCCCTGCGGGATTCGAACTCATGACTTACAGGTTCGTAGTGAACCCTCTAACCCACTGCGCTACGGATTTAGGTGACCATTTTGGGAAAGAAACTACTTATATAATTACACTTTATTTTATTGTTTATTTCAATAAAAAATACGTCACAACATGGAAGTGTCCCATACCACCTTCATTTAACTGGCATGTCCTTTTTAAAATCAATTACAGTTACTTAAATGCAATATATTTCTAAAATATATAAATAACAGTACAATATTTTATGTTCATAGTGGTCACGTGATATGACAGTCGAAAGGTACAAGCAGATGTATTTGTGCTTTTGAGGTCATTTAAAAAATTCAATATTGCAAGGGCATAATCATGTCAAAATTCACAACTGAATTATAAAAAAACTAGATGTTATATCGTAGATTTTGAAAAACGGTGCGAAATTTATAAGATAAGAATATTTGTTAGTTGAAATTGTAATTTTAAATGCATAGGTTAAATAATTTTGAAGGTCACAGGATAATTTCATTAAAAAAAATAATTAATTTGTAAGATTTTACAATGATCGTAGAAGGTTTTAAGTTACAGAGCATATTTAAAATTCACATGTCAAAGTTTGTCAGGATCATTTAATTGTATGTCCTTGCAATGAAGTGATTTATTTAGGTACTCAGTTTTAAGGCATACGATATTTTACACAGAACCGAGGTTGCCTCTTTAAACAATGCATACTTTTAACAAAATGAAAATAAGACTATATAGGTAGCATTCTACTAAAAATAATCTTCAACAAAATATCCATTTATAATTTTCCGTTAATCTATGAAATTTATTTTTCTTCGCTATAAAACTGAATAATAGCCTTCAATGACTTAACAGCCATTCTCCAGAAATGGTTCCAAATATGGGATTGCTTTCAGTGAAAAATGAACTTTTGATATTCGTGTTTTAATTGTAATAATATTGAAGTACAATCAAATACAGGTTATTCATTGTAGAAAATACATTTTCAACTTAATAAGCACGCTTTTTAAAAAAATTCATTCGTTTAATTAGTATGTAATCAACATTACATAGATTTAAAAATGTTGACATGAAATATCCGTCTAAAATATTGAAATACCTAATTGTATTAAATTTGCATGCTCTGATGGATGTACCAGACACAATTATGGAATATAACGGTAAAAAGTCAAACATATAAATCAGTTGTCTTTTTATATTTGATAAAAAGCTTGGGTGGTTCGTTACGGATGTCAGAGATTATCATTTCACAAATATCTACTGCTATGATGTTTTAAATAGTCATTAAATTTATTGGTTATATCTTCCTAAACTTCCTTTTTTATGTGGAGGAACTGGGGTCTTATCCCCATTTAAATATGGGTTGACTGAATCCACATCTCACCTTTTTCGGATTATCACTTATGTTTCTCCCTGTTTGCCTGCTTTGCATTAATGTATATACGCATATAATGTATTAATGCATATATATACATATGTATATGTATTGTTACTAATAAGTCAACTAAATAAGGTCTATTTTTCGCAAGTATATATAAACTCTTAATAGTTTAAGTTTCGGGTATTAGTTCTAAAAAAAAACTGACATCCGTAAATAATCATGTTTAGAAAAAAAATCATGAACAGAGTATTTATCAAATATTCTGATCTGGGAATAATACCATTTCGATATAAACATGCATGCATATTAATACAACGTTGAAAAGCCAAATATATTTTGGTCACCTGATATTTTTTTTTATCAAATCACATGTTGTAGAAAACAATAAGCTTGATGCACTATATTTCAATAGAGTAAACTTTAAATAGCATATTATGCTAATATTACATGAAAAAAGACCACTTTGTTGATTTTAAAACATACGAATAGATTATCCATCGTGGAAAATATACATAAGAAGCACTGGAATGAACAGATGCCAAATCTGTTTTCCCCCTGATATCCGTAACGCTGCAGCAAATATTTAAAAAAATATTGTCAAATGATAAATTGTCTTAGGTGAATTGGTTTTAATCTGCAACTGATATATCTCTTGCAAATAAAAATAAACTAAAACAGATAAATCCACACATAATGATTCATATTTTTTCGAGAGTTTAGCACACTCTCATCATATTTTTCTCAAAAATGCACTTTGTATCAAAATATTAATTGCTTCAGTTTAGAATATCAAAGTTCCTTTAGTTTCTAAACTCATCTTCTGTTTCGCTTAACAATCCAAATTATTATCGATAGAAAACCGAGCCATATATCACTGATTGAAAATACTGTTACGGATGTCATACGTTACGCCGGTCAGGGGTTTTGGTAAATTTTCCTCTCCCTGTACCATGCTATTACATTATTTTTCTACAGATGATGATAGATAGCTTTGGAACACTGTGTTCTCCAAAGGCAGCATGAATAAGTTTTTCAAATGCCATCAATTTAGTTGAAAATGGCGATACGGTAGTCAGGCTTTGAAATGCGTCAAACTCAATTTTCAATTTTATAATCGATGATTAAAAAAAACACATAGATTTTCGACTGTAAATTGTATATATTTACTTTTAATATGCCTATGACATTCAATTACTATAATATCAATATATATTGTTTTGAATATCATCGTTTACTTTTAAGTCAAACACGTGTTACGGAAATCAGGACTGTTTCAGCGACAATATATAAATCGGGGAGATAAAAGAAAGAAAAGATTGTTATCAACAGGTGTTTACTGACAATACACGCTATGTGATGCTGAAATAAAAAATGAGTTTTAATTGTCTCTTTCATCACTGTAATGCTATTTAGTATTGTAGTAAAATTGAAATATTCACGTGCAACATGCTGAAAAATACACAAACCGATTTTTTATTGAAATAATTTGACATTATTTGACACTTCAAATGCATATTGTTTGGTATCAAAATCTGTCATTTTTACTGTAGATATCTCCTTAGAAAAGTATCAGCCAAATACATTAAACGGCAAATAATAATTTTGTGACGAATGCTGGCGACAACATTATATCATAATTGGTACTATTTCTGGAGAATGGCTGTTAACCTAATGCGTCATTTTGAAGCATATGACGTCATATTTTGTAATATAGCGAGAACGACATCTCGCTTATTTTTCAGTGTTTACGATACAACGGACATAAAAATTGTAAGTAATAGCATTTGTTGTTCTCAGTTAAAATATTAGTATGAATTAAAGCTAATAAATAGATTGATAAGTACTTTCGAGGTTTGTAATACACTGTGATGTCATAATGCACATTTCCCGTACTTTTTGTCTGAACGGAGTTTATTGACAGCCTTAACTGTGCTGCGTAATGGATATGCTTAGTAGTATTTAATGCATGTACGACTGTTCATGTAATAAAAAGGTGGCCTACAGTAATTCTAGGCATTTAGCATCTGTCAGGGAGTATAATTAAGCTGCTTAATTGGTATTATTTCTGTTAGTGTTCTTACATGTACATGTATGCATTGAATTTGATAATTTTTATAAGTCAAAAATTTCTATTACTCTTCATTTTTTATTTTTTTTGTGATGTAAAATAACTGATTTTTTAAGGGTATTTTAAAGGGCTCATAAAAAACAAGAAGCATTATGGAGAGAGGCATAGGTCAGCTAGGAGACGGTTCCATGTTCTGCATGGAGAAATAAGACTGTCTCTAGACAAGGCATGTCCCGTTTTTGTTGCTTGCTGCATCTTTCATAACATTTGCAAGGACAGGCAGATCCCATGCCCCCTGGATGATGGTGACCTGGATGACAATTAGCAGGATGATGGTGATGGGCTGAATGTACAGGTTAACCAGAATGTCAATGATGGAATTCGGTACAGACAATTGTTCGCTGAAACTCACTTTTGACAGGTAAGCAATAATTAACGGTAATTGAAAACAAATATTCATGTTTAAAATATATTTTATTTGTTCAACAAAAACAACAGCAACAAAAACAAAGAAAACAATATGAATGAATTTTCATAGAATATCACTTGAAATAATTTGATGTAGATTATCTCTTCAAGAATATTTAAAATTCTTATTACTAAATTCATTGATTCAAGAATTTCATGTCTGTTATATAAATTTTAAACATTTTAGACCTGTTTACATACATGTACTGTACCAACTTCAAAGAATTAATATTTAACACATTATTGAAGGGTTTTTAAGAAGTTAATAAACAAACTGGCTAAACCTGAACATATTCAGTTTGGTTACATATATTGACAAACAATTGTACAAAAATTAATTAAAACTTTCAAAACTGTCATAACAAAATAATTTTTAAGCCCAGTCTGATAGATATACAACCAAACAATACCAGACAGGTAAAAAAAAAGAAAGAAACATACTCATGTATTTTCTTTCACCGACATATTCACTTATTTTCCAAATAATGATAATATTAAAACCAAATTGAAATAAATCTTCCATGGATTTATATTATACTAGCTCAATATACATTAATTTACGATAAACATGTACAATGTATATGCGTCTTTCTGTCTTATGTGCATGCATTCTCATAATGTTATTAAATAAATGACACATAATATATATCCATAAAACATAATTAACTTCAACTTATACAGAACTATTATCCTTAAATTTGTACTGCTAATATTTCGGAACATCTTGTATAATTTGATATGGTAATCTTATTTAAAATGTAAGTTACATACATTATTTATCTGAATTATGTGCTTATAATGGCAATTATAATTTTATTTATAAAGGATGACTATGTTACCAGGTACACTTGCCAAATAATATCATTCCTATTAATGAACAATTTTATTTATGCCGGATGACAGATGGACAGTGAATGATTCAATTTATTCCGGTCCCTTTAACTTTCTTTTTTTCAATCGCAAGTAATCAACTTCATGTTTAAGTTTTTTTACAGTTAGTTATTCAATTATTCTTTTCAGACTTGTGCTACTGCTGTATTCAGCATGAATGGCTGGCGTTTGCTGGGACGCTGCTGTTCAGGTAGTGGCAGGGAACTTTTTGTGGCCGTAGTGTCCTGTGTAGTGTCTGTGGAAATGATGTGTGGCTCTATGTCTGGTGGTCCTTCAATGACATGTGTTCCCCTGAAAATTGAAAATTTAAGTTAAAATATGACTGTTTCCAACAAAATTATTTGTACCTGTATTTTTTACTGGAAATAAAACTTTGTTGATGTTACATTGAAAAAAAAAAAAAACAGAATCCATTCCCTAGATATGCAGCTTGGCTGATATTGTGGTTCTGCTTCAGTTTAAAAACAAAATTTAAGATACATGTACTAAGTGTTTCAGTGCAACAATTACATATTAGGCTACTTACAGTCCTAATTGTTAACTATCGCCAAGAATCTGTAGCATGGAAGAGTCAATGCCGCCATCAATGCCACTTGAACAGGCATTATGTTGACCTACAACATTCGATACCGTTTCTGCAATGGCACTCAAAGGCATGGGAGGGGGCCGCCACCTGTAAATTTGTTGTTCATAAATTAGGCAAAATATTTCACATCTGGAAGTTTTTTAGAACTCAACTACATGAACATGTAGTATAACTGAAAAACCTTGATCTTGAAATTATAATGAGATACAACTGACATTCAGATCTATAAGCATGTTTGCTCTGTTTGTAATTCAGATACAAGTTATTTTTTTGGATGTATATCAGGATATAACTACGAGTAGGTTACGTGATCAAATCTCATAGTGCCCTTATTTCTTTTATTTACGTCTTTTACAAATTAGGACAACAATATTGCTCCATACTTTCTTTTTTGTAATGAACTAGAAAGCCGCTTCGATTAACATGACGTAACACAAAATAATTCAACAAAGTTGCAAGTGTTTGATTATCATGATAAATAAATAAGACACTATTTTTTATAAGACAACGCTTATTTTATTATAATAAAACGAAACAGTATAGAAAATTCATCTGTAGAATGAAAGAAAATGATTGAAGCTTGACAAAAATGTACCACTTTTGTTAAAGTGGCAGAGCGGTCAGAGATTTGAAAACAAAGCGATAGAAAGTCGAGTTAGAGTCTACTTAGGCATTTTCAGAGGATATTGTATAGAAGAAAAAGATCCAAGAGCATAGAGTCTAATGATTTCCCTCCGACATTATAGATCTACGTGCAAGCTATTTTATTTTTTCGGAACAAAACCGACAGAGAAGCATGAGTTAAATTTTATTGTGAATGGACTAAACACGAAAGGTCTGATCAGTTTTTTGTTTTTTCTTTTACTTGTGCCTAAATTATGTTTTCATTACGATATTTTGTATGTTATAGCTTAATCGGTTAGTTTGAGTACATGGAGAACATGGAGAAAAAAGTGACCTAGATTATTCATGTTGTGCAGAAATGACAGCTGATTGCACAAAATGTGCTACATAAGGGAAAATATTTGCAAATGTAAATATTGAAATTAAACATTTTAGAATATTTTTGTGATTATTTATCATTCTAATATATTTATATATATATATATATATATATATATATATATATATATATATATATATATATGTGTGTGTGTGTGTGTGTGTGTGTGTGTGTGTGTGTGTGTGTGTGTGTGTGTGTATAACAAATATAGAGCTTATAAAAAAAGAAAGTTTTGAATGTACGTTAAATCTACTGTAAGCTTTATGTAACCGATCAAATTTATAGCACTGTGTAGAACAATGACCAACTGACCTGTGCCAGAAACTGTCCTCCTATAACTCGAAATCTCGCTCTTGGAGTTTGAAAAAAATGTCGTACCATTTTATCTCAACATCAGCGGGTGTCCTGCTGGGCCCAACTCCCATCGCGCACAACTTCTGCAATACCTCGCCTCATGCTTTTATCTTCATGTCAGAAGTTAAGGAAGGACTAAGCTTTCCCCGTACAATGTGCTTGTAGTCATCAACAAGTGATGCTAATGCCAACGTTTCGTCAGAGTTCCAGTTTGGCTTCCTTTTCTGTTTCCCTTCCATTTTGTCCCTGACAGACGACTTTGTTTACATTCGTCTGCAGTGTTACGTTACACAACAAAATTAACCTCCTTTCAAAGAAAGCGCTCTTTGTTACTATGTACTTTGACGCCGAACTCAAGTGCGAAGATATATTAGATCTGTACTTAGTTAAGAATGATGCTTAGTATTTTTATGAATTTGTTCTTAAGTTTTTTTCAAACTAAGAATTTATTTAGCACTTAAGTGCATTTTTGAAGATAAATCTTAGAATTTTTATGAATCCCGGCCCTGGTTTTTTCATCTCGTAGGGGACAGATTAGACGCCCTCGAGCTTCCGTCCAAATTGAATCCATTTAAATGTACACATTTTGAGATTAACTGCTAATGTATTCCTCTTTTCTTTGACTTCCTTATCAGTAATGCGTTATATTTGTTATTTATTCGTGAAATTGTTATTTAGTGGTACAGACATCAATGGCATTCCACATATATAGTTGACTTTTAAAGATATGTATTTTTTTCACGAATTCAGGGGCTCATTTTCGGTAAAGTGATCTATTACCTTTCTAACAAATTGTGTCATTACACCCTAATTGCTCCATAAAATTTGAAAAACGTAGAATGTATGCGCATGACTGGAAGCGTTTCTCTGAAATCATATTTCACTTATCTGTCAACAAATTGTCTGCACTCTTCTTATCTAATGCATATTTTAATGTATTTAATGTCGATTCTTACTAAATGGCGTTTGGAAAGTAATATTTGAAGTTCTTTTTTCATAATATAAAAACGGACTTTTTTTTCTTTTTTATTAGCAATTTATTATTTGTGTGGTCTTTTTCTATTAAAGATTGGTGTCAATAAATGTTTTAAACGGTTTAGACATTTTTAGTTTAATCCCTGAATTAAGTTTCTCATAATTGTTTAAAAACAAAATAATTATTCCAGCATCAGTGACCAGTAACCGAGTATAAATATGAACTTATGTTTGAGAGCATTGCAAATGCACTGTCCTGCAAATACAATAAAACAAATTTCGTCAGTGTCGAACAAAAATCATTTAACGTTTTACGAAATCCCGTTAAAAACAATATAGATAGGCATAAGGAACTAGAAAAAGTAAACATTTAACAATTTATGTCGTGCGAATGAGATATAAATTAAAAACTGCAAACAGTTTTGAGTATCTATTCGTTTATGTTAATTTGCAAATAAGAAATAAATTTTGATAGCACTAGCTATTATCAAATGGGGAATTTATCATGTAGTATGTACCATCAGATATGATCATCAGATGTTCATTCTTATGCGTATACCAAATTATATTGATTAAATCATTAAACGGTTGTTTGCTGTTTTCATTTTTTCCATTCTTTTTTTATGTATTTATGTAAGATTACATAGAGTATGTTAAAATAAATCTAGACTACCTAAATAATGACACATATTACCATATATTTTAACGTTCACTCCATCTATGGTATGGGTGTAGGCAATAAAATTACCAACTTTGTTATTGAATTGAAAAAAAAATTGTGTTATGTTATAGGGCTTCCAGATGGCATACAATGCATGGTGCCGTATATTCCAGGAAAAGCAATTCAGTGTATATTAGATGGGGCAATCTACAATATTAGCGCTCCAGATATTGCAACAACAACCTTAACTCCAGAAACATCAGAAACTATTAGTACAGCGCTGCAAGGCACCTCAAAAGATACCATATACACGACACAAGCCACCTCATATACGTCACCAGAAATCGAATTGCCAACATCAAATGAAAATTCAGATATAGGCAGATTTACGTCAACCGAAAAGTCAACACCGTTGCAAAGTGTGACAACCATACCAGAAAGTTCAGCGACATCTAGCAAAATAATCACGACAACGGTTGAAAGTTCTTCCTTGTCACGTGCACAGAATGTCACAACACCGTTGACAGACGGTTTATCAACCTCTAAAAGTATTACATCAACAGATAACTTGTCAGGATCCTTAAATATAACAACAGAGTATCCACAAAGTTTGCCAACAGAACGAAGAATCGTCACGTCCACAGAAGGTTCAAAAACAGAGTCGACAAATAGTCTGTCAACAGAACAAGCTATCGCTACGTTCACAGAAGGCCAATCCTTAAATATGACAACAGAGTCTCCAAACAGTTTGCCAACAGAACAAAGAATCGTCACGTCCACAGAAGATTCAAAAACCTCTGTGGAAACCATCGGAAGCAGAACAGTTAAAGAAGAAACGACAACTGAGTATTTAGAAACGACTGTAAAGCCAAAAAACGCTTCATCAAATGGTATACATTTATTTTCATTATCATCTTCGATAAATAAAATAAAACAGTCATTGGTGTATTATTTTCAGTCATAATTGTTCTAAAGTACTTATAGAATAAAAACTTGATTTGAAATATTTCAATTATTATATACACTCGAATAAGTAACATTTTCATAAGTTTTTGTCAATTATTTTATTTCATTATAATATTTTTTTTTTATTTCGAAGGAGAAATTACGATAATCAATCAGAACATTATCGATCAAGGATTCTGCCATAAACAGGACGTCAACATTCAGTTGTACATTAACTGCGGTATACCTTTCTATGCCGAAATTAATGTGGCAATAGTGACAAGCAAATATGAAATCCGCAGCCCAAACTACCTCTTGACTTGCAGGAGGTTAAATGACAGCACGTGGTATTGTCCCAAATTTGATATTATGACAGGGAAATTCAATTCATATAGTAGTATATTAGATGTAAATTTTATGTTTAATATAACGATCCATGCAGGATATTATGTAAGGATGATATCTTCATGTGATGGAAACCAAGAAACGAAACATATTCATCTAATACCATGTTGTAAGTTCAATAAAAAAAGTTATTTTTAGATTTTTAAATAATAATTTTAAGGTACTTAAAATAACTGTAATTTGCATGATTACATATAAATTATACGGTATTTCACAGCATTACTAATCAAGGTCGGTAGTGTATTTTTCCCCATTCAACTATTGCTTGCTTGAAACAACGAGAGATAAACCAAGTTAAATGCTCATTCATTTAATATTTTGGTCTAGTTTATATGCTGGGTAACATTGTTGAACTGAAAAATGCTCCATTTTTACTTCTTCTTTTTTTAAATTTGAAAAAGTAATTGTCTTAAAATAAAAAGCAAAACTTTAAAAGAGAAGAAACACAAAGTTATGTACCAACACAAGGTATATTAGCCTCAATTTGTTGGAATCCGTGTTCAGTTTCAGGATTTACAGTTAATACTACCTTCTACAATGCCACTTCACTCGTCATCAATTGTCAGCATACGTCATTCAACGACTCCATCTCTCTAATCAGAATCAAATTAAAGGGAGGTAACGACCTTGGGGCATGTTCCAAAACAAGCTGCGATAGTTGCAAAAGTACGAAATATATTTAATAAATATAGAAATATAGATGTACACAGAAAAGAAATTTTCCAAGTTCATATTCTTACATATTTCTAACACATTTTATGATATACAAAGGTAAACTGATACAGACTTATGGTTTTATAACACAGTTAAATAACAGATTAGATGTTATTCTGAAAATGCAAAAGTCAGCCAAAAAGAAAATAAAAAATTAAACGGTATTCTTTTTATGACACAGTAAATACTCTATTAGATAGGTCGTGTTTTCTTTTTTTTTAAAGTCTTAATACGGCGTTTGTTAATACATATAACTATCATTCTATGTTCCTATTTGTATGACAGGATTACGAGATGGTATACAATGTGATGTATTGTATGACCCTGAAAGTATATACCAGTGTGTGTTGGACAGTGCAATCTATAACATAAGTCTACCAACAACGCAGCCAGAAATTCAAACAACAACGCTACAAAATGTGTCTACTTTTCAAAGGGTAACAACGACATCGGAAAACATAAATGTGTCAGAAAAAAGCGTATTGACTTCAACAGATAGCTCATCAACAACGTTACAAAGAATTATTACGTCAAGTGAGGGATCAACAGCATACAACTCATTCACAAAAACATCATCGGAAGGCACAACTGTTAAAACGTTTGATTTAACGTTAACAAATAATACCCAAGCTACGTTTTCCAAAGACCATTTAACAACAGAGAGCACAGAATCTGGAGAGATTTCTACGTCACAGGACGGCATAGAAAGTTCATCAACGTCACGAGAAAACGTTGAAAGTACAACCAGTGCGCCACATTTTGAATCAACGTCAATACAATCAACGAAAATTATAACAACAGCTCCAAGAGATGGTAAGAATAATACTTTTGTTATCAAACTGTAAAAAGAACGGATAATTCAAACTAGTTTATTTTTGCCTTTGAAATGATTATAATATTTATAAAAATTTGGGGTAGGTGTTATTGTTTTTTCCAAGATATGCTTTTTATAATTTAATTTTTTAAATGTAATATACAAAATATGTGAATCAAGACTGTCTTTAAGATTTAAAAAAAAAATACAGCTTAAAAGAAAAACAGGTATTTAATTACAATACTATTGTTTATCACGTTCGTTGATGTTTTTTATCTGTTGTTATCTAAGTTGCAACAATCACGTTAATCAACAAAAATGACTGCTATCGAGGATTTTGTCATCTAAACGATGTACAGATACAGTTATGTCTTTGACAAAATTAAATGTTGTGCATTGGTTGAACTATATCTGGTAGCAAGTGTAAAAGACCCTTAAGCGAATAATCTGTTGACATGTTCGAAGTTTAGTGACATTATTTGGAAGTGTTATGAAGATGATTTTGTGACAGGAAAATACAACACATCTAGTCATGCATTGGATATTAGGTTTAATTTCAACTACGCCAAATATGCTGGGCGTTATTTGAAGATAAAATTATTTTGTGATGACTCTCTAGAAATAACACATCGTCATCTCATAGCATGTTGTAAGCATATTTGTATAAGATTTTTTTTTTCATAAAGGAAAAAAAATTTACATGGTAGATTAAAATTGCCATCCAGATTCATTTCAAAGTCAACGATTTCTACATTGTTTACAAAAAAATTATTTTGTCTCTGATTCAAACCAATCCATACTTTTCATAGACAGCAACTTTTAAGAAATGAAAGAAAACGTAAAACAGGTACAATTTTTAAAATTTATGAAACGAATTGCATGTTTATATAATATATATCCAAAAACAGCTGCTTTCATTTACCACATACAGATCTTCTTGCAATGTTTTAGCTCACCTGAACCGAAGGTTTAAGTGAGCTTTTCTGATCACCTGTTGTCCGTCTGTTCGTTTATAATTTTTTTTTTACATTTTTTTACTTCTTCTCTAAAACCACTGAGCCAAATTCAACCAAACTTGATTCAAAGCATTTCTATGCGAAGAGGATATTAAATTGTTAAAATAAAGGGCGTAACACTTTTAAAAGGGAGATAATCGCGAAACAGTGAATAGAACAGTGAATGCAGTGTGTCCAAAAAAATCTTCCTCTCAAGAACCACTGCACCAGAAATGCTATTATTTACACAAAAACGTGTATATATAGTGGAGGTACTTAATTGTAAAAATCGTAACACTCAGACAAAAGCTGGGGCCGCAGGTGGGGTTCAAAGTTAAACATAGAATAACGTAGGAAAAATGTTTAAAAATCTTCTTCTCAAAAACCACTGCACCAGATATGCCAATATTTACACAAAAGATTGTTTATATAAGGAATATTCTAAATTGTAAAAATCGTGACTCTCGAAAATAAACTCGGGCCCCATGCGAGGTTCAAAGTTTAACATGGAAGTACGTCAAAATTGTTTTAAAATGTTCTTCTCAAGAACCACTGCACAAGAAATGCCAATTTTTACACAAAAGCTTGTTTATATAGTTAAGTTCTAAATTTTAAAAATCTTAACCAAAACTGGGGCTCCAGGCGGTGTTCAAAGTTAAACATGGAAATACGTAGAAAAAATGTTTAAAATATAAATCTTCTTTTCAAAAACCACTGCACCAGAAATAACAATATTTACACATAGCCTTAAAAATATATTAAAGATTCTTAATTGTTAAATTCTAGACTCTCGGACCAAAACTGGGGCTCCAGGCGGGGATCAATGTTAAACAAAGATTTACACATAAAAAATGTTTAAAAATTTTCTTCTCAAGAACCGCTGCACCTGAAATGCCAATGTTTACACCAAAGCATGACTATAAAGTGAAAAATCGTGACCCTCGGACAAAAATTGGGCCGCCGATGGGGTTCAAAGTTTAAATATATATAAAAAAATGTTTAAAAATCTTCTTCTAAGGAACTATAATGCTTTAATTAGTGAGATTACGATGGAAGCATTTTAAAACAATGTAGATTCTAAATCAATAAAGCTGTGATCACTGAAGTAATACTGGGGACCAAAGAGGGTTTCAAATTTATCATCAAATTTATGATATATCATTGATAATGCTATTTTTTTCTTTTCAAGAACTACACAGCTACAGTTAAATAGATTACTATGCAAACATCCTAAGATATTGTTAAAGCAAACTATAAATATAAAACACGGACCAATACTTATATTGGCTCAATAAACGGGTTTCAAAGTTTAAAATAGAAATAGCATATGCCATGAAATAGACTGTTACAAGGAACTGTTGTTTAGGTGAGCGATGTGGCCCCTATGCCTCTTGTTAGCTTCATAAAAATATTGATTTTTTATTCCATCATCAAATTAAACACAATATATGAATGGAATAAGCGGACAGGTGAATGTACATTATTACAAGTGAACAAATCGTCCTTCTAATCAGTAACTCTACATATAGAGCCATTTCCAATGTCATCTTCAGAACAGCAAGACGATGTTATATCACTTTCAGATAATAAATCACAATGTTTTATCCTTTACGACTAATATACAAATATATCTATAATAATTTCATGATTCTACTGAATATTTAAAAGAAATCATTCATTTATAAGGATCTTTGAAAAGAAAGAAAAGTGTACATATTTAGGGTTAAAAAAATATAAGACCTGGCATTTGCACAAGTTGGTGATACTATATTTAACTTATGTCCTTAATGAAAATGTCAATAAATGATTGACAACGGCAAATGGTTGTCATGGATAATCAATACAAATAAATGCTATACAATTAATGTATATGGTATATCATACTGTGTGTTGAATGATGACACAGCTCCTGTCTGTTGTTGTTAATGTATAAGGTACAATCTACTGTGTGTTGTACGGTGACACAGTTCAATAATAATTATTATGACAATGATCCTGATAGGCATAATTTTTACAGTTTTATAATTCTAAAATGTTATCATGGCTCAATATTATATTATCGTTACGTCTAAATAAATTTCTCATTTTGCGTCTCCGAATTATCGTAAAACGGTTTGTGTTAATTATAAATTAGTCATCGGTATGGTCAGTCATCAAACTATTATCACCTTGCAGGACAATTGTCGCCGGAATAAACAACCCGTGACACGAGTCCCGGGTCTAACACCTTGAGCCATTTAATTTACCAAGTAGGTGTTAATTAGGTATAGCGCTTGGAGATACCCAGCGACTTTGAGGTATCGAGCGTAAAAAAAACTATAGATTATGAATAACGGAACTGCAGTTTGACTTCGAGAGATCAAGGATTTCGAGAGATCAAGAGTTCGAGAAACCAAGAGTAAATTTGCTTAGTTAAATAGGGGAAAAATCGGGACCCTAGACTCACTTCGAGCGATCAAGAACTTCGAGCGATCGCAGTTCGAGCCATCGAGAGTTACCTGTATATCATATAGCATGTTTATATATGTGATTTCCTTTTACATTTAGAAATGCCTAAACTATTATATTTTTTCTTGGACACAGCGAAATACACCTTTTTGTTTGTGATTTATGATTTAATGAGTAAATGCTCAATATGCAAAGGATAGTTGATTTAAGTTTGCTACTTCACAAACTAACAAAAGGGGAACTGTTTAAAATGACATTATATTTGTTTACGACTGTGACTCATTCGATGTTTGCACTAGAAAGAAAACAACGATAGCAAACTCATTGTTTAAAAAATATCGTTTAACAAAGCCTAACTTTTAATGAACAGCATTTAAACAAAAACAATTACACAAATCACATTTAACTTGGGATATGAAATTGATGATTCAAATAATGTCAATGAACTTTAAATTAGAAACCTACGAAATTGAGAGAAATGTTCGTACATATACATTTCCTTACTATATGTTGACTCCTTATAAAGTATAATCTTAAATTTAAAATCATTGTCATAGATTTTTTTGTTCTAGAACGACTAAATTTGATTTTTTTTCTCAGTTTCAGAATTTAATGTACAATCGTCCTTTTACAACGAGACATCTGTCATCATAAATTGTCAACATTCGTCGTTCAACTATTCTAGCTCTGTGATCAGAATCAAATCAGAGGGAGGGGACGACTTTGGGTCATGTTTCAAAACAATGTGTTACGGTTGTAAAAGTAAGAACGTAATTTTTTTTACTATATTGAAAAACATATACAGTGAAGACAAAAATTAAACTCGTCTGATGTGTTTCTAAAATAAGTCAAAATTATCTATTTTGACGATCTTACAGTATTATAAATATTAACTGTATAAAAAACTTTACATTAATGCTAACTTTTGAAAACTGATTTTTAAAAACGTTGTTGACGACTCACTATCAACTTGTACAAACTAAAGTGGAAAAAACTCATTTTTTTAATTGTCGTTAACCTTTATAACTAACGACCTCTTTATAAAAAAAATGTACAACAGAGACACGTTCAGAGTAAATAAAATAATAGTAAATGGTAAATAATACCTTAAAATTCCATATGTACAGTAAAACACGCTTATAGTGATCACGCTTATAATGAATTAACGCAGTAAGTTCAGCAACGTTTGTTTCCCCCTGTGTAACCAACAAATATAACGAATTACGTTTATAACAAAGGCAAATTGCTCGCTCTGGTAGTCCGTTAAGCCTACGTAAATGAAAATATTCATGATATATAATGTCCTTTTTTGTTTTAAAATAATATGTCTCAGTGAAATATATAGATATAAAAGTGGTGTTTAAACTTCCCAGCATTGTTTACATACGCTGTTTTAGGGTTACCAGAAGGTATACAGTGCATAGTGCCATATACTCCTGGTAAGATATTCCAATGCATATTTGATGGTGCAGTCTACAATATAAGCATCCCAGCAAATCATGTTACCCAAACAACCTTACCAGGGACCACAACAACATCAGAAAGGACCACGGCGATTTCAGAATATCGCTTTTCTTTGACCACACGTATGACATCAAAAATACTCGAAAGCTCAACAACACAAACATTTACTACGCCTGCGAGATTATCAACAGAACAGAGTTTTACAACCGGGCTTACAGACTTAACAACTGAACAAATGTTTAGGACAACAGAGTCACAAAACTCACTAACATCAAGAAATATAACACCATCAACGCCTGATATTTCATCAACGTCGCTAATTATTACGACAACCTCCCCGAGTGAAATTAAAACGTCACCAAATGTCATGCTGACGTCATCTAGTATTTTTTCAACATCAAAACGAAATACCGTGATGACTACTTTACCAGGAACGCAAACGTCAGGAGGATCCACATTGATATCAACCCTAAAACCAATAGATGGTATTGCATTTTTTATGTACAATTTTCGATACTTCATTGTATATTGACAAGTACTCGTGCGCTGTTTTAAAGTTGTTCTTATTATCACAATAAGTAAGTTCTTCTTATATTCTTTGTGTTATATCTGTATATTTACATTTGCAAATTTGCGTCCCTTTATGAACCTTTAGAACATCCAAAACGTTCAATTCTGTATGAACTTCTTCATAACGTCACAATGAACTTCGCACGCGCTTATCGCTTGTCGTTTGGAATATTGTTGACATCAAATCTCGGTAATTTTTACAGTTCTGGACGATTTTTTCTTTTTCAAACGTAAATATAAGTAATAAACAGCATTTTCTAAATTGCTATTTATTTCTTAGGTAAAGAACATTTCCTCATATTATTTTATCGATAAGTTGGGATCGTCTACCACTCTGGTTATTTGTAGATTAAATTAAAAAATAAAAAGTTGTAACAGAGGCATGTTATTGATACGGAAATGAAGACAATAGTCACAATCATAAATAGTTCATGGGAATTTCATATTGTCCTGATAATTTATGGTGTATTATAGATTGTACTATAGATTATTACTGAATTGTTCAGTAAAAAAAAATCATCTATGACAGGGTTCTCATAAAATGCAATTCTCTAGTTTCAGAATTCACTGTGTATGCGACCTTTCATAATGAATCTTTCGTCAACGCTAGATGTCAGCATTCATCATTCAATTACTCCAGTTCAACAATACGAATTAAAGTAAAAGGGGGAAATGACTACGGCGCATGCTCAATATACAGCTGTAACGGCTGCGCAAGTATGAAATAATTATCAGAAAAAAGTAGAGTGTAGACGCTTCACAAATTCTCTTTTGTTTTTAAAGAATATTAGACAAAAATGGCGTTTATTTGAGAAATTAAGGTACATTTGACTTCGTAAATTTTTCGGGAAAAAAATTAGAAACTTCAGTTTGTTATTTTTAAAACAAAATTACCATATGATTACAATCTTTCAAATCTAATGAAGTCAAAATCGCTAAACCATACGTAATTTTGTAACAATCAAATGTTAACAAAACAACGAATACAACAACACTGGTCATTAATAGTATAACACAATGACTGTTACAGGGTTACCAAATGGAATTGAGTGCAATATACTGTACACTCCTGGTGAAGAACTGCAGTGCACATTAGATGGCGCAGTTTATGATATCCCTGTACAAAATATGACGCCACCTGGAATCACAACAACACTGCTGCAGATTTTAAAAACACAGCATATCAACACAACACCATGGATAACTTCAACAACGCCCACAAGTAACTCAAAAGAAAGCTTAACAACATCCCCCCAAAGCTCAGCAACCTCACAAAATGCTCCAATAACAACAACAACACAGTCCCCGACAACGCAACAAAATATCATAACAACAACAAAGTCCTTGACAACGTCTCAGGACATTTTAACAACAACAACACAGACCTCGACAACGTCAAAAGATATCACAACAACAACAACACAATCAACGACAACGTCACAAAATATCATAACAACAAAGAAAAGTAACCCAACGACCTCCCAAGAATTCATAAGAACGACAAATAAGCCTATAACATCCCAAAGAGGCACGACAACTAATATCAAAACAATCCTTGACAAAACCACAACGACGAAAAGTAATCCAACAACAAGAAGTATAACCACGTCGACCAGAAAAAGCTTTGAAACACCGCATGGAAACATAAAAAGCACAACTCCAGCGAAAGAAACCTACAGAAGCAGCGGTATGCTTTCTTTGTTTGTACTAATCGATTAGATGTTGAGCTTGTTCGCATTATACTCTAGTCTTATATTGGAGGCATATTTAAACTTTTGAGAATAACTGACCAAACGTTCTTTGAATAAATATCTTCTTTATATTATATCCGTAAAACACAGTAGCATAAGAATAAAGACGCAATCGTATTAAACAAACAAAAATAGCTGATTTTTGTTACGAGTCTTCTTGTCATCCAAATAAAGGGAAGAATTCCGACCAAAGTTGTTGTCATCAGCATCATTTATTAATACATGTTTATCATAACACAAGCAAAATATACATTTTCCTTTTTTCAGGGGTGAATGTTGTTCAAAGGCCCCTAATCAACGTAGCTTTGCTCCTGATCGTCGCCACACATTGTCTCAAGTACATGTAAATCGTTTCTTATCTAAAAGTTTTGTTTGAAAATGGCTTAAATAGTTAAATTCAATTATCTTGCGTTGCATCTAGCGAAAAAAGTAAATATGTATATAATATTCATGTCTTTATGTGTTGGTTTCATGTATATGTATTTAGTATTGTTTTATTTTATAATAAATCTTCTGTTGAACTGTTTATTATCTGAAAATCTCTCGAAGTCGGTTAATCGTGTAATTTTATAATAGTATATATCATATACAGTGTATACATGCTTGATCGTGGATATTTTAATATAATCAAGTTATTTATAACAATGGGTTAAAATGATTTAATACGAACAAACAAATTGCATACTATGATGTAAGGTTTCTATTAGCACATTTTTATAGATATGTAAAAACGCATTCTTTTTTTTGTTGGGAAGGACGTTTAAAAAATAATATCAAACTTAGGAAACACATATTTATTCATTGTAATACTATAGGTACAGTGTGTGTATTAAAAATTGTTTTAATTGTTGGTCTGGTTAAAACCACACAAGAACTCGCGAATGAGGATTGTTAAATGTCACTTGCATACATCTGACACCATTTTGTTAGTATTATCCTATTTTGCTCTGTTTTATTTTTTGTTTCTTTTTCTTTTGTTTTGTTTTCTTGCTGGTTTATTGTAATATCAAAGATAATTTATATCCTGTACGAAGATATATATTTGTTTTACTCAGTGGGAAAATGGAGTATTAAATATATCTTGAGAGAGAGAGAGATAGAGAGAGAAAGAGAGAGAGAATTCATAACATACTGTTATGCCACCGAAGTGGGTTTTTTATTGATATTATACATGTCACCATTAAATATAAATTTGTATTATTTAATTGCTTTTACTAATATTAACCGAATCATTTTTTTATTATTATACTTCGATTGAATACTAATGATATGCAAGATTGTACGTTTCAATTACACCCGTTGGCATTATTGCTAGCGCTCTCGAGCGCTAGCAACTACGTTAGTCTTTTTCACTAGAATACGCATGCTCGACTCTATAGTAGATAAACTGTACCATTTGAATTTCGTTTTATCATTTTTACATGAAGTTTTGTGTTTTATTGTAAATGTCAAAAAGTAACAGTAGCTTAGATCTTATAATGCAAAGTTTCTTTCAATGTTATAATAAATATCTAGCTTTATCTTAAATTTCTTCAAGCTCGGAAAACACTTCGGATATGTTTACCGAGCTTGCCGGAAAGGCCCGAAAAGATACGATTGCTATAAAACAGTACCAATGGTTCTTAAAAATTAACACTTCGAAATTGTAATTACAGTAGATACATAATGAATTAGGCACATTCAATGAGCTATGCCATGCCTCTAGATTCACAGTTCTAAATTGAGACCCCACTCCAGTACAATTCTAGTACACCACCGTGTCTTCCTATATTTAATCGATTCAGAAATATAAACCAATGTTTTAGAAATCTGCTTCTGTGTTTTATGATGGCTACAACGCTAGCTCACCAATCTTTTTAAAAGATAAGCTTGTAATACATTTACATTTCTAAACTCTTCAAGTATAGATTTCAAGGTTAGGCTTAAGTTTTAATACTTAAATTTGTGACTGCATACAAAAAGTTGAAGAAGATAATGGCCACAATTTTTATAACTGGTAATATTATTTTATACTAACTGAGGATACGCATAGGCACGATAAATATTTGAATTGTGAATGGGTCATCCTTTAAAATATAAACCCGTTATCGCCAATCATGTATTGACTTTACAAAAACCGTTTTCTTTCAAGGTTTATTTTTATCTTTTCTACCTTTATAGAGTATTCAACCAAAATATTTGTACCTGGAGCACCATTTAGATAAGCAATTTCTTTTCACATACTTTAAACAGTTGCATAAATACTCCAAATCAAATTGATGTGGCAAAACAGAATAATAGACTGCCTTATATATTTATCATAGTAACGATTTTATCCAAGGACACATTGACGTGCCAACTTTTTATTACCAAAAACTTATATAAGTGTATATAGGTTTTAAAATATTCTTACCTGTACACTGTTACCGTTTGTTCTGACATCTACATCTTAATTGTCGAGATTTGTCTCCATGCCTTAATGGAGATGAAATCGTGAAAAAGATGTTACATTGACCAAATGTGCGGGATATTTGGATTTTTTGATATTCAGGGTAAAAAATAAAAGATTGGAGACAGGGACTATGCAGTAAATGACGTGGCCTTAATAACTGGTAATACTTCCTTTTTCATGCAATTGTCATTATCAACTATTGCAATTATTTTATTGGTTATTAGGAAAGTTAAATTCGAACTTGATTTACAGAGTTGGAAACAGATTTGGAAACATAAGTCACGTGGACAGAGCCGTGACGCTACATCTCTACTCGCCACCATTTACCACGTGTCAGAATTATGACGACGACACGATCAAAAAGACGGAGGTCCCCATGGGATTCCATCAGTACTTCAGTTGTCGGTGTTGTAGCACCACATGCTCCAGTTAATCATTTTATATTAAGAACGATGTGCAGATTGTTTTTACCTTAATAGAATCTCAGTGTAACATTTGAGTAAACCATGTTGGTGTGTATTTATTCATATCTAAATTTGCGGATGGTGGAAATATCTATTAAAATATTTGTTTCTATAGTTTGCTTTTTTGTCAGCTTTGATTTCACTACATTCTGTTAATATTTAAAATATGGTAGATTTGCTAAATTAAAGTTTTGCCAAACATTCTTGTATAGACTTTCTATGTGATGTTGTTTTGTAGATGGAAAATATCATTCCACATACTATTGCAATACAAATTGCAATACAAATGCAATTTGACATTTAGTGTCTTTTAAGATATATATACCTTAAACAGAGATAGGTATTAACACTTTTCTAGTAAGAAACAGTTTGCTACTTACCCTTAAATCTTATTGAATTAACTCTGGTTTGTTATTTTGTTTACCCTATTTGTCAAAAATGACCTAAGACTCAAACAGTACAGTATCTCAAATACGCCTTAAATAAAAACTCACAAAACCCTTATGATTTTAAAAAAATTCTCTCTGGGTTTGATACTTTTTTTTTTACTTTTTGTACATCTAGTATGCTGATCTGTGATGATACAGGTGTTTAACCTTTTATGATTATTATTCGTGTTTTACTTTATTACATGTATTTTATTCATAAGAGTATAAATCAAATTGCCATGTGAATTCTGATGTTTCCTAGCTATTTTGTGGTTTGTATTACAGTTATTGCATATTGATTCAAATGTATGTTTAAGTCACAAACAAATAAAGCTGGTTGACAATTAAACTTGTTTTAAAATGATTTAAAGGTATGTATAATCCGAAATGAGTACGGTTGAGTAATAACTAACAAAAAAGTTTAAATATTTATGTTCTAATAAAACGGAGAGAAAACATACATGAGTTGTGCACTAATTGCATTGTATTAGAGACTTTAAACATTGTCTGTTAAGGTTAAGATAAAAAAATAACATGTTCCGCATAAAATATGCATAACGACGAGGGTTCTTTGGGAGTAAAATTTGGACAAAGTAATACCGAGCTAAGCGGGAGGGGGGGGGGGGGGCGAAGCCAGGATTAATGGTAACAGGTATATATAAGAAAATCAGTGAAAAATGAAAGTTGAAGCAGGGATACTAAGGCCAAAACAAAATTTCTTCCAGTCCTGGGCGCTGCAATATTGGCAGCCATTTTGTTTTTTAAAAATTTGTTCGATCATTGATTGACTGGTTCTTATCTATGTTCATTCCCCCTTAACTCGATTAAATAAGATCCAGTGTTTCAACTGAAGGTAATATGAATTAAAAGAAATTAAAAAGGAAACCAGATAAGTTTCAAAAGTGTTCAGTTAAGAAACACAACTTGTTCTATGTATGTCTTATCAAATTATCAGATGGAAAATAAAAACATTAACGTCATGGAACTGAATTTTTAGATACTGAATAGAGTATTCAATTTTATTACAGCGGCATTCATATGATTTAAATTGATGAACAATAAAAAAAATCGGAATCACGTAACTCTCTTTGGCTATTTCCGAAGACAAAACTTAAGGGGGCTGGATCCTGATATTAAAAGTCTCTAACTTTTCATAAATCAAGTTTAATTATCTTTATATAACAGTTTACTGTAAATTCATGATATTTTGAGACGATGTATATGTGTTAGATTTTGCATGACAATGCTTCAAAGAGGACAGTGGTTCATATTATGTGATTTCTCACAGCATGATAGGTAACCTCTTTTTTTCAATGGATAAAAAATAAACAGAACAACTAAATATTTGAATGACATCATGAATATTGTATCACAAAATGGCATTGGTTGATAAATCCTGCTGTTTGATAAGTTTCCATTTTAAAAAAAAATAAAAATAAAACATAGTAACCCTCCCTCATTTTTTAATTTCCTAAATTTTAGTGGATTATTGTACCAATAATTTTTTTAATAAAAAGTCTCTAACTTTTTAAGATATACTGCACATAGAGAGGTCGCTCCTAACTCTATAAGATGAGAAAAAAGAATATGTGGATCTATGGTCATTAAAAAAGATAATCCAAATTTTCTCTATTTAACTCGGATTTTCTCTGAATTTTTTCCTTCTAAGTAAGAAAGGACTGAAAAAGTTATTTTTCTCAGAATTCATTTGGTTTTGCATAAAATGAACAATAGCCACAATGATATTTAAAAAAAAAATTTAAAAACGCAAAATTTTGTACTTAATTATACTGTTTTCCACGAAGTTAACTTGAATTTCCTCTGTTTCGCGTAAGTGTCGAATTTTCTAAATATATTAACTAAACATTCTTCTTTACAGCAATTGACATGACAGTTTATTCAAATTCAAACAACAGTAATATTTAGTATGCATGCATCATACATTACATTATCATACTGTCATATAATTTCAAGGCATCATACAGTGTAGCAACAAAATGTTCTTCTCTACATATTGAAGGAATTAATCACATCATTGATAACAGAAAGATTGAAATTAACTTAATTCAAATTACACACATGTAAAAAAATATATTGAGAGTAGAAATCGATCATTAAGCCCAAATTAACTTGTGTACAAAATATCAAATGCAAATGTGAGAGAAATCCATCTAAAATTGAAGCTTTTTATCAAATACAGATGTAGATTTCATTAGTCTTGTTTCAATATTTTTGTAACAAAAAACTTGTTCACACCATACTGTAACATTAGAAATCATCTTTGACAAACAAAATAATAAATAATGTACAAAGCTAGATTTTTTATGCATTACATGTTGTTTAACTTTCCCTCAAGGATGCAAAATATTCAACAATTTTGCTTGTGACCTTTCTTGACTTGGATACTCGAACAGACTTTCCACACTGTTCACTAAACAAAGAATAAATTCCCTCAACAGGGTCTCTAGAGTAAGCAAGTTCAAGATGTTTCAACTGTAATCCACTACCTGCATTTTTTTTTTTGCAATTGGACACTCAGCTTATTATTTTCTGACCAATTAAAGGCTGTAAAGATGGCAAGTTGGATTGCACAACATTCGAATTTCTGTAAAAGTCTACAGCACTTACAGAAGTTAACGATGATGTCCTGGCGTTTACATTTTCTAAACCAATATTCAGAAAGTTCATCAAGGACTGGAGAGAATGGACATCACTTTTAGTATCATGGGCATCATAATCTATACCTGCAATATTTTTACATAAATATTCTTGTCTGTATGATGAAAGATCTGGTCTCTCAATTCTGAAAAACTTCAAGGTGTCTAAAAACACATCAACAACATTGGTAAAAGATTCCAACTTTTTACATCTATCTAATGCATACATAAGAATGGGAGAATCAAAAGACTCCACATTGTGTCCAACTAGAATTATTTTCTTCTGAAAGGTTTGGCAGAAATCTAAAAACATATCAACTGCAGTTGATATAGACTTTGAATCGACTCTTTTGCCATGATGGTACATAATTCCATTTCTAACAGAGATGCCAGTGACACTCGCAGACTGAGAGCTAATGGCAATTCTTGGAAAAACATAACAACTGAAATGTAACTCTCCAGCTGCAGCAGCTATTTGGGTAATATGGGAAGTCCTTGCTGTAAAAGATTAAAGGTCTTACATAACATTTAAATTGTCACGACTGTGCCATATTCTGGAGTGGACTCATGATACACATTTATATTCATGGACATAGATGTACTTGTTATTATAAAACATACCTAATCCAGTTGTTTCCAAATCAAAGTAAACTGGAACATGTTCTGATGAAATATTTACTGGCACTCTGACTGGGGAGGGACAGGGAGGAGGAATAAATGTAAGATCTGCTTCCTCTCCACACACATCAACCTCTGGGGAATATGTCTTTCCCTCTCTAGTTTCCTGACAAGAGCTCTTCTGCTTCCTTTTTATAGAGAGTAGATTTCATAAGTTTCATTCCATATATAATCTGTATTAAATGATTTTACGTGTACAATTAAACTATTCAGAAAACCACTTAGGCCAAAAAAAAATCAAAATACCTTTTAGCTTTTAGTTCTAGTCTTCTCCTCTTGGCAGCTCTTGTTGTGTTCAATGCTTTTCTCTTCCTATGTTGAAGATCTCTCAAGACTGCAAACCGTTGGATGTAGGAACCTGGGGATAAACCCATTCTGGCATTTACCTTGACACAGTATTTAAAAATAGCTTATGGTACAAAAATTACATGAGTTATAAAGGTTATGACAACAAATTGGGTTGGTGTGATTTTTTGTGTATAATGTAATGAGAAAACTTATGTAAATGGTGGTTGAGAATGCCTTATCAATAAACCAATCAATCAGTCTATATCTATCTATCTATCTATCTATCTATCTATCTATCTATCTATCTATCTATCTATCTATCTATCTATCTATCTAACTATCTATCTATCTATCTATCTATCTATCTATCTATCTATCTAGTGTTTCCATCTATTTATATATCTATCTACCTTGGGAACCTAAGTGTGACCAATATTTTTCTGGGCTACAGCGACTGAAACTCTATAGTTGAGACTGGCAGATCCACTAAAATGCAACCTTTTAGGAGCTTTAGATGCTATATAGTTGTTAATGCTTTCATTGGCCTGTGTTGAACCTAGTTCAGCTATCTTCTTCGAATGGCTTTTGTACTTCTTGAAGCTTCCTGTAGATTTTTGTCTGTTAGGCATTATATATTATTTTTACTTCTTCTTCAGAACAACTTGTTGAATTTCTACCAAACTCTGCATATAAAAATCAATATGGAGAGAGAGAGAGAGAGAGAGAGAGAGAGAGAGAGAGAGAGAGAGAGAGAGTTTTACAAAATATATTTTTATTTGAGTAAAGTAAATTATTTATGTTAATATTTATTAAAGTAGAATACTAAAAATGTAACCTACCGTTAGCTAGTTTAGTGTTTACATCCCATATATGGGTTTTTCTATGTTGTTTCCTTGTGGGAACATTGTTTACGAACCTGCAGTTTGTATTGCTACATGGGACCTGTAAAAAAAAACCCATATCATAATCATCAATATACTCAAATTTATTTATTTTCCGTATTCTTATTTATTTATTTAACGTTAGATCATAATTAATACATGTACATGTAGCTTACCTTTAAAATGGCAGCAATACCATATGTTCTTATCGAGGTGGCATGTGACAGTTGGAGGGGGTTTGTGCAGTTTTTGCAGGACGCCAACGCGTTTGCAAGAACCCCAAGCTCAACGACACGTCTTCCACTGTCCCATGGCATGCTTGAATGTTTTGATTCACAGTCATCACTGTCGTCTGTGTCGGCATTGACATCGTCAACTTCTTCGTCTACGACGATGTTGTTTAGGTCCGGTAGATTTAGAGACAGTGATGATGTAGCGTTACATCTACCTGCATTAGCATAATAATGCTCTTCCGATATCTGGGCCGATTGTTTCTTAATCACCCATCTGGCTATTGTTGCACTAACAACGTCCTTTTCTCGTTTTTTCCTTTTCGATGATGTAAACACCATTGTTTGTTTACATTCGAAGCATACGACACTGATGTCGTAAACTTTTACGAGCATTCAATATGAAGTAGTATTGATTAAATAACATCTATTAAGCATTATTTGTTTTTAATTACTTTAGTTTATGATTATTTTTTGAAGAACAGTTGTAAATTGCATTACTTTCATAATGCATAATTTTACAACGTATGAACCGTTTTTCGGTAGTTTGAGTTGCGCGGCAAACTCAAATTTAGCTGGATCGAACCTCTTTAAACCTTTTACGTCTGAAATATAGCGTCATAATGTTCACTAAGCACGTGACGTTTAGTTTAACTTTGACGAATGATTTGAGTAGGTAACCAGGCGGATCTTACTGTGTGCGTTTTGAATAGATTTTATTATACAAAAATCAAACTTCACAGTGTGTTAAATCTGCGCTCAGTCCAACAGTCACGCCGTTTACATATTACTTGGAAAGTGCATTCATGTCTTAAAGAAATGTTTTACAACTGGTGTATATCATCATTAATAGCGGTCAATGAAATGTTATGAAATACAATATATTAGATAATACTGGCCATCATAGAGCTAGGATAATTCAATTAAACGATATTGAAGATTATATGATTGACGACCCAATCTTATTTCATACATTATTGAAGGTTTATGTATTGATTTTTACAGCAATAACATATCACTCAATACAGCAAACGAACAAGTGAACAAAATTCCAAATGTTTACTCTAACACAAGACATTTAAATCAGAAAATGAGGATCGGCTGCATAATTCTATTTAGCTATTATTTGAATAGGACGCACTTTACGTGCATCGGCCGTGTTTTAAATCGAAAGAGGTCTTACGGCCTATTGCATGTAGTTATGGAGGTATTTAAAAAATCTCTCTTTGGTTAAACTTTTTATCGTTCTAGAGGTTTACACAATGCATTTCATGACTGAGTTATTCAATAAATCAATAAAAAAGAGAATTATTGAATGGTTGTTATATTAAAGTTAGACATGGTGTTCCATGGTTGCTCTTCTTAACTGCGTGAGACCTAAAGTTTTCAACATTATTTGTAAATAATGTTGTAAACAGAGTTAATTGGGTAAACTATAAATCAATATATACTTTCCACCAAAAATATTTGAAATCTTATCAGGTTCTATGCAAACAAAAGAGAGCATACGTAAGTATATTTAAATATATTTAAAGGGCTGCGACATTTTTTTTCATATTCACCGATCTATGCACAGACTATGCAATCATGATAGCAAATCCAAAGAAGGGTAGAGACATGCTAGGGGACTAACTGTTTTGGGATAATATGTTAATCTATTCAACCGGTTTTTTTCTAACTGAATGTTTACATTTTGTAGTGTTTAAGAATATTTTGACAGGGAATATTTAATGAATCGAGCCTGCCTTTTCTATATAAATCAGGAAAAGGCCTTTCACCCGTGTTACTTGTCGTATTAACGTGTGTTTAATCGTTGCATACCTGTTTGAAATTAAAGAGTGTACCCATGAAGAATCTCTACATCCGGGAAGGATCTGATGTGCGGATGAACCAGATAAAATGCTGAATAGATGATCTCCCTAAAATCTGATGAATGCTCCTGTAATTCTAAGACTATTTCTGTTTTTACAAGGTAATATTTTCATTTAATTTTTTTTATATTTATTAACTTGATAAAACGTTTTAATATGCTGTCTCATTTTCTTTGTCCATGACAATTTTAGTAATTATATACATTTTCATATACATTTCTTTATTCTTCAATTCTTTATATACGTTCTTTGTTAAAACATAACAAATACAATTCATTCAAAACGTTTATTGTGAACCCAATATCTAAAAGTCAAGGTCTATTGAAGGGTATCTGCAAGGGGTTAAATGCAAATATAAGTAATTACAACGATTATTTAGTGAACATGGCGTTATTAATAGCGATTGCATATTTGTTGGCATATTTTCCCTGATGCACTAGAACTATTCATATCGCCATGTTTACTAAATAACGTTGTCTATTTCGTAAGTATATGCGGGTAGATTTTAAAACATAATTTAAGTCTTACATATTTTTAATGACAGAAAAATCAAGTAAATGGATAATTTGACTTAGATTTTTTGTCAGATTTTTGTCAGATAAGTATTTAAATACAGTTTAAAATCTAAAATGGGTATATTTGTGTTTAACACACAGTTATTCAATTCGTTTTTTTTTTTGCACGACAGAGCATTTAACAACTTATAAAAAGATATGAGGTAATTAAACTCTTCTTGTTAAACAAATTGAAAGTGCTAGACATGGCCACAATACATTAAATGACTGCATGGGATATTCAGTAGATATATTTAACAAATTTCTTTACCGAAGTAAATGTAGCATATGGTCTCGTAGCGATTGAAATGATTCCGGTTTCCTCTGCGTCCGTCAGTCCGTCCGTCCGTCTATCTGTTCCACTTCAGTTTTCCACACTTTTTTCTTTATGAGTTTGAGGAATAATATAAAATTTGCTGAACAGCTTCAAAATGTCAATCTACAGCTGCAGTTTACACTTTTGTAGCGTCAGGTTGACATATTTTCGAGAAAATTAATTTTTTATATTCCATTTTTTTGATGTTCGGGTTCGTTATCTGGTTCGGTGTGTATTGAATAAACGAGGAAAGTATATAGTCAGTAATAATATTGTGCATTACTTGTACTATTCCTTTTATTGTTTCTAACAAACAAAAAGTTATGTAAAATAATGTCAAGTATTGTGTTGTAAATTTAATCTACAGGGTTTTTTGTATTATTACAATCGGGTTCGTTATCGGGTTTGTCTGTTTGGGGTACAGAAGACGGTAAGAAATGATATTCTGCATAACAATGCATTGTTTTCACAAATTTCTACCAGCAAATACATGTACTTAATGGACTTGACGAAGTTACAGTAGACAAAATAAAGAGTATTATTTTACCCACCTCTTTTTAATTTGTATAACAATTATGTAGTTTGAATTTCCTCCGTTCTTTTATTTCTGATGAAAGCATAACATCTCGTTTATAATAGTTTTGAAATAGATGTATGCTTTGAAGCTTTCATAGAATATTACAAACTGGTAGGGGACGTGTATTACTTGTGCAATACTCTCAGAATGCTTGTGTCTAAAAAGTTCGTTTGCATTACTTTGACAAATTATACTGAATTGGTAGCAAGGCACTCTTCCTTAAAAAAGGAGTGTTTACATTCTCTTACTCTAAAAATCGTCCACTTTGTACAAGGAGAAAAACATAAAAGTGATAGATAAAAAAAGATACAAATTCACCGAAAGTTAATTGCTTTTTTCAATGAATTTGAAAGCACTGTAGTACCATAAAACAATATTGTAAAAGTGATAACATGAATTTAGTTACAAGTATGTGTATTTTCATGTTTGATTGTTATTTATACTAGCTTCTTGTTTTTTGTTTCTCTAGAACTACATGTCAGACTAATCCCTATCAAAGAAAATGCTGCAAAGATCATTACTTGATATTGGTAAAAGTTCATAATGAGTAAAATTAATTTTATTGAATCAACATTTAAAAAAAATAAGTATTTTTGCCAAAAATGGTAATTAATATAACCATTAGCAATAAATTGTATACGTGAAAGAGTACACAATTATATTATTTCATATTTGATTTCTTTGATTTGCAAGTGTAATTTACGTTTACAAATAAATTAAACGCATATTAAAAATTTAAGCTCACATAGGATGAAAGCTCAAGTAAGCTATTCTTATCACTTTTTGTCTGTTGTCTGTTAATATGTCTGTCCGTTTGAAAATTTGATTAAGATCTTCTTGAGAATTGGAATAGTCAGTATCTGATATTCTGCACTTATGGAATGACCTTGATGCAAAATATTGTTGATTCTCAATTGTTTCGACTGTAGTTTCTGGATAATTCTTGGAAAGTTTTATTAAGGTTTATATTTATATATGAAAAAATGTGAAATACCTGTAGAACTTCAATGCTTAATGTGTGATATGACAATGCAATCATCCTGTTAAAAACGGGCTCTGTGTTAAACATAATACTATTTAAAGACAACTTTAAAATATGTGTACATGTACACGGGTTATATTTTACTACATTGTCTGGATAGTTTGTTTATGACTCCTTAAAGCTGATTGAATTATCGCTATTGTTTCTCTGGTGAGCGATGTGGCCCATGTACCTCTTGTAATCTTTTTAAGAACTAGAAAGTCGGCCAACGCCGCCTCCACCCATAATTCAAAGAAAAAGTAGCAGGTGAGAGTATTCACATAGCAGGAATGTCAAAAGCACACTTAAATCCTTATTGTTTGAACGGAGCAATCTGTGGTCCTCAAAACCTGTTTAGTCTGAGCAAAAATCATCGCCCGAGTTTAAAAGCGCAATGTTTTTTTTTATATCGATACCGCCACATTTTATAAAACCTCGTTTATCAATCTTCAAAACATCCTAAATATGACCATTTGACAAATTACAAAGTTCTAAATAAGGACTTGTTTGTTTTGTTGTAGATTAATATAAGAAGGTATATTCTAAATGAAAATTTAGAAAATGAAAAATTTTGCACTTGTCTTTTGCGTTCCTGTTGATGATATATGGCTAACAAATAACTTGCTATTTAAATGTACATATTCTGATTCCGGTAATAGGAATACCTGCAGACCTTTTAGTTAGACATCTGACACTGCTGTGTTAATTATCAAAAACGTGTGTGCCGTTAGAGATACGCTTTTCCTCTTTTAGAGCAAATTTTGATATTTCTTTGCATTTCATACCAATCATGTACAATGAAGACATGAATATAAAACCGTGTGATGGCATTTGACGAGAATTTGGATATTACTTTAATATTTTTTTAATCTAATGACATGTTACATAAAGTTTATCTAAGAACACACATTAAAGCGTTGAAAAAATAAATTTCATTAAAAAAGTGATTTATTGGGATCGAACATGTGCCGATTAAAAATTACATGATTTGTAATAGTTAATGTGCATTTATTTTTGTTCTGTATAAAAAGTTAATATCCTTTTTAATTCACAGTCCTCGTCAAGGAAGACAAAGCTTGTCAGATTTACAGATTTACAAAATCGTATTTGAATACGGTCCAACGCAGCTTAACCTTTTCAGATATGTTATCAAAAAGGCTAATATTCTTTGGCAAAAAGCGCAAGAAAGATGCATCTTGAAAGTCGGCGGAAAGCCATTAGATGGCTTTCTGCTGATTCACAGAGATGATGATGATGATGATGGAAATGTTACGCACTGTTTAAAAACATATGGCTTTGACGTGTATCAACAGGAGAAACTATTTGAAGGTAAATTTTACTGTTAGAGGAATAATAAATGTAACGTGTCACAACATATCTTGCAATATGCTTTAAAAAGGTAAACAGACTTTATATACCTCATACATAGACGAAGCAATGAAGAACTTAATGAAATGCATTAACATTTTCATAGATCGATCTTATATTCATTGAATAAGTTTAAAATGATATGCAGTGTACTGTTGAATTTATGCTGGTTTCACCCCTAATACGTTCCTTTCAACATATCTTAAGAACAGTCAAGTATTTTTAAACACTTGTTGCATGGACAAATTTTGTTTTAAATACCAATACCTTTCATTTTAAGAAACATTGCAACTGACCCTATTAGTTAGGGGTTTAGAGAGATTAAAGTAATTCATTCTAAGCTCTTTGCTTGATGAAAAAAAATTCCGATTTTTCAAATGAAGATTCCGCTATGAATCCAAATTATGTTTCGTTATCAAATGTCCCAGTCAAGGTTTTGTCACACCTTTTGAAAATCAGACGGAGGACACCGTTGCTTGCAACGACATTGCGTCTAGTTGATTTTACTTCTTTACAAATCATAAACTTATTTCATGTTGTATATTTGTGTTTTTAGCTGAAAGCATATTGAATGACCAACGGGAAATGGTCTGCATATTATATCTCGGGGAGGAGTATTGGAAAACAATGAACCCAGTAAGCATGTTTTAGGTGCTTTTATCATGATTTTAAGTTTAAAAATGATTTCAGATACTTTTTAAAGTCTGAATATCTATAATATTATAAATATATTAATGATTTTTAAACTGATAGAATTGCAGTTCAAACGATTCTTAAACATTTGACATTTGACTTATTTGTGGAGTTGAAGTAATTTTAACATGAGCTTGGATTTTGGGTTGGATGTAACTGTGTTATTTGCTCATCAAACCAAGCTGTCAGATATTGCGTATCTTCGTCCTGATTTGCTAAGAGAATTTTATTTATATTCATAAACTGTCAACATCGGATGTGTTTTGTTTAAAGGTATGATCTATCGTGTGAAATGCATGCTGTTTCTACTTTTGTAACTTTCTTGGATGAAGTCTGACAAGTGTTGTTGCTTTTAATATATTCATATTTTTTTAGAAAATATATATTTCATTGTTCTTTGACTTTGATAAAATGTGAGGTTAAATACATAATATATACATTTGTATTTCTTATCAATGGTTGCCTTTGCTGTAGGCTAGCATACAGAAAATACGAGACAACATACGAAAAGCTTCAACTTCCAATATCTTTCTAATGACGGCCTCTGATGATGAAAGAAATAAAGTAATTGAATGTTGCAAAACATTCAAACTTTGTCCCAATGCCCAAGTCATCTCTCCAACCTCAGACAGAACAACGCTTTACGAAGCATTTTACAACGTTCTAGAAAAAAATCTTCAGATCTTTCTATCCGATTTGGAAACGCAGACATCTTCTCGACAAATTCATGCAACCAAAAGCGAACTCAATTCCCTCATTGAAAAAGTCAAATCAAGGAATGCATCAGTTGAATCACCTTTAACAAAGCGATGCTTAGAAATAATTGAAGCGTATGTACATTGTATATTATAACATCATTCTCAAAACAGATTTAAAATTATTACTAAGTCATTCAAATTTGTTATTGTGCTTATTTTTAACAGATCAAGCAAACGTGGTGTTGTTGGATATAGGCTCTTTGGCAATGAATTGCATATATATGAAAACGAACATTTGAGAATTGGAACCAAAGAGAGATCGGAAATTGAAAATTCTATCCAGGAGAATTTTAACGGAAAAGTCCATTTTAGATCATTAAACGGTGTGTTGATACCCCATTGTACTGTAAAGTGCGGAGATTACTTAAAAAACAGTACACTTAAAAAAGGGGGCACCATAGGTATTTTTGGCGAAATAAAAAAAGCTGACGAAAATGATACAAATCACACCGTGGCGCTTTCGTCTCCCCATGTAATTAGTAGCGGTGAAATTGCATGCACAACTACTGGAGGGAGATTTGGTGAATGTATTTGGCCAGAAAACAGTTCAAATATTCATGATGTGTCTATAATACAAATTGATCCCTCTTCCATTGGCACATTACAACGAACAGTCCTTAACGAAATTATCTCAATCGAACAAATTCCCAAAGAACGTCTTCTTTACCGAGAAGTTTTCAAATATGGGGCATCTTCACACAAAACATGTGGTTTAATTGAACAAATAGATCATTTTAGGCTCTTTGGAAGTGATGTCATGACCATTTCATCAGACGATCCTGAACGTCTTTTTTCCACCAATGGGGATAGTGGGGCGATTGTGTTGACAATACTTGATGGGAAACACCTTGGAATTGGTTTAATTTATGGAGGAAGCCTTGAACATCGAGAAGCAGAAATCAATATTCATAGAAACGAGAGTATAGCAATATTTCTGAAAAATGCCTTAGACCGATTTTCAAAAGAGAAAAACATGAGCATTGAATTTGATAGAATATAAATGTTTTATCTTACTGGAAATAATGCAGTTCCAATCAATGACTATCCGTTTTTGTTTTTTATGTTTTTGTGTTTTTTTTAAATTTGGAGTTGAAGTAATTTTAACAAGAGCTTGGACTATTGGGTATCTTATCTCTGATTTGCTAAGAAAAGTTTCTTTATATTCTTAAACTGTCAATATCGGAAGTTGTTTTAAAGGTCTGCTCTATTGTGTGAATTAAGATCACTGGGTCAAAGCTGATGCGTTCAATATATTGAATCTAATATGTCTTTAGTTACCATCTCTGAGGGGGCTTTTGCGATTTTTTGTGATTTCGAGGTTTGTACTACAACGTTGCATTATGTCCAATATGCAGACAAGAAAAAGGAACCGTAAAAACAGTTCACTTCCAGGTACGTTAGGACAGGCAAGAACCCTCGAAAGGCAACGTCATACCTGAGTGGGCGCGACAGAAAAGCCTTGCTAACGGGATCAGTAACAACACAGTCTACGACAACGTCAAAAGATAACATAAATCAAGAACACAGTCTCCGTCAACGTCAAAAGATATCATTACAACAATACAGTCACCGACAGTATCACAAGATATCAGAGCAACAACACAGTGCCGAACAGCGTGAAAAAAAATTACAACAACAACACAGTCCCAGACATCATCGCAAAATATCATAACAACAACACCGTCCCTGACAACGTCACAAGAAATCATAACAACAACAACGCAGTCTCCGACAACGTAAAAAGATATCATTACAACACACCAACACAGTCTCCGACAACGTCAAAAAATATCATTTTACCAACAACAACACCGTCCCCTACAACGTCACAAGATACCATAACAACAACAACAGAGTCCCTGACAACGTCACAAGATAAAATAACAACAAAACAGTCTTCGACAAAGTCATCAGATATCATAACAACAACAAAGTTCCAGGAAGTATCACAAGATATCATAACAACAAAACAACAACAACAACACAGACCCCGAAAACGTCAAAAGATATCACTACAACAACACAGTCCATGACATCTTCAAAAGATATCATTACAGCAACAACACAGTCCCCGATAATGTCACAAGATATCATAACAACAACAACACAGTTTCCGACAACGTCGCAAGATATCACAACAACAACAACAACAACACCGTCTCCGACAACGTCACAAGATACCATAACAATAACAACACTGTCTCCGACAACGTCAAAAGATATTATTACAACAACAAAATTTCCGACAGAATCAAAAGATACCATTTCAACAACAACACCGTAACCAACAACATCACAAGATAGCATAACAACAACACCGTCCCCAACAACGTCACAAAATATAACAACAACACATTCTCCAACATCGTCAAACAATATCATTACAACAACAATACCTTCCCCGACAACATGACAGGATATCATAACAACAACAACACAGTCTCCGACAACGTGACAAGATATTATTTCAACAACATAGTCCCCTACAACGTCAAAAGATATAAATACAACAACAACAGAGTCTCCGACAACGTGACAATATATGATTACAACAACACAGTCCCCTACAACGTCAAAAGATATCATTTCAACAACACAGCCCTCGACAACGTGACAAGATATCATAACAACAACAACAACACAGTCTCCGACAACGTCAAAAGATATCACAACAACACAGTCCCTGACAACGTGACAAGATATATAACAACAACAACACAGTCTCCGACAACGTCAAAAGATATAATTACAACAACACAATTCCCGACAGCATCACAAGGTATCATAACAACAACAACACAATCCCCGACAACGTCACAATATATCATCACAACAACAACACAGTCTCCGATAACGTCAAAAGATATTATTACAACGACACAGTCCCCGACAGCGTCAAAAGATATCATTACAAAAACAACACAGTCTACGAAAACATCACAAAATATCATAACAACAACAACACAGTCCCCGACAGCGTCAAAAGATATCATTACAAAAACAACACAGTCTACGAAAACATCACAAAATATCATAACAACAACAACACAGTCCCCGACAACGTCACAAGAAATCATAACAACAACAAAAAGAAACCCAACGACCTTCCAAAAAATCATAATATGAATGTAACATCCCAAAGAGGCACAACAACAAATATCCAAACATCCCTTGACAAAATTACAATAACAAAAAGTTATACAGCAACACAGAGTATCGCCACGTCGATATATATATTTATCACATGTTTATCCCAATATACGGTGGATATCACTCATGGGATAAATTTTTGATATTCCACTGTGTGTTTTTACGCCACGTGACGTTATAGTTAATCATTACGTAGGTTTAGACGGTTGATTGACGTAGAATGAAAAAGTAAATAATTAATTCAGTTGAGGGGTGTTGAGATATGAATTTGAAACATTTAATGTTGTTTCAGTTGTTTGTCATGAATTCATAAAAAATGTTCGAAAATGAATGTCTGTTTGTTAAACCTCAAGGAACTTTTTTTCCATGCGTTACGTTGTTGACGTGTTGTAAATAATGTATTGTGCGGCTCACATTCACAATTTTTACAGAAAAAGTTGGGATTAACAAAATACTTGGTAAAACATGTGATAAAAAGAATCTCTCATGATTTGCGATGGTATATGATTTTTATCAAACGAGTTGTGTGTTTTCTATCCCCGAGCCTTGGCGATATATATATATTTATATCCTTAATGTTTATTTTTTTAATGTATTGATTCATGTATATGTACTTTGTATTGTTTTATTTTTTATAAAATTTTCTGTGATACCTTTTTATTATCTGAAAATCACTCAAAGTCGGTTAATCCTGAAACTTAATAGTAGTATATATCATATATACATGCTTGATTGTGGATATTTTGATATGATTAATCAAGGTATATATAAAAAGGGGTACATATGATTTAAAGACTAACAAACAAATTGCATACAATGATGTAAGGTTTCTATTTGCACATTTTTATAGATATGTTAAACACGATCATTTTTTGTTGTTGGTGGTGGACGTTTGAAATAAAATATACAACTATGGAAACAAATGCTTATTTTTGTAACACTATAAGCACAGTGTGTGTATTAACAATTGTTGGTCTAGTTAAAAGCAGACAACAACTCGCGAATTAGGATTGTTAAATGTCACTTGCATACGTTTGACACCATTTTGTTAGAATTATGTTATTTTGTTTTTGTTTTTGTTTTGTTGCTGGTTCATTGTTTTATCGAGGACAGTTTATATCCAGTATGAAGATATATTTCTATTTAATTCAGTGGGCAAATGGAATATTAAATATATATGAGAGAGGAAGAGAGAAAGAGATTTTCATCTCATCCATTTCGTATTTTTCAAAATACTCTTAAGAATTCATAATTTACTGATATGTCATCGAACTGGATTGTCTATTACTTTATCGATATTTTACACATTAAATTAAACATGAGATTGCTATATTTGATTGTTTTTACTTGTATTTACTATTATATACATTATAGTGTACAAGATTATAGGTTTTAATTACACCCGTGTGCTAATAACACATTTAGATTTTTAATAAAGATTACAACTCTTTCTCTCAAGTATAGATATTCGGGTTTCAAGTCCCCTTTCATTTTTTATTGTGGTACATTTCTGATTAATTCATACAAAATATGATATGGTAGAATACAACTTTTATAGGAAGAAAAATAATACACTGAAACATAAATTTTAGGCTAGGTTGAGATTTTTGGGTCGTGTACACGAGGAAGTTTGTCTTTAAGAATAATACCTTAATGCACATTAATACACCTGTAGCCTTTGAAGCAATCATTTTGTATGATAATGCTAAATGACTCAAATAATTTGTATTGAAGCAACCTTTTACATTGACGAAACGCAAACAAGAAGTCATGATGTCATTTTTTGTATGTCAACTTCACAGAAACTGATACATATAATAAAGAATGAGGTTAGTGACGATCAGTGCTTGTGAGTTTTGGGGTCCAACTTCTGTGGTGAAACATTCCATTCTACATTTCGGTTGATGTCCTGACGACACCATACACTTTTTTTTTTAATAAATATCAATGATACATATATGCCTCAGGTTTGGGTAGCGGTCTGAAGCTAAAACTAATCAGCGGTTAAGAAATCTTCTTTTTAATAAAGTTTCTGATATTAAACATTCTCCTTTTTATCTATAACGAAATAAATTCTGAATACTAGAAGATAACAAAAAATTGTGTGGAATCAGGAACGGTACACTGTAACTACTGAAGGTTCCTTATTTCTTGCCAGTACTCAATTCCGCGATTCAACAGTTTTGTATCAAATAACGAACATACAGAATTTATTATAAACTTATATACTTGCACCTGTCCAACAATAACAGCGAATTTTTAAAAAAAATCGCTGGATGTATTTCTTTATATATTTCTTGAGATTTTCTGCAAAAATAGTTAACTAGCCTTCATTAGGAATCTATAATATTTAATATAGGTGTGACAAACACAATACACATATACCTATTTTGTCGAATTTGCTTTGGATTTCTTTATACTAATTGAGTGAAGTCAAAACAAAATGTATCTAAATATTTTAGACCCTTAATATATGGAAATTGTTGGTCATCCGTGTATGTACTTTTTAACAAATAAACACTTGTCTTTAAAACTACAAAATGGGGGTAGTAATGTGTCCTCAACCAGAAAAAACAACCAGTGTTTTTGACGAGTGAATATCTCGCCAAGTTAATTCAGTGTAGATTGTGCTTTTAAAATTTACTTGTTAAGAAAATACATGTATTATGAGCAAAGTGACCATGAGAAAAAAAATCGTATTATTTACTTTAGCAATGAAAACATTATTAGATATCAGAAAAAATGTTATATTTTTGTAATTCATCTGATTTTAAGAATTCTGACGAAAATGCGTGAGAGAAATTGAAATGAAAGAAAAAAAAGATCAAGTAATGTAAAGTGTTTACATTTATACAGACAGTTTTGATTTGGTGAATATAAATAAGATCTAATTTTTAACAATAAATCAGAGATAATTTGTTAAGTTTGAAGAAGGGCAATTAAGATATTTGTAAATCATAAAACAAACATAATTTTATTAAAACGACAAAGAAACATACTACACGTTATAAGTTATCGGACATGAATTTGAAATAATAATCTATTTTTTTTAAAAATATACCACAATAGATACATGTATTTTATTTTAGATAATCTTATAGGTTTTGTCAAAAGAACACACACAGTGATGTGTCGGTTTAAATAAATATTTTCTTATCTTTACGCGTGTATAAACATCCATTTGTAAACAGTCATAAAACTTGGTTTATGGCTTACGTGTATGAAATATAGGAAATATTACTAAAATACGATATAATTTAAATAGTAAGATGATACAGCTTTGGACATTGGCTTTATTTGGAAAAGGTAATATCAAAGTTTTTCCATGTTTTAAGTAAATGGTTGTTAAAAATTATGTTTTGGTACATACACTTTCGCTTTTTATAAATTTTCTGATTGTATTTAAGGAAATTGACACTCTCAAAATGTCTTTGAATAAAATAGAGTCAACTACAGCTGGCTTTTGTTGTGAAGTTTTTGTATAATTTCAAAACCACTCAGAATGTGAACTCTTCCTCTAACTTTCCACTTAGGTTAAGGGGGAACGGTTACCAATGACGAAGACCGGCTGGGCGGTGACAATTACAAAATTAAGAGCGGATCAAAGATCTGATTTTAATAAGGTTGCTAGGACATTTACGCCTCGTCGAATAACATTCGCATGAACACAAATAATTAATAATTTCAATTTTCTGCTCTTTCAAGTTACTAGCTATAGGCTTTAAATTTTGTAATATTCCGTCATTATATAGTTATCACTTATTAGATGTAAGTTCGGTTGAGGTAAAGTCGTAAACAGCTAGATCTTCTCGATAGCTTATATACTAATTGTGCTAGAACAAGAATAGATTTCCTGGGTCCCCCGCCGGTCAAGCAGTATACTAGTATCGAGTCTATCGACCAAGGCTGATTTAGGAACATGACCAAGGTATTAGTGGTATAAACATTTGGTATAAAGAACTATATATATATAATATTAGTCAAATTTGGCCCCCATAATTAGCAAATTTTTAAAGTGATTAAGGTACTTTAATTTGTTGTGTTATTTTATAAAAGCGTTGACATAAAATATGTTTTTCACCTATTTATTTAATTTAACTCACTGGCAGTGCATGACGTCAGAAGTGACGCTGTTTTCATATTTTCATCAAAATCAGTCAAAAATTGTCATTTTTCTTATCTTTTTTCGAGTGGGAAATAAAGAGCGACTCTTTGAACAAGAACGAACTTTTTGTCACTTATAAGTACAGGAGAGATACATCTTTGGTGAAAGTATTTTGTTTGTCCAAGCAGTCGCTCAATGTTACTTTAAAGAAAAACTTCTTCAAAACAAGCCGTTTTATGCTTAAAATGCGAAAATGGCGGGAAAGGTAAACTTTATGATGTCATATTTTTAAATTGAGGGCACTTTAATCAAAATGAAAATTATGAAAAAACTTCAAATGTATATTTGTACAAATAAAGAATTACAGTAAAATGACAATGTTTATTATAGGGGGCCATTTTAGGCTCAAACCATATATAGTCCTTTAATGAAAATCCGTCAAAATTTGTAGGCATGAGAGCGCTTACAAGGTCAATTTTTGGATAAAACGGAGTCATTATTGTGGTCAAAGTCCCATAACTCCAACAAAAAGTATCGACCAATGCTGATTTTCGAACTTGACCAACGTATTAGTAGTATAAACATTTGGTATAAATTTAATGAAAATCCGTCAACATTTGTAGGCATGGGAGCGCTTACAAGGTCAATTTTTTGATACATATGTAAAACGGAGTCATTATTGTGGTCAAAGTCCCATAACTCCAACAAAAAGTATCGACCAATGCTGACCAAGATAACAGTGGTATAAACATTTGGTATAAATGTAATGAAAATCCGTCAAAATTTGTAGTCAAGAGAGCGCTTACAAGGTCAATTTTTGGATAAAACGGAGTCATCATTGTGGTCAAAGTCCCAGAACTCCAACAAAAAGTATCGACCAATGCTGATTTTCGAACTTGACCAAGGTAATAGTCATATATACATTTGGTATAAATTTAATGAAAATCCGTCAAGATTTGTAGGCATGAGAGTGCTTACAAAAAAGTGTGACGGACGGACGCACGGACACACGAACGGACGCCCGGCATTTCTATGTCCCCGCTCCGCGTTGCAGCGGGGGACAAAAAAAAACCCTGATGATTCTGTGCTGGAACTTTGGACAGGAGAGCCCCATAAAAACCACCCGAACTCACACTGCTTCATGAAAACACTAGAGGGCGTGGTCCACGAGGAGCTCTACAGGAAACCAGATGTTATGTCATGTCAATGTTCATGCGGATGCAAGATTGAGAAGATTGGAGACAGGGACTATGCAGTAAATGACGTGGCTTTAATAACTGGTAATATGTTCATGCAACCGTCAATATCAACTACGGCATTTTGTTATTGTTTATTAAGAGAGTTAAATTCGAACTTGATTTATTTTATTAATTTAATTATTTTCTACAGACAAAGATGGCGTGCACAGAGTTGGAAACAGAAGTCACGTGGACAAAGCTGTGACGCTACATCTTTACTCGCCGCCATTTACCAAGTGTCACAAGTATGACGACGACACGAGTGAAGGGACCGAAGTCCCCATGGGATTCGATCAGGACTTCAGTGGTCGGTGTTGTAGCACCACATTCTCCAGTTAATCATCTTATATTAAAAACGATGTGTATTATTCTTTTATTTTACTGCAAGAGAATCTCGGTGTACCATTTGAGTGAACCATGCCCATGTGTATTTATTCATACCTAAATTCGCGCATGGTGAACAGATTTGTAAATTGTGTGTTTCTATAGTTTGCTTTTCTGTCGGTTTTGACTTTTTTTTTGGACTTTTTTTTTACTTTGCCAAACATTCTTGTATAGACTTTATATGTGATGGTGTTTTGTAGATGGGAAATATCATCCCACATACTATTGCAATACAAATGCAATTTGACATTTAGTGTCTTTTAAATTACGTATACCTTAAACAGATCTAGAGTTATGGTATTAACACTTTTCTAGTAAAAACAGTTTGCTACTTCCCCCACCTTTTGCCGAATTAACTCTGCTTTGTCATTTCTTTTCCTATTTGTCAAAAATGATCTAAGACTCAGACTTATACAGTATATTTGATGCGAATTTTAAAAAAAAATCACTAGACCCGTATGGAGTTAAACAATTGTTTCGGAATTTGATTTGCCGCTTTTTTTTACTTTTTGTACATCTAGTATGCTGATCGTGTTGATAAAGATGTTTAACCTTTTATGATTATTAGTCATGATAATTGTTTTTAATAAAATTGTTATATTCATTAGTGTAAAAATCTAATTGTCATGGGAATTCTGATGTTTCCTAGTTATTTTGTGTTTTGTATTACAGTTATTGCATCTTATTTCAAACGTATGTTTTAGTCAGAAACAAATAAAGTGGGTGGACAATTTAACTTTTTGACAATTATTTAAAGGTATGTATAGTCCAAAATGAGTACGGTTGAGTAATAGTTAACCATTTGTGTTCTAATAAAATGGAGAGAAAACATATATGAGTTGCTTACTGATTGTATTGTATTAGATGCTTTAATTATTGTCTGCTATTGTTTAAGATAAAAATAACATGTTCCAAATAAAATATGCATAACGACGAGGGTTCTTTGGGAGTGAACTTTGGACAAAATAATACTTGAAAAGTGCATTCATGTCTTAAGAAATGTTCTACAATTGATGTTTGTATCAGCATTAATAGCTGTCGTTGAAATATTATGAAATACAGTATATTAAAATACTACTGGCCATCATAAAGATAGAATAATTCAATTAAACGACATGTCAGATTATAACTGTTGACGACGTCTTTTTATATCAAACGTTATCGAAAGTCTACGTATTGATCTTTACAGCAACAAAATGTCATCTAATCTGTATTACTTTACCTAGCGAACGAACAATACATGTAAAAGAAAATTCCAAATTTTCACCTTCAACTTAGAAAATGGGATCGACAGCATAATTAAATGTTAAGCTATTGTTAAAATAGGACGCCCCTAGGTGCACCGGTCGTGTTTTAAATTGAAAGGGGTCTGACGGATTATATGTTCCATCAAAAATATTTGACATCTTATCAGGTTCTCTGCATACAAAGGATAGCATACATACGACGTATATTTAAATATCTTTAAAGGGCTACGACATTTTTTTCATATTCACCGATCCATGCACAGACTATGCAATCATGATAGCAAATCTAAAGGAGGGTAGAGACATGCTACGGGACTTGTTGTTTTTTGATAACAGTTAACAATTAATATTACAGGTTTGTTCTATTTGAGTGTTTGCATTTTGTATATGCAAAATTGAAGAATGTTTTGACAGGGAATATTAGGACGAATCGGGCCAGCACTTTCTGGAAATAATCATTTGTGTGACTCGTCGTATATGTTTATTTGCTCCATACCTGTGTGCACTCATTGAGAACTCTACTTCCGGGTAGACCAATGGAAACCGATGTAAGGAGGAATCTTAATGCCATAGAAAACTAAACCGAATGTTTCCGTAATAGCAAATGCATGCTTCTGTATTTTTGGGGCTATTACTATTTTTACAAGGTATAGTTTTATTCTTAGATATTCAAGTTTTCCACTGTCTTTGCCTGTGATAAAACTACGTATCGATTTTGTACTATATAACCCATAGTACAAATGAAGCCAAATCGAGGCGCCAGTGGGGTTTGCTTATTTATATTTAAATATATAATCGTACGATGGCTTGAAATTATATAAATATAAGTCATAAGGAAGCATTCATTGGACTTTATTGGATTTGATCACGCCCTGGCCGATATTATCACCTCATAATACTCAAAGAATGATTCCTTATATAGTTCTCGTTTAATGAAAAAAGGTTTCCATATGCTGTATCTTTTTTTTTTGGCCTGTCCATGATATGTTCAGTTTTAAAAATAATTGTTTTACAGTTCGTGTTTTGACATATAGGTATTTTCACCATCAACGAAAACTTTGGAGCCATAGAAACACTAACAATATTGTTAAATTACGTAAAGCAAAACTTACGAAGCATTCATTTGGTTGATGTCGACTTTATTACTTTTGTTTTTGTTAAAACGGGAGTGACTTTTCAATTAATAATTATCTTAAGGCAAAGGTATATTTCATTATTTAACAATGGACAAAATTCCGAGATTTGTTACTTTTATCCTTAATATTCATTGGAATTGGTTGATTAAAACATGATTTTTCATTTAGATTACCAAAAATTTAAGCCCCGGTACACCGTATGACACAAATATATAGTTCGGACGCATCATTTAAAGAATTTATATCTTTGTTTCATACAGTGTAGGCACCTTTCTAGATCTTGGCCTTATGTTACAATGAGAAAAAAAAAATAAATCACATTAAAAAAATATATTCAAAGCCGTAAACAGTTGAGAAAAAAATGTAAGTTAATTTGTGTATACCTTTTGAAAATAAAAAAAAATCGTTTATATATAATGGTAAAAAATTATATATATATAATTTGCTAATAATCGGGAATATACCCAATTATGTACCGTTAAATTTTTACTTTGCGTATACAGAGATTCGGAAGTGAAGGAAATCTGATTTTGTCTTTAATAACTCCTCCTCCTTTTTTCAAGATAGGAATGTTTAGCATATCAAATCAAGTGTACATATATCAGAGATGTGTATATTTCTTAAAATTATTTTCGCATGGTAGTTCATATAGGGTATATCCCTATCGGACAGATAACCCCTCCTACAGTTTTTAAAGTGGTAAACTGGCGGACCATTTAATAATGTAATGTGATTGCAACAATTATAAAATACATGTATGTACCAGGTATTAAAATGTTAACGCCTACTTTATTAAGTATAAAAACAAAATACATTTTTTTTAATTTACCTCTCTACTTTCTATAAAACGTGTTTTAGCAGATATATTTTTTTATTAGATTAGTTTTAAAGTCCAAATTAAACACATACAAATTGTCTCATTCATTCAAATAAAGTTTTTACAAATTAAAACATTCAGAATATCTCTTTTATAAATTAACCTTTGCAAGATGCTCTAAAAAATGTGAGTCAAAGTAAATATGATCTTTTTTTTGCAGTAATATCAAAAATAAGAGGAATTATCGATGAACATGGATTTTGTCATCAACAACAAATAAAAGCAACATTCTGTGTTGACTGTGGATCCGGTTTCCCTTTATCCATTACCGTTTCAATAGTGGCAGGTGAAAACGAGCCAAACGGGGACCAGCAGTTATTTTGTTTGACACCTCAATGGATTTGTTCTGGCTCTATGACAAGAACCTACAATGCAACAAGTGATACACTAGAGATAGGATTTATATTCAACCACACAATCCATGCAGGTCGGTACCTTAGGATGACACGTGTAAGAAACGGCAGTCAAGAAAATCAACAAATCCTACTTAAACCTTGCTGTAAGTAGTATTTCACTGCATTCTGTTGACATTTACAATATTTCAATATGTTTTTAAAAAAAACAAATTAAGTTCTTTTTAGCTGTATGTTGATAGATTTTTTTTAAATGAACTATACGTTGATAATTAATCAATTTCTTTGTAATTGTGCCCCTTCAAAGAAGGACAGGCATATTGCTTTGCTGCTGTCTGTCGGTCGGTCGGTCCACCAACAGTTTTCGTTAATTTTTTTCGCAGTAAATGAACATATTGAAAAAAAAATGTATACAGGTTTATCATGATAATAACTAGGTCAAGATTGAAATTGGGTACAATCGAGCAATTTTCGACAGAGATATGGCCCTTGGACGTAGATAAATTCCACTTATTTGCAGTTTCCGCTCATTTTCTTCGCAGAGAATGAACATATTTATATGAAATTTAGTATACTGGTTTATCATGATAAACCCTTTGTCAAGTTTGATATTGTGTATGATCGAACTATGTTCGACAGAGTTATGGTTCTTGGACGTAGAAAAATTCCAGTTATTTGCAGTTTTCGCGCATTTTATTCGCAGAGGGTGCATATTTTGATATTAAATTTTGTATACAGGTTTATCATGATAATATCTAGGTCAGATTCGATATTGGGTACGATCGAGCGATTTTAACAGAGTTATGACTCTTGGACGTTAAAATGTTCACTTATTTGCGGTTCCCGCTTATTTTCGTCGCAGAGGGTGCACATAGTGATATGAAATTTAATATACATATTGAAATAAGATTTAATATACAGGTTTATCTAAATAGTATCTAAGTCAAGTTTATTTTTCGGTATGATAGAGCAATTATCGACAGTGTTATGCCCCTTGGATTCCAAATATTTGCGGTTTGTTTGCTGATGTTTCCAAGGGAGGGGGCATAAGTGTTTCACAACCATCATTTGTTCAACACAATTGGCTGTGTAAAATAGTATATATCAATGTTTTTTATAGTTGCTAACGAGTAGAAAGTAGAACATATGATCAAAAAAATTATTAATTAATTGCAACTTTTCTTGTTTTTGCACCTTTGGATACAATATTTGACCAAATGACTAAAAGACTTAAGTAAAGAACAAATATAGAAAAAAAATCCTCAACCAATTGCGCACTAAACAATCATAATCAACCGCAATTGTACAGTTGTTCTTTCATGCTTTGTGGTGTTGATTTTTTTTAGTTTCAGGATTTACAACAAACGCAAGCTTCCATAATGCGTCTTTGATTACTGTTAATTGTCAGCATTCGTCTTTCAATTATTCCAATTCCCCAATAAGAATAAAGATAGAAGACGAAACAGAATTTGGCGCTTGCTCAAAATATGGCTGCTTCGGATGCAAAAGTAAGAACACGGTTTAATTTTAATCACTATTATTTAAGGGAAGTGTTTTGGTGTATACATGTATAAAGGTGTAAAAACAATCACAAATTACTTAATGTCCCATTTTTTTAATAATGTTGATAATGTAAACTGCCTCTTCATTCCAATATATACCATTTAAATCATAAAAAAATTATATATATGAGACGCTTTAATCAACAATAAAGATCAATTTGGTTAAATTAATGAGCAATGTTATGAATCATCATTAAAAAAACGTGTAACTCCATATTAATATGTTGGCCTTAAAGGGACTTGTACACGATTTGAGCTCAACATTTTCAATTTTTTTATTTTTATGTCTAGAATTGTTAATATAGATGTTTTCAATGCTTTGACAAAATTTGAAACTCAAATATCAAGTTACAAGCGAATTACAGAGGTTAGAATTCTTTGTTTTGTAAACAAAGCTTGAGTCCTATTAATGTTTAAATATTTGTTGTATTGGTATAAGTTTCAATCTAATGTTGCTGTTTGTTGTGATGAAATTATTTATGAATCCATTGAATCAGTCTATCTTGTTTCCACAAGTTATTTTGATAAAAAAAAAATTGCAATTTCTTTACATTACAGTATTTGTAAACAAATATAAGTCTCGAGCTTTGTTTACTTAACATCTACTTCTTTCCTCTGTATCATGACTTCTAAAATCCACACTTTGGTGAATCATTCAAAATACATAAGTAAATTATTTTATACATAGTAATCGAAAATAATTTTTTTTATCTAAAATCGTGTCCAGGTCCCTTTAAGCACGACACTTTATTTGTCTCATGGCATGTAACAGTAAAAAACCGTATATTCATCAATCACACATGTACCGATTTAATAGGTATAACTATAACTACACTAACAATAAAAAACAAACAATGCATGTTCAGTAAAATATTTATTTCATTAGAAAAGAACAGAACCCTGCCTAATTAATTACAAACATCTAAATCATTTTCAACCCCTAAATTACAAATACTTTTTATTATCTCTCTGGTTTGCATCAATGGTTCTGGTTTTAATCATCTCGTAGGAAACAGATTAGACGCCCTCGAGCATCCATCCAAATTGAATCCATTTAATTGTACACATTTTGAGATTAACTGCTAATGCATTTTTCTTTTCATCGACTTCCTTATCACTAAAGCGTCATATTTGTTTATATTCGTTATTATCGGTACAGTTATTATCTAGGGGTACAAACATCAATGGCATTCCACATTTAGGTGACTTAATGATTTGTTTTTGTCTCGAATTCTGGGGCTCATTTTCGGTGAAGTGATTTATTACCTTTCTGACAAATTCTGTCATTACACCCTAACTGCTCCATAAAATTTGAAAAAAATAGAATGTATGCGCTTGACTGGCAGCGTTTCTCTAAAATCATATTTAACTTACCTGTCAACAAATTGTCTGCACTCTTCTTATCTGATGCATATTTTAATGTATTTAATGTCGATTCTTACTAAATGACGTTTGGAAAATAGTATTTGATTTTTTTTTCATACATGTAATATGAAAACGGACATGTATTTTCTTTTTATTGGCAATTTATTATTTGTGTGGTCTTTTTCTACTAAAGATAAATGTTTTAAACGGTTTTGACATTTTTAGTTTAATCCCAAGTCAAATTTTTCATAATTCTTTAAAAATAAAAAAAAATATTCCAGTACCAGTGACTAGTAATCGAGTATAAATATGAACTAATTTGTAAGAGCATTGCAAAATGTACTGACCTGCAAATACACTAAAAAAATTCGTCAGTTACGAACAAAAATCATTAAACGTTTTACGAAATCACGTTAAAAACAATATAGATAGGACTAAGGAACTAGAAAAAGTAAAAACTTAAGCTCTTTATGTCTTGAGAATATGGTATAAATTAAAAACTGCAAACAGTTTTGAGTATCTTTTTGCTTATGTTAACTCGCAAATAAGAAATAAATTTTGACTGCACTAGCTGCCATCAAATGGGGAATATGATCATCAGTTGATCATTCTAATGCATACACCAAAGAACTAGGGTCAGAAAGTACTAAAATTGGCCTATACTCAAAAAAATTATTTTTCACTGCCAATAATAATCTCCCGTAAATGGCGTTCAAAGTAGGCATGTTCACAGAACACTTTCATATGAAACACAACGTCATTGCAGGTCCAAATATAACGTCATGTATTTGCTTTATATATTAATAGACCTATTTGAAAATATTTTCGTCTACACAAAAAGATTCCAGTCAAATAAAACATTTTGTTGTTATTGAATGGATAAGAATCTACATGTAAATATGTACCGAGTAAAACATCCGGTTCGAGTGACTATGGATACGATTAAATGCGACACCGTTCAACACTTGGAATTCGTCGATGAAAGAAGTAAGCATGGTAAGTGTAAACATACCTCATACGACACAGTTTGTAGATTGTTTAGTTTAACTTTTCAGAGCTATGCCTATTAAAATGTGTAATGTATTGCTTCCCATGCGTTCAATGCAGTTTTTTTTAAAAGATCAGGCATAAAACGCCACGGAAAAAGCATAGTCTACTTAAACGAGCATTTTTGTTTTGGTCATTAGATAGTAAGAAATGGTAATGGCACATGTTAATAATAATAATAATGAAATATTTACCACGATATAGGTGATTGTTTGTAGACACTAAATGTGTGATGTGTGATGTGTGATGATGATAATGATAATGTTTTAATGATTATGTGAATGAACTTGATTTTAATAAAAGGAAAAAAATACTAATGACAACTTAGGTTTTATAATCAAACTGATAGATTTGAAGTGAAATTACAACATTGAAATCAAGCAACAAATCATATTTGAGTATATCAAGTTAAACACAGGCCTCTGATTTTTTCTCAATAAAACGTTAAATGTATGGAGAGAGAGAGAGAGAGAGAGCTAAAGTGAAATTGATAAAAGTTCGGTACATGTATGTACACTGTACATACAGAGTGTCCCAAAATATCTGATACCATTTACTGTTTTAATAACTTCTAATTTTATTTATTCAAGAACAAATCAAAAGCATTTTCATACCTATGAAATTTTACATGATAAAAATTTTCATTGACAAAAAGTTTAACAAACATAAGTTTTTGACAATTTGAGCATTATTTTAAAAAACACAACAAAAAAAGAGTGCGTCAAAAATAGGTCCTTCTCATCAATGACAACGTTGATTGGATGGGTATAAAATTCCTCACAACAACCACTGTACGGATCACATTTTCTCAAATCTTCTCACTGTAAAAAGAATCTGTTGCTTGTTAGGTTGTTTTATCCCTGGCAGGATTTCTTATTTCATAAATCATACAACTATATCTGAAATCTCTGTTTAAAAAATCAGTTTTAAAATGAAAGATGCTTCAAGCACGTCTGATAATTTTGAATTAAATTAAATTCAACCAAAGAAATATGATGCAATTTTGTGACATCATAATTCAATGAAAGCCATGTTTTTCTCCTAAACGTTTTTGTGGAAAAAAATTTAACTTTTTTACTTTTTGTGAATTTCAAATGGTATCAGATACTCTGGAACACCTTGTAGTTTATGAATGTGGTGATCAAGAAACCTAATGAGCTACTTAACCCGTTTTTAATTTATTTTGCACAATGTACAGTAGCACTTGGAAATCAATATAATTTGTTACATGTGGATTTAAAATTAATTCTTAAATTCTTTAACTAATTCAAATCATTTATTAAGCTGATGCTATATATATGTAAAACAATACTTTATTGTCTATAGCCTAGGCACTGATGTAATGTTCAAATTACACAATTGTAGTTCATGTTTTTTTTTTCACATTCACAACATGAAGTACACAAATCTGCGCTTAAGCTGAGAAATAGCTTATCATTGCCAAAATAACCCAACAGTCACTCAAAATGCATTTAAAATGCAATTTAAGGTTTTTTATGTATGTACTTTACAAAGAAATTTTAGTCAATATGTAAAATTTGATCTTTAAAAATTCATTTTCTGAAAAGCTTTACACTTTCATTAAAATTCAGATGATGGAGAATGGTTTGAATATCATTCATTTGATTGGTATCACAATATAATTTTCATTGGAAGATTAACACAACACTGGAGTAAGAAGGGGGTTCCAATGTACTTTTGTCACTTTAACTGTCACTTTCAGATCCATGATAACCTCTATTGCTGTGGCATTGGATTTCCAGTAAAGTACTCCAATTTATTTACATTATGCATGTGTGGTGCAGAACTGATGCAATACTTTTGATGATGTATGAGGGCACATACCAACAACCTGCGCACGAGCTTGAACCTTGCAATAATTCAGAGTTGGTATGCCTTGGATAAGAAATGCTGGATTTGCATAAGGATTCTCAAAAGGCCATCTTCATTATGTATATGGATGTCACAGTCACCTTTTATATGCTCTTTGGCAAAGCTGGAGGAGGTCTAGAGGAACAGCTGGTAACGTCCACAAGTCAGTTCCTGAAGCCTATCCTTATTCGACTCGGGGAAGTCTACCGCCTCACAGACTACTTTCTAAAATAAGAAGCAGTGGCTTACATGTAAATGAACATCTTTCACCTGCCACTTTAGCTGGTTGACAGAAACAGCATTTTTGCTCCAACTGGAAAGGGGTTTTAAATACATGTTCCTGCAAGAAGTGTGATTTTATCAGCAATTTTAAAATGCTATAAAGAACACAATTTATTAAAAATCAAATATCCTTTTCTGTTTTTATGCATTTTTATTACATGTAATAATTTAATTCTGTACAATGTACAAAATGAATTTTAAAATGCATATTTTCTCAATGGTTTCACTTAAACAGACTTCATTGGCAGAAAAAATATGTTGAAACCGCGGTAGGTAGGGTAAAACCTGTATATAGCTCTGTCGCCCGCAAATAGAGAAATCATTTGTGCCACCGGTACAAAAGTCGTCAAAACGGTTTATACCTTTAGATTCGCTATCTGTACACAGAATTATATACACCCTGTTTCTCATAAACCGATACCTAAATTCACACATGTACTTAATACGTACATGTGTGCCCAGTATTATGTTTTGTTTGAGACATTCGATCAAAGATTAGTTCTCATATAATGTCGTCTGTTCCACATGGAACCCACATGCTTATATCTTAGTGTTTGTGACATACATGTTGAATATCGGGATGTTGTTGAATTTTTTGGCTACGCTTTACTTTACACCTTTCTATGCTTCGTTCAACCGCCGAATAATTCAATATAGACGATAATTTACCATGATATTCCTATACTTCAGGCATATCTGTTTGAAATAAATGCAAGAAAGCAAAGATATGATAACTGAGGTAAAATTTATATAGTACTGATAACTTATATTGAGGACTTATTGTTTAATTTGAAGAGATTAATTAATATTGAGTAGTCTCCCTTCCACGTCAACTTCAGCTTAAATAATGTTCCATAAATAGTTTGGATGTTTTGAATTGTATAGATATGTATATATATATATATATATATATATATATATATATTTCAATCTTTGTTATCAAAATATCTTTAAAAAGTTCTCAGGTACTTACTGAAAAATGCGGTGAAATGTACAATCAAAGGCCTATAATAAAATCTCGATGAGAAAAATAGCCAGGCCTATAAAGACGATGCATGTATAGGCATAACTTCGATTTACATCCTTACATATTTTATGTAGGTATGTTTTGTTTTGGAGATTTAGTTTCAATAAAAGAAGAATGTTTTTGTTTTGGTTTTGTATATAAATAATTTTAATAAGTGTTTTTAGAATATGTACAATACATACCTGTACGAATTTCACCGTTTTGCTGTTCCGGTCCTTTTTTTAATGGCGAACAACGTGTCATACTGAAAAATCAAATATTTCTTAAAACATAAATAACAATAAATTTTTTCACCTTAAAACGAATTCTTGCAATCGGGATGCTGTTTTATTGCAGGTCAAATTATCGCGAAAAATGTAAACACCGCCGTCTTCTCCAGATTTTACGTGCGCCAGGCGACCAGCCGACAATCAATATTTTCATTAATATCAATTTTTAACATGGGGAGCATTCGAGTCGGAAAATAAAACTTGTTCAAAAATGTACATTTGGTACCAATATTTTATTTTATGTTTGATATTTTTTTCGAGTGGAATGTGCCCCACTTCAAATCTGGACCCAAATGTTCAAAAGCAGAGGAAACTCCGGACAAAACTCAAAACCAGTATAGGTTTAGGCAGTTAGCATTGCCCAGTCCACATCCTGTTCGGCCAAAATGGCCCACACATGTATTGATCAAGTAATGTTAATTCAGAAAACACACAAAACTTAAAAAAACACGATAGTTTATTTTCCAGGAAATTGGTAGGCCATTTGTAGTACTTTCTGATCCTAGTTCTTATAGCAATTAAATCATCAAACGGCTTTTTGCTTTTTTATATTTTTTTTTCAATCTTTTTTATGTATGTATGTTAGATTGCATAGAGTATGTGTAAAAATAAATCTAGAATACCTAGATAATGACACATATTACCATATATTTTAACATTCACTTCATCCATGGTATGGGTTTAAGCAATAAAATTATCAACTGTGTAATTTTTTTGAAAAGAATTTGTCTGTGTTATTTAATAGGGCTCCCAGATGGCATACAATGCATGGTGCCGTATATTCCAGGAAAAGCAATCCAGTGTATATTAGATGGGGCAGTCTACAATATTAGCGCTCCAGTTATTGCAACAACAACTCTAACCCCAGAAACAACAGAAATCGAATTACCAACAACATCAAATGAAAATTCAGATGTAGGTAGATTTACGTCAACCGAAAAGTCAACACCGTTGCAAAGTGTGACAACCATATCAGCAAGTTCAGCAACATCTAGTAAAATAATCACGACAACGGTTGAAAGCTCTTCCTTGTCACGTGTACAAAATGTAACAACACCGTTGACAGAAGGTTCATCAACCTCTAAAAGTATTACATCAACAGATAACTTGCCAGGATCCTTAAATATAACAACAGGCTCTCTGGATAGTTTGTCAACAGAACAAGATATCGCTACGTTCACAGAAGGTCAATCAACCTCTAATAGTATTACATCAACAGATAACTTGGCAGGATCCTTAAATATGACAACAGAGTCTTCAAAAAGTTTGCCAACAGAACAGAGATCCGTCACGTCCACAGACGGTTCAAAAACCTCTGTGGAAACCATTGGAAGCAGAACAACAGTTAAAGAAGAAACGACAACTGATAATTTAGGAACGACTGTAAAACCAACAAACGCTTCATCAAATGGTATAAATTTATTTTCATAAACAAAGTAAAACAGTCAGTTTAAATTGTTCTGAAGTATTTATAGAAAATAAATTCGAATTAAAATATTTCATTTTCATTTAATATATAAACCCGAAAAAGTAACGTTTTAATAAGTTTTTGTTAATTAATCTATTTCATTATTATTTTTTTGAAGGAGCAATTACGATAATCAATCAGAACATAATCCATCAAGGATTCTGCCATCAACAGGACGTCAACATTCAGTTGTACATTAACTGCGGCATATCTTTCTCTGCCTCCATTACCGTGGCTATAGTGACAAGCAAATATGAAACCAACCCAAACACCCTCTTGACTTGCAGGAGGTTAAATGACAGCACGTGGTATTGTCCCAGATTTGATATTATGACGGGGAAATTCAATTCATCTAGTGCTATATTAGATATAAATTTTAAGTTTAATTTCACCATCCATGCAGGAAATTATGTAAGGATGATATCCTCTTGTGATGGAAACCAAGAAACGAAACATATTCATCTTATACCTTGTTGTAAGTTCAATGAAGAAGTTCTTTTCAGATTTTTAACTTTTAATGTTAAGGTAGAGTAAAAATACTGTAATTTGCATGTTACATGTAACATATAAATTACACTAAAACACGCTCATAACGAACTCCTAGGGACGGTTTTTTACTTCATTATAAGCGTAATTCGTTATATCCGTCCAGTTAACAACATGTAATGAAGTCATTGGGAATGAAAATCACTTCGCTGTAAGCTGTCAATTCATTATAAGCGTGTTCGCTATAACCGTGTTTTACTGTATACGGTATTCAGTGTTTTCCATTCAACTATTGCCTCCTTGAAACAACGAGATATGAACCAAATTTAATGCTTATTCATTCAATATTTTTCCTCTAGTTTATATACTAGGTAACATTGAACTGAATAATGATTCATTTTTTACTTTTTTTTAAAGCTGATATAATAAATGCACTGAAATAAAAAGCAAAACTAGATGTTTCAAGAAGAAAAATCACATATGAAAAAACGTGTTAAAGTTATGTACCAACACAAGGTATATTAACATTAATTTGTTGTAAACTGTTCAGTTTCAGAATTTACAGTTAATGCTACCTTCTACAATGCCACTTCACTCGTCATCAATTGTCAGCATAGTTCATTCAACGACTCCAGCTCTCCGATCAGAATCAAATTAAAGGGAGGGAACGACATTGGGGCATGTTTCAAAACCAGCTGTAATAATTGCAAAAGTACGAAATATATGCAATAAATATAGAAATATAGATGTAAACACAAAATTTTCCAAGTTTATATTGTTACATAACTCCAACAAATATTATTATACACAAAGGTAAACGGCTACAGACTAATAGTTTTATAACACAGTTCAGTGACAAATTAGATGTTATTCTGGAAATGCAAAAGCAAAAAAACAGAATGAAAAAGTCAACGGTATTCTTGTTATAACAGACTGAAAACTCTATTAGATAAGTCGTGTTTTCTATTTTAAAAAAGTCTTAATTCGGCCTTTGTAAATACACATACAGTCATTTCATTCATATATTTTAGAATTTCATGCTATGGCATTTCAATGCAATGCTATAATATTTGTATGCCATGCAATGATAAATTGAAATGAAGAACCTAATAATATGGTATGCTATTATATGCTATGGTATGCTATGAGATTCGAACAAAAAGCCTCCATACATAAAAGAATTCCACATATTTCGAAGTAAAATGATATGAAGCCAAAGTTTACTATCTGCATTGTGAACATTTTTTTAAAATCATGTTGTATAATATGCTATGACGAATGAGATGCTATGAGATTGCAAGCTATGGTATGAGACTCAAATATTATTGTATGGAGTTTCAGTGCTATGCTATGATATCAAAATGCTATGCTATGGTGTATGTTGTAAAAAATATGCATACACTGATTGTAACTATTATTTTATGTTTCTATTCGTATTACAGGATTACGAGATGGTATACAATGTTATGTATTGTATGCCCCTGAGAGTATATATCAGTGTGTGTTGGACGGTGCAATCTATAACATAAGTCTACCAACAATGCAGCCAGAAATTCAAACAACAACGCCACAAAACGTGTCTGCTTCACAAACGGTAACAACGGCATCAGAAAACACAACAGTGTCAGAAAAAAGCGTATTGACTTCAACAGATAGCTCATCAACAACGTTACAAAGAATTAGTACGTCAAGTGAGGGATCAACAACACCCAACTCATTTACAAAAATATCATCGGAAGGCACAACCGTAGAAACGTTTGATTCGACGTTAACAGATAATAGCCAAGCTGCGTTTTCCAAAGACCATTTAACAACAGAGAGCACAACATCAAGGCCTGGAGAGATTTCTACGTCACAGATCGACATAGAAAGCTCATCAACGTCACGAGAAAACGTTGATAGTACAACCAGTGCGCAACATTTTGAATCAACGTCAATAAAATCAACGACAATTATAACAACAGCTCCAAAAGATGGTAAGAGAAATATTTTTGTTATAAAACTGTAAAAAGAAAGGATAATACAAACTAGTTTATTTTTGCGGTTTAAATACTAATAATGTTTATGAAGCAAGCACTGAAGAGTATACACCTAAATGAAAACAACTAAAATAAGGAGGGGGGGTTATTGTTTTTTCTAAGTTATTTTTTTCTTAAATTTCATTTAAAAAATGTAATATTCAATATATGTGAATCAAGACTGTCTTTAAGATTTTAAAAAAATACAGCTTTAAAGGAAAAAAGGTATCTAATTACAACACTATTGCTTATCATGTTCGTTGATTTTATTTTATTTATCGTTATCTAAGGCGCAACAATCACGATAATCAACAAAGATGAAATCGATAAAGGATTTTGTCATCTAAACGACGTAGAGATACAGTTATGTCTTGGATGCAAATCAGATGCTTGTGCATTGGTTCAATTGTCTATAGTAGCAAGTGTAGATGACACTTACGCGAATGACCTTTTGACTTGCTCGAGGTTCAGTGACGTTATGTGGAATTGCTACGATGATGGTATTGTGACAGGAAAATACAACGTATCTAGTGATGTTTTGGATATTAGGTTTAATTTCAACTATACCAAATACGCTGGACGTTTTTTGCGGATAAAATTATTTTGTGATGACGAGCTAGAAATAACACATCAACTTTTCAAGGCATGTTGTAAGTATTTTTGTATCAGGTTTTGTTCATAAAGGTACATGTATTAACATGTATATGGTATATTAAAATTGCCATTTGAAAGTCAATGCCTTCTACATTGTTTACAAAAAGAGTAAAAAAAGAGCTCTTTCTCTGATTCAAACAAATCCATATTAATTTTTAATAGACATCAACTTTTGAGAATGAAACAGAAAGTAAAACAGGTACAAATGATAAAATTTACTAAACGTATTGCATGTATCTATAATATATAATCAATAACATTTCATTCATTGGCCTCGTAAAGGTGTTTTCATAATGTTTTCAGCTTAATAAAACATATTGGGTATTTATTCCATCATCGAATCTAACAAAATATATTAATTGAATAAGCTGACAGATAAATGTAAGATATTGTAGGTGACCATGTCCTCTTTCTAATCAGTAACTCTACATATATATGCCTATCTAATGTCCTCAAAACAGCATGACGATATTATATCACTTTTAGACCATAAATTACAATGTTTTTATTCTTTACATATAAATCTATATTAGTGTTATGATTTTGCCGAACAATTAAAAGAGGTCATTCATTTATAAGGATCTTTAGAAAGAAAGAAAAACGTACATATTAAAGATAAAAAGATAAGAGGCATGACATTTATACAAGTACTATATTTAACACATGACCTTTCTGAAAATTTCAATAAATGATTGGAAACGGCATAAGGTTGTCATGAATAATCAATTTTAATAAATACTAACTATCGATGTTAATTCAAAAGCTATCCTCTGTGCTTTTTTTCACAGTTAGTAATGCCTTAAACTATGTTTTAGCTCACCTGAGCTGAAAGCTCAAGTGAGCTAATCTGACCACATTTTGTCCGTCGTCCGTCCGTCTGTGAACTTTTTACAGTTTGAATTTTTTCTCTAAAACTGCTCGGCTATTTTCAACCAAATTTGGCACAAAGCATTCTTATGGGATGGCAAAAATAAATTGCAGATTTTTATTCAAAGCAGAGAAAACCTTGAAACTATAGAAAAAGGGGGTGCATTTAAAAAAATCTTCTTCTCAAGAACTACTGGGTCAAATCAACGTAAATGAGCATAAATAATCCTTATGGAAGGGAAAAATATAAATTGCATAATTTATGAGCTAATTCCGTTTCAAATCTGAGGTATTATACATATAATAACAAAGCGAATGCGTCTTGGCATAGTTGGTAGGTAAACCCGGGCCAGAAAAAAAACCCGGGCAGATCGATATTTTACAATTTATGTCGGTAATAATTAACCAATGTCATTGAAATTTTTAGGATATGTTACGGACCGGTATATCTGTATTCGCTGCAAATATTGTCCTACAAAGTTAGAAGATAGATGCTTTCCCCTCTGGGCCTTTTGAGTTTAAGGGCAATTAATCCTGTTTTTATAAAGGGGGTTAACTATGACATAAAATATTATTGTTAGACAATAGACAAGTCACTCTATTAAGCTGTTAATAATTAAAATTATTTTTATTTCATAGAAGATTATTTTCAGTGGAGACTCACATTTTTTTTTATAATATTCAGTATACTTGATATTTATAAATGGTATCATTTTGATTAATATAATTTGACAATGTGTGAATGGATAAATTTTACATGATACTAGATAACCGGTGTATTAATAGAATAATGATTACAAAGTTCCTAAGGTATGCAAACATTTACTTTGTACAAATACCATATAGCAGATTAAGATATCCATTATGTGTCTCGTAACGTGAATGAATTCAGGTATGTTTGAAGAGATAAACATCACCATTTTGTGATTTTTATTAAATGAATCAGTTGTTAATAGTCTCTGTCATTTGTAAAATTAAACACAGGAAGTACACACTTTTATAGCATAGTTTGAAAATTCTATACTTAGAATTTCAATTCGCCGCATAAAATCATTAGTTTATTTCCTTTACTTAAATTTCTATGAGGTCTGGTGCTTTCATTTTTTTCATTAAAGATATGCAAGAAAACTTTGAAATATACACATTATATCTTCCAAAAATGGAGTATAATTTCACCCACAATGCAAAGCGACTTTCCATACATGGTTAAAAAATGGCAGCTATCTTGAAATTGAGATATCCTTCAAAAACGGAGATTGCCTAGACCTGATAAAGTGAGAAAGGAGGGGGACATAACGAAAATATAGGGAATTGGAAAGATTTATATCTTGCATAAGATCTTGTTATTTTCGGTAAAAATGGTATTTCATAGAGGTAGAATGTCAAAGATTACGTGTATGCAAAAATAAAGGCAAAATTCGAAAACTTTACACTATTAATGTTGTGTTATTTTACGGAGGGACCATATGATACAATATCCTTTGAACGCCCAGATAAAGTCATTGTTGCACAGGTGAGCAATGTGGCCAAACGGGTCTTGTTTTTTTAGACATATAGGAATACAACTTGTTGGTGATATATAATTTAAAAAAAATAAATACAGCAAAGTGCACAATGTGCTAAAAATAGTTGATATACATTTGCTACTTCACAATCTTCAAAAGAGGAACTTTTTTTTTTAAACTGCACTTTATCCGTTTACCACTGTGACCCATTTTATTTTGGCACTATAAAGAAAACAAGGATAGCAATTAACGATAAAATCTCGGTAATTTTAATAGTTCTGGACGATTTTTGTTTTTCAAACGTAGATATTAGTAATAAACAGCATTTTTTCAAATTGCTATTTTTTTTGTTTAGGTAAAGAACATTTCCTCATATTATTTTATTGAAAGTTGGGATCATTAAATCATGAAATTTAATTAAAAAATAAATAGTTATAAAGAGGCCTGTAATTTATGCGGAAATTAAGACAATAGTCACAATCATACATAATTAATGTGAATTTAATATGAGCTAGATAATTTATGGTATATTATAGTTATTATCATGGTTTTACTATAGATTTAAAGACTGAATTGTTTAGTCATAAAATGGAATTATTTAGTTTCAGGATTCACAGTAAACGCGACCTTTCACAATGAATCTCTCATCAGCGCTAGATGTCAGCATTTATCATTCAATTACTCCAGTTCATCAATACGAATAAAAGTAAAAGGGGGAAACGACTACGGTGCATGCTCAAGATACAGCTGTAACGGCTGCACAAGTATGGAATAACTATCAGAAAAATAAAACTAGACGGTAGACTATTCAACAAATCTCTAAGTTCTTTTAACAGCTTTTATTTAAGAAGTTAAGATACATTTGATTTCGTAAAATTTTCCAAAAAAAAATATAGAATTTTTTTTTATTTTTAAAACAAAAAAAAATAGAAATTAAAGTTTGTTATTTTTAAAACAAAATAACCATTACAATCTTTCAAATTTACTGAAGTCAAAATTGCTAAGCCAAACGTAATTCTCTAACAATTAAATGTTGACAACAACGTATACAACAGCACTGCTCATTTATAGTATAACACAATGACTGTTACAGGGTTACCAAATGGAATTGAGTGCAATATACCGTACACTCCTGGGGAAGAACTGCAGTGTATGATAGACGGCGCAATTTATGATATCTCTGTACAAAATATGACGCCACCTGGAATCACAACAACACTGCTGCAGATTTTAACAACAACACAACATATCAAAACCACATCACAGATAAGGTCAACAACGTTGGCTATGATTTCAACAGCAAGCTTAACAACGACTTACAGTACACCAATAACCTCCCCCGAAAGCTCCGAAACTTCACAAAATATCACATTAACACAGCATATCAACACCACACCACGGATAACTTCAACAACGCCCACACGTTATTCAAAAGAAAGCTTAACAACGACCTACAGTACACCAATAACCTCCCCCAAAAGCTCAGGAACCTCACAAAATACCCCTTTAACGGCAGTTGAAAACCTAACTTCAATGAAAAGCATCCCGACGTCAGCCTCTAATACTAGCATAACAACGGAAACAACAGGTAATTCAACAGCTGAACTAAACGGATCAACAACAGTGACAAATGAACCGACAAAATTCCAAGAGAGCAAATCAACAACGACAAATGTCCCGACCACATTAATAGAAATAATAACAATATTACAATCCTCGACAACGCCACAAGATAACAAAACAACAACAACAAAATCGCAGACAGCATCACAAGATATCATAACAATAACAACACTGTCCCCGACAACGTCTCATGATATCATAACAACAACACAGTCCATGACAACGTCACAATATATCACAACAACAACACAGTCCCCGACAATGTCACAAGATATCACAACAACGACACAGTCCCCAACAACGTCACCAGATATCATAACAACAACAACAACAAAGTCCCCGACAACGTCACAAGATATCACAACAACGACACAGTCCCCGACGACGTCACAAGATATCACAACAATAACAACACAGACCCCGACAACATCACAAGATATCATAACAACAACAACAACACAGTCCCCGACAACGTCACAAGATATCATAACAGAAACAACGCAGTCCCCGACAACGTCACAAGATATCACAACAACAACACAGTCCCCGACAACGTCACAAGATATCATAACAACAACAAACCAGTCCTTGATAACGTCACAAGATATCATAACTACAACAACACAGTACCCGACAACATCACAAGATATCACAACAACAACACAGTCCCCGACAACGTCACAATATATCACAACAACGACACAGTCCCCGACAACGTCACCAGATGTCATAACAACAACAACACAGTCCCCAACAACGTCACAAGATATCACAACAACGACACAGTCCCTGACAACGTCACAAGATATCACAACAACAATAACACAGTCCCCGAAAACGTCACAAGATATCATAACAATAACAACACAGTCCCCGACAACGTCACAAGATATCATAACAACAACAAACCAGTCCTTGATAACGTCACAAGATATCATAACAACTACAACAACACAGTCCTCGACAACGTCACAAGATATCACAACAACAACACACTCACCAACAACGTCACAAGACATCATAACAACAACAACACAGTCCCCGACAACGTCACAGGATATCATAACAGAAACAACCCAGTCCCAGACAACGTCACAAGATATCACAACAACAACACAGTCCCCGACAACGTCACAAGATATCATAACAGAAACAACGCAGTCCCCGACAACGTCACAAGATATCATAACAACACAGTACCCGACAACGTCACAATATATCATAACAACAACACAGTCCCCGACAACATCACAAGATATCATAACAACAACACAGTCCCCGACAACGTCACAAGACATCATAACAACAACAACACAGTCCCCGACAACGTCGCAAGATATCATAACAGAAACAACGCAGTCCCCGACAACGTCACAAGATATCACAACAACAACACAGTCCCCGACAACGTCACAAGATATCATAACAGAAACAACGCAGTCCCCGACAACGTCACAAGATATCACAACAACACAGTACCCGACAACGTCACAAGATATCATAACAACAACGCAGTCCCCGACAACGTCACAAGATATCATAACAGAAACAACGCAGTCCCCGACAACGTCACAAGATATCACAACAACAACACAGTCCCCGACAACGTCACAAGATATCATTACAACAACAACACAGTCCCGGACAACGTCACAAGATATCACAACATCAACACAGTCCCCGACAACGTCACAAGATATCACAACAACAACACAGTCCCCGACAACGTCACAAGATATCACAACAACAACACAGTCCCCGACAACGTCACAAGATATCACAACAACAACACAGTCCCCGACAACGTCACAAGATATCATTACAACAACAACAACAGCATCACAGTCCTCAACAACGTCACAAGATATCATAACAACAACACAGTCCTTGACAACGTCACAAGATATCATAACCACAACAACACAGTCCTCGACAACGTCACAAGATATCACAACAACAACACAGTCCCCGACAACATCACAAGATATCATAACAACAAAGAAAAGTAACCCAACGACCTCCCAAGAAATCATAACAACAACACATATGCCTGTAACATCCCAAAGAGGCACGACAACAATTATCCAAACAATCCTTGACAAAATTACAACAACAAAAAGTAATCCAACAACACAGAGTATCGCCACATCGACCAAAAAAATCTTTGAAACACCACAAGAAAACATAAAAAGCACAACTCCAGCGGAGGAAACCTACAGCAGCAGCGGTACGCTTTCTTTGTTTGTACTAATCGATTAAATGTTGAGCTCGTTCGCATTATACACCAGTCTTTCATGTATATAGGAGGCATATATAAACTTTCGGGAATAGCTGACCAAAAGTTAAATGAATCTCCTTTATATTTCATTCGTAAAACACAAACTCTCAATTAATCGACAATTAGCATTAGAATAAAGGCGCAATCATATTAAAAAAAAAAAATTCATTTCGAGTTTATTTTTTATCTAATTAAAGGAATAATTACGACCAAAGTTGTCATCAACATCATATATTAAGGACGTTGTTTACTCAGGGTTTGAGTTCTCAAATTCCGATTGTTATGAAGTTCAATGTAATGAGTAAAATTTGTTCTAAACACAAAAAGTATTTATGAAATGAATTATTATTGACAAAACATTCAATATTTTTACTTTATTATGGAATTAGGCTCAAACAAAAATTGACTTTTAGCCAAACAGAGGAAATTCGGACTAAATTTTGCAGATTTTGTGTTCTGCTAAAAGTTTATTGGCAATAGTCTATTATTAAAAGTTAGGATTTTATATTTAAGTCTATGTAATTTTGCATATTTTCCGTTGGATTTACCTCATTTATTCATTAAAATAATCTTATGGCACGAATTATAAAAATATTGAAAAATGCTTAAAAACGATAAAAGACACCATATCTCAAAATTTTGATCATTGACCTCATATAAATTTTATGACAACAGAATAAGGTCAATATAAGTAGTTTAATACCATAAATGTTTTTGTATTATCATCATTCAATTTTTTGTAAAATTGGATCAAAAATGGAAAGGGATTTGACAACTGATAGAGGAAATTCGGACTGGATTATTTCTTAAAATTGTTGCTGAAATCTTAATGCTGTGTACTTATTTAGTGCCACTACCATTCATAAACTGTATCTTATTTTTTAAAGTGTTTAATTATTTGTATTATTTTTATAATTAAGAAAATCTCAATCGTAGAGTAACATTTTATGGGATTTTTCTTGATTTTTCAATAAATATTCAATGGCCATTAACTCAAAAAGTAGGTCATTGACCTACTTTTCTGAAAGTGAAAAATAACAATACAAGCAAAGGTCTATAACACACAATAGATGGTTTTTCATTATCATCAGTGGATTTTTTTTTCATTCTGAGTAAACGTCATCCTTAATACAAGATTATCATTAAACAAGCAAAATATACATTTTTTCTTTCTTCAGGGATGAGTGTTGTTCAAAGAACTTTAATCAAGGCAGCTGTGCTCCTGATCGTCGCCGCGCATTGTCTCAAGTACATGTAAAACATTTCTTATCCAAAATATTTGTTTGAAAATGGCTTCCATGGTTACATTCAATTACCCTGCGTTGCATTTAGCGAAAAAGTAAATACGTATATACTGTTCATTTCTTTATGTGTTAGTTTCATGTATATGTATTTAGTATTATTTTATTTTACAATAAATCTACTGTTGAACTTTTTTATCATCTGAAAATTCCTCAAAGTTGGTTAATCGTGTAACTTTATAATAGTATATATCATATATACATGCTTGATCGTGGATTTTTAATATTAACAAGCTATACATTAGAAGGGGTACATATGATTTAAGACTTACAAACGAATTGCATTCTATAATGGAAGGTTTCCATTAGCACATTTTTAAAGATATGTGAAAACGCAATCATTTTTTGTTGGGAAAGACGTTTATAAAAAAAATATCAAACTAGGGAAACAAATGTTTATTAATTGTCATACTATAAACACAGAATGTGTATTAACAATTGTTTTAATTGTTAGTTTAGTTAAAAACCACACAACAACTCGCGAATGCGGATTGTTAAATGTCACTTGCATACATCTGACACCATTTTAAAAGTATTTTGTTATTTTGCTCTGTTCCATTGTTTGTTTTTGTTTTCTTTTGTTGCTGGTTTATTTTTTTATCAAAGAGAATTTATATCCTGTATGAATATAAATATTTGTTTTACGCAGTGGGAAAATGGAGTAATCAATCTATCTAAGAGAGAGAGAGAGAGAGAGAGAGAGAGAGAGAGAGAGAGAGAGAGAGAGGGGTCCGATGAATCGAGTATGAATTCATTATTCACTGTTATGTCACCGAAGTGGAGTGTCTTGTTTTTGTATTGATATTATACATGTAACTATTAAAAATAAATTTGTTATTTGATTGTTTTTACTAATATTTACTGAATATTCTTTTATTATTATTATTGGATTGAATACTAATGATATTCAAGCTTGTATGTTTCAATTATACCCGTTGGCTAATAATACATTTACATTTTAAAACTCTTTCTCTCAAGTATAGATTTCAAGGTTAGGTTTTAATACTTAAATATGTGACTTCATGCAAAAAAGTTGAACAAGATAATGGCCACCAGTTTTATAACTACTAGTATTATTTATTACTAACTCAGGATACACATAGACACGATAAATATTTGAATTTAAATGGGTCATCCATTAAAATATAAACCTGTTATCGTGTAATGCTATGCTATCATGTATTGATTTTACAAAAGCCGTTTTCTTTCCAAGGAGCATTTTTATCTTTTCTACCTTTATAGAGTATTCAACCAAAATATTTCTACCTGGAGCGCCATTTAGATAAGAAATTTCTTTTCACATACTTTAAACAGTTGCATAAATACTGCACATCAAATCGATGTGTCAAAACAGAACAATAGACTGCCTTATATATTTATCATAGTAACGGTTTTATCCAAGGACACATTGACGTGCCAACTTTTATTACCAAAAACTTATATCAGTGTATATAGTTTTTAAATACGGATATTCTTACCTGTACACTGTTACTGTTGGTTCTGACATCTACATCTAAATTGTCGAGATTTGTCACAGTGCCTTAATGAGGATGAATTCGTGAAAAAGATGTTACATAGACCAAATGTCCGGGATATTTGTATTTTTGATATTCACCCAGGGTAAGAAATATGCTTTAACTCATTTCATTAGTTAAAAATAATAATGGTTAAAAACAAGGACTCCTTTTAAAAGAATGTCTGGCTGCAGCATCACTGGTCGGCTTTGTTAATGTGATGCGAAAGCGTAATTTGAATTCAATTTTAGGTTACATGCAATAAACATGATAAATAAGATATACAGCACCGCTTTGTTGGTTTTCGAAATAGCAAGGTATATATAAACTCTACTCTTAGTAAGCAAATTGCACTTCGAATTAATGCTTTTACATATGTAAAGTAAAACGTGACTTGAATCAGGAATGGATTCATCATGCATGTAACTGTGTGAATGTTTTACTCTCAAGGGGGGGGGGGGTGAAAGAGTAAACGGTGTTATCTTACCATGCTTTTTCATAATGGAGTTATATTTCTTTGCTTGTTAATTTTTATTCTACTACAGTTATTGCCGAGATCAAAGAGATGCCGCGGACATTATTCTCCAATATACCACGAACGTCATCAGTAAATTATCAGATCAGAAATACCTATTTGTCTCGCACTGATCTTGAAAGTATAACTTTTAACCGTAATTTTTTTTAAAACCATGTAAATTTCAAGTGTTAGTTCCAGTCAAAACAATGTGTATTGCCTCAAATGTTTATTTTTAAGAGATCAATGCGGCTGTTCCTAGGACCTCCCTACGACATTTTCACTGCGTGTTTTTACATAAAATATATCATGTGTAGTAGTAATAATCGTATTAAATTGCCCTTAAAATATTAGGAACATGGTTCAAAGATATTTTATAAATAAGTGAAGAGTATTAAAAACCAAAAAAAAAATTTCTGTCGTCTGCATGTGATTCCTTTGATCGTTACACATGTAAACATTACTAACAAAACTGTTGGGGTTACACGGAACAGCCGTCAAAATGACCTAGATCGTCTCTCTATAGGAGAAACGATTTGTAGAAATACTGGGCTGTTAGTAGAATAGAAATAAAGTTCTTGTTATCGTGAATGTTGCAGGATAACCTCCTCGGTCTCGAAATGTTGTTTGAAATATAAAAGCCTCGGCTTTTATATTTCAAAATAACATTTCTCTACCTCGGAGGTTATTCTGCAACATTCACGAAAACTCGTACTTTATTTCTCAAGAAATAAGTCATTGAATATAATTTATTTAAGAAGTTGTACGATCAAATTAGTTATGCAAGTATTGTTATCTTGTGAAATAAAAACAGGTTTTGAATTTTTTTCAATAGACTAATATATTTGGTAATGGTAATTAAAATTAGCTACCTAAAGAGACGTTTAAGCAGTATACGCGTAAACTAGTTTTGGTGTTAATGCAAGATATGGTTGCACGTTAAAGAAGAGAAAATATTTAAAAACAGGACCAGGAGAAGCGAGTAACACATTGCAGTTTTTAAAGCTGTTTTTGTTTTTCTTTAAATGCCCTTAGTGAGAGTTTTCTTTATGTCTGCCCCTGATGATAAAGGATGAAAGGTTGTTTTAAATAAAAAATGCATTCTGGATAGTAAACTTGATTTAATGCATTCATAAGACTTCTCGTCAATATTGTGTGTAGCTTTTGGTACTCGGGTTACTGTTAAGTCATATTGGCTACTTGATAATACAATTGTTTACATTCAATTACATGTAGTTGTATATCTTTTTTCACTTTTTTAATATTTGGAATTCCTCTGTACCCAAGAAAAGTTTTGTTTTAACTTCATACATTGTAGCATAACTGGCACAATTTTGTATATAAATTATTATTAAATTACATCAGTATGTTATTTAAGAAAAACCCCAGCAAAATCGTCTTTTATGGGAGCTTTAGTTTCATATCATCATATTTTTTTAGTGCAGTCCGTGATTATTCTTAGGTTGTTATAGGTTTCAATCAATCGACACGCGTGTAGATTTCATTCCTGTAAGTATGACAATACAATCAATATCCGTAAAAAATAGGAGTCATACTTCGTGTATGTAAACATTTATAAATATTTGGATATCCATTGTTCTTTTCCACTTTAACTTTAGCGCGCATCAGGGAATACTGCTTTTAAATTTGTAGTGAATTTGTTATCTTAAAGTTTATGGGGACAATTGCGAATACAGACAGAGCTTTTGCGATTTCAGAAATATAGTTGCAGGTCCTCCGTATGGGCGTACATTGGGAAAGAACGATGGATTTGCAAATATATAAATATATCGAAAAATGGCAAAGAAAAAATAGTATACTTATATAAATCTGGAACATTGGTTATAAAGTTCTGCACAGCTGTGAAAATGATACCATTAATTTTATAATCAAGGTTGTCATTACTTATAGTAAAGTATGCGAATCTATAATACTTAAAGTTTGTATTTGGAATAGTTCATTAAATAAGGTATTTCATGCATTCCAAAATAGTTTACAAACAAATATAAATGAAATATATCTTCTTTCTTCCCACGTATGCAATTTGGAGAATAAACAATATTTCTTCTGTTTCTTGAAAAATAATTTGGAAAAGAAATCTTAGGTGTCATCATTCCGTTTTCTTATTGGGGCCGTGTAACAAAATTTGAGCCATTTCCGAGAAAGTGCGTGCACAAAAATCGTTAGTAAAAGAATGCAGGAAAGGGAAGCTCTTAACAAGAAGGCGGGGAGTGCTGTAAAATTCATGATTACATGTATTTAACTTATCTTGTAACAATATCAGTCATAGGCATTGGATAGCTGCCTGCTTTTGCTTAATTGGCAAATTTGATTTGCTTATGGACTCTATGACCTTTACAATTTCGCTAAGTTAAACGTAAACTTTTTTAAAGAAAATATATATGAGCATGCACATAATACAACAAACAGACATTTTATTAAAAATATATATAAAGTATGTATTAACTTTTCGAGTGTGTCTGGATATGCAAAGCCCATCAGATTTGAAAATGTCCCTAAACTACTAAGTAGTAATTTTAACCATGTGTCCTCTACTCGATCTTCAACTGTCCAAATCCAACAAAAAAAAATTTCTCACCGAATGTACATAAACTTTCTTTTAATCACATATTCTTTTAGAATCGATAACAAAAAATAAAATTTAATTAATGAAAGAAAAAAATCGGCAATATGAGTAAAGTAAGTAAATTATTTATTATAGTGACATGTGCATATTATGTACAACTGTGCCGTATGATACAAATTTTATAACAACTATTTGTACATGAGTATTGGGCACCCGGCCCATTGGACCTATAAGTCATCTTTGTAATATTAACAATTATAGTTCATCACGCTTCATACAAGGTGTATCAATTATTAACTTATATTTGGGTTATGGTACATATTAAATCACAATGTTACATCAAAGTTTATATCCTGGAATGAATGAATTATCTATAAAGAGATTGTCTCCGAATTCGGAATGCTTTTACAACGAATTTTGATAATTGTCTAAATTTATGGCTATGCTAATGAGTATGCTGTTAATGAATCAGGCAACCGTTGAAAAGAGGTTAAACCGATAGTGTGACCCTTATTTTTAAGGCCTGAATGTTAATAAAACGTCAACTTGTTTCAAAATGGTTTGTTTGATCGTGTCCGCAACTCCCGCAAACATGGAACATTGTACAACTTAAGCTGCCATATATCGAACGTTTTTAAAACATATTTCAACTTTAACTTACTATACACCCTGCTTAATCATGCTCTCTCTTTCTTTCTCTCATAACAAATTATAATATTTAGTTAGACAAATGAATTATTACAGATTACAAAAACTTAAGATGTATGTGTTGAAATAATCATGTTGTGAATATCGCCTATATTATTTTGAAATGGGTAGTCCTCAGCAGCAAATTGTCAAAAATAGACACATGTGAATGTATTTACATTTCAAATCGTACGACTGTAATACGTTAAATTATATTTATTGATGGCAATTTTTTTCTTTATTTTACGTACTCTGATTTAAATCAATGGTTTAATGCATCGTTAACCAATATAATTGAAAATGAAAATGATTTATTAAAGAACCAATGAACATTCAAATGTGTGATAAGCATGAGAAGCATGTGTCCCAGTCTACAGCGAATCGGTTGTTCACTTGCGCGACATTTCCTTGGCCCGTGTTATGTAAATGTACTCTCAACATGGTGGGTTTGAAATGTTTACAGTTTGGTATTAGATAACGGTAAACCACTCGCAAGCCTATAGCTAGCTGCGACCTATTTCTGATTTTGCGATCGGATACGTATAATTAAAAATGACACTCAACGTGGTGGGTTTGAAATGTTTACAGTTTGATAACTGAATTTTATTTTCCAACAATAAAGCTATTCTTTGACATGGACAAGATCACAAAGAACGCCTTTTTTAATGACAGTCATTCTATCTACTGTTTTAATTACGAGACCAAAACAACATTCATTCGTAGGTAAAGATATAATCTTTTCTCATTTACTATTCTATGTTTTTGCAGCTACATAAATAAACCTATGTGTGCATAACAGCAAGGCGTAAATCTTGTGTATTGGATAACTGTAGGCCGCTCGCTAGTCCAGCCGCGACCATTTCCTCGGCCGCGGGCAAGGAATCGGATACTTATAATTGTTTACATACACAGCATGGAATCCAGCTAGATTTTAAATGCGACTAAAATGAATTGCATATAAGCAGTTCTTTTACCCATAACGTGTTTTACTAAAAATAATTAAGATCAATTCTATGTAAGAATCAAAATTCGGTGGCCACGCATAGGCACGGATTTTCTTCATACTTGACAATTTGATAGACTTTGGTGAGTAAAAAAGCCTAAGACCATTTGTTTGTTGCTATGTGGCCTCATTGCCATGGTAACCGAGGGTAAAAGTGGCATTTTAAAGATTATTTGAGAACATATTGTGAGTAATGTGCACAACTTGGGGTTTCCAGGTTAAAATATATTATAAAAAATAGTTGTCATTTTTTATAAGAAAGAAAAAAAATCATGGGGAAACGAATATTTTAAGCGCGTTTCCATGGTTACTAAACAGAAATTTTAAAATATGTTATCTTTATTTAATTTGAATAAAAAGTGTAAATCTTGGATTTTTTGGTAAACACTATCATTGTGCTGTCCTGGAGACAGTAGTCTAACCTTTATTATGTGTAAGGTAAAAAGCTAAAAGAATACTAAAAACAGTTACAGCAATGTGACACTAGAGTAGGAAAAAGATTATATATGACAGGAACAGTGTTCCATACTTTTTTAGAACAAATAGGGGTGGTCTGTAATAATTCAATTTTCCTAAAAAATATCTCGCTAAATTACTTATAGATAATAGTGAAATCACTTACAAAAATAGAAGATAGAATTTATGAGTAAAAATTTGAAATTCCTAAATTGCAATAATTAAAAGTTGACTTATCAACCACGTGTAGTACATGTGTATAAAAACATTGAACAGTTATTTTGCAGAAATTAGTCGCTATGCATACAAAAAGTTGAATCAGAAGATAGCCTTTATTCATATATAATCGTTTACACAAAGCATAAGACAAATAAACATTTAAATTACACTGTGGTAGGCCAAAGTTGCCTCATACTAAAAACTCGGATCAGCAAACATGGCTGACAAAAGTACCTAACAAGGGCAAATAACTCCAAACAAAATGAAAAGAAAGATAACTCTTAAAAAACAAAGGCAACACAATTATGATTGTGCAATTAAGAATTTAAATATAAAAATTGAGAACCGTTGCTATGGTAACAATCTTCAAAATAGGAAAAATTATAATATTTATAAGTATCTTTGAATGGATATTTTTCACTTATAATGAATAAATATATAAAATCAAATGGTGAGAAAAAATTTAATATGTCCTTAACTTTAATGACACTTGAACACAATCTGAAATTTTCAAAAAATTACTGCCGTTGCTATGGACTTTTCAAAAAGTAAGAATTTCTGTGTGATTTTTTACGCAACTTATTTTCCAAAGCAACAACACTTCTCTGTTGCATAACAAAGTTTTTTGTGGTATATAATGAAAATTTAAATATATTTTTACAAGTTCCAATTAAAACAATTGCAAAAAACTCTAAAATCGAGAATTAAGAATATCAAAATCATCTTCAATTTCTCAGTTTTTCCAATGTTTGGCCTTGTTGCCATAGCAACGGATTACTAGTATATCCTATATTAAAATATTATAGTACATTCCTGATAATGGCGCCGTTATTTTGAATAAAAATACATGTGTCCACGAACTTTTTGGACAACCCTCGTATATATCAAAACTAATTTAATAATTAATAATTCTGAGAATGATGGGGGCTAGATTTGACAAATATAATAAATATACAGTCCAAAATTGTAACCATGCCCTTTCAGCTTATTTAAACCCCTATTCATTTTTTTTTTGGTTATAAATAACCTTACTTTTAGTATATCATTTTATATGACCTCCCGTTCGGGAGAGAAGTGTAGAACTTGTTAGCTTTCAACTCCCGTAAGTTAACCTTAATTTAAAATGAATAACTAAGTCAGTATTTAACGTTTGACAACCATAATTTATTCAAGTAATTAATAATAAAACAAGTCATTCGACATCTCACAAATAAATCATTGAATAATGAACAGCTACTTGTACTTATGTTTAAAATATCTCTCCATGAATCTTTACAATTGTGCCTTCTTACTTTTTACAGGAATTCCAATCATGCTTCCATCAAAGCCATCTTGTTTTCTATAAAGTTAATGACTAAATTATTTATTCTATATAACTATTACACAATGAGCCTAGGTCACATCAGCCATCCCTAAAGTTAGTGTTCGGGTTTTTATAGTTTTGGTAAGCTTTCCTGAGACCTATTTAGCGTCTTGTTATAAGCGGACGATATGTTGTATATTCAACCTTTCTTGCCCCATGTAGGTTTTAAAACTTGTGCCGAATCTGAATGTAATTGTATTACAATAAAATATTTCATTAAACCCATATAGCACAACCCCGCGCCACTCCCGGAATGAACAAATCTGGAAAAGTACACACGGTGAAATTCAGAATGAAATATAACTTAATATTCATGTAAAATGAAACGATTTCTACCAAATAAGATAAGTACAGGTAGCTTTATATAATATTAGGCTAATATTAAAAGTGACATAAGCATGTTCAAAGACGAAACGTTATAGATGATTACAAACATTTGTGAGAGATCAATTCGTAACCTGACTCTAAAACATGTATTGTTACAATATATTCGTTGAATGCATGTAAACAAATCATATTAGATGTAACATATACACAGGACAATAGCAACAATGCTGAAAGAAGCTTAGTAAGCAGTCTTTCACAATATTTTTGTTTACATTGTTTGCTTTTTATAAGTTGGGCTATATGTATTTTTAAAGTAATTCAGATGTAACGGGTAGTCAATACCATTTGCTTATGATAAAAATCATTGCATTTTCACTTTTTCAACTAAACCTTAGTGTCAGCTGTAGGCGTTGATAAAACCAGGTATGTTACCTTTGGCATCCCAAAATTGAAATTCGATATTCATATCTAATATCTACAGTCACCCCAGTTTTTATTATAGTGTCAACTTAAACCAAGTTTTCGTAATTAGTCACGTAAATTAACAGCTCTATTCAACTCTTCTACAACGCTTAAATGTCCGTTTTTACGTGCAAGCATCACTGTCGATTCTGGTCCTTCTAAATTGATAATCGCCCCCTCTCTTATCAATTCCTTTACTATATTCAAGTGACCCTTTATGCATGCAGTTCCTAAGGGTGTTTTAGTGACATCTGTTTGATTAATATTAGCATTTGCTCTTATTAACTCTTCAACTATACCTAAATGTCCTTCAGAACATGCTGTTCTTAGTGGTGTATTCCATCTATAGTTTTTATTTACATCAGCGTTTGCGTTTATTAACAATTTTACTACACTCAAATGTCCGTATTTGCATGCAGCTGTTAATGGAACATATGATACATCGTGCAGATTAACATCAGCTCCAGATTCTAATAGCAGTTGAACTATGTTTTCATGTCCGTTATAACAAGCAGCTGTTAATGGTGTTTTCTTTTTATCTCGTTTATTGATATCAACAGTTGCCTTGACCAGTTTAGTTTCAGCTTCTAAATTGAGATTCGCCTCTGTTTTTGAAAACTCCCCTACTTCTTGTCGCAAGCATATCCCGGATTTTAATGCATCATAAGCATTTCCTTTACCGGCCTGAACTTTTATTTCAATCAGCATTTGAACAATTCTAAAATTGCCTCGATAGCATGCAGCAGTAAGTGGTGTTTGATTTCCATCACACAAATTCACATCAGCCCCTTTTTTAATCAAAATTGCAACTACACTCAAGTGTCCGTTTTCACAGGCCGCGGTTAAAGGTGTATGGGAGGCATCTTGCAGATCTATATCCGCCCTTGTTTCAACTAAAAGTTGAACTATTTCTGAAAACCCTTTAAAACAGGCCGCTGTTAATGGTGTTCTGTTTTTATCTCTTTTGTTTATATCAACTTTAGCATTTTTCAGTCTCATTTGGTATTTAAACTCTTGAAATGAATCTGAATTTATATTTTCATATTCTACATTTAGATTTTCTCCCTCTTTTGTAATCTCCTCTTTCGTACTTAAACCTTTCAAGCACCTTGCTGCCAAGAATTCATCGCTTTGAACAAAAACTGTTTCTGCTTTTATCAACATTTCAATAATGCTTGTATGACCCATATGGCATGCAACTGTAAGAGGTGTTTGATTTCCGTTGCATAAATTCGGATCCACCCCTTTTATTATCAAAAGTTTCACTAAAGCCGCGTTTCCGTTTTCACACGCAGCAGTTAGAGGTGTTTGATTCCTATAGCAAAGATTTACATCGGCTCCTTCTTTAATCAAAACTTTAGCTACATCCAAATGTCCGTTTTCACATGCAGCAGTTAGTGGTGTATGTGTGACGTCATTCAGGTTCACATTAGCATTAAATTTAATCAGTTCCTTTGCAATTTCGACATATCCTAATTTGCATGCAATAACCAGTGGTTTGAAATTCCAAATCACGTTCTGCTTTTCCCCTGAGATTTCTTGATGTGTCGAATTTTTTACAACATCTTTTTTTACATGTGACAGTATTATTCTAACAGTGTTTAAATTGCCACTGTAACAGCTTAAACAAAGCAGACGGAATTGTTCTTCTGTCACCGGTTTATTACATTTTCGAATGATTGTCCCGTAGTCTTTCAAAAAAGATGGACCAATTGTATAATAATCTGCACCTTTCTGATCACGTTTGCTAGCGCAAACCTGCGCATTGTTTGTTTTACGTCTATTATCTTCGAAATTTATAAAGAGATCATCGACATTCTTTTTCTCTTCCAAAATTCGATCGATAATATATTGTAAAATTTGATGGTGTCCATGGAAAATCACCCAGCTTATTGCTCTAACGCTGTCTTTGTAATGACGTTGTGTTGTTTTTTCACCTAACAGAAGTTTTTGAATGTCAAAAAAATCTTCTCCTTTTACACCAAATTTCGCCTGTTCACAACTTTGTTTTTTGAATGTTTCTTTAAGCTCTAAGAGAAATACAGAAAACAATTTTGCATACGGCATTTCCTTCAATACTCCAATAAAAGCCTGAAGCACAGTAGAGTGTTTTAAAGCTTCATTTCCAAAAACATTGTAGAACTCCCTATCTATAACGTCTCTGAATAGACGCTCAGCGAGCATTTGATAGAGGGACCCTTGCAATGGTATACACAAGTCTATTTTTTCTTTTTCGTCTCTTTGTCTTTTATCTTCACCTTCTCTTTTTCTTTGTTCTTGATCGTGTGGGTCTACTTTGATGTTATTAGCAATGTAATTACCAGACATGTGTTGCAAAAGCAGCTCTGGAAATTGTTGACCAAAATGATATGCTGTTATTTCAAACATAGAGGCGTGCAAAAAAGAAAATTCTCCATCACACTTCTTTGTGTAGGTTCCAATCATTTCCGACAATGCATCGATGAATTTAAAGCTTTCTGTGTTGCGGTTTACTCTACATGCACTGAAAATCTTGCATTTCATATCATTAAAATGTCTTGAAGATTCGTGTTCAAGAATATTTGATGACAATTTGTTTTGGTTAGCCATCAATAAAACTAATGAAGCATATTGAATTTTGTTTTCACTTTTTATGTTGCCTAACATCTTTAAAATACAAGGTATTGGTGCTCTAAAGAATTCAAGGCCATACACGCGGAACTTCTTTTGTGAAAATAGTTTGAACAGAAGTGGAAACATCTTACGATATAATGATGATTTCAGATGTTCTGAGACCAACATATTTTTATCTAATTGATAAACTGCAAGCAGATTTTGCTCATCTTGATCGTTCAGCACATTTTCCCCACTGTTCAACAATATTACATTTTTTTTTCTACTCAAAAAACTACCAGACAATGCTTCATTCCTGAACACTATCTCTCGGCATGTCATGATAATCTTAGTATCAGACATTAGAGGTTTCTTCAGTCTATCCTTATACATGCATAACCTCTTAAATGCATCCTTATCTATTCCGAAAATACCTAGGACATCATCAATAACAAACACTTGTGGGTTTTCAGGGTCACAGTATTTTTCAAGATATTTCAAGGATTTAATTGGTAAGATCTGATATCCTTCTCTTTGTAAAATTAGGGCAATGTGTCGGGCTGTAGCTGTCTTTCCTGACCCAGGAACACCAACAAATGTCACAAAAGAATGGTTTCTAACTTGTTCCAAAATCTCCGGAAAGCTATGTATTTCTATAAATACTTTGTCATCGTCCCTCCATTTGGAAGTATCTTTTTCAATCATTGCTGAAAATGTAAACAAAGGCTTGCTTGATAATGCATCAATATCAAAGTTTAATTACAACTCTAGCAATGATACGTTGTATTTCAATTACCAATTAGATGTCCTTTTATTCCGTCAAGTCGCAAAAAAGTAATCATTTTTTTTTTCATTTAAACATTAGATTTCTTAAGAAATATCCAATAGTATATTAAGTACCTTGTGATTTGGTTTTAATCTTTTTGTATATATGTTTTTATAATAATCTATGGTCAATTCAAAATTCTTTCAAAAAGATTTATCACTGTGGTTTTATCTTAATATGTTAAATCTTATCTATCTACTGTGAAAATTGACCCAAGGACCCGAAAAATGAGACTAAAGAACACCAGCACCCGGTATATTTATACAATATGGTGGATAAAACAAAGCCAGTCTGCAAAGACAGTTTTTTTAACATTTAAATACCACCTTATTTGAACGACATTGTGACGGTTTTGAACAAGTTTTAATCTGTTGTGTAATTGTCTTGATTTTTAAATACTTTGCTTGAATCCCTGGCAGGTTTATAGTTAAACTCTGTGTATAACAACCATGTTCTGGAACGTCAAACTATCAACTTGTTTTTCGGTTTTTAGCTCACCTAAGCCAGTCTGTCCGCCTGTCTGTAAACTTTTAACATTTTCAACACATTCTCCAGAACCACTGAGCTAATTTTAACCAAAATTGGAACAAATCACTCCATGACAAAAAAAACGAAAAAAACAAAACAATCAAAGTTGTGAAATTAAGGACAGCGCCCTATTACACGGCAAAATAATTAAATTTTTTGAACATTTTCATGGAAATTTCAAAAATCTTCATCTCTAGAACCATTTGGCCAAGAGGGGTACACTTTTTTTTTACGTAGGAGTGTATAGAGTAAATCTTTAAAATTCTTCTTCTCAGAACACAATAAGCCAGGGAAGCTGATACTTATGTGCAAGCATCCTCACTAGTGTAGATTCAAGTTTGCTCAAATCATGACGCGGGGGGGGGGGTAGGATTAAGTCACAGGAATACATTGAGTATATCTTTAAAACTAAAAAAAAAACATTTGCTTAGAAAAGCTGTAACTTTAGTGGAAGTAACTTCAGATAGTGTAGATTCAAATTCAATAAAATCAAAATAATGAGGAGTAGAGTGAGGTTACATTGGGGGTCCACTTTTTCAAAGGAAAACATTTTGATTACTGACAAAATATTAAAAATGTACATTGTAATCATATATGGTTTATACTTAGATGAAAGCATTTTGACATGTTGCTGATTCTTTAGAATTGTTTAGACTCTGGCCCCTAGGCGATAATTGGGCCTCTCAAGGGGTTCAGAGATTGATATAGGTTTATAACCCATATAAAAACAATTGTTTAGGATCTTTTTGTTTTAATTGCGATGCTGAACATGTGGCATGGCTATAAAATCATCCTGTTAGAAAAGGGAATTGATATATATATATATACGTGTACAACTTTATATTAAATAATATAAAATATTATTTATACAATATATAAATGAATGATAAAAACATTTTTATTGACCTAAACTACGTCAAATATGTATTTTGATATTAGTCTGAAGCTAACATAAATAAATAAGAATTCATTCTGTTAACTTTTGTCGATTTTGCTATATGATTCAAAAACCGCTAGACTTTTGAAATAATAATTGCATATCAATGGCAGTTTGATTTCATAAAATGAAAACCTAAATTGCAATGAAATACAAGTACATATCAATTGCATAATGATACGATTGAAAATAGAAAAATGGGTCAATTAACCACCTTACAAACATGATTGATGATCGCTCTAACATAAACACACACACACACACACACACACACACACACACACACACACACACACACACACATATATATATATATATATATATATATATATATATATATATATATATATATATATATATATATATATCAATTTACCTTGAACATTCAGGGGAACACATTTGTCCATCCTTTCTAAAAGTCAACAAACCAAAAATTAGAATATTTTCGAATATAACATTAATAATACGAGTTAACATGTGTATTTAGTTTCATATACTCTACAGCTACATTAAATTCATCGTTACATGTACCTGAAAACTCTCTCTGAAAGACTCTTAACTCATTTGTGAATTTTACTTCTTGTTCAGGATCCATGGAACATGTTTTGAGTTTCATTATTGCGTCCTGATAAACACAACCAGTCCCTAAGTATTGCTCCAACTCTTTCACGGTGTCGTAAATAAGTTGCCATTTTGTATTGAAATCTACATCTGAAAGTGATATTTTTGAGTTATGTCCGTGTTCATTTCTCACCAAACGTATCCTCTCAATGTTTGCTGAAACACTTCTATCTCCTGCATTCGGTTCATTTCCCCATTGATTTGTGTGTGGGCTGAATGAACAGATATTGCGTAATAAAGTGTAGAGTAAAGTAATGTCAAATTCTGTGTAGTTCCCGCCCTGAATAAGATTTTCCTGTTCGCTGGTGAATGGAGATTTTTTTCTCTTAAGATTACCAATGAAATTGTTGACGCGGTGCGACAAATCAGACGGATCTATTTTCTTCCTTAGCAAAGCGCACAAAACATCCCTGCAAGGTCCGAAAATAATTCTTTCTAAACGAGCACGGTTTGTTGTTTTCCGAGTGGATTCATAATCTACATCACTGGTTGTTTCAGACATCTTGATTTTGTTCAGTATATGCACCGCTGTTGAAGGAACAACAATGACAAATTATTTTAAATTTCTATATTGGTATTGATTATAGACAACTAAATTCTAATCAAAAGCATTTTTTTCACAGTGTACTCTTAAGCATAACTTGACCTAATAAAAAAGATGCAACTGTAAATACTTAACATAATTGAATCATGACTCCATGAATAATATTAAGGATAATTTAAAAAATGCTGTGATTGATCGAAAAACAACTTTAGTTGCATTGAAATCTTTGAATTTGGACCTCTATTAACATTGTATCTGTACATGTACTATCTTCTTTGTACGGAGACATTTGGGTTATCTTTAAATATTTACATTTTCAACTGTCTCTGTCTGTGATAACTTTACGAATCAATTTTGAATCCTAAAACCCAGTTCATTAATTATAAGTGACACGAAATGGTTGTGTCTTATAGCAGGGAAAAACCGAAAAACGGTATTGGCTGCACCGCGTAGTAATACATAGCATGTGCTGCATAAAAATTGCTAATTTACAAATAACATTTTTTTCCATGAAACTGAAATTTAATTACCTTAGATTTTACGGCGAGCCTGTGTTGACAGAAGTAAAGCTCATGTCATTAAACAAAAACACCAAGTCGCAGTGATATATAAACTCCACACTGCAGAGAGAGAGAGAGAGAGAGAGAGAGAGAGAGAGAGAGAGAGAGAGAGAGAGAGAGAGAGAGAGGGGGGGGGGCTCATTCTGAGGAGCGAACAATGAAAATAAAGTCTGAGTAAATCAGAGTCGTTTTAAGTTTCAGCAATACTTTTTTTTCGATGGCTATATTCAAATAAAACGTATTGGTTTTTCCTGTTTTATTTTTGTTTCTGCATGAATGAATTGGGTGTACTATAAAAACGACCTTTACACAGCCACTTCGTGTATTGTTCATAGAGGCGCAATATTTCTATAACTTGTCTCCGTGCAGACATGTGGACATTTAAATATTATCATGAGTCATCGTCTTTCGTATTCAACGCATCTGCAGATTAAAAAAAATCCCCGACACTCTTGTCCGACATGACGATTGATATATACACACCACAATGCGGGAACAATTTTAATCTGCATTTTCAAATTTTGAAGGATAAGATTTCCAATGCAACGTCTTTGATTTAGCTTGATATTTGAAAGAACATGACTTATACACTGTGTGTGTCCCATTGTTATCAGTAAATAACAAATTGAGACTCCCTGAATAGTTATCTTCCGTAAAGTTTTGAATTGATCTTACTTGAATCTTAACTATCGTAATTAGAAAGCAGAAACCTGTTCTTTTTTTTTCTCATATTATTTCTTCTGCTGCCTAATGTTTTAAAAGAAATATCCTTGTTTACAGCATTGTTACATTCCATTGTAATTTTTCTTAAACGGTTTCTTATTCTAATTTCTCTGCGCAGAGCTTAAAAACCATGCTTTGTCTTTCGGTCTTACAGATATTTCTCTGGGGCACTTTAAAGAAAGTGTAAACGGATTGGTCACATCATCGAAACCCAGATTCAAGGTGTTACTATTAGTATGTGTGATAAGTAATTTAGCTTATCGAGATTTGCACTTTAATAAAGCCGAACTTTATAGCTGCTTGGTCCGATTTTTTTGTAATTACAGTATAATTTTTTTTTTATACAAATCATTTATCTTAGACAGTTATGGACTTTCTCCTACTTACACCAGCAGAATCAGTCTCCTTACTAAGTTAGAAATATTGAAAGTAAATAAAAATAATTTATCTTTGGGCAAACCAAAATGCATCACGGGAATGTTTAGAAAAGGAAAACTCTTGGTTTTGTCCCCCGAATGATTGAGGTTATTCAACCCGCATGCTATGCATCGATTGTAAAGAAAGCAGACTTCAGAAATATTAGCGAACAAAACGTACACATGTTTATTTGAAATTTGTCTGATCATTTCGACCCTTATTTAAAGTGATGTCAAAATCGTAACACAACATTACCTGGCTCGTTGTCAGGGGTGAAATTTAACATGAAGCGAAATAACGAAGTACCTTTTAATGTCGTTTGTTTTGTTAACAATTTTTTTTACGTATTTTTCTTCATTGAAACTTGGCATAATTGACGGGTAAACCTACTGCAATGTCTATTATTATACATATACTAAGCATAGCCATCGTTTAAAAGCGTGCATAAAATTTGATATAAAATCGGACCAAGCAGCTTTAAGGTCTAAGCATAAATTAGATTTAAATTTATGTTTATTTCTAAACATTTTCTGTATAGTTCTTTTTCCATGATTAATTTTACGTATCAATCCTTTTTCTTGGTTATACCTAGTTAGTTCTAGAGAATTGAATTACTAAATGTAAGATCAATAAAAATATATACTCCTACCGCTGTATTAGCATTTTTTCCTCTTGGCAAATAGTAAATAGGGTTCTTCATTTTTTTTAAAAGTAATTATCCGGATGAAAAAGCTGGATTTGAAACCCCTCCCGTAAAAAACACCATTGATTCCCGCGTATTACACCCGCATTAGCATATCAAGGATAATATACTTTTCTTTTTTACAAATATCAATATAAACATTTAAACATCTATCTGTGCTTTATTTTTAATCATACCCCCATCACAAATAAAAAAATCTTCATTACCCTCCAATTGATCAATTCATAGCGTAGTTATAGTTTTGTTAGTATAATATTGGGTGCCCATCCCACCTCCACTTCGATCGAGAGAGAGAGAGAGAGAGAGAGAGAGAGAGAGAGAGAGAGAGAGAGGTCTCATTCTGAAGAAATAGAAAAAGAAAGCGAACTATGAAAATAAAGTCTGAGTAATCAGAGTCGGTTTAAATTTCAGCAATACTTTTTTTTCGATGGCTGTATTATTCAAATAAAACCTATTGGTTTTTCCTGTTTTATTTTTGTTTCTGTATGAATGAATTGGGTGTAGTATAAAAACGACCTTTACACAGCCACTTCGTGTATTGTTCATAGGGGCGCAGTATTTCTATAACTTGTCTCCGTGCATGCATATGGACATTTAAATCTTATTATGAGTCATCGTCTTTCGTATTCATTGCATCTGCAGATTAAAAAAAAACCCAACACTCTTGTACGACATGACGATTTTGTTCATAATGTTGAATATTCTAGACTCTTCGACATTATTGTTTAATGAAAAAAGGACCCCCGTTCCCAAACATACCTTCCAATTTTAACCTGCATGTTTTAAAATTAAATAGAAAGTTGTAAAAAGTAGGAGTTAGTTTTATTTTTCTAACAAACTTTTCTCGACACTCTGGAGTATGTTTCGCCATTGCTTTCATTAATTGGTTTCATTTCAAATTATTATTTCCGCAGCAGTGATGAGATTATTAAACTCGTTCAAATGTTGATTCACCTGTGTAGCGTTGTCGATAAATATCAAAAGATAGCTTACTGACTAATTACATGTTACAGCTATTTTTCATATTGTTGAAAAACAACACAATCAGAATAAACTTACCCTTTCAACAACCTCGGTTACCGTTTTCATTCTGTTAATGTTCTTTTTTCACATTCAATAACGTTTCATCACTAGAGTTCTCAGCGTGCGAGGATGTAATGTCCAATTAAACCCAACAAACAAATCAAATACAAGTCGTCCAATTGATCCATAGCCATAAACTATTTAGCGCATTGACCAGACATACAATCAGACTACAATAGTCACAAGTGTTAATAGATAAAGTAGAATACTTTATCAAACTCTGGGGAGAAAAAGTCTGATCAGCATGCAATAAAGTGCACACAAAAAATCACCGGTCAAATATAAGCGTGGTCTCTCCTCATGATCATTAGCTCAAAATTACTCATGACAGAAACAACACATCCGATTGGTTAAATTCCACAAATACGACACGAATTGAAACAAGATCATGCATGCTCGGTTAAATCAAATAACATTTGACTAATTGCTACGTAATGGATAAATAACGAGATAGTGTTGAATAGTTTAGAGAAAACATTCTCTCCGAGGGCCGAAGGCTCGAGGAGGGGATGTTTTCTCTTAACTATTCAACACTATCGAGTTATTTACCTTACTTAAAAAATCCCCCCACTGGACCTCAAAGAAGCAATGATCCATTCATATATCCAACTGTGCTGTAATACAGAAGCACCTAGCTCATTTATAAATCCAACAGTACTATACACAATAGTCTTACGAAACACACCTTTTATTTATGGACGAGTGAACGTGTGCTCATGTTAGAGAAAACCATTCCGCTGTACTGAGCAGACATAGATTTAGTTGATGAATTTTTTAACACAAAGTATAGAAGTCCATAGTTCCGGGAAAGGCACGGATACTGTTTGAATGATATTTTAGACTTCCAAGGAGAAAGGAAAAATCAGAATTTTGGCGTAAATTAACAGACGATGATGTGTGAAAAAATTTGGTAGGAGTCTTACGAAGTCATAGTGCGACAATATTCCTTTTATTGTTAAAACTAATGAAAAGGAGTTATGGTTCAAGGCTCAACGAGGAAGTCAAAAAGTGTTTATGGAAGTGATTTAATATGTGATCCCAAGTCTATTAAAATTAAGAAAAGGAAATACATGTATTTCTGCTGAAATTTCATTCGTGGTTTATCGGATGAACAAATATGGATGACTAGATTCTGTGTTATAAATTTCGATTTATGTTGAGATACACGTTTTCAACATTTTGTCATTTTTGTTTGTTTTATGCACTGTTGGATATTTGAATATCCAACTGATGGGCGGTTGGATATTAAAAATATCCAACTGCCCATCAGTTGGATATTTATTTATCCAACAACTGCTGATTGAATAGTAAAAATAAACGTTGACTAAATACAATGGGTGACGTCATAGAAGTTTTTTAAAACCGTCCCCTACACGTTTTTGCAGACAATAAGCACTGATTATTGCCTTGAATGACACTCTCTGATCTTTTATGTGCGAAGTGATCATTGTTAATCCAAAAGCCAATATTCTGCATAAAAATATATATTTGAGAGTATTCATTGTGCTTAATCGTTTTAACCGGTTACGGCTATGGATCAATGGGACGACTTGTATTTGAATTGTTGAGTGTGTTTAATTGGACATCACTTCCTCGCACGTTCAGAACTCAAAAAAATATTCATAACTAGAGCAAAGCTCGTTGCAGATCAACGACTGGGTCTTCCTCTACAAGTTTCTTTAGAAAGCAGAGTTCTTCAACCATTTAACATAAGTTACTAAAACACAAAAAGAAAAAATTAATTAATCTTGGTACGAGTTAACAAATCTGATTGATTCTTAGTACGAATTACAAAAACCTTTTCAGTTTCAAGAACAACTTAGCAAATACGAATCTGAATGTGTTTAAGTAGGACTAAACAATTTTTGAATTATTTTATGTACGAGTTTATTTGAGCTTCGAGGCCTTTTGCATTTTTTCATTTGGAAGAATGAAGAGACATCTACTAACATTCATCTACAATCAATAAAAATTTTAAGCTTCGATCTTTATTAGAAGATGCGTGAACCAAATGACCCTTCAAAATTTACAAAACTGAGAGGGACGCCATCATTTTAACATTTTATAATTGATAGAGACAATGCTGCTCTTTAAATCCAAAACATTTGGTGCATATCAGTCGAAAAGTTTCTAAGAAATAACGCTTCAAAAATATCAGAAAAAGAAAAAAAAAACATATAAACTAGAGTATAGCTCGTTGCCAAAGAACGAATAGGTCTTCCGTTAATGTCCAATGGAAAGCTGGAAGAACCTCTAAGAAGCAGAGTTCTTAAAGTAATACCATGACTAACTAAAAAAACATAAAAAAGGAAAAAAAATCGAATAATTCTTGGTACGAGTAACACAATCCGAAAAATTTTAGTATAAAATAACAAACATCTTGTTGATTTCAAGAATGACTTAGTAAGTAAAAATGTGTTTAAGTACGATTTAACGCTCCAAAAAGTAAAAAAAGTAATAATAAGAACTAAAGCAAAGCATGTTGCAGAGAAACGAATGGGTCTTCCGATACTGTCGAAAGTAAAGCTACAAGTTCCTCTAAAAAGCAGAGCTCTTAACCAATAAACATAAGTTACAAAAAAAGATCGAATTATTTTTGGTACGAGTTAACAAAATCCAAATAATTTTGAGTACGAATCAACAAAATTATTGCCGATTTCAAGAACGACTAACCAATAACAAATCAAAATGTGTTTAAGTCCTAAAAACTTCGTGCAAATCGGTTGAATAGTTTTTGAGAAATAACGCTCCAAAAAAGTCAGAAAAAAATAATAACTAGATCGTTCTCGTTGCAAGCAACGAGTGGGTCTTCCGTCCAATTTTAGAAGTTTAAGTTTAAGCAAAATATGACGTCATACTCATATCCCGTATTAATTGCTTGAAAAAAATGTCAATTTTTTACCCGCATGATAAGCTTTTTTCCCTTTGTATTGCCTACAATGCAAATGAAACATTATTGAAAATAATTTTATCACAATTTAATTTCTCGACAGTTAATCTTATCTTTTAAACTTTTATTTATCTTTTTAAAGCGGGTGGGTGTCCTTTTTATGTCTCATATTAATCAAAATTGATAACTTTGCAATTCAGTTATTCAATTGACTAGCTGGTCGACCCCGTGTAACTTTTCGCTGGGAATTTTTGTCCCAACATTGTGGAAGCGATAAGGATGATTATGCTTTACGGGATTTTTTATTCAGCTGAGCTCTATACTTGAACAATTTGTTGTATGTACTCAAAAAAATGCGTGTATATCTATACACAATCTTGAATTTTGCAACAAGTGTTATATATTTAATCTCGATTTCTTCAAAGCACAGCAGAGTAGTTCATGGCAATTCATGCGTATTGTATGTGTCCAAAATGCAAAGTCTTGTTTAAAATTATTATTAATAAGAAACTAAAAGAGATTGACTATTCTCTCGAAATTATAAAAAAAAATGCCAACACTTTTGACAAAACGTGGCTCTTCGTGTAACTATTTTGTATAGCGGAAGCTTTAACTTTTAAGCTTTTTGGTTTTTTGTTTACTTTGGAAGGTGTACTATTTATAGTATTATTGGCGATTTGCCTTGCCTACAGCCAGGACTCTGCTTTCAGCAGAGCCCGGCTAAAAAACATTATGTCAAAAATGGAATAGAAATACAACAATTATTATTACTTAACGGATGGTATACACACACGCACTGTGAATATCTCAATCGTAAATGAGTCATTCTCTAAAAATGTATTACCTGTTCTGTTATCGAACATCGCCTACATGTATTGATTTAAAACATGTCGTCCCATGCGTATTGGACACACATATCTTTTATATCTTATATGGGGCCATAATTTGATAAGAGAACTTTAAATAACTGCAACTCAAAAATAATGGTTCAGTATAGAACAATTATCTTCAAGCTGGTATATCTTGTATGTCTGTTGTAGTCACAACTTTATAAGAGAAAATAGCAACTTGTCTAGATAAAAAAAGGTGATAATAAATTTAAATTCGGGTATTCTTATCTTTACACTGTTCGTGTGTTGTTCTCAAATTCATATCATCGAGACACTTCAAACTATTTTTAATAGGTACATTACATTTTTGAACGTATCAGAGATTAATTGGTGACAATAATGTAACATCAACCAAATGTCGAGGATACTTGGACTCTTGTTATTAATACAAGGTAAGAACTGTGCTTTATATCATTTAATTAAGTTTAAGAAAACTTGATAAGTCTTGTCTTTTGATTGATCATTAAACTAGAAACATTTCTTTGTGTTACAGAGCTTGAAATTCTTCGCTATGTAAACATAGCGTTTGTTTACATTTTGAATGTTAAAGTAAAATCCAATTTTAGATCTAAAATGAATGTGTTAAACGTTAGAAACTGTTTAATTAACTTAAAATAAATAAAATGATAAATGTTTACTAACAGTTTGAATGCTTTATACATGTATTTTTTCTGGGATACTGTTTTTTATTCCATGTTATTTTCTCCTTTAAATGTAGAGAGAGAGAGAGAGAGAGAGAGAGAGAGAGAGAGAGAGAGAGAATATATATATAGAGAGAGAGTCAAAATAGTTTCCAGTATACATGTATGCAAAAATTGCATACAAATGTTTATGCTTGTACTATTTTGTCTGTTTAAATTGAAAATTTTCCTGACTATGAATGTAGATTTGTCTTTGCTGCATATATTACATGTAATGGATATATGATATTAATAAAACGCCTTCCCTGCCATGATATATCAAATAATGTTTTACAAAAAAAACGAACCCAAATAGTTACATTTTTAGCTCACCTGAGTTGAAAGCTCAATGTTAGCTTTTCTGATCAAAATTTGTCCGTTGTCTGTTGTCATAGCGTTGGTGTTGGCGTTGTTGTAAACTTTTCTTCTCCGGAACTACTGGGACGATTTCAACCAAACTTAACACAAAGCATCACTGGTTGAAGGGGATGCAAGTTTGTTTAAATAAAGGGTAACTCCCTCTTTGAAGAAGAGATAAACTACAGTAAACTGAAGAGATAAGAATTATAAAAAAATTGTTCGTATATTTCAAAAATCTTTTCAAAAAATATAAGGATAGAAAAGCAATTACTTGTATGGAAGCATCTTCAGCTAGTGTAGATTCAAGTTTGTTCAAGTCATGGCTTCCGGGAGAAGGGTGGGGCCGTAATTTGGGGATGGAATTTTACATTGGGATACATGGAGAAAATCTTTAAAAAATTTCTTCTTAAAAGCTATTAGGCCAAAAAGCTTAAACTTGTGTTGAAGCTTTCTCAGGTTGTGTAGACTCAAGTTTGTTCAAATCACAGTCGCCTGGGGTAGGGTGGAGCCACAATGGGGGGTGGGGGTCGAATATTAACATTTGAATAAATAGCGAAAATCTTTAAAAGTCTTCTTTTAAAAAAATATTCGTTTAAACTTAAACTTGTGTGGAAACATCCTCAGATAGTGTAGATTAAAGAATCTGGGGGAATAAGCCGAGGCAAAAAACCACAGGTTCATTAAAAAAAAATATTTTATTTCTAGCAAATTTCACTTTCGTTACATTTATCAAACATATGTGATCATATACATTCAGTGTTGCCATAACCCACAAAAAGTAATTTCACATTTAATTGATATTAAGACAACAAAATAGTTATATGCTAATTTGGCAACAAAATATATGATATAGAAATCGGATGTTCAAATAATATTTTTTAATAGAGTGGGTCATCGTTCCATTTTTTAAAGAACGAATATTGTTAAGACATATTAACGTATATCTTTTTCAATTTACCAAAAAATGGTACGAAAACCCACTCTATGGTAAAAAGTATTTTTTCTTCTTTTAATTTTTAAGATTGGTCTTTAAATGACTAAGTCCAGTCGTTTGCGTAAAACTGATAACAATAGAATCAGCTATATCATAGCATATAAACAAGCGAATTGGTGGTGTAGTGGTAAGCGAGGAGTTCTTTAAACAATTGTAACTGTAAAAGAGGGTGTTCGAATCGTAGGCTTTATGGTGTTTTTTTTTTGTTAATCTTTTTGTTTACATTGTTAGAATGTAATTTCTTTTTTTACTTAATAATATACATTGTTAAAATGTAATTTTCCTTTTTTTTTCTTAATAATAAAAATTTGCTTATTATAATTTGAAATTATTTGATATGCGTTTTCTACTACTTTTATAAAATATACAATGTTTGCTATTTTCTTTGAGATTGCACAATTTCGTATTGTAAACAAAAGGTTGTTGTGCATGCAAGAAACAATTTAATGGAAAGATAAAACGTTCCATCTTTTAATCTTTGAGAGTCTTGTTCACACAACAAGGACATACGCTGAACAAAAGCATGTAATTGTACACAAAATGCAGAACACAAGCTAAGTCAAATGTACAGTATGCGCCTAAAGAAAATTCAACGATTAACTAGGCATGTATTTCACTTCCAATTGTATTGGCAGGAAAATCACGTTACAAATGCGTTTTTTGTTGTGAAAGAAAAAGCATAGTAGTTCTACCAAAAGACATAAAGACCACGAGGACCAATGACCAACACAAAGTTTGACCAGTGACCTATACATGTCCCCTTGCTATACATTACTGGTTTGACTATCGCTGTTTTCCGTGTGGTATATATCAACCGGGAAGGGGGGGGGGGGGCTTAGCCCCCCCCCCCCCCCCCCAACTTTTTTGCAAATTTATACATAGCAAAGACCTTTTTTTTTTGCTTGTCAAGATTTTTTATAAGTCTACCCCCCCCCCCCTTTCAATTTGCTTCCGATGCCAGTGTATATTTTTTTTGAAAATACTTGTTTTGAATGCCTACAAAAGGAGTTAACTAAATTCTTTCTGTCTCCGAAACGGAAAAATCAACTCCCCCATACTCTTTGTCGACTCCCCTCCGTTAGGGGTTGTATACGATGTCTGAGGTAAATTAGTAAATTAAATATTGTTAGAAAGTTATCAAAATTATTGTATTTTAACTCTTTAAATGAGTATGTCATTGTCATTCTAAATTTGCCAGTTTAAAGTATATGTAAATACTACCAAATTTAAGCGCATTTACGCCTTTCAAATGTCGATTGCCCCTTTCTCGCATTTTTGGACATTTTCATTTGGACAATACTGCCCACCGTTTAAATGCCCAGCTAACTCGTACGTTAATTACTTCTACAAGACGTTTGAGAGGGTCATGGGCATTTGCAACGGCTTATTCCCCCAGATTCGTTTGTTTTAATAATGATCCTCGGGGTTAAAGCGGGACCAGAATTGGGGGACGAATTTTTACATAGGAATATATAACGAAAGTGTATGGAAGCATTCTCATATAGTGTAGAATCAGATTTCTTTAAATAAAGTCCCGGGGGTAGGGTGGGGCCACAATGAGGGGAGGGAGGTCGACATTTTTACAAAAACCATTTAACCAGATTTCCTGACCTTGTGAAAGCTTCCCCAGGCAGTGTATATTCAATTTTTGTTTCAAGTCATGATCCTGGGAGTAGGTGGGGGGGGGGGGGGCGTCAAATTTTTACGTAGAAAGGTACAGAGAATAATCCTCGTGAAAAGTATTCATTCCAAAAAGCAAAAACAGTAACTTTTGTGAAAGCACAGGTTGTGCAGATTAAAGTTTGATTAAACCATGATTCCCTAGAACAAGTGGGGCCACAAAGTGTGTGTGTGTGTGTGGGGGGGGGGTGTTATATAGGAATAATTTGCTAAACTTCTTACAGATAAACAACATAACGGGCTTGATCTTTACTATAAAAAATATGTGGATAAAAATCAGCAGATTATATAGATTTTTTAAGCAAGATCTACTGTACTTAATTGTCGAGATATTTTAATTTTGATACTGTAATACTGATTTGATCAGAGTTAAGAGTAATGTTGCTTAGGTGAACGATGTGGCCCCAACGCATCTTGTTTTTCGAATGTTACATTTAAGATATGGACACTATCCACAAATTGGCCAAAACATACCAAAAAGGTAACATCTGTTGAAGTTTATTGAAGAGTGATGGTCTGGCGTCAGTCTTAGGATAGGTGGCATCATCTCTTATACAGTGTAGTCTGTCCCAAGATATTTTGGCCGCATATTTTCTTAAACTATTCGATATTTCCTGTGATTTTTAACGAGGGGAAAATGATAATGATTATGTATGAATGAAGTTATCTTGGATATTTTCCCTTTCATCGATTTCAATTGCACTTCTTTCACAGGTATGTGTATTTTTATTAGCAACTGTCTAAATGTGCAGCCAAAATATCTTGGGCCAGACTATAGGAAACTATTCACTGCAAATTAACACAGAATAACGAGCATTGTAACAATGTTAACACTATACATTTTCATTAACTAAAATGACGTTGTCATTGATTTATTTTACGAACGGAATTCAATCTAAAAATGCGTTTGATAGCGAATTATAAAATTACAACAAATAAATATTTATACGCGGACAAATCGTATTGGGTTGCCTTTTTTTAATAAAATATTTTTTTTTATTATTTTGAAGAAAAAAATATGCACTGAAATATCAAAAATGTCTGTTATAACCATACAAAAACTTTGGAACGCCTCAACTGTTTATGATCTTCATGACATGATGACACTACAACTTAAAATGATGATACGTCAAAAAATACTTGATGATATTTTAGGAATACGTGATAATACTCTAACACGATATGCTGATACTTCTTCATTTCATGCTTATTCTTATTCATAATATGACAGTACTTTACCGTTCTGTAGTTCTAAAAAAAAGGAAGCGTCGCCTCTAGATCAGAATACACTGAACATTAGAACACGTAGCCTATTGGCGCTCCACATCAGCGAATGAATATCAGGGGGTACGAAAGGTCTCCCGGGGGGGGGGGGGGGGGGTTCGGTCGAAAAAATTGCATCTGAACCCAATTTTTGGCGCTTGGCCACAGTGGTTACAGTGGGCCGCTAAAAGTATTAATAGCATCTAGACAAAGACTTCTGTCATTCAGTTTAGATTGGATTTCTGTGAATTGATGGGCTCTTCCTGGAGTTATGGAATATAAGCGCTGATTTTTTTTTAACACTACAGTTTTTTAAAGGTCAGATTCAACAGTACACTACGCTATTGTAACAAATACATTGTCCTTTGCTTGAATTGAGCCGTGATTTTATAAGAAGCATGTGTGCTTTTCATATGCCTTATTACACCCAAAAATATCGTATGTTTCAATGCTATTTTTGATTCAGTAGAGATCACTAGTTATGAGTTGTACTGTGTACTTATTTGATGCCAGCAGTTTTTATATTTACATAAATGTTAGCAGATGCAGCAGATTCGCCAAATGAGTGAAACTAGGCAATATAGGCATTGCAAATGCTTCATATAGCCAAAATCGTTTTACTAACTCCCATTTTTAAAAACTCACTTTTTGTGGAAACATACATTTTTCGCTTCATCAAATTGGGGGAAAAGTTTTTACGAACTGACCTTTTTGACCTATTATAAGGTAAAAACATGAATGTATGGACATAAATATGTAGATCAAAAATCAAATATTTTAAGATACAGGGGCAACTGCCCCTCTTTCCCCTCCCTCTCTCCTCATATTTTTAAAATGTTTCTCTTGTCAAGATTTTAGGGGAAAGGTCTGCCCCCTCCTCCAATTAAAGATACACTTGCTTGTGCTGGCATCCACTTGATGATTTCATGTTCCCTGATGTCCTTAAAAGGGACAGAAAAGCATATTCTTTAATGGGATAGAAGCACCAAAACCAATAGTTGTTTAAAAAAAATTGCCATTTGAAGGCGCCCGCTTGCAGGATCAAATAGAATCAACAAATGACAAAACGATACCTGTAGAATTGAAATAAAATTCCAAGGCGCCTAAACAAGGATGAGCAATAAGCAGGGGATATGGGAGTCGTTTGGCATAGCGAGATCCAACAATGTAATGAAGGTGACCGGATCACATTCCTTCCTGATTCCAGTTTGACCTGAATTGCAGAAGCCCTAGTTTTGGCAACATAGATTTTTATATGTTATTTGTAAAAGGTTCGAAAATTTCCATTTTTTATACGATAAAGTATCATTTAATATATAATAAGAAGCAGCAGTATATAATGATGAAGCATCAGTACATAATGAAGAACTATCAGCATGAAATGTTGAAGTATCTGCCTGTAATGTTAAATTATTATCATATAATGTTAAAGTAGCAGCATATAATGTGAAATATTAGCATATAATTTTAAGGTAACAGCATAGATAAACAAAGTATCAGCATGTAATGTTAGATGTTTAAGGATCTTCATATAATGAAGACCATCCACATAAGGTAGTTGAAACAGTGCACAGAAAACAACAGTGAAAAGTAATCCACGTTCTGAAAAGTTAAGCATAATCCCCCATCCCCCACCCCCAGAAAAAGGAGAAAATCAATTATTTTTCGAACATTTTTGTAAAATCACCATCGTACATACTATACTCGATATTATCATTTATATGGTAATAAAGAGCAATACCCGTACATGTGATGTGTAAATTTAAATAGACAATTTCTTATCTTTTTATGTGTATAGACTTGTTATTTTAGACTGACTTTAAGACAGGACATATTGGTAATCCATTCTAATATATTAGGACGATAAATTAGTAAAATTAAGCGTATCATGTATACCAAGATAAAAAAGGCTTGGAAATTTGTTCTACTTGGACAAGGTAATGCTTTTCATTTAGTAGTCTCATTTTTTAGGTCAACGTTTGTTTTAAAAAATCATCTTTATGTACTTTCGCTTTCATTACACCTTTCTTCATGTATATAAGAAAATTTACATTTTAGAAATTTCTTTATTTTAATTAAGGGCAATCACAGTCATATCTTGTACATGTAATTATATTATTTGTAAATCGGGTTTGCTTGTGAAAGAAAACGTAACTATCTGTTTTCATTCATAAGGTTATATAGTTTTCTTTTGTAAATTATTTGTAGTGCTATATGTATTTCATAAATTAATAGGATATTTCTGCTTTTATATTTCATATTGCTGGTTTCTGACATCAAAAAAACATTTAACACAGTAAATTTCAATACCCTCCCCCCACCAAAAAAAAGTAAAAATAATAACAAGACGCTCGTTGCGAACAACAAGAGGTCTTCCGTTCGAAAACACCTTTAAAAGGCTATCGGGGCAGTTTTTTTTTTCATTTCTTAACACTCTCTACTTTCTCTGAAAATTTGAAAGTCCTATCTCAACATTTTCTTAAATCCCAGTAAGCCCCTCTAAGGATTTCAACAAACATATCTTCATACTAGGAAAAGGCGATGTTACTGTGATTTTTGATAAAATTCAAACAAAAATAATTAAAATCCATCATTTCAGAGACAATATTGTGAATTGAAGCACAATAAAAGGAAGGAAAAAGAGAGGATTGAGCTCATGCCACCTGGACAAAAGTCTACGTCTGTAATGTGGATCGAATTTTGAACAAAAATACATATTCTGCATTCATTAAAGCGTCTGCATCGTAACATATAATTTCTTATAACTAATATGTTAATTTTTGTAAACTGGCGGTCATAAGTATATAAAAATACATCTCCCTTACCAGCAAGGATACAAAATTAAGACCGCAGAACATGAACTGACAAGATTGGAAATATACAGCTAACATCACCAGTTACAGTCAAAACCTTTGAAATGGGCGGGAACAAACTGACGCGGACGTCTGAGAAAACACTGGATTGAAAATTCTGTTATAAAAAATGTGCGTAAATCAAATACATATAAAAAACCACTTGCCATGCAAAATAACATTATCATTGATTCTAAATTAAATAATAATCGATAAAATCAACTCCCATAAGTACTTTGATTTTTCTTTTTGTCTCAAGTTTATCTTTGCCGACTAACATTGGGTGATCAAAAACTCTGCTAAGTTGGAAAATAAAATAACATACATCTTACAAATGTAGCATGGTTAATTCTCCCCCCTTTTCCTGAGTCCACTCGATACCCCATTGTTATGTCTAAACGATCAGTTAATCAATCGGGTAATAAGAAAGGATGAATTTTGACCCCGATGCTTAATCACTAATCCCGCTTTTGGGCAAATATGTACATTTGTGTAGACCTTTGTACATAATTATAAACTTTATAAAACTCCTATTAAATGATTATAATCCCGATTCACCCTGCCGTAATATTTTTTTTTATCAAAAGTGAATAATCAGACTCTTTGTTTTAACAGTGTATCCCCACGATCGGTGTTTACATCTACATGTATATCTCAGACCCGCCGTTCTCTCTTTGTCACAATTGAGCATGTTATGATCGAGGTAAATTTAAAAAAAAAAAAACTAGCACTTTTTTTGTTATGCATAGCAAGAACGATTTTTTTTTCTTGAACTATAAAATGTTAAAAGCATAAAGAGAAACATTATTGATTAAATTGTACGCATACATATTAATATAACTAGTGAAAAACCTTCATTTTGCATTTGATGTCATTGTACTGTAATATATAAAATGTATTTTGTCTGCAGAAAATTCGAGACATAGAGGAGTGATTCTGGATTTAATATTCTTTGCAAAATCCTAAAATGCAAAATATAATGTATGTTTTGATTTATTAGATATGATATGCATACACTGCACATGAAACAAGAACCACTTTAATCTTGATTGAATTTTTTTGTTTACATGGTTCATACAGTTTGCGTCCAAATAGAAAAAAGCGATTTTTGATTTTGTCTCTGAAAGATTTACTTGTCGATTCCAGGAGTATTCAGTGGCAGTTTCTATCCATGATCGCCTGTCATTCTATTTGGCAAAAAATACCAAAAGGAAATGTCACAAAACGGCGGTTTAATGGAGCCCTAGATCTAGAGTTTTGTTTTATTTTGCTGAACGTACCCATTTGCTTAGTGTTCACTAATTTATTACCCTGAGGTCCACGCAGAAAATATATAAGCGAGGTTAAACCGGATGCTATGGGGAAAATTCAGCCTGCGCATGAGCTAGCCTGGTTCCTGTGCGTAGCTCAGGGAACCAGGGTAGCACAGGTTTATCTGAATCGGGATCGGGATTCCATGCCATATGCACATGAAAGTTCAAAGGCGCTGTGATTATAAAGTTGTCGGTAAACATTACAGAAACAAAGTATTCCTTTTAAAGAAATAATCGGCATGTGATATAAACTGTCAGTATTATGAAATAAGGTAATGTTATGCCGAAACTACAACATGCATCCTATAGCATAATTTGCAATGTTTTAATTGTTGTTTTCCGAATACACATGTAGCTTAACTTTATTTTTACAGAAGGCGAGGCTAGAGTACGATTGAAATTTTTTTCATTTAAGCATTTACGTATGATTGAATAATTATGTGAATGTATATAATATATGATTGACTAATTATGTCACTGTATAAAAGTTTAAATCTCAAGAAAAATGCATCAAAATATGAAATTGATTTACAAAAGCTGTCACTGCATAGTTAACAAAGTATGAAATTGATTTACACAAAGCTCTCACTGCATAGTCAACAAAGTAGTGCGAAGCTTAATGTGTGTGCACATAGTAGAATTTGCCGAATGCCTGATACTATACATGCAATCTTCATTAATATAGATCATAATTATTTTAGAAGTATGAACCCTTTAAATTCTGAGATTAGAAGTCAACTATACATATACGTATTACAACGTACAAATTTAGTGGTTAAAAGCGGGGGGTCTAGAGTCGGTGGAATCTGTGATGATTTTAAGGCTTTCACATTTTTGTTGGAAACACATGCAAATGGTCCACCTATTGGAGTCTTTTTTTAAAGGACAGCAACTTGTTTTTTTATATGTACGCGATGCCGTATCCCAAGCTGCGCTCGGATTATTTCCCCTAATACAAACACTTCTTGAAAGCTTACATTATTGAAACTTCCCAAATGTTTTAAAAGCCGTGTCGTAAATTCTTTGAAATATGTCCATAATTATACAATGTCCTACACACATAATTACAAACCAAATACATTGAATAAATTGCCAAAAAATCTTATGATCTCTTAACATGATATTTTAACACATTTTGTATTTACCAGGTGTGCTCCAAAAAGTTTTTGCGACACTATTTTTACAAATCTTGAAAAACAAGCATTCTGAGAGTATTGCATTAGCAATACACGTCCCCTACCGGTTTGTATTATTCTATGAAAGCTTCGAATCATACAACTATTTCAAAACTATTATAAACGAGATGGTATGCTTTCATCAGAGATTAAGAACAGTGGAAATTTAAACTACATAGTTGATCTAGAAATTAAATAAAAAATGGGTAAAATAATAATCTTAAGTTTATCTCCGGTATTTTTGCCAAGTCCAATAAGTATTTGCTAGTAGAAATTTGTGACATCAATGCACTGGTAAGCAGAATACCACTTTTTCCGTCTGCTGCACCCTGAATCAACAGACCAACCCGATAACGAACCCGATTGTAAAAATACAAAGATTAAATTTACAACACAATTCTTGACACTATTTTACGGAACCTAATTGTTTGATAGAAACAATAAAAAGGAATGATACATGTACAAGTAAATCACGATATTATTACTGACTACATACTTTCCTCGTTTATTCAATACACATCGAACCCGATAAGAAACCCGAACGGTGAAACCGGTAGGGGGCTAAAAAACGGAGTGCTTGAATATTGAATGGTTAAGCTAATTTAATTTTAAAGCAAAATGAACGGTATAACATTTAAAAAAAAGAATAAACCAACTGGTTGTTTTTTTTCTTTATGAAGATAATGATTCTATTATTGTTTCTTTTCCTTTTTTTTTCTAGTCGCCGCAATCATATTTCACAACAAAGAAGATATTGACAAGGGGTTCTGCCATCTTCAAAAAGTGAAAATACAAGTGCTTCTTGATTGTAGATTGAGTTACACCTCTGTTGTTACAATAGCTTTAGCGAAAAACGAAAGTGACACTTCAGGAAATTATATCTTACAATGTGTTTGGATCAATGGAAAATCAACGAATTGTTCAGGAGATAGTGACGAAACAGGATATTACAATGGTTCTACTGACAATCTGGACATTAAATTCATATTCAATGACAACAAACACGCTGGGCTTTATCTAAGGATCACGACACATTGTAATTCAGGCTCCATCGCATTGACACCTTGCCGTAAGTTTTTACTTATACTATGTTTAGATTTGGTTATAAAACATATACTTACCAACATTTAAAACAGAAATGAGCTTTTTCTGGTCAAAAATGAAAAAAAGGAATGTTTACATAGGTACTTTTGATATAAAGGACGCATTGTACAATTTTTTTTAAAATGAAATGGACCGTTTTTGAAGCTCAAAAATATATTGGAACTCCCTGGTCTCATATAGGTCTAATTTGTACATATGTTTTAAAAGATTTCAACGTTGTATTAGAATGATATTTCTTACAAAAGGATATTCTGAAGATGGCAAGATATGTTAAATATAAGGTTTAGAACATCTGCAGGTTTGTAGCTTCAATACTATAAACACTTAGATGGACTGCCGTGGACCTACAGTTCCGTATGTGTTAAAAAGTTCCAACGACGAAAAAAAGCACCACTTTAAGAATTACTTCATTATATTAAAGTGTGTTATACCTCATTACTTTGTAATTTATACTAATAAATTAAGGCATTGTGCAATTAAACTACATAATGCCTGCACCAGAGTACTTGCGTACACCTTTGGTATTTCAACACATGTTCGATGATGTCGGTAAGGTACAGGCACGTAGCATCGTTTTTGAAAGTGGGGGAGGGGGCCAGACTAATCCCAAAAATCTTGACAAGTCAAAAAAAAAAGAAAAAGAAAATTTAAACTTTAAACTTTTCCAAAATCTTCAAAATCCTAATCGGGGGGAGGGGGGGGGCGTACTATATAACTATAATTTCACTCCTCATTTCCTTATTTGCATATCAATTTTTTCCATACTCCAAAAAAAGTGGGGGGGGGGGGGGGGCAACTCCATGATAATTCAATTTTTTATATGTAAATTTAAAAAAAATTGTTGCTGCTAGAAAAACGGGGGGGGCATGGCCCCCCTGATGCTACGTGCCTGAGGTATAATTGTATTTTAACAATGAGTTATTATTGTAAAATTAATCAAAAACCTACTTTCATTTTCGATAAACACGCCCGAAATAGCAAAAATAAGATGTAAGGTGATGGACACGCTTTGGCGGATCCAAGTCAGGGATAGTCTCAATCAAAACATATACTTGCAATAAAATGATATTAAATGGTTCCGTATAGAGTGAATACACATTCTGTGAGCCTATTTAGAGAATATACAAAAGTTAAGATTTGACAAATGTTGAATAAATGAAATAGGTCGATTCGTTTCTTTAGTGGGCGATTTTAGTTTTAAGACTCATTCGCTTGCGAAGCATGATATCTGGTGAGAAAATGGGATAGAACTTTCTAGAACGGGGTAACCAAGAACACGGATTGACTAATTAACTACATGTGTAGGACGAGTTCATCATACATTGCAGGCAGATACCTTGGATCGGACTTCGATTATTACAAAAAGTTAATGAATAAAATGCGAATTTAGTATTAATGGAAAAAACTTTCCAGAACGGGGTGCCCAGAAACGGTTTATTAATTGGCATCATGGCGAAAGTTTAGGGCGAGTTAACCATCGTGCAGATACTTTGAATCTGACAACTTTGGTTTAAATAATGCATGCAAAATTGAAATGGATAATAGAACATAACCTAGCGTGTTTTAATTTTATAATTTTGTATACATGTACCACGACAGATTGGTTGTAAACCTTAGACATTAATTTGTAAACAATAATGATTAATGAACAGATCATTGTATTCTACGTCTATATGGACAAATGATGTATGCATAACATGGGGAAGTTTCATGGGAATGCCCCTTCCCCTCCAGATTGTTTTTTCAAAACAGTATTTTATCTGAAATAATAGAAATTATATTGAAAATTGACCTAAAGAACCAAATTAGATGTAGATGTAAATATTTATCCATTTCAGTTTAGATTGTTCATCCCTGCCCGCTCCTCGTAATATCCAACAATGCAGTTTATTTTTTATTTCAATTTTAAAGAATAAGATAAGGGAAAAATCAGACAAAGTATATACAAAATGAACAAAAAAAATTGTGCAACATATTAAGCAATGTGTAAAGTGTTGAGTCCCCTGATTGCGCGGGCTATTACCTAGTTTTTTTTTAAAAAGATCTAGTGTTTTATATATGAAACTGGAGGATAAAGGTATGGATAAAAAAATCGTTTCCTCTTGGTCTTAGGCAATCATTTATTGATATACTCAAAAAGGGTAGTTTGTATATACATGTAATTTACATGTATTAAAGCTGAACGCCGCTCGTAAATAGGCACCGTCACACAGGTATCTGGTATATGAACCCTTCGATTTCGTTTCACCCAATTGCACACCTGAAACTTGCTGCCGACGTGAAATATTCCTTTCGTAGTCTTTGGATTTTATGCATTTTATTTCTTACTCTATGTGCACATTTTGTTTGTAAATAATGCATTGGCCAATTTATTAGATGTTAGCATTCTCTTGGCTTGATAAAAGTGAGAAAAACTTGATAACTTCATCGCGACCAAGTAACACGGCGAGGCAAGATGTACGTTCACACAGGTAAGGCCTCTACAGCGAAGTGTTTTGACCTGTTTAGAGGTCTGCGCTTTATATAGGGGTTGTAGAGACAACAAAGGTAAAAGAGAAATACGGTGGACAGTGTCCATTTCCGAGCGGTGTTCAGCTTTAATATCAAGTCCTAACTTAATAATCAGATATGAAATACATAGTCATTCCGCTGGCAGCAAAACAAAAATGGCTATCCATCGAACATATTAATTACAATTTTACTTTTGTTCAAACTATACACTTTAATTGTTTTTCATAATATTCTGTTTTACTATTTTCAGGATTTACTACAAATGTGGACGTTTACAACAGCTCAACAATCAACGTTACTTGTCAGAATCCGACATTTGTCAATTCTACATATCCGATGATAATACAGACTTACGATGGAAACCATTATGGAAGCTGTTTACCACAGACGTGTTGGAATAGCACCTGCAAAAGTTAGATTGTTATCTAATAAATCTTTTAAAGTTTAACAGTGGGACCCAAACAATTTGTTAAATAGATACATTAAGAGTAGTTATGACGCAATAACGGACAATGGTATTAATATATTTAAAAATATAATCTTAAATGTTTTAAACAATAGGTTATATCATGTTCAAGCTGAGATAAAAAGTAAAAAAATTACTTGAATTTTATTTAAACATGTACTAAGTCTAAAATGGCCAAAACATGTACTTCTTTGGTTTTACTTTGCTGAATTGTGAACCTTTACAGATTTACCAGACGGCATACAATGTCTGTTGCCATATTATCCTGATGAAATGCTGCAATGTGGATTATATGGGGCTGTAGTCAATATAACAACACCGTCATCAGAAGATACCACAACAATTTCACCAGGAAATCCATCAACGCCAAAAAATACTGAAACAACTGAGTCTTTAGAAAGTTCATCGACTTCACAAAGTATTGCTGCAACGTCAGCTGAAAGTTCCACGTCGGAAAAAGACAAAACAACGCGATTGGCGTCACCAGAAAGGACAGATGGATTCACTGATATGACAACAAGCCAAACAAATGGTGCGATATTTCTTAAAATATAATATAGCGTAATGGTTTTATAGGCGTCTTCCTTTGTATTTTTTTTTATGTGTCCTTTACGTTAATTCGCAGTTTTAAAGGTCTCTTACATGATACCTTTCTACAAACGATATTCACATATTGCAAATGAAGAAGTGTTTTTGTTTGTTGAATGTATTACAATTAACCAGCAAAACTACATTTTAATGAACAAATTGATAATGAAAATTATCCATGATTATTTTCTTTATAAAATCAGGACGAATAAACATGTCATTCTGTCTTTGCCTCGTGAAAAAGTTACTACCTCGAGAGACACTAAACTTTTTTTCGTCCTCATAGCCAGTAACTATGTATATAGTATCACTATCTATAATGCATTCAATTATTAAACGGTTATTAGTACTGGGCCATAATTTTACTAGAGACATGGCCCATAGTTACATGTTCAAGATGAAGATGGAAAACTATTTTTTTTTCATTACAAGATAATCTGTCTTCTAAGATTTGGATGTTTTGTCTCTGATTTACAGTCCAGCAATCACAACTGTCAAGCAAATCTCCTGACTGGGTAAAACCTGTTATGATTAGTTTGGGTTCAATCCTGCCCGTCGTTTTAATCATTGCTTTCATCATTTGGTAAGTTTCGTTTAAAAAGTATAAATAATGTGTAATCATGTGATCTTTGAAATGCATAGATATATAAATTATCATTGTTTTCTTTTTTCTTTTATATGCAGTGGTTGAATGAGATTCAGAAATGGAAGTGCAGAAAATAATTTTAAAAATGCCGTAATGGGAGGAAAATGACGATTTTCAGTAACCCATAATTTTATTACTGAGCAACATTTAAACGACACGTTTATTCAAACATTTAGTTTTTAAATCATTAATATAATTTCCTTATGTTATAATGTGAACATATTACATCAAGATGTATTGCTTATCATTCTTTTTACTGTATATGGATGAATTCCCGAATTTATCATTTTGTGATTTCAGTTATATTAAGATGATAGTCTTAATAGTTTTTGTATTTATTGGCTTGTTTCCCGGAAACCTTAAACCGCCTCCGAGTGCGGTTTCGGGGGTTTTAAATCCTTTCAAGATGGCGGAAAGAGAGGTGTTCGAAAGAGTTATTGATACTCAAGTGTGGCACGTGTGTCCAAGACTGAACTCAGCTAAACATGTGGGTATCGTCCTAACATTAAACACATGTGTCTCAAAGGATCTATGATAGAACATAGTAATGACCAAAGTAAAAATGTGTAGAAGAGTGATTCCATTAAGACTAAAACTGAGAATTACCCTTTGCAATTTACAACAGGCAAAGGAAAAACTTTCGAGTGGTTAAAGAAAAAAAGGAATTCATTGAAAGATTTGCTCATAACATCTTATTTTAGTACACATTGTAATGCATGTAATAAGTTCGCCTTTCTATTTCATCTCTGGCCACTCAATCACAGCTCTTTGAAATGAACAAGATGTGTCTAGCTATTGAGCTAAGACAACGTAATCGGTGCGTACTAGTATTACACTTGAAACCAGTGTCATTGTTAACTTGTGTGGCGCAAAAAATGATGGTGACATTCTACCGAAAGTCCAAAGTTTTGTTAAAATGGCACGGAGTCTATAATTTCTTTCATATCAAGCACATCAATAAATTTTAAACGCCCGAATTTCCCTTGAGTTCACTAAATGATCTCTATTGATAAACGTGTAGAAAAATGAATATTAATAGCTTTCATAGCCGTATACCCTTTCCATAATATTTATATGGTGTTAAGAGTAATTTTTGCAATGGGTTCGCAGAATATCCTAATATATATATGGATATTTCCAGGAAAAAATATCTGCACTGTTTACTAGAGAATAAAGACTTTCATGCAAATGCAGATGAGTCAAAAAATAATCTTCCTTTAGATTCAAAGAAATAATCCAGTAGGTATGCGACTGCTATTACAGCCTTTTTTCTAAACTAGCTGTCCATGTAGTGCTAGACACTCAAACTATCCAACTGGATTCAAACAGAAATTAAACTATTATCAATTCATAAACCTAAACTCGAACTAGTTTTTGATCAATAAATTGCTTATCATACAGAATTATCTACAGTCACCCCTCAGACGATAATAGATAATGTAGGGCTTTTTTAAAACATGAACAAGGGAAAACGAAAAGAAAAATACCAATGTTCATATCTTGACACTGTTACCTTAATAACTGTGGTTCATTGACTCAATAGTGACTATTATTAATAAAGAATATAGATTTGTAAAAAAAAGTTATTTCCAAATGCTTAACGTCAAATATTCTTTATACTTGGAATTGTTTTATTCAAGCAAGGTAAATTTTAACTTTTTGTCTAATGATTTTAAATCAGTTTTATTCTGCTTGATTTTAAATCAGTTTTGTTCTACTTAAAAAAGATACCTGTACTATCTGATTCAATTTGAGATTTATTTGAAAAGTGAAAAGAAAATAAATGATCTTACATTTATTAGATCTGAGATATACTTTCTTTTCATAATATTTGATTGCATAGCAATAAGAACTTTGAGGGCGCCTGTAAAGTGCGAAACGAAATCGAAACGAAACGAAACCAATCGAAACGAAACCAAAATTCGAAACGAAACGAAACGGAATTTAAACAAAAGTAATGTCAATTTTGACTGCATAAAAGTGAAAATAAATTCATTGAAATAAATTTTTGAGCCATAAAATATAAGTACATGTATGTTTCAGATTACTGCTGAAAATGTTTGAGTCGATTATCCGAAATTTGCAAAAATTATATAATTATGAAAATAACGGATGTACATTCCTATACCTTTTAATGTTTCTAATTTGTTTCATTAGATAATATTCAGACATTTAGAGAGAGAGAAAGAGAGAGAGATGCCTTAAAACTTATCAGCGACATTATATAGCAAAATATATACGCAAGTTTAATTGGGAGAGAGAGATATGATGATGATATGATGATGATACTGAAGGGGACATTCTTTATTTAGGGTGTACAATATTTGGCGGAATATAATTTTTCAACAAGTTAGCATGGATTTGATTTAGCGCATTTCTGAATTTACCTGTTTATCTCTTATATATTTAACATTTGGCAATGTACTTGATTTTGTGGACGCCGTTTTCCGCCAAAAACGCAAAATAGAATACACAGCCAAAGGACTAAAGACAGTTTTTTAATATGTTTACAGAATAATCATCATTATATTGCAAGTTAGTTTTGTCAACTTACGACGTCCAAATTCATGCCATACATATTAAAACAATCTTATTATATGTTAGAAACTGGAAACCAACCAGTATATTCATACTCTAAATCACATTGTATTCGATCGTTTTATTTTTACAATATCTCAAATCGATAGAGAGAAAATTGTTGTTAGAATGCCCCCTTCAGTATCATCATCATCATCATCATATCTCTATCTCTCTCTTTTCTTTCTCTCTCTCCCAAACTTGCCTATATACTTTGCTATGTGATGTCGCTGATAAGTTTTAAGGCATCTCTCTCTCTCTCTCTCTCTCTCTCTCTATCTCTCTTTCTCTTAACGTTTGAATATCATTTAATGAAACAAATTAGAAACATTAAAAGATATAGGAATGTACATCAGTTATTTACATAATTATATAATTTTTGCAAATTTCGGATAATCGGCTCAAAAATTTACAGCGGCAATCTGAAACATACATGTAGTCATATTTTATGGTTCAAAAATTTATTTCAATGATTTTATTTTCATTTTTATGCAGTCAAAATTGATATTAGTTTTGTTTAAATTCCGTTTCGTTTCGTTTCGATTTTTGGTTTTGTTTCATTTGGTTTCGTTTCGTTTCGATTGGTTTCGTTTCGTTTCGATTGGTTTCGTTTCGTTTTGTTCGATTTCGTTTTGCACTTTACAGGAGTCCGAAATTTTATGCTACCCAAAGTTAGACCAAAACAAAAAAATCGAATCGAAAATTTATTTAAGAAATTTGATGTGAATAGATGATTTTGTTGGGGGGGGGGGTACCTCTCTTCCTCTCCGATTGGGAACAAGTCTGGCACACTATGAATTTTTTAAAGTGCGTTAAAATTTGAAAGAATTCAAAGTTCCATGTTTTGCGGGGGTTTTCCCAAAATGCGTTGATATGGTTGATATTACATAATTATATTCGGAAAAGTTATGTACATGTTCATATTGATATTGGTAAGAGAACAAAAATATGATAGATAATTGTTTTAATCAAGTTTAGCTCCATACTACAAGGACACTGGAACAAAAAATGCATTAAACTATCATGAGAAGCAATTTTGTAATAAAATGAATTGTCGATAAAAATCATATGGTGTAGCAATTTACATATGAACAAAAGCAGTTCAACAATTTGTTGAGATGGGTAGAAAAATAACGGTATCACTTTATTTCCACAAATTACGGTCTTATCTTTTCTTTAAATCTTCTTGTAAATTAGTCATTTAAGAGCTGAGAAAAAAGAATAATCAGTTTATATGACAAAACTGACTAATTACGAAATCTGTTAAGAAAGTAGTCCATTTCTGAATTATTTTTTTTTCAATGTGCGTTTACTGTTTTGGTGATCAAACAATGAAGTGCAGTAACAAAGCATTTTAATTTTGTTTCTAAAAGTGCGATAACTTACTAGGTTAATAAAGCACATTTATGAATGTTACCCAAGTTCGATACTTTTGTACCAGATTTAAACTGATAAACTCTCAAAGTGCTTATGTTTTAAAAATCCGTTGCCACAGTTCTCCGGCTAGAATATATTTTTGTGATTTGTAACTAGATTTCATACCGATGTGTTGACTCAAACACAGAATCTAACCAATGCTTATTTCCTAATATATACAGTAATAATGTATATCAATATTTTGTTTTCAGTTAAGTAGTTTATTCGTTTGTTATACAAAAACACAGCTTATTAAACTATTGTATATACCTGTCGGATTTTACATGAACTAATCAGGACTCCTGGTCCTAAAATTGGATCTAAAAAGTTTGCATTATTACAGATCATATATCAGTGCTTGTAATTACACCTAAAATGTTAAACCAATACTTTCATTGGGGCTCAATGTAGAATAAGTGAAGTTCAGAGTAGTTGTAAATTAGGAGTCCTTTATTTTAAAAGAATGTGATATTACATGTAATAAACGAACACCCTGAAATACATTTATAATGTATATATTGCGTTTGTAAATTATAATGAACTGTATTGATTGAAGTTTATACATCAATTTTATGGGTTGTTTTCTTTCACACAAATATCATTTCTTCTAATTTTGATACATATATATCAGTTCTTCTAATTTTTATATATTTACGAAGTAATTATCTAAAAGGAGTAGGGTAGTGTCACTTAATGGGGGCCCCCATAAATTATAGATTCGAACTAAATTAAATTCCAATAACATTACTTACCACCCTCTCCCTCAGAAAAGAAATTCAAGTGCGCTTTTTTTCTATAAAGTAATTATTTACCAATTAATTTGGGTATATTTATTATGATATTGTCTAAAAGGGTTAAAGGACGGGGTCTGAATGGCACCCACTCCTTTAAAATAATGCGAACTCAGTAAAATGTTTGATAAAAATTATCATTCCCCCTCGCACGGAAAAACAATTGAATACGTGCATGTGTTTTCTACGAATAAATTATTCAACAATTAATTTCGGTATATTTACCATTCAAAGATCTAAAAGGGATTAGAAGGTGGTCAACAATTCAACAACTGTTCGGAAAACTAATCTTTGATGTTGTTCTACAAGTATTATGATAGTGAAATAATCATATTATTTTTTTATTTGCATTTAAGTATTAATTACATTAAAAGACAACAAATACTTCAACACAGTATAATGTGTCTCATGATGCTATTTATATAAGGTACCTAAGTAAACGTTGAATAGAATTTTACTGAATTAATCCTCGTCTGCTAGAAACCCTACACTATTTTTTTTTTTATTTACCACTCCCGATATCTTTCTTTTTCAATACAACTACCTTAATGACATATATTTTAAATTAACATAACCTACAGGTTCATTGTATTAATTCTATCTACTTGCATCTTAACATTTAGTGCCTTTGATTTTACCAAATATCGTTGGTTCCATCTTATTACAGTCACGTATTTTGTAACCATGTATCTGTTAACATAATGCTGCCAACATATTAACACAGTACACCATTATGTTTGGCTGACGTATCTCACACTTTTTAAAATCCCTCCATTAAAAATTGATGATCAAAACTAAGCAATAAATTTCTTATCTGGAACATTCTTATAAATAATCTACAGCCATCGGTTTTATTAACAGTAATTCACGTAACATACCTTATTTCATTTTAAACACGCACACGGGTAGCGCTAAGGGACACACACATATCTAGGTTTTTATCTTGACACAACTACTGGGTTGTTTCGATAGCTGTTTGTTACGAGTAAGTGTATCTAATGGCAGGTATTCTGAATGTAAGGAAAAAAGATTTATTGAAAATGAAGAATTCCTGATGCCAGATGTTCTGTCTATTTGGAATCGTTTTTTTCACACAAGGTAATAATAATGTTTCCATGTTTTCGTATGTTTTTGAATGAATTGTGTCGAATAATAAATGACTGACTTTTTTACTTTCGGTTTCAAATCAAAAGATTCATTTCTTTAAAAAAGAAGAAATTATTTACGATTACCATTTTGAGAATTGACATCTATTTATTTTGATGGGGCTTGATCGTTTATTTTGGATCATAAACTATTCACGAATGAATTGGAGGACTCATATGATTGATAGGCCTGGTTATCTGTTCCTCTTTGTACGTGTAGATCCTCTAGAGTTGAGACTCCTAGCATTGGTATAAACTTGTGGACATAAATATCAAACATAATAAATAAATAAATAAATAAAATAACAATATAAACACGAACAAAAAATGTCAACGATGTGCATGAACAAAAAATTCAAACAGAAAAGAAATAAACAACGTAACAACGTAGTGACAATGTGCGTAAACATTGACCTGTTTGTAAAATTGGCAACCTTCTGTGAAGAAAATTATCCTTCCCCAATCTTATAATACAAAATAAAAGCACAGTAAATGTTATATTTGCGATTAATATGTATCCATATTTCTTTTGTTTCAGTTGCATCCATCCTCATAATTACCAATCAAGATGCGGTTAATCAAGGGTTCTGTTATCTTGAGGACGTTAAACTTTATTTGGATTTTAAATGTGTACCAAATGTCGATATATCGGTTAGATTCTCCGTAGAACCAAGTAAAAATATGACTGAGCTTCTAAGTTGCATAAGACCAAAAAAGAGAACATGGTTATGTCATGATACTAAATTTATGAGAGGAATCATAAATACATGGAATAATTCCTTAGGAATTAATTTTAGATTTAACAATTCAATGTATGGAGGTCGACTTTTGAGGATCAAGACCACGTGTAATAAAAAAATGGTGCCGGAATATATTCCTTTGAAAGCATGTGGTATGATTTTTTTATTTATACATTTAATTGCAAGTAGTACATACGCATGTAAATTTAGGTAAAGTACATGTCTTTCAGATACTTTCTTTCTCACGATTTGTTTTATTCAATCTATCACCACTGACAACTTTATTTATAATAAAAATACCCTTATACAATATAAAACTTTATTTAATATGTAAACAAAGAAATAATTGTTTTTGAATAATGCGAAATTTAAATGTCATATGCCCTACATGAAAACTGATGAGATCACAATTTGTTTACAAAATTACACTTAAAATTTTAAATATCAACATAATATAGACACACATTTTAAAGATTTTGGTTTTTTTTATAGTTTTTAATCACAAGGCAAAAAGACAGATTACAAGATTTGACTTATTTCCTACACAGGTAGTATCCTGTTGAAAAGGAATAAAAATAACTCGGATATTATATATCTTTTAGTCAAGTGTGGCTCATGCATTTTAATTTTTTTTATTCAAATGACAAATAAAACCTACACAATTGCTAATGAGTGGCCTTGTTTTGCATCATTTATTTTAAAATCTTGTTCTGTTTGTAATCTTGTTTGATAATGATTCACCTTTTAGCCACATAAAATGTTAGCATTTGTCGTTCACACTCTTTGTCATTGAATGTCGACTTCTATTTTTAGTGTCTGGATTTTCTTCATACACGACTTTATACAACGACTCCTACGTCATATATATTGTAAACACTCTTCGTATAACTATTCGTTCTCTCCAATAAGGATTAAATTAAAGGGAACAGAGGAAGAATATGAATCTTGTTATCGAGATTGATGCTCGGAAAAGAGATGCAATAGTATGTGAAAAAAAGAAAGCTTGTTTACGTTATATCAAAGTAAACTTACATGTAAGAGGTGTGACGCTATATAAATAATGTTATTAACATCGTAGAAAAGAAGATAATTTTGTATGGTTAAAAAAGGAAAATATTCAAATTTTAAAAATTAAAAACCATTTAATTTCTTTTCTACATACCAGTTTAAGAGAAGGAAAATCTAGTAACTGATACATAATTTTTTCATTATCCAGCTTCATTTTTAGACAATCTTTAAAGAGTATTGTAGTAGTTTTTCGTTCAAATTATAAAAAAATATTTATAATTTAAGCATTGTTTATTATTTTGGTTCGATGATACAGAATTACCAAATGGCATTCAATGCACTCTACCCTATACACGTGAAAACATATACCAGTGTATCTTGGATGGTGCACTGTTAAATATAGATGAACCAACAATGCCAGAAATTATGTCTTCAAAAAGTTCAAGTGTACCTCAAACTATAGCAACAACGCCACCAAAAGGCTCTTTAACGACAGGAAGCATCACAACAACACCCAAAGGAAGCTTAACAACTCTTAGCTGTCAATATAACACATTGACGACCCAAGAAAGTCCAACATCAAAAAGCACGATGGTGTCACCGCAAAAATGAACCACAGACAGGGCAACACATTTACCGGAAATTGATGCAACATCAGAAGTTCCAGGAAAATCAACAGATAAAGGTAACATAATGTTTTATAAAGTTAAGATGTTCAATACTCTGTGTTCCCTTTACACAGAAGTTTGTGTTTGACAATCGCAATTGTGGTTTATTATGTAATTTATTGAAATAAAAAGGACATGTACAATAGAAATTATTACCAAAAATTACTAGGATAAATTGTATTTTTATGATGAATCGAAATATACGGGAAGTAATCACTTACTTTTTTCTTGTATACTCATCAAGCTACATGTAATATATGATTTAACACCATATGGTACATTTTTGAAAATTTATTTCAATTAATATTTTAATCTTAAAAAATATGTTTTCATGTCAGATAAAATTAACAATGAACCTTGCATCAACTGTGGGTTTTTTTTTATTGAAACAGTTATTTTGAAATTATAACTATCAGTCTTTAATTTTTTATTTTATCCTTTTTGACATATTGCATATATGTCAAGAAAAATACTATCAAATTATAAATGAGATATGCATTATCATTTCAGACGCCAGTGGTATACAGAGATCACTAATGAAGGCAAACACGTTCCTTATTATTTCGGTGCTCTTCCTTATACACGTTTTCTATTATTTGCTTCTTTAAAGTAAATGTAATAATATGCTTTTGCAAACATAATGGTTCGTTATTTCTCATCAGGAAACAAGGATTCTTTCTTTCATCATATACAATAAGCATTTGCGTGGCAAATTCAGTATTTTATTATGAAAAAATGGGAAAAAATCGACATTTTCAAGACAAAATATTTTATTATTGATGCCATTTGAAGTAATGTCCCATTTATAGATAAATATATCATTAACGATTGTCTCATTTGTAGATCTGTACTCTACATTTAGTCTGCCATATGTATATGCCAACTTGTTTAATGTAATCCAATGACGTGTTATGAAAACTGTACGTTTTGTCATGGTGATGCTATGCTAAAAGAAGTATTACGAGAGAAAAGCCGTCGATATGAAAGTCAACCGTTAATTGTGTCAACAGCATCAATCATCACTTTTTTAACCCTGAATTGATGATCACTACCTATACAGAAAAATGTGGTGTTCTACATGTAATACTTGTGCTAAAAAAAGAAGTTAAACAGCTAGTACTTCTTTTAAATCACACATCAGGTATCTGTACAAATTTCTTATCTTGAGGACTGCAGAAGGAGTTATTCGTAGAATATGGGTACAATATATGCATACGCTATATGCAATATTTCACCAAGAAATGACTTTAAGTTTAAAATCTAGTGTAATTCTTAGAAATCATTAGAAATTAAATTCTTGCGCAATATGCACATTTCTAATCTATGTGCAATTGATCTGTAAAAGAACAACTTCCTATCTCAAAAAATGTAGCAGGGGGTAAACATACAATAAGGTCCCCTTAGCTAATTAGCTTCCTTTAGGAAACCCGGTTTATAAAATGATAAGTAACATAACGATTTGCTGTGATTCAGTGTTTATTTTGAGTATACACGGGGCGATCTTTGCAGGCGGTAAGATAAAAACAGATATGTTTTAAACGCATTGCGTCAAACGGACAACAAGAAGTAACCCCGAGTGAACCTAAAGCAGACGCTGAACAAGTGTTACTCAAACTCTATATATTAGTAGTTCTTTCGATAGATTATTGTCAAATTTTAATTCATAATTCATTGTTAAAAAGTAAGAAACTCAGAGTAAATCATTGAAATGTAAAAAAGGTCGTTGAAAGGCATATTTATGCCATTTTGTCATCTAACTTTTTGATTCATTGAATTAACCAAAAAAAAAATGGTCTAAGTTTTAATACACAGTTTTGTCTAAAAGTTACAGGATGAATATTCTGCTGATATATTTGTGTCAAATACATATTTGGAAACCTTGCTTTGAATTGTTACTAATTATTACACTTTGTATGCATTGTTCACATCGATTATGCTGTCTTCTTTCATCCATATAGGTTTATAAATTTGCCACTCTCAAATTCTCCATCGTTGTAAATAAAAAAAAGGAATTTTAAGTTTTGATTTGCTTAATTTTCTGGAATAGACAGAATAAATATAGTGCCTGTGCATTGTGTCGAATTTCTAATTTCTAATGATATTTTGATTTACTTTTTATTTGTTACACTGTTTCTTGCAAGTTGTATATGTTGTGTCTTTTTTCTTTTCTTCCGTTATGACCGTTTACGTTATTACATTTTTCACCGTTATCTTTATCACCCTTCATGTGATCGCCGTTGACGCCATCACTTTTTGTCCACAAACTTGTTTTTGTAATTTCCACCAAATTTATTGATTTCTTTCTTTACTAAAACAAAAGAAAAATACTCATCATTAAAAAATACATTTCTTTGCAAATTAGAATAATTAGTCATGCTTTCTATACATTTGAACAATAAAACATTTTGATGACAACCAGGTGTTTATTTTGTTGTGGGTTTTTTTTTTACAAGAAAAATATGTTACACTTTAAAAAACAAATTGATGTGATTTATGAAGAACATCAACGGCATATAATTTTATGAAAATGATAAAAGTTCGACGACAAGTAATACAACCCAACATTTCAAAATCAGTGTTTGGCGTTGTAACCTGACGCTGTGCCATTCAGGGCTAAAGTCTATTGGACGAGGCAGACAACAAGAATTACGATGATCAGCTCAATGATGATGTTCGTCAGATGATCAAATTAAAAACTATTAGACAAAAGATAAGGTGGTATTTAGGGATTGGCTTCATTTGCATATCTTTTTATGAAGAAATAAATGCATAACAGAGCTAGAAATGAGATTAACGGTGAAACTAAGTGATGGAATGTCAACAGTGTGAAGACGATAACAAACCTGAGAAAACCATGTGTGGATGTGATTTTTTACGACATAAAAAAAATGTCATGTATCACCAACGGGAGAATGCTTATGCAAATCTTTTTTTGTTCAGAATGAAAACATGCTGAAATCATTTCCTTTTAATCATTGACATTTTTCCGTTTTTATCTGAATTGAAATGCCTATCTAAGAATGATATTGTTTGTATCTGTGCAACTATTAAAACAGGTTTTTAAATTTAACCAAAGTGAAAATTGGGACAACTTAGGGGGGGATAAATTATGGAAGAGTATTAACAAAACAACAATTTCGACAACCATTCCTCTTGCAAATTTATTTATATATGCCATTGTTGAAAAATATGCGTTTTTAAACAATGATTAGTGTTAAGTCTAATTAACATCAATCATAACTGTCGGTGGTTATATAATTCTTAACTAAGGAAATCAGGTCACACTTATTGCGGTTACACATACATTCCATTGCCGCTAGATAGCATACTACCATTATGATGTAATTTTTAGAGAGAGAGAGAGAGAGAGAGAGAGAGAAAGAGAGAGAGAGAATTGTGCATGTAAATATTTTTGGGACATATCCAGTAGGGTTAATTATAAGTTGGCTTTTTTATCAATATAAGTTATGACATTTCATGTTTTGATTTTGTTTGGGTTTTTTTTCAGACAGCTGCACGATAGTTGAAATAAGACTAATGACTGGCTGTGATTTCATTGGAAATTAAAAAAAATGTATTAAAACATTCAGACATTAAAACAAATATTTATGAACTTTTCGTTGCAATATCATACTGTTCAATTATAGCGACATAACGTGTATATACACTTTTAAGATATACTTGCTTGTTGATATCCAGACAATTCCGTTTTCATTTTTTCCAAAACGTACTAGATTTTATCATTAATAAAACCAAGGGTTTTTTGCGTCGACATACAACATGTGTATGTGTATTGTGTTGTGCAATTCTCGGGTCAGTAATTCTACATACGAAATACACACGAACCTCTTAAAATTAAAAAGCGAAAAGGTGGATGCAGCGTGCTACCTTTTTTTTTTTTTTTTTTTTTTACAGATTCTTGATCTTAATGAAGCTACACTAATCCCTAGTTCTGGAATGATTTAGACTTTATTGTTTTAAATAATTCCTTGAACACTTCCGTCTTCATCTTTACGAAATTAATACTGAATTTCTTGTGAATAAGTACTTCAAAATAAATGAAGTTCATAAAATTTAATATCAACTATGTTTAATCTTGGCGTTTATGCACGTCTATCATCTGTGAAAGTCACACGACTGACAGCTGCATTTATTTATATAACACACTCATAACGGAATTTGGGTTTATAGTGTAAAATGAAAGAACATCTGAATGCCGTTAGGATATTTTTCGGTGTTGTGTGTAGATATCTTTTAGTAAAAAAACAAAAAATGATAGTAAAAAAACCCTAAAACATATGAAACTAGTGTGTCGAGTTTGAAAATCGTTTATCAACTCATTACCTCAATTAAGACAATGTCAAATAATTGTTACCCCAAACCTAATGTGAATTGATAAAAAAAGGCATATAAACTGTTATAATAAGATCTTGTTATAGATATGCAGTGTATGGTTCATTTTAAGCTTTTCATTATGTTGTGGTCCTAAAAAAATAAAGTGATCTTATAGAAAGGAGAAAATGACTCATCATTTAAAATGGTTATTAAGACATTTTCAAAAAGGTCAGATAGCTCTGTATTATGGGAACCGACCAGATTCATGCAGTGAAAACTCTCTCTTGATTTTAAGTCAGTGTCAATGTGATCTTATCTCAGGGTTGTCTTCTTTAATTCTACACTCTTGAATGATTATTTGGCTTAAACGCTTTTTCAAAAACGCTTCATTTTCTTTTTAGCTTTTTAAAGGGGGTTTGAATTGATAGAAATATGTTGGTAAGTGTATAGATCCACGTTTCCTTTAAAAAAATTTAAAATTGCTTAAAAGGTACTTAACAGACGTTAGATCAATGCTGGTCCAATATCATTGTATCAACGTTGGTGGAAATTGTACAACTAACTTTGATACTTAAGTAAATTGTGTCAACTTCAAATTGGTACATTGCTGGCCGATTGTTCGGCAAACGCCAATCTTACATCAAAGTCTTGCTTTATGGGTATACCAAATGAAAAATATAGTTTAACTTCTATAACACAGAAAACTTCAATAACAAGATCTTATTATAACAGTTTTTAGGCCGTTTTTATCATTTCACATTAGGTTTGGGGTAATAATAATGATAAACTGAACACTTGCTAACAGTTGTATAAATACAAGTACAAGTTATCAAGAATCATTTTTAGAATATTATCCTATAGGGTGAAAATTATGGTTGGTACTAAGTTTAGTTGAGTCGTGATCAAATCTATCAAAAACCATCCTCAGGCTGGTTTTATTTAATATAATTCATTTAAATTAAGACCATAAAACATTTTCGACTAAAACAGTGCCCGATTTCTACTACAAATCATTTCAACTGATACCAACATTTCAAGGAATTGAAATAAATATGCATAATTGATTTACATTACAGATGTACAATCTGTTAATCTTTTGTTTTTATTCCATGGGTTTCTACCAAGTAACTTCTGTAGTTAAGAGTCTAGCATATGGGAATCCTATTTGTTTACCAGACCAAAGTTACATATTTGACAAATAACCATTTCAAATGATAGCATTTTCCATCCCTTTTTGGTTTTATTTCGTTAGTGTTTGTTTGTTTGTTTTTGTTTTGCTTTGTTTAATTCAATGTAAATCTTTTTTTTAGTTTCAGGATTTTCTGCAAATACGACTCTATACAACGACGTTGTCATCATTATATATTGTCAACATAATTCATTTAACTCTTCTGTCTCTCCAATGAGGAAAAAATTGATGGGCAAAGAAGAATATGGACATTGTTTTCCAAATTCATGCCCCGATAAGAAATGCAATAGTATGTCAGTTACATGGTTCATACATTCGATGCTACAAGTAATTTTATAACGGAAAATAACGGAATTGCGCGGTTTTTTTAAAATTGAGATGTGAACATAATAGCCATTCTATGCAAGGAAATAATAATTCTTGATCAAATTTTGTATGCTTTATCTTTAAACCTAATATTAATGATTAATTTGACAGCAATACCAAATGGAGTGAAATGCACTTTACCATATATATATCGGGATATGTATCAGTTTATCTTGGATGGAGCATTTTACAACATTAGTAAACCAACAATACCAGAAATTACACAGACGTCTTCAGAGAGCTCAAGTGTACCGCAAACTACGGCGACGACGCCAGTGAAAGGCTCCTTATCAATAATGAGTATCACGGCATCTAAAGAAACCTTACCAACTTCAAGCTATCACGATATCACAAGGACGACTCAGTCTAGTTCAACATCAAAAAGTCCAATAGTATCTCCAGAGGATATGTCACCGTCACACGAAAACATAGAGAGTGCAACATCATTGTCATCATCATCAGAAATCGATGCAACATCAACAAATCCAAATAGCGGTAATATGAGTTTTCAGGAGGTGACATTTAGACAGCACTTTGGGTTCTTTTTACAAAAAATTCAAATTTTGACAAGGGTTGTTTGGTTGCTGAATGCAAATCATCAAAATTAGAGAAACACATATTTATAATATGAATAACAGTATACCTGAATCAGAGGGAAAAAAATGATCACAATGTCAGAAACAAGAAATAAGGATTTTACGAATACTATACAATTAAACATGCATCGAACTTGAATTTGAAAATGGAGCTTCCTTTTTGCAAATAATATATTTATCAGTCTCGGCTTTCACTTTTTTCTTTAAGATCTTTAATTTATTTTTATATGACTGATATTTTATTATTTTAGAAACCAGTGGCAAACAGACACCATTACGGAAGTCAAGGACGGTCTCTATTATTGCTGCACTTTGCCTTCTACAAATATATATATACTACTTCATTTTCTCTTGAAGTCAGTGTAAAGAAAACCCTACAAATACTTTTGGTTCGTTTTTTCACCTAACGAGAAATTGGTATTTTCTTTCATTCCGTGTGGTTGTTATTTCAGTAAAACAAAATATATAATGCTGTAGAATAACTCGTATATAACTCCAAGTGTATACTTTTGCCGAATAACCTTTTAATGTTCATAGAAAATTATGTCATTAAAAATGACTAATTTATAGATCTTTACATTAATATTTGTCTTCTATATGCCCATTTTTTTAAAAATGTAATTTAATGATGTTATAAAAATTATACGTTTTTTCATGATGACAGCATGCTATGTTAAAACAAGTTTAATAAGAGAAATGCTGTCAATGTCACAGCGAACCGGGGTTTTGTTTTGTGTAAGCAGTATCCATTATTTCTTTTGTAAACCTGAATTGATAAACATTACCTATACAAAAAAATGTGGTTCTCTATATGCAATACTTTTGCTAAAAATAAATGTTCAAAAGCTAGTATTTTCTAAAATAAATAATCAGACGATCACACCTTGAATATAAGCAGAAGAGCCAAATCCTCTCTTTAAGACTGTAGAAGGAGTTATTCCACAATAGAGCACAATATACGCCTACTCTATATGCAATATTTCGTAAAAAATGACTAATCTTAAACGCTATTGTTACTCTTATAAATCATTAGAAATTAAATTAATAGCAATATGCATATATTTAATCTATGTGCAATTGATCTGTAAAAGAACAACTTCCTATCTTGAAAAATGTAGGAGGGGTTATACGTTCAATAAGGTCCCCTTAGCTAATTGTCTGCCTGTCCGTCGCCATTTTCACAATTTCAATAACCGGATAGATCTTTTAGGAAACTCGGTTCATAAAATGATAAGTAACACAACGATTTGCTATGATTCAGTGTTTATATTGGGTATACAAGGAGCGATCTTTACAGGCGGTAAGAAGAAAAACGCATTGCGTCAAACGGACAGCAAGAAGTAACCCCGAGTGAACCTAAAGCAGACGCTCAACACATGTAACTCAAACTATATATATATATATATATATATGAGTAGTTCTTTCGGTAGACTTTTTGTCGAATTTTAATTCATAACTCATTGTTTTATAGTAAGAAACTCAGAGTAAATCAGTAAACTAAATAGTGATAAGTTTTAATACGCAGTTTTGTATAAAAATTATAATATCTAATGTTATTTTGAATTACTTTTTATTTATTTCTTTCACGTTGTATATGTTGCGTCTTTTTTCCTGGGTTGTATTTTCTTCCTTTATGACCGTTTACGTTATCACATTTTTCACCGTTATCTTAATCACCCTTCATGTGATCGCTGTTGACGCCATCACATTTTGTCCACGAACTTGTTTTTGTAAATACCACCAACTTTATTGATTTCCTTCTTTACTAAAATAAAAGAGAAATACTCATCATTAAAAATACATTTCTTTGCAAATTAGAATAATTAGTCATGCTGTCTATACATTTGAACAATAAAACATTTTGATGACAACCAGGTGTTTATTTTGTTGTGGGAGGTTTTTTTCCAAGAAAAATATGTTACACTTTAAAAAACAAATTGATGTGATTTATGAAGAACATCAACGGCATATAATTTTATGAAAATGATAAAAGTTCGACGACAAGTAATACAACCCAACATTTCAAAATCAGTGTTTGGCGTTGTAACCTGACGCTGTGCCATTCAGGGCTAAAGTCTATTGGACGAGGCAGACAACAAGAATTACGATGATCAGCTCAATGATGATGTTCGTCAGATGATCAAATTAAAAACTATTAGACAAAAGATAAGGTGGTATTTAGGGATTGGCTTCATTTGCATATCTTTTTATGAAGAAATAAATGCATAACAGAGCTAGAAATGAGATTAACGGTGAAACTAAGTGATGGAATGTCAAAAGTGTGAAGACGATAACAAACCTGAGAAAACCATGTGTGGATGTGATTTTTTACGACATAAAAAAAATGTCATGTATCACCAACGGGAGAATGCTTATGCAAATCTTTTTTTGTTCAGAATGAAAACATGCTGAAATAATTTCCTTTTTGTCATTGACATTTTTTCCGTTTTTATCTGAATTAAAATGCCAATCTAAGAATGATATTGTTTGTATCTGTGCAACTTTTAAACTGAACGAAAGTGAAAATTGTGACAACTTAGGGGGATAAATTATGGAAGAGTATTAACAAAACAACAATTTCGACAACCATTCCTCGTGCAAATTTATTTATATATGTCATTGTTAAAAAATTGGCGTTATTAAACATGGATTAGTGTTTAGTCTAATTAACATCAATCATAACTGTCGGTGGTTATATAATTCTTAACTAAGGAAACCAGGTCACACTTATTGCGGTTACACATACATTCCTTTGCCGCTAGATAGCGTACTACCATTATGATGTAATTTTTAGAGAGAGAGAGAAAGAGAGAGAGAGAGAGAGAGAGAGAGAGAGAGAATTGTGCATGTTAATATTTTTGGGACATATCTAGTAGCGTTAATAATAAGTTGGCTTTTTTCATCAATATAAGTTATGACATTTCATGTTTTGATTGTGTTTGTTTTTTCAGACAGCTGCACGATAGTTAAAATAAGACTAATGACTGGCTGTGATTTAAATGGAAATTATAAAAAAAATGTATTGAGATAAAAACATTCAGACATTAAAACAAATATTTATGAACTTTTCGTTGCAATATCATACTGTTCATATATTGCAACATAACGTGTATATACACTTTTAAGATATACTTGCTTGTTGATATCCAGACAATTCCGTTTTCATTTTTTCAAAAACGTACTAGATTTTTATCTTTAATAAATCCAAGGGTTTTTTGCGTCGACATACATGTGTATTGTGTTGTGCAATTCTCAGGTCAGTAATTCTACATACGAAATACACACGAACCTCTTCTAAAAATTATAAAGCGGAAAGGTGGATACTGCGTGCTACCCAGTTTTATAGATTTGTGATCTTAATAGTTCCTTGAACTCTTCCGTCTTCATCTTTAAGAAATGAATACTGACTTTCTTATGTATAAGTACTTTAAAATAAATGAAGATAATAAAATGTATAGCAGCTATGTTTAATCTTGGCGTTTATACACATGTCTTCAACCAACACATATCATTTAAGGATCAACTGTGAAAGTCACACGAATGACAGCTGTATTTTTTTATATAACACACTCATAACTGAATTTAGGTTTATAGTGTAAAATAAAGAAACATCTGATTACTGTTGGGATTCGGTGTTGTGTGTAGATATCTTTAAAAAGACACTGGTAATAAAAAAAAAAAGCAACTAGTGTATTGAGCTTGACAATCGTTTAGCGTAATGTGGACAGATTTACAGTTAAAGCGGCAAGTCCAGGAGGAATAAATCGAATCATTAATACAGCTTTAAGTTAAGATTTAAACATACAGTCCATGTTCTACTTTTCTACATGAACAGTGATTTCAATTTAATGCATTACAATTTGGTCAAGAGTTAAAATTTATTAATGAAAAAAATAATCATTCATATTAATGAACTGAAAACGTGATTTATATCCTATATTCAAATTTTTGATGATTGATTTTAAAAATAAATGCTTTTGTTGGTGGTTCATGTCGGATTTAAAGGTGACAATATTTCAGAAAAATACTTTGCCAGCGTTATGTATTTTTTCTGCAATGATTGCTACTTTCATAGACTGCATGAATCATTAGAACAATTAACTGTTTATATTTACATCCTTCTTTTAATATATTTTATTTTGTCAGCCATTTTTTGATAAAAATGCAGAAATTTGTTTTAAACATAGCCACACATTTGTTATATATTGCAATAAAAGGGTTGATTGAATATGCTTTCTTGAATTTACAGTATTGGTTTTTCAATTTCTTTGTTTAACTCAAAATTAATTGTTTGCCATATACTGGATGGTACCCGTTTGTTGATGCATTCATATGGCTATCAATGAATGTACAAAAACAAGAATGTACGAAACATTTCAAAAGCTCATATGTCGTATGGTTAAAAATGTACGTCCTATGACATGCCAAATTAATAATATTGTGTTTAATATTTTACTCAAACATAATTGATCCGTAGTTATATATGGAGTATCATTTTGTGCTAATCCTGAATGGCCCTCAGCCATTTAAAAATTCTGATGATACAGCTGATTTCAAGGATAGCGTGTGAAGAGGATTATATTACTCTGAAATGAGTCAGGATCCTGGATCAAAGGAGATCCTAAATGAACAGTTGAATTTGAAACACGCTGATTAGGATCTAGACTGCGACTCGTTCAAGGTCCGAACATGTGAGTTCGTTTGTCGGGATCAGTTATGCGTGAAAGTCAGTTACCAACTATCATGGGGAGCAATTATATGAATAAGAAATAGACATGTATTAATTAAAATTGACTTTGAAAATGTGATGAATCTAGGTAGGACATATTAACGGCTTACAATGGCTCAGGATCTCAAGATCATTCCGGATCATTCCGGATTCGCACGAAAAACTAGTCCCTATTTTTCTTTCAGTTAACACTTTTCTCTAACGGAATTATGTATGAATTCAAATAACAACTACCGCATAAATGGGTACATCTGTGCAGTTAATCTCATCATATCAATTAATTTCGGTAGATTTTGTTGATGATATTTGAACCATAAAGCATTTATCTAAGGTACGCGACCGACATTTATTCAGTTAACTTTAAAATGACTGAAATGCATATGAAAGTTTGCTGAGTGGCAACTTTATGTACTTTTAACATCTTTTTCTTAGCTTACATGCACTTAACTGTACTAAATAGTTTTGTTGAGTCCGTGAATAAAAGATTTAAAAACAACACAATCCTCAAAATTTTATTTCAATTTTTGTCTCGAAATTACAGGAAGAGATAATTCGAATGCATTTAATTGTATCAAATATAAAAATTGTTGTTGTTTTAATTTATCCCTAAATATGTTACACCGTTAACATTTCGTTCACTTTGTACATGATGTGCACTGTGACCAAAAGGTAGCCGTCCCAAGATTTATTAAAACTCTGCAAACGTATCTCAATAATTCTGCGAGGTCGGGAATCGGTGGTAAGAGCATTTTGACCGTTGCTCTGAAATATGACCAACAGTTACATATTGATAGCAAAACACAGTTTCAACAAAAGAGAATATAATTGTAAATATAAAGATCAACTTCCATGAACGGTTCACTTAGTTAAGCTGAGAGTCTATTAAGAGTGTTCGGATTAAAGTCACTAAAAGTTACTGACAGGGAAAAAAGGTGTTATGTCTTAGGAGAACATTTCACACGGTGGTAGTGTACGGATTAAAGTCACTAAATGCTAGCGACAGGGGTAGAGGTGTCTGAGGGGAACATTTCCACACGGTGATACTTCTATCTTAGTGTCTGTTGTCGCCATGTCTGTTACTCCCGTGCTTGTTATCGCCATAATACCCTCCATCTTTGTTACTGCCATGTTTGTTGTCTCCATGTTTGTTACTGCCATGTTTGTTGTCTCCATGTTTGTTATTGCTGTGTTTGTTACTGCCGTGCTTGTTATCGCCATAGCTTTCTTCCCCTATAGTTAAAAAAAGATACTTGTATCAAAAAGATCTATTCCTATGCAAATTTGAATATAAACAGTGCGCGCAATGTTATTTTTGTTACAATATTTTCCTATCTTATTGTTTTGCAATCCTATCGTATAATGCCTCTATACTGTTCTATCGTGCTTATATCCTGCCCAAGTGTGCATTGTTCCTAATTCTGTTCCATTCTAACAGTTTTTCTGTTTATCATTTTCGTGTTAATCGTTTCGTGGAATTTACTTACTTCGTTTACAGAACCTAAAGGATTCGTTATCAATTTTCTATTCATTTTGGACAAGAGCTGCATTTGTATTGAGCCAGCTTTTTTTGTGTGATTTGATCTCGGGCTATAAAATGTTTGCGGTGATCGATTTGGTTGTTAGGTAATAAAAGCATTATTATAAATAAATATAATTTATTGATCATTTAGGCTCAAAATGTATTTTTAAAAACTCTCTCTGGTCATTCTTTTATATATTCTTAAATGATACAGCAAAGTTTAACTTTTGTTTATAACAAACTATTTTGCGTATATCTTGATTTTTAAGTATTCTCTATCAAATTTGGTCATTGTTCGGTCCATCGTGAAGATCGTTAAAGCGATGATAGGTTTATCACAAACATCTTTTTTCCTTTCATATCGTGTATAAATCATATCGTTTCGTGCTTATATATTGCTCTATCATACGTTAATCCTATCACATCGTGCTTGAATCCTATGATATCGTTTATTTTGTGACAAAATACGTCGCAGGTATTGTAGTCATGTTTTTCTTTATGATTTTGAAAATATATCATTTTAATATTTTTCATTTTTTTTTTTTAATGAAAATTATATTATTATATTGTATAAATAAAGTGTGATAATGAAATTTGTCAATAAAATCATAAACATCAATTAAAATTACAAATAAAAGTTCAACACGGTTACACATGGTAACATTTCAAAATAAGAGTTTGATTTTCTTACCATTCGTGGCCTCTAGGATAAGGCAGGCAACAATAAATACGATGATCAGCTTCATGGTGAAGTTTCGTCGTAGATCAAACTGAAAAGTACTAGAGAAGACGAAACAAGAAGTAAAGCAACCAAGTCTTAATTGTATTTGAACCAAAGCATACCTTAAAAAAAAATCCCTGGTAAACAAAGCTTTAAAAAAACCCAAAACAACAGTTTTTATAGAAAACAAGTCATGTTAAGGAACATAATCAAACGAACTCAAACATGATGATATCAAACTTAAAAAAAAGATTATAAGGTTTTAATTTAGCTTTTTAATCTTTTATGGACTTACTCACCAGTACAACTACAGTTTTCGAAATCCTCTTTCTCTTTCACTGTATCCTTTAAGAAAAGTTGCGTTTTATAAGCAGCAGAAGACCCACTTAATATTGACTTCATATTGCATAACAAACCATATTTCGGAATGAGGTTACGATGATATTAAAACGTTGGAATCATTCCTGAACAATGGACGATAACAAACCCGAGAAAATATACATCTGGATGTGGTTTATTACAACTCAGTACAGAAAAGTCGGTTGTCATCAAGGAGAGTTAGGGTATGCTAATATTTAAAGTGCTTCATGATGAAGGGGGTGGTACATGTAACCCCCCTCCCCCCCCCCCCACACACACACACACATACACACACGGAGCATTTTGAAAATATACACGCCAATTCCTGCATTCTGGCTATATTTTTCAGCAAAATTGTCGCTTATTAAAAAGTAAAATTTAAATTTTTTTTCTTTGTGAAAAATATAAATCTTATATAGGAAAGTAATTTGTACTATAAAAAAGTACACGAACTATTGATGGAACTTTCTTTACTTTTTCTTGCGTTCACGGTGCGCTCAAAGTGCGTTCATCGTGCATTCACTCGTGCTTTCCGCTTCGCTTCATTCCCGCTCATCGTTCACAAAGCGCTCATTGTGCACTCACCGTGCGTTCACAAGAAGTGCAGCTTGCGCTCACCGTTTGTTCAACGTTCACTTATCCTTAAGTTAGATAACATTAAATGTAGGCACTCCGAATAAATCGTTTTCCTTCCGTTAACATAACGCTCACCGTACGTTCAGTGTTAACTTATCGTTCAGTTAGATAAAATCATATTTAGGCGCTTCAAAAAAAATTGTTTATCTTGCGTTAACATAACGTTCACATATCGTTCACCGTACGCTCGCTCACCGTTACCGTTGATAAGCATTCACGAAATTCCGTTCAGCGTGCACACACCATTTGTTCAGAGTGCGTTTATCGTTCGCTCAGCGTACGTTCACCGTTCACATACCGCTCATATGGGAAAGTAGAATGTTTCAAAATTTCAATAATACGAATCTATCTATTATTTCTGATTCTGATATCTATTGTATAGAGAAGAACCGATAATGATGTCTCTATTGACATTAGGTTATGTTAAAATCGATAGAACCATCAGTGATATCCTTGACCGGCACTCAATTGTCTATTCCAGTGCACCATTTGTTTTCTGATTTTTCATCGGGGTTTTAACACTTTGATAATCAAGATTTTTTTTTCTCCGGACCAAACACAGCGCAGAGCAATAACAATGAAGAGAGACCAAGTTATCTCACACCGACGATTCGAAATCTCGGTAGCCAATATTTAGAATTTCTATATATATTACAAAGATATTTACACATTGCATTGAGTGATACAGTCAGTTCAAGCATATCTTTTACAACATACACCATAGCATAGCATAGAATTAAAATATCATAGCATAGCATTGAAATCTCATACCATAGCATTGGAATCTCATATCATAGCATACAATGTCATAGAATGTCATTCGTCATATCATAGCATACCATAGCATAGCATACAATATGATTTTAACTTGGTTTTAAATAATTTTATTTGAAAGAATAAATGCTCACATTGCAGATTAGTGGTTAACTCTGGCTATTTATCATTTTACTTCCAAATGTGTGGAACTCTTCAGCGCATGGAGGCATTTTTGTTCAAATCTCATAGCATAGCATAGCATACAATATCATTAGGCCCTCCATTTCAATTTCTCATAGCATAGCATACAAATTTCATAGCATTGCAATGAAATCTCATAGCATATCATTAAAATCGCATACCATAGCATAGCATTAAATTGTAAAAGATTTAGCATGAAATGACTGTACTATTGTATTTAGAATTTCAGTAGCCCCTTTTAGTAGCTGGTCCTAAAGTTTAAGTTGCCACGTGCTATCGTTAGTGTCGAACTTTTAATAGTTATTTCAATTTAGGAATGAAGTTAATACAATTTATGATATCTATGAATTATTTTTAATGAAAATTAATGCTGCAAAGTAGTACTTGATATGAAATGAGATCAAAATGAAAAAGAAATCATTATGTTAAAACAATGTTATAAACGTTGCACAGATATAAACAGGATTATCCCAGGGTAGACCTTCTGATATGAATAAAGTCAGAATGTGAATAAAATCGGAAAATGTAAATAATGGAAAATAAAGGATTTCAGCATGTTTACATTTGCATACCACTATTCTTCTTGATGATAAATGACGTTTCTATTCTCATTCGTAATAACCCACACCCACATGTGGATTCTCTATGGTGCGTCTATTGTCAAGACTCTACCATTTTTGGTATTATCGTTCTTCTCATTCTTCACATGTGGTTTGTTATGCAATATCAAGGTTCTATTAAGTGGGTCTTCGGCTGCTCGCTTATAAAACGCTTTTCTATAGATACAATGACAGAGGAGTTTGAACACTGTACTGGTGAGTAAGTCGACAACTGAGATACAAATTTCTTTCAAACATCTTTACAATTGGACACAGTCAAGTCTTCATTAGTTTAGATATGTTCATTAACATTACTCAATTTTTTCTTCATTATTTTGCTTTTTATTTTCTTCTGGATTGTTTGTTTTTGTTGAAGGGTCATGATCACGATTTTGGTAAAATCTTATTATTATGTTTTTATTATTTACAATGCTTTAGAAGTGCATTTCTATTGATCAGATTAAATTTGAGAGTTACTCGCAGAGTTATAAGCAAGAAACAGGGCTAACAATTCTTTGTAATGATAACAAGGCTCGTGTCCTTTTTTTGTTTACATAGGTTCAATATACCACTTAAAAGCTTTTTCAAGCTGATTTGTCTATCTTTTAATTTATTTTAAGCATAGATAAACAGTTAAAAACTTTTAACACATTCGTTTTAGGTTTAAACTGATTTTTTTCCGTCCACGTTCAAATTGTAAACAGACGCTTTGTTTACATAGCAAGGAATTTCGATCTCTGTAACTCGCTTGTAACTCAACAAATGACACTCAAATTTCGGTTGTCTTTCTAAAGCATCCATGAATGTAATGAATAATCATGTGAAAAAAAATAATTATCATCAAAATGATTTTTGTTCTAAAGTATAAAAAGCTTGATTAATTATTTATATTTGCATAGGAAAAGATTTTTTAAATCTATAGTATTTTTTCTTCTATATTATAGTGAAGAAATAAAGAAATAGAGGTCATGGCAAAAAAAATGGAGAAAATGTTGATGTCGAGAACTTGTGGGATGATAAAGAGAACGGCGATGATGGAATATATTAAACAGGAAAGGATCATCATGAAAAACACTACAGGGGAACGTAGACAGCGTGTACACAGTGAAACAGTTGCTGTACATTTATAGATACTCATTTAAATACATACACAACAAAGGCACCATCGTGTGTATAGCAAACAATTAATTTTTAGTAAACAAAGATATTCGAATACCAATACTCTAAATTCAAAATAACATATTCATTCGACCTTCTAATTGCAAAATATAATAAATGTGTTGGGTTAATTCGATTCGAGATACTTTATTGTTTTGAAACGTTGGTGACACAATGAATTATATAAATCGCGAGCAAATAACCAAAACAAAAACACCCCCCCCCCATTAAAAAAAAACCAAACAAAAACAAAAAACAGCAACGAAAGCAAAAACAAACCAAATAAACAAAAGCAAAATAAAACACAAAATAAATAAAAAAAACATATTAAAATGAAACAACAGTTAAATGTGAAACGTGTTTGTAATTTTAAATTTCTGACACAATTGACAATAAAATTAAACAAAGTTTAACTAGTTTTTGCCTACAAAGATTTTTTTAACAAAACAGCGACGGTTGTCTAAAGCTAAAATTTGCCTTAGTTAAAGAGATGTTCATTTTTAGACGGGGTCACGTGACCCCGTCTATTGGTTTACTGTCAGCCGATTTCTCAAACTGGAAGGCACGCGTAGAACACATGAATTGAGTCTAGGCGTAAGAAAATAGTGCCAAAAAATTGTTCATGCATTTCAGTAAATATGTATCAAAAACACGCATTAAATCTGTTTAAGTCCTCTGTGTATAAACAAAGTTTTATTTACAAAATAAACAAATAATTCTATTGATCAAAATATTCTTGCTCGGGTTCAAATGTGGAATGAGTTACGTAACTGAATGCACAGCGTCGTTGACGATTCAGTTGGTGTACGAGCTCATTAATCAATAGAAGAGGTTGATGGTGGAATCGAAATAAAAGTTCCCAAACGCAATGTGCCATTTTTAAAAAAATGTGAATTTTATTTTGATAATCTTTTTACCTGAATACTACCAAATTTCGATTCATGCGCAAGCCGAAGTTAAAATCGGGACGGGTTATACACAGATGTTTAACAAATTAAATAGACGTTTCATTGGCTTCCAGTCTACTTGCGGTGTGACTGCTGTTCGTCTCTAAAGGAATTTTGTACGAAGAAAATAAAAACAAGTCTGAATTTGCCTTCTCGTTCGTTGGCTCTTTAGTGGTTTAAACTGAATTTAAATTTTAAACAATGCATGGTAAGTATAATCTATAATATATTATACATTTTGGAAGACTTATACATCATATAATATATACTAGTACAATTATATCGATTGAAGATCCAAGTTAAATGTTAATGTTCATGTTTTCCGGCTTAGTTGGAATCAGGCTTGGGGTGAATTACATTGTAAAATAATTCATTACATTACCATTACTTCATGAATTAGGGCATTAAATTACCATTACTTAATTTTCTTGAAGTAATGCATTACACTACCATTACATAAGTAAAGTAATACATTACCATTACTTTGTGAAAAGTCAATAAATTTTAAAAAAGTAATTTAAAAACTTAATAAAGAGTTTTTGTAAATATTTCATAAATAAAACATGCTTGAAATATTTACAGGTTCATGTTCACTATCAGGTTCAAATTTATTGACTTATACAAGATTGCTGTTGCACTTGTAGTTCTCAAAGTAAGGTCCCGTAACATTTACACGCTAATGGCGGGGTTGACAATCTCTGTTATTTATGTCTCTGATTTTCGGAGTATGATTTTTAATGAAATGAACGGTTGTATCGTAATTCGTGTAGGTGATGCACGAGTTTACGCAAAAAAGTAGTAAATGGCGAACGGATTTATTTTTACCTATTAATTTTGCATGAATCGCAAATGAAGAAAATCGTGTCAGATTAGTCGGTCTTAAAAATCAAAATGGCGACCGTGACAAATCTTGGAACCTTACTGTAAAAAAATAATATGGCGAGCAAAAGGTTTTATGAATTTTTGTAAGCTTTAAAGAAGCATGGTCATAATTTTGATCAGACTTTATTCCCGACTTAATCATTTACAATGCTTTTGTATGGCATTTTTTGAGTGTCATTTGTTGAGTTATAAAGCAAGCTATAGCGTTAACAATTATTTGCTATGTAAACAAATTTGTTATGTACATTTTGAACGTTGAAATAAAAATTTCAGTTTTAAATCTAAAATGAATGTGTTAAAAAGGAAGCTTTTATTAATGCTTAAAATGAATAAAAATAATTTTAAAAAGTTTTTTTTTTGGTTATATTGAACCTATGTAAACAAAAACAGGACACGAGCCTTGTTCACGTTACAAAAAATTGTTGGCCTTGTATCTTGCTTATGACTTTACGACAGACTTTAATATTTTGGTCGTCAATATAAATGCATTCCTAAAGCGATTATAATAGGAGGTACAATCATAATGATTTTTTTTATTAAAAATGTCTGTGTGATAACATAACGTTGCAAGATACAAAGCGAGGAAGCGGACAAGAAGAATTAAGACGGCAACCTAATACACTATATTCGAACACATTTAGTGTATTTAATTTCATGTTCAAGAGCTGTCCAAAAAAATCGCTAATCACACAGAACTTATTACATGGTTGTTCAACAGAATAAACTTACAATGTATGTGCTTTGCGACTGAGTAAAAAAATAACATAATTACGCAACATTGTTAAGGTTTACTATAAAAATATCAGCGGATTTAAACGTTCAAAAACGATGCATCTTTTATTACTAAATATTGATGTAAAGTTATTTTATAATGATATTAATGAGATATTAAATGAAACAGTATGGGAAATGCTACTTTGTATGACATTTAGTGTGGTCCCCTGAATGGAAAGTCACGAGACATTTGTTGACTATTCTCCCAAATGGTGATCATGAACAAATTTAAATATTACAAGGGCATACCCTTATTTGAATTAAAAATGTGAATGATAATTATAGTCTACTTTTCTAGTAGATTCCGTTGCTGCTGCTTTGTATAATGTTCATCTTTTATTAGAATAAATATCAATGAAAAAAGCTCCGATTGGAATTTATATGACCTTCGCTTAATATTTTAAGTATTTATTAATTCATTCTATAGATTTCATCGAAGCAGCAACACTTTTTTACAAATTACTAGAGGTGACACGTGCGTGCATGGGTTGACATTTACGACACCGTATTGTTGACATTTACATAACTAAGCTTTAAGACTTCAAAATGCTATTTATTTCACTACACTCTTTTTATATAGAATAATCTAACTGTGTCTCAGAACAGACCTTAGCCACAGTTTGATGTCTCCCATATACCCGTAATTTGAAGCCCTAAAAGTGCAGAATCGCTCCGAAACGATTGATTTTGGAAGAAAATTAATGAGGTTGCATTGAAAATAACAGTCATTTAAATAAAGAATTCAACAATTTTACTCGCTTCGAATTGACACATCATTTTGACATTCGGAACTCTTGGAATATTTCATATTAAATGCACTGAGCTAGAGGTATCTCCCGTATTCCTTTGATGAATAGAATAAAGGACAAATTTTCAATGAAATTTACACGTACTTGTAATATCGTTTCTGAGTTTATCAATGCAAATGTAATATTGTGGAAACATAAACTAAATAGCTTCCCGTGATATAGCGTGAATGTAATGCGCATGTGCAAAATTGTAAAAATAAAGAAATCCATATAATTTCCGAATTTTTTAAAGGAATTTTCGTTGATTATTAATTAGCGAAGCTTGATTGAGAAAAATCAAAACAAATTGGTTATCTTCAAGTACCAATGATGCTTAAAATATAAAATATAATAATTTTTCCATGTTAAAAACTCTCGACACAAAACATGCGTCAAAATTTACAGTATGACTTCAGATCGACAAGTGCTCCGCGATTAGTCAGTTGTTTATATTTATCGTTGTTGGACTTGTTGCACGCATAGGTAATTTTTAATGTAGTTTAATGTTTTCGACCCCATAACAATAGGAAATTTCTTTATTATTTATTAGCATTTTTGAGGACGTGTTGCTTTTATGATGTCATAGTTAACATTTCCCGTACTTTCTGGTCAGCGACCACAAAGTAAACCTTAACAGTGCTGCGTATAGATTTGCTAATACTTATCAGGTGTTAAAACAGAAAAGTAGAGGGAGTTTACTGATACATATCAACAAATCTGATGGTGATCCTGTTAAACGAGAGAAACTCCTATATGTACGACGTGTCTAAATATTTTAATTCAAAACAATATTTTTTCTATGTATTTATCAGTAGTTTGTATTGCTCTTTGATAAATTATTCAAACAAGTTAACTTGACCAAAAGTGGATATGGAGAAAGACTACGCATATAGATCTTGTTATAGTACCTTTTTGTAATCCACAAAGTGTGTTTAAATTGTCATCACACCTCATTTCTATGGGGGGGGGGGGGGGGTATTGCAGCATTGATGTTTATGTGTAGTATTTTTTGTATCAATATTGTTTGAAACAAGACAGGAGAGACACCAATAATACCTTTTGTGGCTTAAACACGCAAAAAAAATGTACCCACACATCCTTTTTTTTTATTAGATTTTATAACTTTTGTTCAATTCATATGTATTAGTTTAATGGGCTAAGAGACTTGTGGAAAATCTGTTCTGTATCGGTAGAGAAACATTTGCCCATTTTATCATTTTTGGTTCAATATATCTAGTACACGGATATGACCTACAGTGCACCGACGTTTGCTTTCCTCTGATACATAACTGTGTTTGATTACTGCATTATTAATAATTTGGAATTAAATTCTCCGCACATTGCTGCAGCGATCGACGAGAAAATTAATGGTTCTTTTGAAAATGAAAATGGAGTAAACATATATTTAAACTATTACCTAGATAAGTTGTACAAAATTGCTAATTTTGAGTCACTATAAACTAATAAGGCCAAATAATTTAATTGTCGTCTCTTGTTGTTCATTGTTGTCTACTTTATTTTTTCCAAAATGATTATAAGATGACGTGTGCTTGTTTATTGACAAATCGAATTTCTTTGTCAAGATATTGAATTATGGATGATTATACTTGTACAAATCTGACCATGTCCTCCTATATCAAATAGCTTTCTGTATCGAATGTGAGGCGCGTTTCAAGCAAACAGGCAATGGTTTGTACGTAACTCTTGTATTGATAATAAAACACGTATCGTCCAGTAAAACCATTTAAGTAGACAGGTTCTACCAAAATTTTATCAAATTCAGCTGACTTATAAGCCAATCATGTTTTGCATCATACTAAATGGAAAATGAAAATGTGCATATTTTCTAAATGTTAAAAAAAGTCGGGGTAGGGAGGGAGGTCAATTAAATTTGAAAAGTTTTCTTCTTTAACTATATATATTTACACTTACAAATGTGTTCTCTTATTTAGAACCCTGTTTTTACAAGATCTTGTACTTTGGGCAGTACGTGATTAACTCTGATTTTATGAAGGCGGGGTCTACTTATGGTTAACTGTCCAGCCATTGGCTAATTTTTATGCATAAATTGAACGCAATAACACTCGTCCGACTTCATCCAGGGATGTTTATTTTGCTAAATCAGAGTCATTTTCACACAGCAGAATAACGGTTTTGACAGTCTATGAATAATAATGAGGTTATCCTAGCGAAGAAGAAAAGTAGTCAACTTTTTACAGCTTGTTTAATGAGCAAACTAGATAGAACATCCCGCCGAAAGTCCAAGCTTTTTTTTAAAACGGCGCTAACACTGTTTGCGCAAGTTGCTGTTATTTCTGCATAACGCCAGCTTTAGTCAACCGGTCAAAGTATCGCATAAGTAATCTAGGTAACTTCTTCCTCTATGTGCTCAAACTAACCGACTTACGCTTAAACACATTGAATATAATATTAAACACATTATTTAGAATAATAGAGGGAACAGCCACTAAACGTCCCTTATAACGCATTGTTGCGATTAAACATATGTCAGACATTTTGTCGATAAAGCCGTTTTGAGGTAGGACAGATTTGAATTCCTGTATATTTCTCAGATGTTAACATCGGATTGGCTAGGTAAATGTAATCGTTTCATTATTCCTCACAAAAAATATTTTAAAAAAGTGTTATGATGTCAACCTGGTTTTTATTTTTTTGAACATGATACGGAACATAATTCAAATACAAACATGAATCGACGTATATACTGAATGTAAATTTATGATCGTCGAACAAAAGTTATCAAACATTTATTATGAAGATAAGAATATCAAAAACGATTGATCATTGAATGAATAACACCAATAAATTAACTTTATTGTAATTTGTGTATGTATACATGTATTTCTTATATTGAGATAATGACTTACTATCTTTGCAAAGAATATATCACCTATTTACAAATTAAAAATTTGTAAGTTATAATTTAGTAACCGCGTAGTTCTTTTACTTTAATTTTTGAATCATCAATACTCAAAATGAGGACAATGTCTAGTAACTAAGTTGGGGGGTTAAAAATTAATGACACCTCTTGTTTCAACCCATTAGTGACTGATGTTGATACCAAACTATGTTTTTGGTAACATCGGCTTCGTTCAACTCTAAGAAAACTCAGATACAGTTATATATATCTGATAAATGTCAACATAAACAAGATGGTGTGCATCACTTCATATCCACGTGTACACGTACTTTATGGTTTTGAAAATCTGTTTTAAATAGCTTTCACAAAGCTATGCAGTTAAAAAATTTAATAACAGTTCAAACGCAATAACAAGGGGTCATCGCAATAATCGATGGTTATACAACTGAAAGAATCACCCTTAAAAGTTGACCAGATTCATTTACTTAAACTGCAAATTTTATTGTACTGATTTTAATGCAACTTATTTACAGACATCTAAACTTAAATGTTTAAACAAGTCGGTGTGAATTTGTATAGGTTTGCTTTAGTTGTATGCATAACTTATTCCAACAACCATTATGATTACATTTGTATGATAATCGCATTCCTAATTATCGCATGATGCTTGTGCAAAGTCCTAACGATCAAGATAATTATTAATTCCTTGGAAAAAGAAGGTTGAATAAAAATATATCTAATTTATTACAATAACTTATAATATTTGTTGTAAACTATTGCAAATATTTGAGTTTTGAAAACTTATAATATTCAATATTTTCATTGTCATATATATTATAAAAACTATCTTAAGGTTCAGTTGCTTTTTCATGAAATCGATTTTTTTTGGTCCAAAGAATGCCTTTTAATTTAAATCAAACAATACTTTACCCTGTTTTCTGAAAAAAAGAAATAATCAATACATCGACTTTAATAATAATACAAAAAGAACAGATCAGGTCATATCCACTTGTACTGCATCTCTTCTTCAGTTGCATCGAAGAGGCAGATATGTTTGCACATAGAATGTTTCACGTGGCGATTACTTTGATTATGCATTTAGTTCCTTTTGGTGAACCCATTTTAGGAGAAAATATCTGTCAAAATTTTATTAAAATAAGCATACCGCCATCTGCGTCCTGTAAAATGTCTAAAACCTCAACACAGAACCTCGGGAATTGCTTCCAATCCTGTGTGGTTTACAACGGATCTTCAAACATGATCAGCCGCAATGCTTATACTACGGAGTGTCTGTGTTGCCAGGATGTACCATCAGAGGATGTCTTTAGTTCTGGTAACTGGATTTCATACTCATTTGGTAAGTCATAAACGCTACTTTACTTATATCATTTTCTATATATGTTAATTCATTATAAATACCACTACCTTATTCTGTTTTTTTTCATTCTTAATTTCTTTTGATAAAAAAACGTGTTGCTAACGGTCCAATAAAAAAAACCGTTATTGTTTAATGCAAATTTAATGTTAGATACGAATCATATTTTACAAGGTATTCACAAAATATTGTTGAAATAAACAGTAACTTGTACTTTTCCACAAATCAGATATTTATCTGCAAGCGGTACATGAATAGATAAACTAACGTGGCTTTAAAACTTTGCATACTAGTTATTATTTTTTCTCTGTCATCATACCCGGATTCAGTAAATTTAAGTTGTTGCGTATAAGAAATGAATCGGTTTAAAAAATATGTTTTTTTAAAGGCATGACAATAAATAACTTGTTTATAAGAACTCTTAATGACCTTTTTATGGCATTGTTAAAACGATAACGATGGTTGTGATAATATTTATGAATTTATATATGTTTTGTAGCATGTCCGGTCGGTTATACGGAAGTGACATCACACACAACTCGAGCTTGTTTGCGATTCGTCAACTCGTCCGTTAATTACACCTTAGCTGCATCTGATTGTCAGCAACAGGGCGGAGATTTGATTAAAATAGATACAGGAAGAATTGGATTGATCTTTATTGACTTCCTTTTCAGTAAGTACAAACTAAAGTTCATAAGAGCACCGGTCATTACTTTTTTACATTTCACAGCATAAGTAATCCACTTCAAGGGAAGGCATGTTTCTCTAAATGAATGCCGATTTTAATGCATCTTAAGACACATTTCTTAATTTAAAAAAAAGATATAAACCTCGGCATGCATTTAACGACTTGTGTTATACATAACATGAATTTTATTCTTCATTAAAGATTACACTACGGCCGACGAGCGGGTCGATGACTCCGTATGGATACAAGGTCAGAAGGATGTCAACGGCATCTGGAGGTTTCATGATGGTTCCAAATTGCCAAGTTTCTTTCAGTATTACATGGTTGAATCAAATTTCATAGGTGAAGACCGACTGCGATATCGTATTTCAATGGGAAAATTTCTTGACCGTCAACCAACTTTTCCCCATAGCTACATGTGTGAATACAGGTTTTTCTAAAATCATTTGATACAAATATAAAATTAATAATTTTTTTTCAGATATTATGCACGCTTAGTTGTATATCTATTTATGTCTTTTTGAAGAGTGAATTTAGTGTTAAAGTGAGTCGTATTTGAAAAAAAAGTTTTCCGATCGGTGTAAATCAATATCTACAGGATGATTTTTCACCTCGTGTTATGTTCTTGCTCCCATACCTGCGAATATTTTCACTTTGTCTTATATTTGCTCTGGCATAATAGGGTAAAACAATAAAAAAAACCTGATACCTTTAGTTTTGCCCACTTTTTTTTGCTTGCAGTCAACGGAGCCGAATGAGAGAAAATAAATTCAAGGCCTATTGACAGCTTGTTTTGTATTTAAAAAAAAATAATATAAGCAACAAAGCTGAATGCAAGACACGTTTTCCTCACCGGGTTTAACTTCTTGTTTACAATTATGACAATAAAGATGAAAAACAATTTATACTCTCAATTCATGCCTAAATCATGGTAACCTGGTAAACATGAACTTATATTAAATTTTATTTCGAACCAGTGATTTGGTATTTAATGTGTCGTATATTTTATTCCTTAGGTCAAACTTACCTGTAACTTTAATCACCATTCCAAATAAGAATTTCAAATAAAAAACTGCTTTGAAAAACTATTTGGGACCCCCTTTCAACTTTCCCGTTTCATTTGTGAAATTAAAAATAAACGTACATTGTAGAACGCAATCTGTTCATTGTACTTTACACTCTTCGCCATGGCGTTGATTAGCCAATCCGCGTCCTTGGTTACCCCGTTTTGGATAGTTTTATCCAACTCTCTCACCATAGGTCGTGCTTCGCACGCTAAAATCGTGCATTCAAGAAACGAATTGACATATTTTATTTGTTTATTTTCTTTTCAAATCTTAACTTCTGTGTATACTCAAAGCAAGTTGGCAATAAATATATTTACTTTTTACGTAATAATTTTCTTTTTTGTTATTGCAAGTATAAATTTTGATGCTAACTCCCACTGCCTTGGATCCGGAAAAGCTTGTTCACCATTTTACTCTGATTTTTTGCTATTTCGGGCTGGATAATCGAAAAAAGAGAGTAAGCATTTACTCTGCTGCTCACATCTGGTAGTTTATTGGCAAAATGTCTTAATTTATTCGTATAGTTATGAAATTTGAAAGTCAGTCGTAGAGTTATAAGCAAAATACTAGACTTTGACCAGTACGTGCACGGGTTGACATTACATATGGACATTTATGATACAGATACATTGACACATCGTATTGTTGACATTTACATAACAAAGCTATAAGCCTACATAAATGCTATTTAATTCACTACACTTTCCTTAGTTAGAATGATCTAACTGTGTCTTGAAAGAGGCCCTCACCACAGTTAGAATGCCTCCCATAAATTGCAGAATCGTTCAGAAACGATATTAGAGAAAATTAATCAAGTTGCGTTTAAGATAACAGTCAAATTTATCATAGAAAACCTTTCATTCTTTCGTTAAACCGGGTCCGTAAGGCATTTATCATTTTAACAATAAAACATACTTCACTCGCATAAGAAATATCATATGAATTTTTTGCATGGAATCAAATATTATTTTTGTCATCACGAAAACAAAAGTAAGTTCATCTACTAAGTTGATATGTATATTTGTTATGTTATAATTTCTCTCATCAGAAATAATAAATATATAGTATGTGAACAGAATATGTAGCAAATCTCCAATAAAAATTTACACTTATTTGTATTATCGTTTTTAAGTTTATTCATGCAAATATGATATTGTTTAATCATAAGCTATAGATCCCATTAGCGTGAATGAAAAGCGCACGCTCAAGATTGTAAAATCCAAAAAATCCGGATGATTTCTGGGATTTTTTGATGAGTTTTCGTTGATTATTAATTAGCAAAGCTTAGTTGAGAAAAAAAAACAAATTGTTAATCTAAGTACCAATGATGTTTAAATTATATATAACAAAAGACATTTATTGGTATTAAAGCCCAAAAATTCGAGTCTATTTTTTTAATATAGTAGTATAGATAGAGCTCACAATTCCTTGTCATGTAAACAAGGCTCGTGTCCTATATTTGTTAACATAAGTTCAATATACCAGTAAAAATCTTTTCAAGCTGATTTGTCTATCTTCTTATTCATTTTTAGCATTTATAGACAGTTCTATTCAGTAATTTTGGGTCTGAAACTGGGCTCCATGTTGACTGACGTTTTTAAATACTTATTGTGAAATCATAATTAATCAGCTAAATCTCTACGGATTTTCCCTCATTTCCTGATTACAACAAAAGTTACACGGCGGGTATGATCGGTCAGAGGATGCTCACTCCTCCATAGCACTTGATCCTACCTACATTGTTATAGGTCCGTTTTTTTAATTATTTTGAAGGAGGAAGGAATGTCATGTGAGGTAAAAAAGGGTAAAGGACTGTTTCTCAAAAGCTACAAGGACTGCAGGATGCACTGTAGGGAATTCCACCAAGAATTTGTCTCGCTGTTCAGGTGTCCTGTTGCAGGGTGCCTATATTCTTGTGCTAGAAGAGGACACTTTCCCGTCACGGGAACTTTAGACACAAATAGTACGGTGGATCCTCTACCGGTTCTGGTGGCTAACGCAAATTACAGACAACCAGGAGACAGGTTGATGCCCCATTGCTCCGGTGACCCCAGCAAGATGCATATACTGGAAGGAGGAAGCCTAGAAGAGAAGGTTAGCGGACAGACACCACCGCAGAGAAAAGCTGGAGCGGACCTGAGTAGTGTCATGGGACCAAGAGGTAGTACCACAGGAAGAGGGAGCTATCATCATCACGGGAAGATTGTGGGGGAGGTTTAGTTCAGAAACTGTTAAAAAATACAGACCTTGAACTTAAGAAGATTTCTTGATTGTTAATCACCAATAGTTAATTAATATAATTAAGTATGAACATTATAGTTTTGTTTTATGTTTTCTAAGATCAATAATCACTGGCCATATGTTGTTTGATAACATTGTTGAACTTTATATTTTGTTTGTAGTGAAATGTTTGGTTTTTTTATATTAGTTCGTGCTATTATTATATAACGTTATATACTTAAAGAGGCCGGGTCTAATTTTTTCTGCCCTAGATTTTTGAATGAAATTTTTTACATGAATTTCTACTGATATAATTATTATTTTAAGATAAAAAAAAATTAGACATTTACCACACCGTTTGTTTAAGGGGTCATCTCAAAGTTTATTAATTTTTTACATAGGACCCTATGGGATTTTGCTTGAAATGTATCAATTTTGCACATTTTTTACAATTTTCCTAAACTTCTGCCCTAGGGATTTCTTTGTCTATTCTACATATTTAAGTTATTGCTAAAAGGCATAAAATGGTCAATTAAAAAAAACCTTTTACCTCCTGGTTTGTTCCATGGGTCTTATCAAAGTTGTTTTTTGTATGCCCAATTTCCCAGTTTGTCAGATAATGGCTATTTTGTATTTGACAAAGACGAAAATGGTGATCGTTATAATATTATTAAAACATTCAGACATATTTTAGAAATAAATTAATATATAACATCACACATTAAAGGTCATTAATATAATAATACATGGTTACTTTTTTGAAATATATGAATTAAGCTATATTTAGGCGGGTTAAGAAAACGTGACGGAGGGCTAGGCTTGCAGAACCCTCTTCACGTTTTCGACCCAAGCCCAGATATAGCTTATACTTCGAGACATTTATGTTTATTCCACAATATAATAACAATTTTACGCATCAAACGAGCTATTTTCCACAAATTTCGCTGAATATCTGTAGTTGAAACTATCACGCCATGGCGTCAACTAAGAAAAAAGATGACGTCACAATACAAATGAAACGCTGCGCGAAAGCGTGCGTACTCGTTCTGTACTCGGCCTCGTTAAAATAAATAATGATATAATTTATTCTTAACCGGGGGGGGGGGGGGGAGGCGTAGCAGGAATGGGTTTAATTCACGTTATAAATTCCCTATTTGCCCCTACTCGTGTTTATAATAGTATTTGGAAGTGTTTACTTTATATACTTACTTTCGTTGGTACTATAAATAGGCTCGTTTTGACATATAGATCGATAATAATCCTTCACGCATGGTCGATCATCATAGGAAATATCCAGTTTCTGTTAAAGCTTTTCTGTTGGTTAATATACTGGAAGTAACCTTTTTCCGGTGGTGCTAAATACAGTCAAAGGTCATACCCTAAAAGTATATTCACTAGATTTAACGTTATATTTTTCTATTGTTATCGATTGCTATATAAAGCCCTGAAATTCATAGTTTCTTGGGGACCTTTTAAGCATTAATTTTTTGTAAATTTCTCACTTCTCGAACATGGTTTATTGGATATTCAATAGGTTGCATCCGTTAGGAGAGTATTTTAATCATTTTGCCGTCGTCATATGCTCCTGTTGAAGTATGTTTTGCCCTTAAACTTTAATTTAATTTTAAATTGTCCCTATATCTTTTTTAAAGTCAATTTTTACGACCGTGGTAAATTAAACAAAAATATAGATTTGCAATGCTTATCGGGCGTAAAATCAGAAATATATTGGAAGTCCACATATACAGTGCGACAAAACATTTGCTGGCATGGTTAAAAAAAGATTTTATAAACGAGATTATATTACACTCTCATTAGTTAAATGTCTCTGAAATTTTACACGCTATTGAACCACATGAGGTACAATTTATGTAGGTAAGGTATTGTGGTGAAGAATTGCAATCTTCACAAAGTTTAACTGACTTATTGTTGTAGCAAATTAGAAATCACGTAATTGTATATTAATCATAACGACTAATTTAACTATAATTTAAAACAGCTCAATTTACACTGATTTTGCTATGCATTATCAAATGACATGTATTGCTCTTATATAAATCATTAAACATTAACAGACTGTGCCAATATATCAACTCGATATTTCATACCAAAGTACAAAAATACGGATTTTTTTTTTTGGGGGGGGGGGGGGGGTAAATTCCTAATATTATGTTTTTTTCTTCTTCTGTCTCTTAAGTTTAGCTGTTATTGATTCAACTAAAGAACCTAGTTACCAGTTTCAACAAGCTCTTTTGTACTGGCAACGAAACTTATCCTATTTTTATTACGTAATGGATCAATACTTTTCTTACAAATATTGTTCATTAAAGTTTACCCTGATTGATGCAAAACCAAAGTTAGTAATCAATGTAAATACCCTTCTGCGAACGCTGTAATTAATAATTTGTAACGATCGGGTATGTTTCTTTTCATTTGTTAACAACGTTGTAACGATTAAGTAAATGAATGGTTCCTTTGATAATGAGTGCCGATTGAACAAATATTTAAAGCAATACATTCACCTTTGTGAGTTGTAGACTAGTGCAAATTCCCGTATTAAGGAAACTTATATTTATTATATATTTCATTGTTGACTGTTTTTTAAAATAAAATTAAAGATCTTTGTCAAAATCTTTTTACATTCATTCTAATAATAATCCATTCTTTATATATTACAATTTATCAATATATGGATTTCCTTTTTGGAATAATTGTAGTGAACAGGTCATATTCTCTTATACTGCATTTCTTCTCGCACCGGAAGAGAGGCAGATCCAACGAACAGAGGCAATATGTTTAACGCAGTTCTTATTTTGATAATGCAGTATGCTGCTTTATGTGAATCAATTCTAGTAGAAAGGTTCTGTCAAAGTTTTATTAAAATCAGAATAGCACCGTCTACGTCCTGTAAAAAGTTGGCTAGCTCAACGCAGAACCTCGGGAATTGTTTCCAATCCTGCATGGTTTACAACGGGTCATCGTACATGATCAGCCGCAATGCCGATACTACAGAGTGTCTGTGTTGCCCGGATGTACCAACAGAAGATGTCTACAGCTCTGGTTACTGGAATTCATACTCATTTGGTAAGTCAGAAACGTCATTTTACATTCTTTCTTGCACATAATTGTTTATATTTACAAATATGATAATAATAATAATAATAATAATAATAATAATAATTATTATTATTAGGGTTTTCCGTTTTTCAACGGAAAACCCTTCTGTTATTCTACTGTTTCTTATTATTATTTTTTTTTTTTTCCCGCAAATTTTGTGCACGAGATTTCTCGAATATTTTTTGTCTGATTGCTATGAAACTTTCAGGGTATGTAGATGATATTAATATCTCTAGACGCTTTTTTCAAATTTTTAAAATTCACTTCCGGTTATGAGTTATTGCCCTTTAATTGAAAATTGGGGGGTCTTTTGTCCAGAGTTGATCTCGGGAACTACAGATGATAGATACATGAAATTTAGCAAAATTGTCGGTAACATTTTATAGTTTTGCTGGCATGAAAATTTTGGTAATTTCTTTGTTACTTTTTGAGCTATTTGTCGCCAAAGTTTAAGATTTTTTCGGGGCTGAAATTTTGTTGCTTTTTGTATTATAACCTTTAAACTAAAAATATTTTGTAAATACATATAGAACAAAAGTTGTTTAGAATAACGAGAGCTTTCATTTAAAATTAAGAAAAAAGGGCTGGCCCCTATAATTAGGGGTCAGCAGCTCATACACGTATTTTTCTGATAGCAAAAATCGTTATCATTTTATGAAAAAAAATTAATTCAGTTATTGTTAATATATTAAATAATGTCACTTGGTATCAAATTAAACAAGTTCTGTGCTATATTTTTTTTTCAAATTTCATAAAACAAATATGTGAGAATCGTACATGAACGAGTTAATATGTCTACATAGACACACAAGCAAACAAATGCCACATTAAGGCCCAGGCATTTACTGCATTACGTTGTGTTGCGTCTTAGATAAATTGTTGTGATTCAATTTCATTTTTTTCATCTATATCATTTATGAATTCAATGAACACAAATTATTTAATCGTTCTATGTGCAACTATTTGTCGGGGCGCCCCTGTTTGTAACCCCCGCGCGCGCGCCGAATGTAAACAGTAACGAACGGCATTGTAGAAAAGAGAGAGCCGTAATGCAGAAGAGAAGTTGTGTATTCTTTCGGTGTACACATGCATTGTCAATTTTCTGTGAAACATATGAACATGCACAGGGAACAATACTACATATTTGTTTAAGGAGGATATTTTTCTCGTGTGAATCGTTTACGAGGAAATTCTGACAGCCACACTTCTGTCGACGATCAGCCGTTGATAAGCTACGAGTAATAAAGGACAAAAGATGGACATTAAAGTGTGTGATTTATGTGGATGTTACTGAAGAAGGTGAGGCTTTTACTCCTTTTAAAGTTTCTTGTTAACTGGTTAAAATTTAGTATAATGTATAGATGTACATGTAAGTACGTGCACACTGTTAGATGTTTTTGTTATGGTGTGGGTGTTTGTTTACTAACGTGTAATTTTTACATGTTTCATGGGTGTTTAGACTCGCTCGAGGTTCATGGGGGACTGGAAAGGGTAACTGAATTTATCTATTTAAAAAAATAACAGATTGTGAATTTTCAACTCAAAATTCAAAGCAGGGTCTAATTAGAAACATATCATATATTCTTGTGCAGAAGACTCTAAATGTAGTCATGAATACCCTGTAGACATAACTTCAAGTAAATAAAATTGTATACTTCAGACTTCAGAGTTAAAACATGACTTTAATATCTTTATGATGCCGATCATTGTATCATTAAAGAGGTTTAGCAGACCAACGGGTACCCGTTACATGTACTTGTACATGTAGGTTACAAGTTAGAGCTATGCCTACCATTCTACCAGTTCACATAATTTTTCTTGTTTAGCAGTTATGATGTGTACTTAAATTGTCCATGTTAATGTTTTAAATGTAATTTTTTATTCTCTTTTCTTAATCTGACTACTGGCAGTACTGGCGTGCGAGCAGTTCTCGCCGAGGACCATTTCTCGCTGGTGCACTGTTACATCATATTTTCGTATATGATTTTATGTGTTGATAAAATGACGTAACAATGCACTGGTGAGAAATGGTACTCGGCGAGAACTGATCGCACGCCAATATTGATTAATTACAGACAAAAACTGAAGGTTGCGAGTGTTATTTTTTATTGAACAACATTGTTTAAAATAATTCTTTATATATGTGACGATCAGACCGGTTTGAATACCAGTGCCAGATAGCTCAGTTGGTAGAGCACCTGACTAGAGATTCAGGGGGCCCAAGTTCAAATCCCGGTTTGGTCCTTCATTATTTCTCCCATCCTGTTACAATATTGGTGTTGTGACCAACCCCTGGAACTAACAGGTTAACTCGATCCTGCCAGGGATGATCTTCGAGGGTGAAGATCATTTAAGGGGGAGGAATGTGACGGTCAGACTGGTTTGAATACCGGTGCCAGATACATGTAGCTCAGTTGGTAGAGCAGACTAGAGATTCAGAGGGCAAGGTTCGAATCCCACTTTGTTCCGTCGTTATTTCTCCCATCTTTTACATATACATGTATATCAGATATATGACAGATGATTAAGGTCATCACATGTTTTGCAAGATGCAATAAGTGTTAAAAACCTTTACTTTACAACAGAATACATTTAAGTGAATATTTATGTTTCTTGTTATTATTTGGTGTGGTTTTCTTGACAGTGTCGCATAAACAATTTACCCGCTCCTAAAACACAAACTTTCTTTTTGTGGATTCAGCTTACCGCTGATTGGCCGCTGTTGCAGCAGACAAATAAGATATGCACGCACAAAACACAATGAACTTATCAGAGAATGAGTTGAGTTTATTTAAACTGTTGGAATTTGGGTATTTTTTTTTAAAATGTATACTTGTGACAAAACATATATGTGGTACATACAGCTGTAGCTTTATGAAGAAAATTTTGGTTAGACCATATATACCTATCATGCAAGTAAATGATATTTACAAAAAACTTGCAGTTTATGGTGCACGAAATATACGCTAGTTTTATAAAGATTGACATACATGTAATGTACCACATTCTTTGAAAAATAATCTATTAAAAATTCTTCATTCAGTTTACTCGTACATGTTTTATGCTTATTACACGTAGTATTGTTTTTAAACCATGTAATTTATAAGAAAATAAACAAAAACCCTCCCTAAATTTATTTGCAAAAAAAAAAACACACAGTAGAATTGATAAAAAATGGTATACCAGAAGCTAATACCAGTACATGTACTTTGACGCTGTTCGCAGGGTAATATTCGTTTGTAATTTACAAATTGAAATATTGACTGTTGCACTACAAGTACGGTAATAAACTCTCTCTCTCTCTCAAACTCTCTCTCTTTCTCAATTTGATAAGTGTTTATACCTATGAAAATTTTTTAATATTATATTATGACTTGATATGCAGATTTTTGATCTTGTACTGCCTAAATGTTATGTCATGTATTGGGATATGTCATACTTATTACACTGCATGGTCAGTGTATTTTTTACAGAAATACTATGCATATGTTAATGTAAAACACAGCTATTACTAGTACATGTATGTAAACACAGCTAATTATTTTTTTTATTTATTTCAGCTCAAAACAGACTCTTGTTACCACATGGCTTTTACCGGTACCTGTTGATTCTTGTGGGTCAGCTCCTGAGATTAACCTGTCACCTCTATCCACATGCATATTCCTTGTGTTCTACAGACCATTTACCGGTAATTCAAATTAAATCCGATAATGCATGAACAATAATGGAACTTGAAGAAAGCATCATGCCATGTTGTGGTTTGTGTTTGATAAGAAATTATGAAAACAAAATTAAGGCTGTTTAAAGAAATTCATAATTGCTGTGAAAATTTGTTTTTCAATAAAAGTATACAATTATGATCCTTTATTTTTTATTTCATAAAGATATTTAGATGTGTTTACATAATTGAACCCCCCCCCCCTATTTAATTGTCTGCATTAAGATTACATGTAGGATATGTAAATGTACATTTGACTTTGAAATAACATCTGCTATGATAATTACTTTTGAAATGAACAAGAAACAACCTATTTCTACCTTTCTAAGGTATATATGCATAAAAAAGTAGAAAAACATGTCAAATTTGAACATTGTTCATTGAAATCAACTCTGTCTCCAGCTACCTGGGTGTGTTTGAATTTATTTCTAATTTAAGGCAGATGTCTAACTTGTAGGTTGTAACTTACTGTTTTAGCATGGTTAGAAGAAGACTAGAAATCAGAATAGATTAGATATTCACTAAATATGATTGTTAGCTTACTTTTTTCATGAAAACAAGAAATCACAAGCAGGACAGCTGTCTATTTGTTAATTAAAATGGTACAAATCATACAATAAACAAATAAAGATTAAATTTTAGAATCATTGATGATTCTTTTCAAATATGTGTGAGAAATGACTCAAGGAAATTGCCATAAGTTTCATAAAATTAGGTAAAACATTTCAAACCATGACTTTTTATGAAAATCAAAAGATTGGGGGGGGGGGGTATACATGTAAGGGTATTTCTAAGTGATGTGAAGCTTTTATCATGATTATATCAAGTAGGCGTATGTTGTATTGAATAAGGTTTCTTTTTAAAGGTGGTTGAACAACAGTTGACCTCTAAAAGGTCAGGTAAAGATGTTTTACTATGGAGAACCCTGTAAATCTGTGTTTACTAAAGGAAATTGGAAATGGTGGGTTCACTTAAATGGCCATATTTTTATTAAACCTCAATGGAATTGGCAATATGTGGTATTCTTTTTCTCAGAATTGCATTAGCTTTCTTATTCTAAGACAAACCGTCTTTTCAGAAAAATGTTAGTGTACTAAGTTAAAGATACAAGGAACAGTTTCGGATAAAGTACCGTCAATATTTTTGTAAAATTGAGAGTGACTGAACTTGAAGGTTTATCATTGTTGCGTAGATTCATGAAATGAATTTTAATGATTATCAATAGTTAGAGGGATGTGTCTTGTTGGAATTGGTAAGCAATATTAAGGCCCCTAATTTTAAGTACATGAGAAGCAGAAATAAATTGTGAAACTTGCGGCTATGACAGATATGTTGACTTTACAGTGAAATTGAAGGTTACAAACGGGAGGTTATATAACATGAAATGTAGGTGGATGGGATATTATATGTCTATTTAGTATTTACTGGGTATGAGGACAATAGCAAGTTTATTGTCCCCCAAGACAGCAACTATTTAATGAGGCAAAGCCAAGGGAAATAGTTGCTGTGGAATGAGACAATAAACTTGCTATTGTCCGAATAGTCAGTTAATTGGTATTTCATTATACAGAAGAAAACTTTATTTGTCAGCGATGCAGAATTTCTTGATGATAAACAAATTAGAGTTAAATCAAACTTTGTATTTAATGCGGCGATCTTATTAGGTCAGAGGTGTTCCGAGTTTAAGGTGATATGGGACACTTCCATGTTGTGATGTATTGTTTATCGAAATAAACAATAAAATAAAGTGTAATTATATAAGTACACGTAGTTTCTTTTCAAAAATGGTCATCTAACTCCTTAGCACAGTGGGTTAGAGGGTTTACAAGGAACCTGTAAGTCATGAGTTCGAATCCCGCTGGGGTTTTTACAATTTTTACCTTTTCAAATATTTTTAAAAGCTATTTTTTGGTTAAATATTGTAAAATTTGAAAATTCTAAACCGGTGAAAAGTTTTCAATTATATAGTACTTTAATCCACATTAATATCGACAGATGTCCCATACCACCTTAAAAAGGAGGGAAATCAAATTCTGCTGATGAATGGTTTTGATGACTATTCACCATGGGCAGATAGCATGGATACTATTTTAAATTAGATAAAAAGGCATGTGTATGCGGGCGCCTTCTAGTGATCAATTTGTCCATCTGTCCATCCGAGATGGCTTGACAGGAGCATAGCTTCTCTCCCCTTGGCCCAATCTGGCTCATACCTCATCCACAGGGTTCCTTTGGTTGAAGGATGTGCAGTGACCTTGAACCATGTTTTTAGGTATAAGGTTAAGGTCATAGCAGAATTATATATATAAAATCCTTGTCTGGGGCATATCTTTTTTCCCTTTGGTCCAATCTGGCTAATACTCACAGAGTGTCTCTATGGTTAAACGATGTGCAATGACCTTGCATGAAATTTCTAGGTAACGGGTGAAGATCATATCGGATCATGCAAAAATCCTTTTTTGAGAGCATATATAATTTCTACTAACCCCTATTTGGCTCAGACTTCACATAAGCAGAGCTTTTGAGTAAAGGGTGAAAGGGTGTCTAGTGACCTTGAACCTATTTTCAGTGAAAAGAAACTGTGAAGGTCATACCAGAATTATATTTTTAAAAATCCTTGTCCAGAGTATATCTTCTCTCCCTTTGCTCCATTCAGCCTCATACTTCACCCACATGATGCCTTTGTTCAAAATATATGCAATGACCTCGAATGATATTTGTAGATGAAGAGTCAAGGTCATATCAGATCACACAAAAATCCATATTTTAAGAGCATAGATATACTCTCCTTTTAGCCCCTATTTGGCTAATATTTTAACTTTACAGAGTTTATTGGTTAATGGCGTGCAGTGACCTTGAACCAAGTCTGTCAATATGAAGGTCATAGCAGATCTTTTTAAAATTAGTTTTAAATAGTTGATTATTTTCCAAATATGCTTAATCTTGGTCAGATTGAACATAAATGCATGTATGTTGGGGGAATGAAATTGAATTAAAAGTTCTATGCCAGCTGGAAAAATTTCAAGTTATAGGTCAAGGTCAAAGCAGAATTCTCTGAAATAACATAAGCGGGGCCCTTTTAAATGTTCACCATTTCAATGTTGTCTGGTTCAGAGTAATTTTACATAGAAAATATTCACAGAAGTACAGTAAAGTAAACTTTACATCGATAAGTTTCTGACAATTAATGACGCAACGAGCACACAGTACGAAAGGTCAACCTTTTGAAAAGCAGTGAGGAGGAAGAGTTGCTCAGAATTATGTTTTAAACAAAATTGATTTTTTACATAAATTTTAATTTTGCATTCTGGGTTAAGAAAAAAGATGTTAGTTCAAGGTAAAGTAAACTTGTACCTAAAATGAAGTCAAATTTGTTAAGTCGTACTTAAACACATTGTGTTTTTTTGTTAAGTCGTTCTTGAAATGGTTAAGGGTTTTTGGTTAAGTCGTACTTAAAAACATTCGGATCATGTTAAGTTGTACCAAGAATCATTCGATTTTTTTTTTATCTTTTTGTACTTAGGTTTCTTTGTTACTAGATTAAGAACTCTGCTTCTTAGACGTACTTCTAGCGTTGCTTTCGACATTAGCGGAAAACCCACTCGTTGCTTTGCAACGAGCTTTGCTCTAGTTATTATTATTATTATTATGGATCAATAGTTTGTTCATTCTGAGCATAAATTGGTACCTTCAGAAAACATGGAGAAAGAATTACTTTTTTTTGTCCCGAAACATTTTGGCGTTGATATAATAACACAATTACTGTTATATAAAACATCTTTACAAATAAATTGTCTTTGCTACGATAAAAAAATTGTAATCAAGAATCTGTTATGCTTTCGCAGGGTCTGGTCAATGCCATTGTCTTTTATACCTTAGAATTAAGGTTAGGTTAAAAAAAAATGTAGTTTTTTTGTGATACTGATATTTTGTTTAAGATATGAAGTTGATATGGTTATTGTTAAATTCCAGACTTTGAATACTATTTCTATGCAATGTTGTACCATTGAAAAACAATGAGATAAAAATCTTTTATATTTCTGTTCATCTTGCTTTAATTAATAGTTTACCACTTTTTTTAACAATTCGAAAATCTTGCATTATTCCTTCTTCAATGAACATATTTTGTTAATAAAGTATCAACGGATTGTTCAATAATTGGCTTTTCAACGAATATCCATAATAACTTGTCAGTTTAAGAATTTCTTGCAAGTATTTGCGACCGATATGTATTTGCATTCTAAAGTCGCCATAATTTTTCATGTACTTTTTTATTATACTAAAACATGAATATAACAAAATAAACACCAGTTTTAAAAAAGGACTTTGTGCGGTATTATGCAATTTTTGGCCCCCAATATTAAAGTTATTCAAAAAGCTTTATAATAAAGAAGATAGTTGAAATCATATCGGAAAAAAGTGTGTAAAAGGTTATCAATACAGTGACGCCATAATGTAGAAATGACGTCATAAAGTTTGCCTTATTTTGATAATTGATGTTCTGTAGCAAAATATGGGTGTTTTCCAAGGATTTTTCGACTGGAAAACATCAAGCGCAGGCTCGCTAAGGTACAATTTTTTAGTATGAAGTGTATTAATATATGAAGAAAAACATGTTAAAATCGCACTTGATTAGACCTCCGCTCTATACTCCCGATCGAAAAAAATAAAGATTTTTTTTTTCATTTGTTTGCAAAACGGAGGGAATTTGGTCCATTAGGTGACGTCATAGACAAACAGTGAATGAACAATGGTAACTAAAATCAAACTTAAAGTGATAGACATACTCTGTACAATAATTTATGAAGATTTGATTTTCATACCAAATATAGTCCTTTTCCTCTTTTAAATGTCAAATCAATTGAATTTTTAGTGTATGTGCAATCTGCATAGGACCTCATACTTGAAAAAATCAATTGAAGTTTTAGTTGTTGCATCATTTGTGATTTTCTCATGTGTTATTTTAGCATGTCCTGTCGGGTATACAGGAGTGATATCGCACACCACCTGGACTTGTTTGCGATTTGTATCATCTACAGCTGATTACATCACTGCGGCGTCTGATTGTCAACAAGATAATGGAGATCTGGTGAAAATAGATAGACCAAGAATGAGGGATATCTTTCTGGACTTCCTTTTTAGTAAGTTTGCTATCAATTTCATGTTAAAGTAAAAGACAAACGTCATTTTAAATCAATTTCCTTTAACATTGTAAGAATTGTTCGAGAGAACAAAACGGCACAGCCTTTTCTGTACAAAAATGTCACTTTTAACATTTACTGAAGATTACACGACTGCAAAAGAGCGTGTTGATGATTCTGTGTGGATACAAAGTCAGGAGGATATCGACGAAGTCTGGAGGTTCCATGATGGCTCCCAAATGCCTGTTTTCTTACAACCTTACATTGATGAATCCAATCACCTAAATGAAGACCGATTTCGATACCGCATTCCAGATAACAAATTTGCTGACCGTAATCCAATTTCTCTCCATAGCTACATGTGTGAACACAGAGTGTTTTAAACGGTGTGGGTTTTTGCAATTATACCATGTATTTAAGTACATACTGTAATTTAAATATTTCGAATAACATCTACTTTTGTCTAAATAAATGGTCTTCAGATAAGTGAAAAACAAAAAGAAAAAGAGATAAAAGAGAAAAACAACATTAAAAAACCGAACACAGCGGCAAACTCTATATTTTAGGAACAACGAAAACATTTGACATGCAGAAAAACGAGTACTTGGAGGACTTGATAATTAACTTTCACACTCATGTGCAAGTTGGGAACATACCCATGTAATTTAACGCAAAGCTATTTTTAAACTTTCATATCATAAACATGACATGTGGTGATAACATACAGTGTTCAAAATAAAAAGTACAAAGGAAAATACATAGTAGGAACAGAGCAAATACGGACCTCTAAAATTAAGTAGAGGTAAGATCAGGTGCGATTAAGGAGTAGGCATCCTCTGCTGACCGGTCACACCCGCCGTATTATCTTTTAAGTAATCCGAAAACAAAACGCCCAGGTGCCACATTGCTAGACTGAGGCACAATAGCCCGAACTCTGATTAAATCAACATTTCAGCATTAAAATCATAATACCTTGATAACTGAGTACAGATGCTTTAAATAAAAAAAAATATTCCAATTTATTCACATATTGTTATGGTAAATACCAAGCCGCTTTGTTAAGTGTCAGCTGACCATCATGTGCTAAACTAGCAAAGCAAAATATGTGTAAATAACTAATTGTGACGATTCAAGGAGCAATATTTGGTATATCTGGCCTCAATATGTTGATGTTTTGGTTGCATCATTAATACCAAGCAAACTTTTCAAGATGAGGTTTGTGTTTAGTTTTTTTTGTTTGACTATATAAAACAAAAGAACAACTGCTGGTTCTCCATAATGAAATTCGAAAGTATCGCTCGGTGATTGAACTGTGAGCACTCTCTCTTGTCCAGAGCTCGCGCCATTAATTACAATTGATATCAATAAAGGGAATTCAACTTCACAAATACTTGGACACTAGCTCAAAATACTTCCTACAAGGACGGGATCAGACCGAGGCCGTCAACGAGGGGGTCAGACTCGTTATCATAGCCAGAGTGCCAAACCTTTCACTAAACGTGCTCGCGAAAATAGTAACGAATATAAAGATGTTGGAAAGACGATTCTGAGACAGTTGTCGATGTCTTAGTAGGTGCTCTACATAATCCGGAAGTAATGACCAAATTTGTAGAATGCATATGTGCATCAATGGTTTTCGTCAACTCATTTACTAGTCACCTAATCCTAAACCTCATAGACAGCTTGCAATTAGTTTAAAAATCCAACAGAACTCAAAAAATCAGAACAGAGGTGTATTGACCTGGAATCAAAGAATAATGATCTTGTAAAGTACACACGTATACAAAATCTAAGAATTTACGGAATCCAAGAAAATGCTGGAGAAAATACTGATGCTTTTGTTATAGATTTCTACAAGAACATGAAAAATTGAATTTGGCATAAGCGAGATTGACAGGAGCCACCGCGTAGGGAGGCCCGGCTCCAAACCCACTCGAGATCTAATTGTGCGCTTCACCTCGTGGAAATCCCGACAGAAAATCACGAAAACAAGGAAAACCGTGTACGAGCACAATAAAAGACACTATTGAATGATCTACCGAACTAACCGCCAGGTACATCCACTCAAAGGAAACCATATGCCAGTGCGCCAAGGAACCAAGGGCACTCCGTTAAGGCCGTGCACTGTCTGTATCTATTCATAGTAACGTCGGAACTCCGTCTGACTACATATATATATATATATATATATATATATATATATATATATATATATATATATATATATATATATATATACATTGCACTTGGTGCAAACGTTGTTTCACTATCATAATGTACAGTACATAGATGCATTATAAAGGTAGGAAAAACTATGCTCACTTACAATATTAGCACTTATATGGCAACACGTGATCTCCTATAGCATTCTAAAACTAGATGTTTTTTTCCCTATTAGATAAAAACAAAAACACGTGATTTTAAGATTTATTGCGCTGCATCACTATGCCTCTGTGTTACATGCAAGCAATAACTATTTGTTTTTTTATTATCTTAAGTTGTACATACTTTTCAATTCTTTTTTCAATGCACTTGTTTTCACCTTTTTTGTTTTTGATGCACTTTTGTATCACGTGCTCTCTCTTTGTGGTAAACATATATTTTACGCATTAAATATGCGAGGTATAAATTTTGTTTTACAAATCAAAAAGCGAGGGTTAATTATTGTGTCAACTTATATGATAAAACACTGCATATTATTTTTGGGTATTATTTACTTATCCGGAAATTTTTAATCTATGCCAGTTCTGTATTTATGTTTATATTGTCAACATCCAATCGCAACTTCTCGGGCCATTCCGGCAAGCTCAGAAAAACACCTCGAATGTATTACCTAGGCGTCCATGACAACCACCCTTTTTGTAAAACTTGAAATAAATAGAACACATTTTACGATCTGTTGAGATGTGAGCTATACTTAATTAAAGTAAACGATATACACTGAAATATAACACAGAAGCGACATACAAGACTGTCTAGCCGATACTTATTTTAATGGGAAGCGACTCCATTTTGTATAAAATTCTAACATCCGATGATGTTAATACATTCGAGGTGTTTTTCCGAGCTTGCCGGAAAGGCCCAATAAGTTGCGATTGGTCAACATCCTGTGTATACCCAGTTGCTGTAAGCATGGTTAGACTCTGGTGATTTTTTTCCATCATAAACATTCGGATTACATGTCAAACACATTCACAATAAGCAGTTTAGTTGGTCATTTAATATTGTCGAGACATTAAAGGGTAATAAACTGAAGGAAAAAAAAACAAAAATAAAAGCAATCACAATATGCTATAGAAAAAAGATGGATGAATTTTCGCTATGGTATTACAGATTAAGATTTGTTGATATTTTGACGCACATTCGAATTTCCTCATCACCATGATTACAAAACATAGTAACATTGGAAAATTTCACTGAAACATTTCTGTTTTACACAGCTAATTGTTGTGCTTAACATATGTTTCACATATGTTTGAACTTAATATACGTTTAACATACGTTAAACATCCGTTACACACATGTGAAGTCAAACCGTACGTTACACATATGTTGAGAAACGCATGGTTAACATACGTGTGATAACATACGTACAACATCACATATGTTTAACATACGTTAGATTTTACATAGGTTAAACATATTTGAATCATATGTTTTACATATGTAGATCTCAACCACATGTTACACATATGTTAATAAACACATGGTTAACATGCGTTCTAAAAACCATATGTTACACGTGCGTTAATAACATATATGTTTTACATATGTGTGAAGGCAAACACAATTATCCTTCGGACCCCCCCCCCCCAGGAAAAAAAATTGATGCATGTGAACATGTGTGAAGAAAAGCCTTGCTACTGTGCATGTTTATTGGTTTAAACTTTATATGTAGTTATGCATAAATAAAGTTGTTTCATTAACAGAAGCCACGTGTCTTCTGAAAATTAATTCTCGATAACGAATCCGGAATTAATACGAAATCAGTTTAAGTTTTGTCGATGACAAAATATACGTCACATTTTTACGTCACGGAGGCAGAAGATCGAACTGCAGGATGAATTAAGCAGAGGTAATGATTGTTAAGCATTCGTTTTTATTTACTTGCATTTGAAAATTATATCGTACAATTACCGATGTCAAAAGAGTAAACATGTAGCACAGAGCTGTAACTGTGTTCTCCGGGAAAATTCGGGTTGAATTAATGACGATAAAAAATGATGTTTCCCCAAAGAGCTACAACTTAGCAGCTTTTTGGTTTAGTTAATTTAGAAGAATCAATACTTATTAAAACCCATAAAATATAAGTCGATCTTGGATAAGACGCATTTGAAAACTGAAATATTTGAAAGTAGAGAAAAACTAGAGCAAGGCCTATGCAGAGTAACGAGTAGGTCTTCCATTGCGACTAAGTGAAATGATTATTGAATTGCCTCTATTAAATTGTATTCTTATTGCATGGTAATTGAACATTTTTTATAGGCATGCATTGGCTGCTTGACATATCCCTGGAAGAGGACATCAACTAGCAAACACAGTCAATGACAGATGTCTCTTTGAATTGATAAAATCATAATGTAAGTACACATACTATTGCATTTCACTATTTAAACATTTTTGAAGGGTCATCAACACCGCTGGGAATTTTTTTTCCATACAAATCCAACCTAATAAATAACTCAAAGGTATGGATTTCTATGATATACTTCATTAAAAGTAGAAGTCACTGGGTGTTCAGGATCATTAATGATAATCTGTTGAATGACACCTACATGTACATTTGTATTTCTTAGTAAGTAAGTGTAAAATTTTGATATATCTATTTATCTAATGCATGTATTATATTTTGTAGCAAATGGATATAATACAGAAGTTTCAAAAATCTGTTTTGATGTAGCCTGAAGATTTTGTAATGAATGATCCAGGATCCAAAAGTTCTTCGGGGAGTTCAAAGACAGTTGCAATGTGGTTGCTAATTTAGTGACAGATTAAGGTAATTCAATTTAGATAAGGATAAGGATTAAAACAGACATGTATCCAGTCAACCTCCCACCCCCAACCCCATCCCCCCTTATTTTTTGTTTGGTTGCAGCAAAAATTGTTATTAAATTTTCATATAAAAAGTGAATTATCAAGGAGTTGCCACCCCCCCCCCCCCAATGCAAGCACACACACACACACACTTTTCTGGGGACTATGTGAAACTATGTGTAAGTGTACTTTAGAATATCATTTCACCCAAATGATTCAAGCTTATTTGCAGAAAAAAATATTTACCTGTATACATTGTTTTCCGCTTTCATGTATAAATTATATTTTTTATCGTGTATTTAAAAACTCTTATGATTTTATTTACTTAAATTTGTATTAATATTTTTGAAAGAAGTTCAAACAAGCATTGTCATGGGAAAACATTAAAAAGGAAGAAGTTGGAGGTGGACAAAAATCTGGATGAATATACTAGGTAAAAAATTATTTTGTCAAATTAATACTTGTGATTGACCTTCTATTCCCCCCCCCCCCCCCCCCGGCCCTCTCTCTCTCTCTCTGAGAGCTTGCAAATAAAAAGAAAAAAATATTAACAATTGTAAACTTTCAACTTTCTTCATGTTGTATTTGCAATAAAATCTAAATGGATCCTGTTATTCTATAACAATATTGTTGAATAAAAAAGCAACCGAGGAATTTGTAAATTTTACTTTATCATAAAAGGAAATTTAATGTAAACTTCTTTGTTTTTTTCCCAGAAACTATTAAAGCACAGAAGAATGACAACAATCTAAATGTAATCATTCAAGGAATTAAATTCATTTTTAATCTCGAAACTGTCTTTTTTCTGTAACTCTAATTTTAGATTAACAAGTAGCTGGAAATGCAAAATGAATGTTTCCAAAGATCCACTGCAGTTACTGAGTAATCAATTGAAGTGATTCAAGTAGCAAGATGAATTTTATCAAGAATGAACTGAAAAATAAAAAAAATATTCAAGTAATTTAATTTTAAGCAATTTACATGTGATACGTATGTAATTCATGTGAAAAACGTACGTTGGATCCACATATACACGTAAAACATATGGAATGTATCACGTATGTCTAACACACGTGTAACATACGTTTCACATATGTTCATTATCGTACGTTAAACACACGCGGTACTTAAATCACGTTAAACGTACGTGAGGTCACATACGTATCACACATGTTTAACGTGTGTGAAACATATGTGGCACATTTTGCTGTGCAAGTATAGCATACATTCATACAATATTATACTAAACTTAACCCTCGGGGCCACAAATTCAAGTTACAATTAAAAATGAATAGGACGACCTTAGACGTTAGCCATCAGGCTCACCGTAACTGAACGTAAAAGTGAACTTAAAACACGGAACCGTCCAAAAACGGCACACAATATTCCAGAAAGTGTCAGCACACCCAATACAATATTAATCGGAATTCCTTCAAGAACTAACGGTGCAACGTATCAGATTAATGAATCCGGTACACGCACATTATCCTTAATTGTTGTAGCACATGGTAGCCAATTACTTTTCACAAATAAAGTACCTGTTGTCATCACACGAATAGTCAGCCCATCCGCTGTTATACAACATCGCACAGTTTTCAGCAGTTCCCCCACCCGGCTGACCGTCAAGCCATTGTGGATTTTGAGGAGCACTGTGCGAATGAGACCAGCGCCATATGCCTTCTGTTTCTTGGTCTGTCAGACCAATCCAAATACCTCCATGCCCTGGAACTGATTCAATACAGACATTTTAAATTTCTCTTTAATGCAAACAATATCAATTTTTTTCTATTTTTTTTTTCACTGAGATAAGGTGCGTAGCCCAGTTGAGGCTGCCACGTTTGTTCTTGCTACTAACTAATACAAGTAGAGTAAAATATAACAATCAATTGAAAAGTAAAAAACAACTATTATGAAGTACATATCTAAGCAAGTGCCTTTAATAAACCTATACTTATAAATTAAGGCATTTTGAAAACAAACGAGAGTACTTGTTTACACCTTTGATATTTTCAACACGTTAAATGATGTCCGTAAGGTATAATTGAATTTTAACTAATAAGTTATAATTGTGAAATTAATCATAGACCTACTTTCATTTTCGATAAAAAAAAAAAACCCGAAATAGCAAAAATAAGAGTAAGGTGGTGGACACGCTTTGGCGGATCCAAGTCAGGAATAGTCTCGATCAAAATATGTACTTGCAATGAAATAATATTGAATGATTACGTATAGAGTGAATAGATTTACATCGAGCCTATTTCGAGAATTGATAAAAGTTAAGATTTGACAAATGTTGAATAAATAAAATAAGTCAATTCGTTTCTTAAGCGGGCGGCTTTAGTTTTGATACTCATTCGCTTGCAAAGCACGACTTCTGGTGAGAGAATGGGCTAGAACTTTCCAGAATGGGGTAATTAAGAACTCGGATTGACTAAATAACGACACGTGTAGGAGGAGTTCAACATGCATCGCGGGCAGATGCCTTGGATTGGACTTCGATCAATACAAAAAGTTAATGAATAAAATGGAGCAAATAATACGATTTTAGTATTAATGGAAAGGACTTTCCAGAACGGGGTGCCTAGAAACGGGTTGACTATACCCTGTACCGAGTTTTTGCTTCCACCACTTTTTGCTTGATATTTCGGTAATCATAAATACCTTTGTGCTCAAACTACGTTCATCCAATAATATGACAAATGTCCAGATTATCTGTTTTGAAACGCCCCCTCTATCGCTTCAGGTTTCAATACACATCCCAAACTAAAAAGTCTACGGAGATTTTGCATTGCACCAGCCATTAATAAGATAACGTTGAAAAATTGTGCGAGGTGTCCCGAGTACTTCCGAATGGAGAAAAGATGTAAACATTTCCCATTATAAATCTCCGTAAGAAATTTGTTTACGTTCCTGTGAACTTTTATGAGCGAAAATGATAATTGTTCAATGAAGTTATCTTTGATATATTCCCTTATATCGACTTTAACAGTATTTTTTTCACATGTATATGTATTTTTTATTAAAAATCATCAAAAAATGATGGAAGCAATAACTTGGGACAGACTATAATTAACATCATAGAGGAAAGTGTAGGGCGAGTTAACCATCGTCTTTGACCAGATACTTTGAATCTGAAAACTTTGGATTTAAAAAAAATGCATGCAAATGAATAATAACGCTTAACCTAGCCTATTTTAATTTTATACATTTTCATACCACGACAAATTGGTTGTACACCTGAAACATTTGTGAACAGATAATTGTATTTTACATCTATATACTGTCAATCGCAAGTTCTCGGGAGATTTTTTCATCCCTGCCCGCTCCTTAAATATCCCACAATGAATGCAGTTCGTTTTTATTTGCATTTTAAAGGATAAAGATAAGAAGAAAAAAATGGACAACGTATATACAAAAATGTAAAATATAAGGTTCAAAATATAAAGCATTATATTAAAATAATTTCTAAAGTGTTAATTCCCGCGCTTGTGCGGGGTATCATCTAGTAGCAATATAAAGTAAAAGTGTTTCTTTTATTTACTTGTGAAGTTATACTTAAGTAAGCCCTGACGATTTCAAAACATTCTATATTCTCTTTTTACAAATAAACTAAGCCGTCGTTGAATAGAAGAAATAAATGAAAGATGCAGAGATTACCTTTGGAAGCTATCCAGTTTTGCTCCTCAGCACTTTCTATTTCCATCAGTTGTGCGTTGATTTGATAACAATAGTCCTTAAAAACCGAAAACCAAAAAAAAAAAAAAAACCCAAACAAACAAACAAATAAAATGGCATTAAATAAATAGCATAAGTCAAACATAATAAAGAAATTATGATAACATTTTAGCGACTGATAGGAAATGAGATAACACAGGCACGGAGCATCATTATGAAAGTGAAATCGCAACTTCCCAAAGTCATGAAATTCCTAATCCAGGAAAGGGGGGGGGGGAGGTTGATGGTACCTATATCTTAGAATTCTCTGTTAATTTCCTTAGTTTCACTTCAAATTCTTTGTATGGTCCAAAAAATAGTGGAGGGGTAATTCCCTGATAATTCGTTCTTTTACCTGATAATTTAAGGAAACTGTTTGCTGCGATAAAAAGGGTGTGAGGGGGTGTAAAGTGCCTTAACCTACTTTCTTCTTGATTAAAATGAATAATAAAATCGGTATCAGCGTTGAATCGATAGCATGTGCCATTTAGAAACGTAGTAATGTTAAAATTTTCCAAAATAGTAAAGCTGTTAAGCTTATCAATACATTTCCCATCATATAAAGTAAAACGGTTGTTTGAAGGTCATTATTTCCAGATGTACAAATGGAAAGACGCTATTACTTTTATTGAAAGATTACGTTCATATGGTATTACTGTTTTATTGAATTTTTTTAAAACTGTTGTAAAATGTTATACAAGTTTAAAGAAAGAACTTTATTTTTGGATTTCGTATTAGGTCTAGACTGGTGTGATTTCCAAATGAATATTATTTTAAGGTACAAGTTTCAAATTATAACGTATCTGGTTAAATCGTGATGATAACGAACAGTGTTTAAAATCAAAAGTCCAAAGGAAAAATACAAAACAGGAGCAGAGCAAACACTGGCCTCTAAAAAGAAAAGTAGAGCTAGGATTGGGCGCCATGGAGGAGTAAGCATTCTCTGCTGAACGGTCACATCCGCCGTGTGCTCTTTGTCGTAATCGGAGACAAACGGAAAAATCCGAACACAATTAGGTGATTAAAAATGGTCTAACAATAAGTATGAAAAACGTCAGTCAGCATGCGACCCAGTGATTTCTTTTTCCCCCAAAAACTTTTGTGTAAAGTGCTCATGATAAAGATGATTACTATTGTGTAGTTCTCATTTATGAAATCTTGGATGATCATATAAAATGTATATATTAACTGGTTGTATAAATTCGTTAATTAAAAAAAACAACTGCTCAAACTTATTAACATTCAGCGTTGTCCGTACATTCAAAACCCTACAGCAAATAAACAACATATCACTTCCCTGCGTTCCACTAATTCACCTGCATTTGTAAGCAAAAAGACAGGTCATTTAAAGTGGGAAAGAGAAGTACAACGCATTAATATTTGTCCAAAAAAAATACACAGCAAACCTTTGCATTCATCCAAGTGCGTTGCCATTGAACAACACAATACTTTTTTCCTCCATAGCTGTGAACTCCTCCGAACATGCAAACTGAATTAAACAAAGTTATTAAAAATTAAGATCATATCAAAAACTGATGAAGTCTGCTATCCTAAAATCATTTTGAACTTCATAAGTTTAAATTAAAAAAGAAATTAGGCACACACCTGTACAACAGAAAAAAAGAAGTTATTAAGCTTTTTATTGTAAGTTAGCTTGAATATTCATACCAATTATCTATATCTTGTTTTTCAAATAAATTGTGGAACGCATAGATCAATTTTATCAAAAATTTGTATTTACATGTATATCTGCTTGATTTGGTGTAGCAAAGAAGCTATTTAAAAACAATTGCCATCAACTTTGCTTAGATAAAATCAACATGGTTGGATAGTCCTAATATTTTGTCAGAGCAAACTATAAAACCTCGCCAAATTAATAATTTTTCAATGTCAAGTGGTACGTAATATACATTTTAATATCTAGAATTCAGTATTGTTAGACCATGAACGATGCACAATTAAATTCTCACAAATCATATCTTTGTAGCCACACATTTAACCATATCATTAACAAGAATCACCTTTCATTTAGTTACAGAATCAGTTAAAGAATATTGTGATAGTGATATCTGTTTCGAAACTCATCCATTTTTTAGCAAATGTGTTTTCTTACAGTGTCTACTCTTAGAGGTTGAAGAGCGATAATTAGGGTCTTCCGTCTTCAGCGGAAGACCCTTCTATTATTGTAATGTTTCTTTTTCACTTTTCTTATTATTATTATTCTTTTTTTGTCTTACAAATTTTGTGCAGGCGATTTCTCGAAGATGACTGGTTCGATTTTTTTCAATTTTTCAGGGCTGATGCCTAGTCATATGAATTTTATACCGCCGGAACAGATTTTAAAATATCACTTCCGGTCGGAAGTTATCGTCGTTTTACGATTTTTAAAAGCCAATTTTGTCGGCGATGTTTCTCAAAAACGAGTAAAGATAGAGAACTGAAATTTTCAGAGATGAAAGATCTAGCAATATCCTCGTGCACCTCGGTCAAGAGAATGTTGGCCGTCACTTCCGCTCGTCACCGGAAGCAAATTTAAAAAATGAAAATTTTCAACTTTTGGTTTTTATATATTTTTTCCAGTTAGATGATAGGGACCCTTTTACTGATTCAGAATATGTAATTTGTTTTAAAATCGATCAAGGCGTTCTCGAGAAATTAAGCGTCAAAGTCCTGAAGCGAGAGTCCGAGTAGCTCAGTCGATATAGTCGTGGACATGGCCCAGCCGATCCGGGTTCAAGCCTCGAGTGCCGCAAAAATTTTTTCTCTTTTTTTCGCTTAGATCTACGATTTTATCTTTGAATTGATAAGTTTAATCTTATCTATTTAAAAATTGGACGGAAGACCCACTCGTTGCTCGCAACGAGATCGAATCTAGTTAAGGTCTTCCGTTTCCAACGGAAGACCTTATTGTTTTCGTACTGTTTATTATTATTTTTTTTTTCCAAATTTTGTGCACGCGATTTCTCGAAAACTACTCAACCGATCTGAACAATTTTTACACAGATGATGGGAAATTATCTGAATTTTATATGTTTTTGAATTTTTTGTCGTCGTCACTTCCGGTCCGGATTTACGGTCGATTTTGTAATTTTTTACGACCAATTTTGTGCAGAGTTGATCTCAGAAACTATAAGAGATATGACTTTGAAATTTTCAGGATAGGTAGAGCATGGTTTGAAGTTGTGCACTATTTAGTTGTTTTGCACCAGTGGCGCTATTCCTTGGAGCTCGCTTAGGCACAAAAATGGGGTTCAGATTTTGAATCAAAATTTCCATATGTTTTGATCAGTATCTTTTTATCAGTTGATATTTTGACAAGACATATAGAACAAAAGTAGTAGAGAATCAAAAGTTCTATCCAATAAAATCAAAAAAAGGGGCTGGCCCCTTTACTTAGGGACCAAGAGACTCGTAAATTCTATTACGAATAACTTGAAAACGATAAATATTTTGTTATGCATTATAAAATCAAAGTTGTTGATCTCTACATTATCGGTTTGAAAGAGTCATCGTCAGGCCCATGTCTGACGTAATTAGGGTTTTTATTCTTTATCTTCAAATATTTTTTTTTTGGGGGGGGGGTAATTTTGAAATTGTATCGATATCTCATGGTATCATTTTATCTAAAAAAAAAAAAAATCGGACGGAAGACCTACTCGTTACTCGTAACGAGGTCGTATCTAGTTATTTATATATTTTTTCAGTCTATAAAAATAAACAAATCCTCTTTGCATCAAGAACCAGGTCTTCGGTCATATTAATCATGGGTTATTCATTTATTAACTAGACGTTGACCCGTGCGTGCACGGGATGACATTGCAAATGATATCGGACATAAATTAAAGAAATAGAAACATCGATACCCCGTATTGATGACAATTACATAACCAAGCTTTAAGCCTACAATAATGCTATTAATTTCACTACACTCTGCTTAGTTAGGATAATCTTACTGTGTCTCGTGACAGCCTTCACTACAATTAAAATGCCGCCCATATACCCGTATTGTAGCAATATATTGCAGAATCGCTCCGAAACGAATTTGGAGAAGATTAAAGATTCTGCATTGAAAATAACAGTTAAATCATTTAAAGCAAAACCATTGTTAGGATATAAATACCTTTCATCTATAAATTTAATTCATATTAATAAATTTTTTCACCAACGTTTTTACTTGCTTCGAATTTACACACATTGTTAATAATCGGAACTCTCGGGATTTTCATATTAAATGAGCTGAGTTAGAGTTATCTTCCGTATATCCTTTGATGAACAGAATACTGTGGAATCATTAATTTTCGTGGGGGCCAATTTTCGTGGATTGCTGAAATTTTAGAGGTTCGTGGGGACGTAATTTCGTGTATTTTCTTTTACCTACAAAACGAAATATGACTTTATAGCCCTAATATATTATTCGTGGAGGATGTTAATTCATGGATGAGAGGTACCCACGAAATCCACGAAAATTGAGCCACCACGAATTCTAATGATTCCACAGTATATGACAATTTTCCATGAAAGTTAAGACGTATTTATAATATCGTTTCCGAGTTTATCCATGCATGCAAATTTGATATTGTGGAAACATAAACTAAATAGCCAACCGAGATTTAGTGTGCATGTAATGCACATGCGCAAGCTGTAAAATTTTAAAAAAAATGATTTTCGGATTTTTAAAAAGAATTTTCGTTGATTAATAATTAGCGAAGCTTGATTGAGAAAAAATAAAAACAAATAATCTTCAAGTACAAATGATGTTTAAAATATATAAAACAAAAGACAGTACTCTTCTGATTTCTCGGTATTAAAGCCCCAAAATTCGAGTATTATTTTGATATAGTAGTATAGATATGACCGTAAAGGGCTAATTTGCCCTATTTTTCTTTTTTTGCCTTGTTTCAAGAAAGTCACAATGGTAGCGATATTCTAATAAACACATTTATAAAAAATTGTTTTGAATTCTTCTCTAGTCTGAATACTCGAAGGGTGACAATACTGGCGAAAGAAGGAAAACTAAAACGGGAACGCATATGTCAAATTATTCATCCTTTAAATATACATATGGACGTTTTTCTTCTTAAAGTATGACATAAAAAAACTGCGTTTAATTTATTAATGTTTTCTAGAATAGTGTATCACATTTAGTTGATGGGCCAAAACATTGTTCTGAGCCAACTGAAAAAATCTTTTTTTTTTAAAAGATTGTTTAAAAAATTACTTGGTGCACAGTTATAGCCTTTGGTGTTCCAATTATTGCCCAGCACACAACTGGTGGAGTTGTTTCCTTCTCCAATGTATCCAAAGTCACAGCCGTATGTTACTGATGGTGGGGAGAACGTCTGTTGAGCGATGTAACCATTTGGTATTTCTGGAGGGTCACTACAGACTACAACAAGTGCAACAGCTTAGAATACTCACATGCATATATGCAATGGCATTTCACTTTGGTTGATAGGATCAATAATGTCGTCCGAAATAAATCGATATGAAACGTACTTCAACAATTCATTAAGTGAATATTTTTCAGGCCCATTTTATGTGATCTATTTTGCTAAAAGTGCAGCGTCTGCATTAGTGGCGTTTATCGCTAGTATTTCTTTTTTATAAAAAGACATGTCAACTAACGTCGATTCTTCTTTTTTTTATCTTTTGCATTTCATTATAAGTAACAAAAAGTATTGAAAAGCAGGTTGCAATAAAAATAGTCATAATCCTACGCAATTTATATAGGTTTGTCTTCATAAATCATAAAGGATTATTTATTTGATAAAATACGCACAATTATAGAAAATATAAGTTTGAAAGATAAGTCTTTAAGGGTATTGCACACCAATATACAATTCATGTGTGATCAATACCAAAAAAAATATCAATTAATAGCAAATTTTATTAGGTTCCCTGCGTCTTTCTGGTACATATGCCCCTCTGTCCCCATGCGACGACCGGTGACCTTTTGCATTATTGAAGTCTTATTTTTGAAAACTTAAAAGCCAATTTTTACCATTTTTAGTCTCGTTATCTCTTTGATAAGAGGAATCTTATTTGCGAAATGTGAATGGGACAAAATTACCCAAAAATGTCGTAAACACTTCTCGTCTTCAACACCATTGAGGAAAAATATGCAAAGTCATGGTGTCCATGAAAATGTCTATCAAAATTTTGAAACTCCTTGACCCTAAACCTCAAGGATATACACTGTCCATGAAAAGTTAAAGCTTTTATTTATATATTTGGTTTTTTTTGTTTTTGGTTTGGGGGGAGGGGATAATTTCATAATAATCTTTATTTTTAGGCCACTAATGTCACTCTTGGATTCAACTACACACCATTTTTTTAAATTTAAGTTTGCAAATATCAAATAATAAAAGCGGGAAGAACAGAGAGTGAAGTGTCAGATTAAGGTAAGACTACAAAATGAAGCTTAAAATGCATTCATGAGAATCCCTGACAAGTCCAGTTGTGGTCTATATTATTCGGGTTAACAGTAAGGTCCATTTGCCTCTTGTGTTAATAAAAACATTTGATTCGAACAATGATTACATGTCCTTGACTCCTTTTAAGATTTATTATTAGAAATATTTACTATACGTTCGCTAATAATTAGCTCTTATATACCTTGTTATCGCAAAAATCCAGGCAAAATAACGCATATTTATTTTTAATTTACCTCTGAATGAATACAAAAACAATCTCAATTTTTAGAGAGTTGATTTTAATCAACTCTCCTATGCAGTTATATGTACTCTGGCAAACGGAAACTGAAACAGTGTTTGGACCTAAACACAAATCATCACCGCTGACAAGAGTTAGTTCTTGAAAATAATCGATAAAGTCGATGTAATGTACGCTGAACCATTTTTTTTTAGAAAGAAAACTTATAAATACCTAAGAAATAGACAGATTTTAAATAGTACGAAAAATTTAGAAGTTTTTTGCAGTCGTATCTATTCCTACAACAGAGTTCAATGTATTCTCGTTCAACCATCGGTTGTCTCCGTACGTCTCCGTCAAGCAGAGAGTCAGTCTATATTCAGAGGTCGCATCATCAAGCTATCACTTGACCTAGTATCTCTTACTTGTCGGAGATTAACGGAGACAGCCGAGCATCTGGTTGAGCGAGACTAGAGTTCATTTTTGTTTGGATCTATACAGTTTTTGAAATATTTCGAATACTGATACAGAGTTTGATGAAATCAATACTATATTTTAATATAACACCACATGATTCACAAGAGGTTTTCTTGAAATTCTTGTCGGAAAAGTCCGAGAATCCATATTATAAAAATGTGCGTAATTAAAATATAGATTATAAACTACGGTACTTGCCAAGCAAAATATAATATATCTGATTTTAAAATAAATAATAATCGATAAAATCAACTCCCGTCAGTATTTTGATTAAAGCTTATATCGGACTTTAAAATGTGAAATGTAAAAAAAGAAAGATAATGAATACGATTTAAAATATATTATTGGGAGTTGATTTAATCAACTCTCCTATGCAGTTACTCGGACAAACCAAACGTGAAACAGTGTTTGGACATGAGCACAAATCAATACACCGATGACAACATATAGTTCTAATCGATAAATTCGATGTAATGAGTTATTAAGCATTGTTTTTCAAGGCAACTTATTTATAGATTCCTTCCAAAAAGTCAGATTTTAAATGTTGCGGATAATTTAGATATTTTTTTGAAATTGTACATTTTATGTATTCCTACGCTAGAGTTCAATATTGTCTCGTACAGCCAGACGCTGGGCTGTCTCCAAAAATCTCCGACAACCGGAGAGTCTCTGTTAACGGAGACAGCTGAGAGTTTGGTTGAACATTACATTGAACGTTGGTTATAACACAACATGATCCATATTGGGTTTTCACGCAATTCCTGTGTGATAATTCATATTTTAAAAAATGTGCGTAATTCAAATACATATAGTGAACAACTTGCCATGCAAAATAACATATTGTTCATTTTATCATAAATAATATTCGAAAAAATCAATTCACGTCAGTACTTCAGTACTTTGATTACTCTAATCAGCATCCATAAAGCTGACAGTCTTATCAAAATTTGCAAACAAAATCTAGATGTGTTCCATTCCATTTATAGCAATTTAAAATTTAAACAATATATTTTGCATTATATATGCTGAAAAAGATCTGCAAAATACGAAACTTACTGACAGGCATACACACAAACTGATCGAACGTTGTGCGGATACACTTGGATTGTAGATTACAGGTCACATTAGTTCCACATGTTCTGTTGTTCTAAGATTTAAAAAAGAAAAGATAGTTTAAAAACTAGACTCTTGTTGCAAAAGCAACAAAAAGGTCTTCCGTTTTGATATACATGTATCAATTTAACTGTAAGACGTTGCTTCTCTCACATAGAAAAAATATTGGATGTGATAATTATTGTGAATGATATATCCAGACGTTACTTCTATGTAAAACAACCGGAATAAAAAAGAAATCAATTTTTGAAGTACTTTCTGTGACGACCGGAAGTAGCGACGAACTAAACAAAACATGTTAACCATTTTTACTATCATAAGTCAATCTTTCGTCAAAGTTTGGTTGTTCGCATCTCTGCAAATTTGTGATCTCTTTGAAACAATGTTTTCTGTCTCGGGACCGGAAACGGACGAACGGAAGTTGTTAAAAAAAGGCTCGTATTTCTCGTACATTTGCTTAGCGTGCATCACTGTTTATGAGGCTAGATAAAACACACCATAAGATTAGTTAAACTTGTTAAAAATATTATTTGTTTGAACCCTTACGGTGGGAACCGGAAGTGACAGTTGACAAAATAAAACCCGTAAAACACATTTCAATTAAATGTCTATCATTCATGGAAGCTTCGTGTCTCAATCACTTACAGTGACAAAAATCTCGCGGGCATCACATTTGGAAAACGAAAAGCTACATTATTAAGAGATATTTGAGATATCTCAACGGAAGTAAAATTTATTTGCTAATTTAACATTATATACATGTATATGTAATAACTAAGATTGTATACTGATATATTCATTCCATATCTTATATATAAATTAAGAAAAAAAAATGTTTGATGTGCTTCCGATGACGACTGGAAGTTACACCGAACAAAACAAAATAGTGTAAACACATGTACATAAATAGGTATATTATCCGTCAAAGTTTGATTGTTCAAGTCATGACCGTTTCTGAGAACTCGTCGAAATAAGGTTTTTTGTCTCGGGACAGGAAACGGACGACCGGAAATGATTTTTGACAAAATGAAAAAAACGCCTCGAGATATTGTCATTCTCTTTCATTCCAGAAAATTTCATAAAAATCTATTCAGCCATCTCTGAGAAATCTTGTGGACAAAAAAGGAAAAAAAAAAAATAATAACTAGATTCGATCTCGTTGCGAGCAACGAGTGGGTCTTCCGTCTGATTTTTGAATAGATTAGATTAAACTTAGCAATTCAAAGATAAAATCGTAGATCTAAGCGAAAAATAGAGAGAAAAAATTTGCGGCAATCGGGGCTTGAATCCGGGTCGCCTGGGCTATGTCCACGACTCTATCGACTGAGCTACTCGGACTCTCGCTTCAGAACTTTGACGCTTAATTTCTCGAGAATGCCTTGATCGATTTTAAAACAAATAACATATTCTGAATCAGTAAGAAAGTCACTATAAGGTGTAAAAATTTCAAAAAATAATACCGAGCTCTACCGGCAAGGCGTGTGTGAATAGAAAATTCGGACTATTTGCACATTCATTGAACGGATTTTTTTGGCGTCAGTAAATCGGACCAGTAATGCCTTGTTTTAATCGTCCCAGTAGTTCCCTGTAATTATGGTTTCCCATTTCACACTCTCACGAGAACAAGATAAAAGACTACGTACATGCATTGAAACAACGCCAATTTCCGGAGTTATCGTCCTTTTGAGTGACGTCACAATGGATTTTTTACACATTGATCCGACAGAGTTTTTCGGAGTCAGTAAATTTCGACCCACAATGCAATTCCTCAATGTCGGCGGATCTCACTAGACTTGATACCATCTCGCGAGAATCAAAGTAAAACTTTTGAGAAACAGATAAATTGTGTAATTTCCAGAACATCATGCTTTTTAAGTAAACCAAACAGTATTTTTCGCGTAGTTTTTTCTGACGTGAACTTTGACGTCACAATAAGGGGAAACTACTCTAAGTTGTTATTGTAAATCTGCTGAAATATAAATACCAAAATCTTCTCAAAATCTTGCAGAGCTATCGAATCGGGACATTTCTTCAGAGATAGGAAAGAGCTGTAACTTGCTCTCATTTGGATAAAAGCTCACAATTATTTTATTCACTATATTTACGGTAATTTCCAGGAACGTTTTTTAAATTGGGCGTGGCAACATCATTCAAAAAATCTTCATAAGCAAAAAGAAAAAAAAAATTCTCAAAATCAGGAAAATTCTAATCGGGGTGGGGAATGGGGAGTGCGTGGTATGCCTTTAGCTCTTTAGCTGCTCAAAAGTGTCTTTATATTCACTACTATTTACGATAATACATGCTCCCGGGGGATCCATTTTCCTTATGTGATCAACAAATTTTTTTATAGGTAAATTTGATTTTTTTTTAAACGGGGGAGGGGGGAATTTGTGATGAGTCAATTTTTATTTGTAAGTTTAACAAAAATTCTGGTGCAAGAAAAGAGGAAATAAACTGCAATGTACATTATGTTAAAATCTTTATTATTCAACAACATTTTATTTGAGATAAATTCTATATTGGCGTGCGACCAGTATATAAACAATCTGATTAAAATCAGATCTCTGATCCGTTCCGACAAATTCTGATGTCGCTACACTTTGGTTAGCGACTATCAGAATTTCGGAGCGTTACAAAGATCTGATTTTAATCAGATTGGTATATAAATAAATAAAAAATCTTATGAATCATGAATAATGAAAATGTACTTGAAAAATAGGTATATTTATTTTATTTTGCATTCAAATTTATTTACTTTACGTCACTACTTTAATTTTTATTGATTTATCATAATTCATTTTGATCACCTGCTGCTTTCGCCCCAACGGTCGCACCGTAAAACATATTATTAAAAAATAAAAGAGTCGAAAAATTCAATTTTTCAAATTTCCTTCCGGTGACGACCGGAAGTGACGGCGGACATTCATTTGACCGAGGTGCACCAGAAAAACGGTAGATCTATCATCTCTGAAAATTTCAGTCTTTTATCTTTACTCGTTTTTGAGAATCCTGACAGACAAAATTGACTTTTTAAAATCGTAAACGGACGATAACTTCTGACCGGAAGTGTATTTTCAAAAATTAACAAATATGTATCAGCTTTAGATAAAAACACGTTAATATTGAAAATTTGAGCGAAATCGAGTAAGCCATCTCCGAGAAATCGTCTGCACAAAATCGGTAAGAAAAAAAAAGAATAATAAGAAAAGTGAAAAAGAAACCGAAGAATAATAGAAGGGTCTTCCGCTGAAGACGGAAGACCCTAATAATAATAAGAAACATTACAATCACTATAAGGTCTTCCGTTGGAAACGGAAGACCTTAATTATAAATACTCGGATTAATATATGAAGCAGAATTTTCAGACTTAAGTTACCAAAATTGGCTTCCCAAAAGCAACAGAACAAACTTCTTCAAAAGAGGACATTTCTTATTGGAATCTATTGGTTCGCGTGTTAGAATCACATTTTTGCCTAACAGTGTTAGGAATATCAGGGTTTTTTTTAAATAAACTAAATATAGATTTTCTTTAACATCTAGATTTCAATGGAAGCATGCATGTTTGAATTAGGCTATCTTATAAGAGATGAATTTTAATTTTTTGCTACTTATCATAAACTCTAGTGCATGTACATGTATATCACTTGAAATTAAATTATTTCATTAAATTTTTAATCATAGGAAATAAGAAAGGATATTCAAGCACGTATTGTTTTTTTTTAAAGTGTGTGTGGGGCAGCTTCATTAAAAACATCTTGGCAAGCAATAAATAAAATGAGGAATTCTTAAAATCATTAAAAAAAATTGTAACTTCAATTTAATTAGATTACTTTTTTCAGTTTCATTTATTACATTCTCCAACAAAAGTAGGGGGGGGGGGGCAAATTCATGATATTTCCATTTATTATATACTGAACAAAAAAAGAAAGGTATAGCATAAATAATTAGTTGTCAATTTATTTAAAATCAAAGGATCAGAAAGGTGTTTTGTTATGATACCAAGGCGGTACCAATGTTTGACAATATTCTTTTGTAAAAAGTCACTTTTAGAAACACACGGGCTTAGAACACTCTTCTGATCTACCCTGGGGTCAGAATGGAATTTCACAAGACAGTACCGTGTGTGGCCACCACCTGCATTCAATACCGCGACACGCCTTCTACGCATCGAGGATACATATCGTTGAATTACATGCCCCGGCATATAATTCCATTCCTCCTCTAGTGCTGTTGCCAGTTGCAAGAGATTCTGAGGCTGGACTCTGCGCATCCTTACTCTCCTACCTAAATCGTCCCAATCGTTTCGATTGGGGAGAGATCCGGAGATTTGGAGGGTCAGTCTAGCATGTCAACGTTCTTCTGGTTTAGGAATTCTCTTGTTGCTTGAGCCGTGTGAGCTGTTGCTTTGTTCTGTTGGAATGTTAGACAAGGGATATTGTTGATATGGCAGTACAACAGGTGGGCGAATTCCATATCTTTGGGATGTTAAGGTACCTTTCACTACAACAGGTCTTTTTCATGTTCACCACTAATTCCTCCTCAAACCAGTACACTGCCACCACCAAATCTGTCTACTTCTGTCACACAGCAACCAGCAAAACGCTCCCCACGTCTCCTCCAGACACGGGCTCTTCCATCGGCAAACTTCAAACTAATACGAGACTCGTCACTAAAGAGAACTCACGACCAGTCTTCCATCCGAAAGCACAAATGTTGCCGCGCCCAGTTGCGTCGGGAGGTCTCTGTTCCTTTGTACGGTCTACGGGCTTTCAAACTACAACGCTTCAGTCTGTTTCGTACCGTCTGAGAGCTAATCATCCTCCCTAAAGCATTTTCAGCTGAATCTGCCGCCGCTAAAAATCTGTTTCTCAGATGAAGCAACCGGATTTGACTGTTGGTTACTCCAGGTTTTCCGCCGCGGGCCGGTCATCGGTATATTCAGTGTTCTGGAAACTTTTCCAAAGAAGGCTGATCGTCTTCTGAGACGTTCCAACTGTGGCTGCTACAGTGTTTTTGGGCATGCATGCTTGGAGCATCCCAACGCAGCGTTCACGGTTTTCTTTAGAAAATCGGGGCATTTCAAAAATCGCATTTATTGAACTATATTTTTGATTTTCTGTTTTGACAGACAGCAACGATTTTCTTTGCAAAGAATTTTGCGGATACACGTGGTCAAACTGTGTGTAGCACGAGCTTCTACCCATTGAACTCACGGTCAGTTAAAGGCCGTTACGGTTAAATAATCAGGTCTTTTTTCATCACAATAGAATGTAGTTTAACTCTTTTATATAGGGCATTTATTGTCAAACATTTTGTTTGAACAAAAGTAAAACAAAATCGTACACTTACATATATACCCTTTTTTGTTCAGTATATATGTAAAGTTAAGAAAAGTTCTTGCTGCAAAAAAGGGGAAAGAAACTACTACTACACAACCCCGATGCTACGTGCCTATGATGTGTACACATGGTGTGCTCTGGAGTATTCTTCTGTGATCCCAATTTCTACTCAACCACTAATCGGCGCGCTAAAACTATAAATGAGACAATTTGGCGCGAAGTCCTGCTTTACCATTCACGCAACAGCAGAGATCTCGATCCGATGATTTGAATGAACTCATCCATTGGCACAGATCCATGGGGAGGTGGTCAAATGAAATTTTTGAAATTTTTTTTTTAACAACTACATATGTTATACTTTGGATCGAATATTTTGGAAGAAATCTATCGAATTAACCCACTTGACTAGCAATTGTTGACTGTAGTATTAATATACATTTAGTAAGACACGCGAGTTTTGTGATGAATGATGAATGAAATAACCAAATTGATCGAAAATCGGATAACATCCTACTTCGGCGATTAAGTCCCCCAAGGAAACTTTTCAGCTATGTGAATATATATTTATTTTAATACTACCTAATGATTCTTCGGTAATGACGATAATCCAACAGCAATTATTACTTATATTTTATCGTAATGAACAATATTGTAACAACCTGTAGCGATGACCCCCCCCCCCTTTTTTCCAATGTTAAATTATGGCTAATCTTTTTTTTTAGCCGGGCTCTGCTGAAAGCAGAGAACTGGTTGTAGGCAGTCAAATCGCCAATGTTACCATAAATAGCACAACTTCAAAAGTAAACAAAAAACCAAACAGCGTCAAAAAAAACTCCCACTATACAAAATAGTTACACAAAAGGCTAGGTGTTGGTCTTTTGTTTCTTTTTTTAATTTCAAGAGATTTTTTCTATCTTGTTTAGTTTTCATATTAATAACGTGTTTTAAAAAAAAACAATACCATGCATTCTGGACACATACAATGCGCATGAATTTCCATTAACTATTTGTTCCGCGTTGAAGAAATGGGTATTGAATATATAACGCTTGTTGCAAAATTCAAGGCAGCAACTGTTGAATTTTTTTCTACTAGACAGACATATTTTCGTTAATAGGATTACACACGTGCTCTGCTTGGTTGCGTCATGACACCAGGCAACCAATTTAGTTTTTATAATATAATGTCACAAAATGACGATATTTAAAGGAAATGAACTTAAAACAGGTTTGATGCACATCTGAATCTACGCATATGTCTGCTATTGGAGAATGTCATTGACTTAGCGAAGGCCCCTCTCCGCAAAAAAAAAAGCGCTGAAAAGACAAATGTATTGTGTTGAGATATAGTAAATAAATCACCTTAGCGTTTTTGTTTGATTTGTTTTTTTTATGTTTTTGTTTTTGTGTTTTTAACATTCTTGTTGCATTTACAAAGAAGTTTAAATCTATTTTTAACATAACTAAATACCATCGCATAGACGTTAGACGTCATATTCATGTAAATACAAAATAGGTTAGATATATTTATCTTTAATAAAAAAAAAGTAATGTCTAATCTCGAATATTTACATTCTACTGTGTTTTTCCATTAAATTCCGTGATGTTTAAATGCCTCTAAATGCAACACCTATTCACTGCGTATGAATTTATAAGTAATTTACATAAGTATTTCTCAAACAGTGATTTCTATGTTAACTTATCGGTTAAAAACTGTTTTTCATAAATGTTGCCAAAACACCATGTTTTATAATTATTCGACAAAACAGTTGACTTAATTGTTAAAACCAACATTTCAATAGTTACTTTTTATGGATTATATTTTCATGCTCGTCGATCTCATCTCAACGGTCTCTGTAATAACCAGTTTACACCGGTTTTACATAGCAGCTGTTCTTGCTGTTACTAATTTACTCCTTCCGTGATCTGCACTTTATATCGATTTGTTTAAGTAAACATTTGATTTCTTCAGAAGGGGAATGTAAATATAAGCATTAAATGATTTATTTTTGACGTCGTCGTGTCAATAACTGCCGTCAGATGAGCAGACAAATTATCATAACGCGTTAGCGCGTTATTCAATTTCTCTGCTCACCTGAAGGCAGTTATTGACACGACGACGTCAAAAACAAATCATTCAGTGCTATAATGAAATGTTTTTTAATCACATTGTTTTTGAATGTAATGAAATAGGAACTACATACCGGATGCGATATTTCGAGGTAAACATAATCTTGATCGTTGATCAAAGAAATATTTCCATCCTTCCTATGGCTATTCAACTCACACACAAAAAGTTTACGATGAAAGTTTATAGAGGAACACAAAGAAAATGCTTCACATTCCTTAAGGCACATCTGCATTCCAAAATTGTCTAGTACCATAAAAGGAATCACTGGTAACTTCTTCCCAACTTCTTTGGTACTTTCCAATGCATTTGATAGACAAACATGTACTTCTGGTAACTTCTCCCCAAATACTTTGGTACTTTCCAATGCATTTGATAGAAAAACATGCGCTACTAAAATACGAAGAATATCCGTTAAATTCCGTAATTCCATTTCTTTAAAAAAATTGTTTTTTTTTTTTTTTTTTACTAGATACCGTTGGAAAATGGATGGGTATTTTAATACTTATGTGTAACGAACGATATTATCATTTATCCTCTCTATCAAACTTCAGATTATGTGTTGTACGAAGTATTTCTATGGATGATAAATCGAAACGTTTAAAGTCGAACTGCATCGGGTTATTTTGATTGGTTGTTAATCGCTTCCTTTCTGTGAAATGTTAAATAATACCTTTTATTTCAACTAGAAATAAAGGACTGTCGTCATTCAAAAAAAACAATGAACGTTTATATATTGTTCGGTTGAGTTATTGTTGGACGAATATGGATTGGTTCGGACGAACAAGGGTTCCTCATGAATCTTACATTGATGATAAAAAAACAATTTTGCACAGGCATTGTGGACTGCATTTTGATTGCGTTTCGAGTTTAAACAATTGTAGCGTTTAGAAATTCAGAATTAGTCTTCAGGTGGGTCTTCTGGCTTTGATCAATCAAAAATTGTCTTTATTAGCTATAGTATATAAAGCATTTAATACTCATTAGTGTAATGCCAGATAAAAGCCCTTCGTCTATCAATTTTCATTAATTTCAAAGGAGAGTATCGAATACTACGGCCAATGAAGGCAAAATCATCAGTGACTTATTGCTAGCGCTCTTGAGTTAGTCTTTTTTCACTGAAATATGCATACTCGGCTTCATTGTAGGGGACGTTTATAGTCGAGCTGCATCAAGCTCTTTGATTGGTTTGTTAATCACTTCCTTTCTGTATATTATAAATTCATATTTTTTCAACTAGAAATAAAGGGCTGTCTTTATTTGTATAAACAATGAACGTTTATATTTTGTTCGATTGAGTTATTTGTTGGACGAGTTCGGGTTCCTCATGAATCTTTCATTGATGGAATGAAACAATTTTGCACAGTCATACTGGATTGCATTTCGAGTTCAAACAAATATAGAGGCATTTAGAAATTCAGAATCATAATAAATAACTAGTTTTATTTTTTATTCCTTCAAGCTCGGAAAACAACCTCGGAGATATGTTTTCCGATAAGCTTGCAGGAAACGCTCGCGAAGCTACGATTGCTACAAAACAGTACCAATGGTTCTTCAAAATGTTCACCTCGAAATTGAAATAACAGTAGATACATAATGATTAAGGCACAGTCAATGAGCTATGCCATTGCCGATGAGAAGCTTTTAGATTCAAAACTCTTAATTCAAACCCCACTCCAGCACAGTTTCAACACACCATTGTGCCTTCTTATTGTTAATTAATCGATTCAGAAATTTGAACCAATGTTTTAAAAATCTGCTTCTGGGATTTTTGATGGCTACAGCGCTAGATCACCAATCTTTCTAAAAAAATTAGCTTGTTATAAAACGATGAACTTTTATACATTTGTCACATGTTTAGCTCAATATGCTGTAGATATCACCTATGTAGTATTTTTTTAAGTAACACTCTATATTCTTACGTCGAGTGGCGTCGTAATTTAATATAACGTTGCTCTAGGCCGTTGATTGCCTTAGAACAAAAGAGTAACACAATAAATCAGTTAAAAGTGTAGAGTTATAAATGTGAAGCATTTAAGGCTGTTCGATTTTTCATAAATTTAAAAAAATATATATTTTTGTAAATCTTCCAGGGAGTTTTTTTTTCTCATGCGTAAAATTATTGACGTCTTATAGTAAATATGTTGTGCTTCTCATTGTTATAATGTTTACAAAGAATATTATGGTTAAACACAGGACGTGGTAAAACAAGGGCACCGCTAAGCGGAGCATCCCCTCGCGACATGAGTTATTGTGTGTAGGGATGCATTATTCAGCAATATATAGTTATGTTAATGAGAAGACCACATTCTAATAACCCTCCATTACTGCAAAAACTACATTTTCTTTAACTGTACTAGATCTAAATCCAAAAAATATCAAGTTGTTGATTTGAACTGCTTACTTTCACTTTGGTTTCAAAGAAGTGAAGCGGAAGTTTGATAACTCTTACTCAGAAATTTCGATTGATAACCCGTATACAAAATTGATTATGACATTGATTTAATGAAATAATAATTTGTAATAGTATTAATGGTTTGGAAAGGCACATGTATTTTTTTTGTTATTTTACAGAAGTGTGCAATCTATGATAAATATTTTTAGTTTTGAACGAATTTTGTCATAATGTATGCTCCCCCCCCCTCCTTTACAATGGTGTAATTTTATCTAGTTTGTGCATAACAATTTGACCAATTAATATGACATTGCATTAGTTTTAATCTTTTACAATAAGGTATATTTGTGCAAAGGTTGAGGAAATTCTATTGGAAGGTTTTTTATTAATTTACTAGAAATGGAAATGGAGTGCACACACACACATACATACACACATACGAACACACACACGCACGGTAGCGATGCTTTATCCCCTTCGCAACAAGTTGCGCGGGGGGATAATAAGATAGATAGAATCTCTCAAGGTTTGCCATGGTGTACTGTATTCTTTTATACAACAGAGTCTGCGTCACCTGTTTCATATTTTACAACAAAACTTTATGATAAACGCGATGACAATCTTTCTATAGTCAACATGTCTTACTTATGTAGCAATATACGTTCATCACCTGAATATGGTGTTTTGGTCTCTCAGTTGATTCGATACGCAAGAGCATGCTCTTAGTATGAACAGACAAGCTACTGACACACAAGTAGACAAAACAGGATTATCAACAGTCTCGTTTGAAGTCATCTTTTCGTAAGTTCTATGGTCGATACAACGACCTTGTCAGCAAATAAAATCTTCTAGTGGGTCGCATGGTGACTTACGTTTTTCATACTTATTTTTAGACCATAATTAATCTCAAAAAGCCTTATTTTATAAAAACACAAAGTACTCACAAGATCTCAGAAACTGTGAAAGATCAAGACACCAAACTAATATGGATGATGGACATTTGTTTGTACATGTGTTTAACGGGTTTCATTTTGTCGTACGTTACTTCCGGTTCTCACTTGAAGCAATCAAGCAGAAGACTTTTTTTTACTTTAAACTTTTTTAACATTTTACTAAATGAGAAGAACAGTAACGTTCCGTACGTAAATGTACTAAAAATATCTACTTTTAATTTCCTTAATCACTTCCGTTTGTCTGTTTCCGGTCCCGAGACAAAACTCTTTTCTTAACGAGATACTATAATTAACAAAAACTTGATCATTCAACCTTTGAGGAAAGACAAAACAATGTATGAAGATATGTTAACTATAATAACGTAACTTCCGGTCGTCACAGAAAGTACTCATAAATTGACATCTAGTCTTTTTTTTCTTTACATAGAAATAAATTCTTGGGAATTCCTTTAAAGTATATATTTAGTAAAACGGTTCTGTCAAGATTTATTCAAAACCAGCAAGCCTATTCATGCGTCCTGTGAAAAGTCAGCTACCTCGGGAATTGTTTCCAATACTCCATGGTTTACAACGGGTCATCGTTCATAATCAGCCGCAATGCCGATACCACAGAGTGTCTGTGTTGCTAGGATTTACCAACAGAAGATGTCTACAGTTCTGGTTACTGGATTTCATACTAAAACATGGAGAAACCATAACTTTTTTAGTTTTGTCCCGAAACATTTATGCAGCACATTTTAGCAATGATATAGTAACATAATTTCATTTAGATATAACACCTTTACGAAGATAATGTCTCTGCTACGAAAAATGAACTTTCTAATTAAAAATCAACTTCAACAGTCAAACATCGCATGGGGAACCAGTTTCATGGGTTTACGCACATAACTGCAAGGGCTATTGTGAATCTAATGTGCAGGGCTTACGTGCATCACTGCAGGGGCTGCTACGCAGTGATTATAGTCAGCATTCGGGCTGATTTATTAAGTTATAGTGAAACTTCAAATGTGCTTGCGTAAATTGGAATTCTGGGAAGGAATTACTAGACAGTCCGTGTTAGTGAAATTCGAAGAAGTTTTGAAACTGGTCAGTTTTAGGTCAAACTGCATTGTATACGTGTACACTGCTACACACATGCCTCCTCACATACAGTTATAAAAATATATGTACATCTGCATATTATTATTTAAAATATTCATAACTTTTTTTTTTTTTATACATGTAGAGTGTGTAGTCTCTTGTCACCTAAAATGTATATATATTCCAGTGGCTGAGTTTCTTAGCTTTTAAAAAAGCTAATCTTGTGAGTGCATAAACAGAAGCTGGAATGTAGAAAAATCAAAACGACTTGTACATAGCCACATATAGTTCTTGGTGTTCGCCGCTTTCCTCACAGCACATGTATAAGGAACTAAACACTTTAAGTTTGCATAGTAGATCTCATCTGTGTGGACGTATATTTTACGTCGCTTACATTTGTTACTTAGACGCAACAACTTACCAGATAAAAGCAGTACATATGCAGAAGAAGATTTACAACATCAATTATAATGGTCAATGCAATACCTTTTTAAAGTAAATGCACGCGTATACGACAATACACGTGCAGACATTAGTCAAACAAACGTATCTAACACGTCGCACACATGATACATATGTGAAATAAAGTGTAACATGATTAAAGGCTTTTATATAACATGATTCAGGCAAGTGTCCATTTACAAGTCGTGTTCAGCTTTGATTTAAATTAACTTTAGTGTATATGATAAATCATAAAACCGGGCATACATGTATCTTTAAAAGAAACGTAATTTCGACCAAATTTTCTTAACCAAATTAAATTAGGATAAATTTTGGATAAGTACAATTTAAACGCCATTTCGAGCCTTCTGGCATTAGTTACTTTCAATTAATGTTAATTAACATTATGTCGATAAGTCTCATTTCTAACTAAGCTTGCACAAGTAAATTTCCTTTAGAACCAAGCTAGATTAGCGCTTTTCAGTAGTTTCAGTACTTTGATTTTAAGATTGAAGTTGATATGGTACTTGTTAGATTCAAACCTTTGCTTACTTATTTATGCGATCACAATTCTTTCTGTTCATCTTGCTTTGATGAATATTTATCATTTATTTTATCTAAACAATTCGATTTCTGACAATATTCCTTCTTTAGTGAACATTTTTTTATGTATAAAGTAGCAACGAAGTGGACAAAAATGAGTTTTTGCAACAATTATTTCTGAGATTACCCATAATTACCTGTAAGTTCAAGAATATATTGCATGTATGTCTCTGTTAGCGATATGTATTTGTATTCTAAAGTCGTCATAATTGTTCATGTACTTTTTTCGCTCTTTCCTTATACCTGGGTTCGGTTGATAAACGTAGGAGCATCTAAAACATAAATGTAATCAAAAATAAAAACATGAATTTAATTTTTTTTTCCTTTTTAAATGTCAAAGCCATAGTTTTGCAATCAGCATGGACTCATATTTGGACATTTAAATGCTTTTTTATTGTCACATCATTTGTGAATTTCTCAAATGTATTTTAGCATGTCCTGTCGGGTATACGAAAATGATATCGCACACCACCTAGACTTAATTGTGATTTGTATCTACAGCCAATTACATCACTGCGGCGTCTGACTGTCAACAAGATAATGGAGATCTGGTGAAAAAAGATAGACCAAGAATGAGAGATATCTTTCTGGACTTTCTCTTTAGTAAGTTTGCAATCAATTTCATGTAAAAGTTAGACAAATTTCATTTGCAGCGACATTTTAAATCAATTTCCTTTAACATTGTGAGAAGTGTGCGAGTGAACAAAAAAGGCGCACAAAAAATATCATTTTGTTTTTACATTTACTGAAGATTACAACACTGTGAGGAGCGCGTTGATGATCCCGTGTGGAAACAAAGTCAGGAGGATATCAACGACATCTGAAGGTTCCATGATGGTTCCCGAATGCCTGTTTTCCTACAACCTTACATTGATGATCCAATCACCTAAATAAAGACCGATTTTGATACCGCATTCCAGATGACAAGTTTGCTGACCGTAATCCGATTTCCCTCCATAGTTACATGTGTGAACACAGAATGTTTTAAACGTTGTGGGTTTTTGCAATTATACCATGGATTTAAGTTCATACTGCAATTTCTATATTTCGAATTACATTTAGTTTTGTCCAAATAAATGATCTTTAGGTAAGTGAAAAAAAAAAACAAACAAAAAAAACAAAGAAAAGAAAAAAAGACATAGGAGAAAACCAACACAGCGACCAACTTTTTATTTTTAAGAACAACGAAAACATTTGACATGCAGAAAAACAAGTATTTGAAGGACTTGATAATTAACACTCACACTCATGTGCAAGTTTGGAATCTGGTATCTTTTAAGTAATCGTAAAACAAAAGACCAATGGGCCACATTGCTAATCTGAGCAACAAAAGCCTTAACTCTGATTAAATCAGCATTACAGTATAAAAATCATAATACCTTAATAACTGAGTACAGGTACTTGTTAAAAAAAATTTCTCAAATTTTATCAACAAATTGTTAAGGTAAATACCAAACCCCTTTGTCAAGTATCAACTGACCACCATGTTGTGCCAAACAAGAAGAGCAAATTACGTGTAAATAACTAATTGTGTCGATTCAAGGACCAATATGTGGTATATCTGTCCTCAATTAAACAATAAAATGCTTTCTTTGGTGATTCATACGGGATATGAAGGTAGCGATCATTGCAGAAAAAAAATTACATATCCGCTAAGTAAATGTGTTCATCTTTTTGTTTTTCATTGCACTTTTGTATTATGTGTTCTCTCTTTGTGGTAAACATACATTTTACGCATTAAATATGCGAGGTATAAATTTTGTTTTTACAAATCAAAAAGCGGGGGTTAATAACTGTGTCATCTTATATGAAAAAACACTGCATATTATATTTTGGTAATATATACTTATCTGGAAATTTATTATCAATGCCAGTTCTGTGTTTATGTTTATATTGTCAACATCCTGTGTATACACAGTTGCTGTGAGCATGGTGAGACTGTGCTAATTTTTTTCCATCATAAACATTCGGATTATTTACGATAAATATGATTGAGTTGGACAATTTGCAACATGTAAAACCAGAGTTCTCTATGAATCCACACACTCACAATACACAGTTTAGTTGTTCTTTAATATTGTCCAGATATTAGAGGGTAAAAAACTTTAAAAAAAAAAAAAAAACAAATAAAAAAAAAAAATCACAATATGCTCATAACAAAATAGATGAATAAATTTCCGCTATGGTATTAGATTGAGATTTGTTGACATTTTGACGCTCATTCGAATTTCCTCTTCACCATGATTACAAAATATAGTACACATTGGACAATTTCACTGAAACATTTCTAATTTTAAGTAGAGCATACATAAACACAATAGTATCCTAAACTTACCCCTTGGGGCCACATAATCAAGTTGCAATTGAAAATTAATAGGGGGACCTTATTCGAAAGTCATCAAGCTTACGCAAGCTGAACGCAAAAGTGAACTTAAAACACGGAACTGTCCAAAAACGGTACACAATATTCCGGAAAGTGTCAGCATACCCAATACAACATAAATCGGAATTCGGGCTAATGGTGCAACGTATCAGAATAATGAATCAAGTACATGCACACTATTCATATTTGTTAAAGCAGTGTCACAAATTACTTTTCACAAATAAAGTACATAGTGTCATGACACGAAAAGTCATCCCATCTGCCGGAATGCAACATCGCACAGTTTTCAGCAGTTCCCCCATCCGGCCGACCGTCAAGCCATTGTGGATTTTGAGGAGCACTTTGCGAATGAGACCAGCGCCACATGCCTTCTGTTTCTTGCTCTGTCAGACCAATCCAAAAACTTCCAATCCCTGGAACTGATTCAATACAGACATTTTAATTTTTTAATATCAACTTTTTTTCTTTCTTTTTTCATTGAGATAAGGTGCGCAGCACAGTCAGGGCTGCCACATTTGTTCTTGTGATTAACAAATACAAGTAGAGTAAAATATAACTATCAATTGAAAAGTCAAAAACAACTCTCATGAAGTACATCTCTTTCGTCAGATAACTCCTTCGTAAAAGAGGCAAATAGGCCTTAACGGTCACCGTAGCATAGTTTTGAAAATTTTGGCTTTTTTTGCATAATTGGCCCCACTTGTAGTGCCCCGGGGGTGGTAGAGCCACGAATTTTACACTTTAGATTTCTCTTACCATAGAGATACTAAAAATGGTAACATTTAGCCTTGTAGTTTTGAAGAAGAAGTTAAAATGTAAAATTGTTAACGCACGACGACGGACGGAAACAGATAGCAATAGGTCACCTTAGTAAACTCAGGTGACCTAATAAAACTAACCAAGTGGTTTTTTAAAAAAGTAATATAAGGTAAAAGTTTTTTTTTTATTAAATTGTGAAATTATATATGGGTTACCTTATGTAAAATCTTTCAGAAAATGTCACGAATTTCATTTTTATATTGTTTGCTAAATTCATGCAAAAACTGTCAAAACGCCGGCCGTTAAATGGTTAAGTAAGCCCTGACGATTTTAAAACAATTTATAATCTCTTTTAACAAATAAAGTTTTTAAATGTAAGAAATTGATGAAAGATGCAGAGAATACCTTTGGAAGCTATCCAGTTTTGCTCTTCAGCACTTTCTATTTCCATCAGTTGTGCGTTGATTTGATAACAATAGTCCTTTAAAATCAGAAAACAAACAAACAAATAAAATAGCATTAATTTAATAGGATAAGTCACACAGAAGAAAAAAATTATGATATAATTTCAGCGTCTAATAGAAAACTAAATAAAATAGGCACGGAACATCGTTATGAAAGTAAAATCGCAACTTCCCAAAAATCATGAAATTTCTTATCCGGGTGGTTGGGGGGGGGGGGGGTGCTAGTGTACCTAAAACCTAAGATTCACTGTTAATTTTCTTATTTTGAAGCGGGCAGCTTAACAATGGATTTCTTTAGCAAGAGTTTTTCCCCTTTGATTTATTTAATTTTGATATTTTAATTAATGTTTCCAATGTTAACCAATTGTTGTGAAGATTTTTTTTTATACATTATTATAAATAATGTATGTAAATAAGGTGTTTTGCATAAGTAGTTTCAGATTAGATTGGATTAGTTTGTTTATGTTTGATTTCCCTTTTTAAGATACAACAAATTATTCTAGGCCGGCACATATATAGGGACAGTGTCTATTGCGTTTCGGAAGAACAACTGTATGGGGTCAAACTTGAACAGGTACGGCTAGATTGAGTGTGAGGACAACCCTGCTCTATCTAATCTTCGTGTTATCTAACATACAATAGAGAGTGTGTGGCCATTCATGCTCTGTATCGCATAAATACAAGTATGTGGACATCTTTGCTTGTATTGGTGGTGGATGCGGCGGAGCACTAGTCTGTGGTCATCCCTGCTGGTGTTCTGGCCTTTCTAGCGCAAATGTGCAGCTCTCCCTACTTGCGTTAGGTTGCGTTGTTGGCGCAAGTGTGCAGTCATTCCTGCTTGTGCTAACGATGTTACCTGTTGAGTTGCGTAGGTGTGCGGTCATCCCTTCCTGCGTAACGCTGAGTCCCTATATATGTGCAGGAGCGGTGATTAAAGCCTGCACTTATAATTATTGGCAGCAATCAGAGCTATCCGATTCTATCTCGGGTACGGGCCCGCTGGGGAACATAGGCAGTGACCCCCTTGCACGTTACATTTTCACTCCAATTTTTTTATGGTCAAACTAAAATGAGGGAGGGGTAATTCCTTGATAATTCATTTTTTTAAACTGATAATATAAGGTAAATGCTTGCTGTGCCTATTTCCTACAATGCTAAGTGCCTGTAACAATATTTCTTCCTGTTTTAAATGAATAATTAAATCGGTATCAGCATTGAATCGATAGCATGTGCCATTTAGAAACGTAGTAATGTTAAACTTTTCCAAAATAGTAAAGCTGTTAAGCTTATCAATACATTTCCCATCATATAAAGTAAAACGGTTGTTTGGAGGTCATTATTTCCTGATGTAGAAATGGAAAGACGCTACTACATTAATCAAAAGATTAAGTTCCTATGGTATTATTGTTTTGTTGAATTTTTTTAAACTGTTGTAAAATAATTAACAAGTTTGAAGAAAGAACTATATTTTTGGATTTTGTATAAGGTCTAGATTTGATTCATTTCCAAATAAATATTATTGTTATGGTACAAGTTTCCAATTATAGCGTATCTAATAAATTCTTGATGATAACGAACAGTGTTCAAAATCAGAAGTCCAAAGCAAAAATACAAAACAGGAGCCGAACAAACACGGACTTCTAAAAAAAGTAAAGCTAGAATTGGGTGCCATGAAGGAGTTAGCATTCTCTTCTGACCGGTCCCACCCGCCGTATGCTCTCTGTCGTAATCGGGGGCAAACGGAAAAACCCGAATACAATTAGGTGGCTGAAAATTGTCTAATTATAAGTATGAAAAACGTCAGTCAGCATGCGACCCAGTGATTTCTTTTTTTTCCAAAAACTTTTGTGCAAAATTTTCATGATAAAGATGATTAATATTTTACACTTCTCAATTATGAAAACTTTGATGATCATAAAAATGTGTATATTTACTGGTTGTATTATTTTGTTATTCAAAACAAAAACACTTTTCAAACTTAACATCCGGAGTTGTTCGAACATTTAAACCCTAGAGCAAATAAACAACATATCGCTTCTCTGCGTTACACTAATTTACCTGCATTTGTAAAGAAATAGACAGGTCACTTTAAGTGGGAAAAACAAATACAACGCATTAATTTTTGTCAAAAATATACAAAACAAACCTTTGCATTTATCCAAGAGCGTTCCTGAGGAACAACACAATACATTTTTCCTCCATAGCTGTGTACTCCTCCGTATCCACAAACTGAATTGAACAAAATTATTAAAAATCAGGATCATATCAAAAACTGATAAACTAATAAAGTCTGCTTCCCTAAAATCATTTTTTACTTATCAAGTTTAAATTAAAAAAGAAATTATGCACACACCTGTACAACATAAAAAAAGTTATTAAGTTGTTTATAATAAATTAGCTTGAATATTCATACCAAATATTTATATCTTGTTTTTCAAATAAATTGTTAAACACATAGATCAATGTTATCAACATTTTGTATTTATATACTAAACAAAGAAAGAAAGGTTATATGAAAGTGTACGATTTTTTTTTTACTTTCGTTCAAATAAAATTATTAACAATATATGTCCTATGTAGCAGAGTTAAACTACATCTATTGTGATGAAAAAATCCTGATTATTCAACCGTACCGCCCTTAAACTGACGGTGAGTATAAGCCTGTGCTACACACAGTCTGACCACGTGTTTCCGCAAATTTCTTTGCAAAGAAACGTTTTGCTGTCTGGCAAAAAAGAAAATAAAAAAAAAATAGTTCATGAATCCGACTTTTGAAATGCCCCGATTGTCTGAAGAAAACCATGAACGCTGCGTAGGGATGCTCCAAGCTGGCATGTCCCAGAACGCTGTAGCAGCCTCAATCGGAAGGTATCAGAAGACGATCAGCCTTCTTTGGAGACGTTTCCAGACCACTGGATCTACCGATGACCGGCCCCGCAGTGGAAGACCTAGAGTAACCACCCCTAGGGAGGACCGTCAAATCCGGTTGCTTCATCTGAGAAACAGATTTTTAACGGCGGTAGATTGAGCTTAAAATGCTTTAGGAAGGAGGATTAACTCTCAGACGGTACGAAACAGACTGACGCGTTGCGGTTTGAAAGCCCGTAGACCGTACAAAGGAACAGAGCAGACAGAAGACCTCCCGATGGAACTGGGCGCGGCACCATTTGCGCTTCGGGTGCAAAACTGGTCCAGAGTTTTCTTTAGTGACGAGTCTCGATTTAGTGTGACATTTGCCGATGGAAGAACTCGTGTGTGGAGGAGACGTGGAGAGCGTTTTGCTGGTTGCTGTTTGACAGAAGTAGACAGATTTGGTGGTGGTAGTGTAATGGGTTGCGGAGGAATTTGTGGTGGAAACCGAACGCGACTTGTTGTAGTAAACAGTATTTTAAAATCCCAAAGATATAGAGATGAAATTCTCTACCCCCTTGTATTGCAATATCTGCGCACCAATGGCCCTGGCCTAACATTCCAACAGGACAACGCAACAGCTTACACGGCTCGAGCAACAAGAGAATTCCTAAACCAGAACAATGTTGACATGCTAGACTGGCCCTCGGAATTTCCGGATCTCTCGCTAATGGAACACGTTTAAGACGAGTTAGGTTGGAGAGTAAGGATGCGCAAACCCCAGCCTCATAATCTCTTACAACTTGCAACAGCACTAGAGAAGAAATAAAATAATATCCCGGGGCATGTAACTCAACGAGATGTATCCTCTTTGCGAAGAAAGTGTGTCGCAGTATTTAATGCAGATGGTGGCCATACACGGTACTGACTTGTGAAATTCGATTCTGACCCCAAGGTAGATCAAAAAAGTGTCCTAAGCCCGAGTGTTTCTTAAAGTGACTTTTTACAAAAGAATATTGTCAAGCATTGGTGTCTTGTTATCATAAACAAACACTGTTTTGATCCTTTGATTTTAAGGTAGTACAAAACAGACAATCTAAATGTTTCCTATAATTCAATTTCTCTGAAATTTTTATATTTTTTCTTTGGGATGAAATCTTTTAATACGTAAAATGTGAAAAAGAATCTGACCTCACAATTTTTGCCCACATCTCCCCAAACATACCAATGGAATCTCCTTTCAGTGGAGTGTAAAATGAAATAGTCATTGTTATAATTTTCGATGCCATTAAGTTATTTTTTCAAGATATGACAAATATTCGTGCTGCTATATAAACAGGAGAACTTTTTGTTACTTAAAAATACTGAAACAAATTCTAACTGGTAATTTCTCATTCAATATAATGTAAAACTAGTTCTTGTGAATACTCTTTTAAGACGAAAATTTACAGCACTTAATGGTATCTAGAAAGAAAATTTATGATTCAATTTGAATAAAATTTAACAGTATGATTGGCATGACCCTGGAATTAAAATTTATCAAAATAAAGAAAATTTAACCATTGGTTTTAGAAAAATTAAGGTTCAAGAATGTTTGACGGAGGTATAAATTGATAAAAATTTTAGATGACGTCATCATATTTGACCTGTTTATATGACCTTGAAATTTGGTTGACATAAAGCGTAAACACTGGTGGTGGTTGTGTCCAAATTTCAGGTCTTTACTTTGACAAAAAAACACAAGTTACGCATTTTAAAATAATATAAGGCTAAATTGCACAAAAATCATTCAAACAACATTCAAATGTGTGTTCTAAAATTATCGAAATACGTTGTATCCTTAATTTATTTGGCTTTGAGTAATTGATGGGTATGATTAATATTTTTTCTTTAGATAATGGACTGAAATTAATTTTTACATCATATTAAGTCTTTATTTTGTGTATTTCAGAAAATATATCAAATAAATAATTTCAGGGGTGTTTCGTACTACCTTAAATAAATTGACAAAAAAATTATTTATGCTATACCTTTCTATTTTTTTTGTTCAGTATATATGTTTGATTTGATGTACCAAAGAAGTTATTCAAAAACAATTGCCATCAACTTTGCAGAGCGTAAATCAACATGATTCGATAGCCTTGATAATTCTTCAGAGTAAACTGTAAAACCTCGCCAAAAAAAATAATTTTCAATGTCAATTGGTACGTGATATACATTTCAAAACCTAGAATTCAGAATTGTTACTTAGACTATGAACGATTAACAATTAAACTTTCAAAAATCAAATCATTGTAGCCACTGTGAAAAAATTAATTTTTATAAAAAGAATGATAAAAAATTACTGGGTGCACAGTAATAGCCTGGGGTACTCCAAATCTTGCCGGGCACACAGCTTGAAGTGTTGTTTCCTACTCCGATGTATCCAAAGTCACACCCGTATGTTACTGATGGTGGGGAGAACGTCTTTTGAGCGATGTATCCATTTGGTATTTCTGGAACAGGGTCACTACAGACTACAACAAGTGGAAAAGCTTAGAATACTCAGATGCATATATGCAATGGCATTTCACTTTGGTTGATAGGATCAATAATGTCGTCCAAAATAAATCGATGTGACACGTACTTAAAAAATCATGAAGTAAAGCCAATCTTATGTGATCTATTACAGTCAACTTTACAATTTTCTGCTATGATATGGTATGCGATTTTAAGGATATGCTGTGGTATGTGTATGCTTTGCTAGGAGATGTGTATGATATGCTATGAGAAATTGAAATGAAGGACTTAATGATATGGTATGGTATGCTATAAGATTTGTACAAAACGCCCCCATACACAGAGTTCAACACATTTCAATGTAAAATTGTAAGAAGCCAAAATTTTACCACAAATGAACATTTTTATTTTTTATAAATAAAAACATTAAAAACCGAGTTAAAATGATGGTTTTTGCTATGCTATGGTATGATATGACGAATAGAATTGTATGATATTGTATGAGATTCCAATACTCCTGTCAGCACTTTTCTTAAGCGTGTTACAAGCGACCCCGGTCTAAGGTCACCCGGACATAACGATATAAACAAATTGGATTCCGAAGAGCAAATCGACGACATAAAAGCAAGAATTCTATGATTGTACAAGAAAATGTCTTAAAAAACTTCTACAACTTGAAAAAATCACGTAAATCCTACTTTTTCTAGCCTAAACAAATAATAAATTAATCCATTCATAAATTTTGTGTTTGGTTTCAACAATGCTTGGTTTCGATGATGATCATGATGATCGTCATTCACGGTCATGTTCATTGGAATTGTGTGATAACTTCACACTAAAATTTAAGTAAAATAAACCAAATAATTCAATAACCAGAACGCAGCAACTGGATTTCTTGAATGTATATCTGATGCAAAAAAAGATCATCTTAGCACTTTGATGGAGAATTTCAAGTTTTTGTCCCCTTACAATGGTTGAAAGAGACATGTAGTTAAAACTATTCTCTACTGTATTGTAACTGGCATTAAAACATTTCTTACTTTTTGAATTGTGTTGTTTTTTATCTTAGTGTCTCGAATATGCTGATGGACCAGTAAATATTTGTAGGGACCAGTGAATTTCACTAGATCACTGCACCACTTGACCAGTGAATTTGTTTTTGTTTAAAAAACTCTGGTAATGTGTCTTATGAAATTAACATTAGTCTATCTCAATGAGGATATTGCAGACAGGTTTGGTTGGTCAGCAACACATGTATCCAGTGTATTTACAACTTGGATAGAACTCCTAAGCTTAGTGCTTAGCACACTAGTATTCAACCCACCCAGATAGGTAGAAATTTTTAAAATTTGCAACCTTCTTTCCAAAATAATACTTATCGAAATGTACGACATATAACTATAAGTTGACTGTACTGAATTTTTTATTGAAACGCCAAACAATTTTCAGGTAGCTGCCAAAATCTGGAGTGATTACAAGCACCATAATACTACAAAAATCTTAATCAGTATCACTCAAGCTGGACTGATCAACTTTGTATCTGAGGCCTGGACTGGTCATGCTAGTGATAAGTTTATAATTCTGGCTTTCTAAACATAATATGATAGGTTATGGCTGATGGTTCCCTATAAAAGAAGAGCTCACCCTGTTAAGGGCAGAGCTTTTGATTCCTCCAGGTAGCGAGGGGTTTTTCAAACGTCTGCTTCTGACGTGTCAAAAACTAAAGTTATTGCAAATAGTCGTATATACGTAAAGCAAGCAATACGCCGTTTGCAACAGTTTCATATCATCAAGAATGAAATGCCAAACACCCTATTACATCACTTAGATGATACAATTGAAATAATTGCTGGCAATAGCAATTTATACCCACCACTGCCTAGATATTAGGTGAGTACCTGTAATTTCAAATAAATGTAAAATTTAGTAATGTACTTGTTGGGCACATATGGTTGTTACGTACCTGTTATTGATATATGTTGAGGACTATTAATCTACACATGTTCAAATTTGACATAAATAAAAATTATATTTCAAAATCATTTTCATGGAAAGTTTAATTATAAATCTATATTCCACTACAGAAACAGTATTCAACTTGGATTACATCATAAGAAATTTTTAAATCTAGTGTATCTGTTGACAAACTGGTATGCAGTTTAAACATTACATGATTTACAAGTTTAACAAAACCAAGAAATAGTATTCAAAGCTGACTTTGACATGCTTACACATTTAAAGTGATATCATTTATCATATATATCACAACAAATGCTGCGCTGTGAAAATGATTTTACATTTTCTTGTTCTTGAATCTGCCGTTTACAAATCAAACAGAAATAACCACTTCCATTACTTTCAACATCCATTGGTTTTGGTTCACATTCATTCAACATTTTTACTTGGCATGAAATAACAGGTATATTTAGTTTTTCACAAACTTTTGGTGCAATGATTGTTTAAAAGAAATCAATCAAATTAATTTGAACATCTGCAAAGTATTTTTCCTCAAAATTGACTCCTTTTCAAAAAATTACCATTACAGGAATACACAAAAAAATCACACCACCTGCGCTTTGTAATGGTTATCTGTAATGCTTAAACTTGACAAACATAGCAGTGATTTTTTTTTAATGTCTATTTCACCATCAGTAGATAAAAGAAAATCTGGTGTGTATAAACAAAATAAAGGGCATGAATCACATTTTGGTTTCAATGATGATTTTACCTCCAAAAGCACATCACCACAACAGTTACATGACACCAACATATGAGGACTAGCTGCTAAATAAGAAAAATCATGATGTAAAAAGATTCCACATTCCCTAAATAACAAGGGACGTTATTGACCTAAATTTGCCGCGTTTCAAATATGTACAGCACATGACAATTTTAAAAGCCTTGAATTTATCAAATACACTGGTATATAAGAAAACTGTCCCGTTTTTAACAAGACGTCAAAATCTTACAAGGATTTCAACGCGACGTCATGCATTTTTACGAAAGAAACTGCCGATTTTTATTAAAGTTGTTTAATCCGGTTATTTTTTTTTTAATATTAAATGTTCTCTCTTAAAGGATGGCTTGGTATATTGTATGTATGACTATAAGCATAGCAATAGTTGTGTATAAACAAGGTTTAACGTTACATTAAAATACCGCGTTATTTCGCCGGTCCCTTTGCATCTGGGTCGGGGTGAGTTTTACTAAGAAAATAAGATTTAAAAAAAATGATTAGGCAAATTTTAAATTAATTTTTGTGCATTTTTTAAAGAGGTATAATGCCTTTTTCCATTATTACGCCTACACCTGTGTTTGGACGGAAAGTACCAGTTACTAAAAATAGCCTCAGGTACTTAGCTGTCGCAATATGATTTTCGAAACCTGGACACACTGTACTGATTCTATAATGGTGTCTGTAACAACTAATTTGTCTTAAATTCGGGAAAATCTGTGTATATTCTGAACTGTGATAAGTTCAAGCAAAATGCAATGGATCTAAGTGTAAATAGAGTACATGTATAGTGTTAATGAAGAGGTCTGTTTATATTGGGTATGTTCATACTCAGACTGAATTAAACAAGATAATTGAGAACAAGAGACACATTGGGCCACATCGCTCACCTGAGCAACAATGGATTTATATGGGTGTACAAAGGATATTATTTTTCCTCGGACTATAATGTCTCGACGTCATTGGATGAATCGCGTCACTTGATTGCCTTATAAATTTCTTTACACGGCGGGCGTCAAAATTTATACGGCAACATGGCGGACGTAACGTTATTTGAGCTGATTTTTTACACAATCGTTCAACCATACCTTTAATTTTTAAGCCCTAACGTATTTAAAGTGACCTCCCTTTGCCTGTGACGTAATTAAACGATCCTATATACAATGGTATTCAGGTTTGCACAGAGGACTGACAAGAAAGATACAAATTTAGAGACTAAGCCTATGAATTGAATTAGTATATAGTATTTTTTGTTTGTTTACATATCAAACTTTAGGTCCTCGACAAAACAAAACATGTATTAGGTTTGCTACTGACTGTTTACAGAAATTTTTACACAAATATCTGTAAACAGTCAGCAACAAACCTAACTAGAGGTACTGTGAGCAAGCTCACAATTGATACCCCCCGCTAAGAAAAATTTTATATTTTAACATTTTGAATTAATGGTATACTGAGCCGGATTTTTTCCACAAAAAATTTTCCACAATTTTTTTTTTCCTAAAAAAAAATTCATTGGGGCAGGCCATTTTCAGAGAGACGGGGATGAGAGTCTAAAAAAAGTTTTATGTGGCATGAGACAGGCTAGCTTTGTGTCAAATTTAAGCTTCCAATACTTCCATTAATACAAGACATGACACAGACAGAATTTAGCATTCTTGAAACAATGACCTTGAACTTCCTCAATTGACCTTGGGTCAAGGTCATGACACAGCCTTAGGTCATAAGCAATCTTTGTGTGAAGTAAAAACTTCCAATGTTTCCCCATAAGAAAGATATGGACCGGACACGAATTTTGCATTTTTTCTGCCAGTGACCTTGACCTTTCCCAAATGACCCTGGGTAAAGGTCATGACATAGCCTTAGGTCACAAGCAATTTTTGTGTGAAGTAAGAACATTTAATGCTTCTCCATTAGGAAGATATGGACAATCACGAATTTTGCATTTTTTCTGCCAGTGACCTTGACCTTGCCCAAATGACCTTGGGTCAAGGTCATGACACACCCTCAGGTCATAAGCAATCTTTGTGTGAAGTAAGAACTTCCAATGTTTCTCCTGAGAAAGATATGAACGGACACGATGGCACAGACACGCGGGCATGTTAAGGCTTCCCGATGCGATATGTAGAAAGTCACTTGTCTGCACTTCATACGATATGACGTCATAATTAACTTTGACGTCACGATCTGCATTCCTGTCGATAGTTCTCAGGGAATGTATCTTAACGTTAAAAGTGAATTATATCAAACCAGTATAATACCGCATGTTTCCTTTATATAGATGCTGCAGTTAATTCTAGACGTACAGAATTCATTCATATAAAAAACCAGTATCAAATAATCGGCAGTTTTAAAGCTTCGTTTTAAGTAAAAGACTATTTATAAACTAGTGGTTTGGAAACTCTCCCTGCTACGTGTAAACAACTGAATGAAGAAATTTTAATGCATGTAAAACCAGCTTGGCGCAGGTGAAAGATCAACACAATTTTAGAATATTTTACGTAAAATTGGTAGAGAATATAAGTACCAATGTGAATCGTGCTGCGGAAACCTACGGATTTACCCCAATTCTTTGTAAATCGCTTTTGATTAGTAAAAATTTGCATTATTTTGATGATTTTGTGGAATGCTTCAACAATATCTTCTATAAACGAAATATTTATTTCTTTCCCAAGCAAGAACTTCAAAGTTTATGACTTAACAAAGGATTTTTCTTAAAAATATGTATGGTTTAATGTCATTAATCACCTGCGCCGATGCGTTTTAACTAGATCATTTGCAATATTAGGATTCGCCTGTCACGTGATTACGAAGTACATGTGACGTCACAAAAATGCATCAAATATAATGTTTAACATCGATGTCAATAAATGTAACATAGATTTAAAGAAATACTCCCGGTAAAATTATTTTTGCCATGATTCAAATAATATCGTTTTCCAGCCGTATTTTAGCATCGGGACGCCTTAACAATGCTGCGCAGACGGACGGACAGACAGACGGACAGACGGACAAGGTGATTCCTATATACCCCCCCCCCCCCCAAACTTTGTTTGCGAGGGGTATAATAAGTAATATTGTGCCATATGGCCCCTCGGTAAAAAAACAATAAAAGAATCCCATAAAATAAACTGTATCCAAATTTTACACTAATTTTCCTACACTTAATCTTTGACATTGTACCCTTATGATCATGAAATACAACTTTTATCAAAAATAAGATCTTATGCCAGAAATAAAACTAAGTTATTGGTAGGTTAACTCAACTTCCCTTTATTTTAGTTCTGCCCCCCTCACTTTAAAAAAAGATCAAATTATAGATGAGAATATGCATATATATATAGGTACATATTCATCTTCAAATACATTGTACTAGCTAGTTATTGTGAAAGAAGAAAATTTGTATCTCAAGGCGCTCAAATTAAGAACATTCAAACATTTGATTGGTCTTACGCATATAAAAGATTTTTGTTTACCAGGCGTGAACTCATGCGACGTTTTATAACCTTACTCACTTGATCGATGAATACACTTGAATGTAAAATGTTATAATGTGATATGTTAAAAAGCTATTACATGTACATTTATAATAAATGCATAGGCGTCGAAACTAGGGGGTCCCCCTCCTCCCTTTTTTGGGGCCAAGATAGACATAGCTATACTCAAAATCTTTCTTTTTTTGCTTGTCAAGATTTCTGTTAAGGTCTAGCCCCCATTCCTCCCCCCCTCCCCCTCAATGAGCCTCAGACTGCAATGTATTGACAGGCTTATCGCTCTTTTTTACTAAGGGCCACCCTTTATTTTTATCTTTATTCAAAATCAACATTAACAAATGGCTACAATTCAAGATGATTGTCCGCTGTAATTTTCCCTTAAGAACAGCGATAATACATATATCCCCGTAACAGTAATTTTTTAAACTGTTTAAAAGAGGTCGTTTTTATTTAATTGTGTCTGAAAAACCAACAGAATTGGCGTAGATTCATCGTAAAGGGAGGGTCCCCAAAAAGTTGTTACAGCATATCATCCTTTTAATTTTTCTGTACAAATATTTAACGTTTAGTGAGACATTTCTAGTGATAAATTAAAATGTCAGCGTCAAACGTCGAATTATAAGCAAGATACAGAACTCACAATTCTTCTTGGTTTGAATCAATTTTATGTTCACAAAAGTTAATTACATTCAACTTAAGATTTTAAAACTTGCTATTTCCCATTCAGAATAAACAAAAGCATGGCCTCAGTTCTGTGAGCAAAGCTCTGTATCTTGCTTATAATTCGAAACTTGACACAGCTGAATATGGTTTGTAGGGAAAACAGGAAAACTGTAAACAATAAAAACAGAAGAAATATGCACTTAAACAAAGAAAGAGCACAATTTTTTTCTCATAATATATATATTACCTATGTATTTCTAGCAGCAAAAACAATCCCTGTTTAAACTGAAAATGCACAGCATCTTAACAAAACACGGTGCATTATAATAAATCATTACGTAGAGATCGTTCCGAATTACCAATAGAATGTATAGTATTTATAATATACTGTAAACGTGGTTATATTGACGAGTTCAAAATTTGACGATTTTTTAGTAAGAGACAATTGGCGAGTTTTAATTTTGACGAATTTTTGAATAAGAGTAGGAGTTATCTATCTTTGATTTCTTATAATGCCAGGGTTAGAGTTATCTTTCTTGCGAACTCTTTTACAAGCGATGGTATTAATAAAATTTAACTTTGATTGAAAAAAAAGTCTGTAAAGATTTGATGGAATAACATTGTTCTTTGTATTCTGTTTTTATTCACTATACGATATTGTCTGAGGTAACAAAGTAGGTCAAACACGGCATGATAATTACGCACGCAAATTTATTATAGAATGTTGTGACGATTGAGTGATAATTGCATTTAAAACATGCTTGTTTAGATTTTATGGGTTTTTTAAAATGCTAATTACATGTTTTTATAGCTATTTACATAAATGAATCATTAACTTTGATCTAGTCCTAAAGGGATAATGCCGATTAAAAATTTCTGGTATTAATATGCTATATATATGATGTGAAGTTTGGCGAGTGGAAATTTTGACGAGAAAATAAAAATCGCCAACATAGTCAAAATTAACACATCGTCAAAATTTCCACGTTTACAGTAATATGTTGTTAGTGCATCAGATTTTGCTCATTTTGGGCATATAACAATTAACTGTCTGATTTACTGAAGTCTTTATTTGATTCGATACGTAAAAATTCGAAAATACAGGCGATATTTCACCCCAAGTTAAAAAGCATAAACGAAATTTGAACCAACGTAAAACCACGGTCACAGGAGCTTTCAGCTCAGGTGAGCTAAAAAACAGAAGAATAGATACATGTAACTTAACCTCTCTATTCTGTTTATGTTTCAAGTTAAGTGAGAAAAAATATTTCTTAGTGGATTCGATCCAGCGACCACAAAATAAAAAAGACATCCGCGTTACCACTAGACCATACATCTAACGTTTTAAGGAGATGCATTTTCATTATATATGGCTATATACATGATTGTATTAAAAAATACACTAATTCATTTATTTGTCTAATTTTCAGTATGAAGACCGTTTTAAACCAAAACTAATTTAATGTAAACGTGTACTTTAATAGTATACTACTTTCCTATATATATATATATATATATATATATATATATATATATATATATATATATATATATATATATATATATTTATCCCCAACAAAACCTGAATATTTTAATGATTAAGACTCCTAGAGCATAGTGATTGTGTAATTTGCGTCTCTTTAAATATATTTAAACTAAATATTGTGTAATATTGAAAATGTCTAATGTTTGCAAAATGCTATATTTGAGGCCAAATCGTATATAAAGTGCACTATACCTCTTTGTAATTTTTCTGATTTTTGTTTTATTTACAAGCGATGGAAAAAGCAGGTTGAATTGTTGTTGATTGTTTTTCCTTTTGATAAACAAATCTTGTCGTAAACTTAAAATGCTATACGAAATACATATACATTAAACTTCAAGAAAACAATCGATGCTTCAAGCTATAAATTTAATATAAATAGTCAACAAAAATGGTGTTATCAATTTGGCATTTCTTTTCATTACGTGAAGAAAACATTATGTTTGAAAATGCTAACGCAATGTACAAGTCCATTTTAATAACACACAAATAATCATAAATAAAATGTTTTAATTACTTTTGGTTAAAAGAAGTTTAAAACAAATACATGTATCTGTTTAACCATATCTACGTGAAATTTCAACCGAGTGAGCAAAGAAAGATAATAAACAGGCATTCTGAGAGTATTGCATAAGCAAAACACGTCCCCTACCGGTTTGTAGAAATTTGTGAAAACAATGCACTGTTATGCAGAAAATCATTTCTTACCGTCTCAACAGACCAACCCGATAACGAACCAGATTGTAATAATACATAAAACTCTGTCGATTAAATTTACAACACAATGGTTGACACTATTTTAAAGAACTTATTTGTTTGTAAGAAACACTAAAAGGAATGGTCCAAGAAATGCACGATATTATTACTGACAACATACTTTCCTCGTTTATTTGATACACACCGAGCCCGATAATGAGCCCAAACATTAAACAAATTGGAATATAAAAAATTAATTTTCTCGAAAATATGTCAACCAGACGCTACAAAAGGGTTAACTTGATCTTTGACATTTTGAAGCTGTTCAGCAAATTTCATATTATTCCTCATACGCATAAAGAAAAAAGTGTGGAAAACTGAAGTGGGATAGACAGACGGACGGACAAACAGACAGACTGACGGACGCAGAGGAAAGCTATAGTCCCCTCCGATGAAAACCGGTAGGGGACTAATAAGAATATACAAAAAAAAACCATCATGTTCGAATATTGATAATCGATTCAATACATTATATTGAATAATTGATAAAACAAGGTGAAAAATATATAACAAGTTTTTACCTGAAAAAAAAGATAGAGAGAAAGAGAGAGAACTCTAAGAGTTAATACATATTCATATAAAACATATGTAATCACTGTTTAATAATCATAGGGACACTACAAACATGAACCCCTAAGTAGAGTAATGTACTTTGACGAACAAGGACATCACTGTTCCGTTCCGCTGTCTTCACTGTCTGTTTCATCAATCACACGGGCGGCGTCTTTCAAATCCACGGCCCAGTCCTGCACGCCAAGCACGGGCGTCTCTTAATGTCTTGCATACGAGAAGTACCATACCACGCTGGTAATATAGGCACAGCCTGACAGGAACCTATCACGCAATATCCTGCTTTGCATTTACAATACCACGCCTGCGCCACTCCTTCTCCGTATTGAATCCAACAGTGGTATTTTTTTGAAGAAACGTGGCGACTCTGAATGCGTGCACTGACATTTTCAACATCTTCATTTACATGAATCTCGTAGTTTCCGTCTTCATTAATATGTTCATTAGTATTGCACCTGGCCATTTTTACCTGATAAATTCCAAGAGTTATCTCACGAATTTCTTCTTCAGAGAGTTGAGGGAACTATGGAGCCACACCTGAGGCGTCAAATTTTGTCCATGTAAATGTTCGGTCGATTCCCTTGGTTTCAATCCAATTCCGAAGTTCGTTCGGTTGGCGAGATAAATACACCATCTTCGCTGCAAAGGCAACATCCTCGTCTGTGTGTCCAGGGCTAAGGGGCGGGCTGTACTTGTAACATATTGCGGATATGATCCTAACATAATCGCCAACATAATGTATCTGTGCTATCAAGGTAACGCCACCTTATCAACCTGCCATTCGCTGATTCTACCACCCAGCGCGCCTGCAAGTATTTGACCATACTAAGTATTCGGTGAAAAAAAATCCGAGATGATTAGTCATATTTCATAAAAACTATTCCTTTAGAAATATCAAGCTTTCTCATACCTTAGTACCTAATCTGGAGCTGTTAGATTCTTCCGTGCTATGCTATTTACAACCTCTCGCTAAAAAACATGGCATCTCCATCCTAATTCCTTTATCAGCAAAAATCTTAGCTGTCTCGGAAACCACGATCCACGATAAAGGTGTCTCTTTCTCTAAGCCAATTTGTCATTTCCTCGACATCCTTTGTATGATATGGTTGAGAATACTAGCATCATTGTTCCTTGAGTCCGCGAGATATGACCCGAGAACGGAAACAATATACCCGTGGGTCGTTAGAACCAGCTTAAGCTTAATCTTAGGCATATCGTACCCAATATCGAACTTGACCTAGATATTATCATGATAAACATAAACATGAATTACATGTATATTGATTAATAACAAATTTTATTATGTTCCCTGCGTCTTTCTGGTAACGTGTATATCCGTCTGACGCCATGCGGCGACCGGTAACCTCTTGCATTATTTAAATCTTAATTTTTGAAAACTGAGAAGCGTTACGATTTTAAGTCTCATTATCTCTTTGATAAGAAGCAATGTAGAGGGGACAAAATTACCCAAAAAAATGTAAGTTCTTCTCGTCTTCAACACCATTGAGGAAAAATATGCAATTTCATGGTGTCCAGGAAAATTATGATATTCCTTTACCCTTTGTCAGGGTTAACGTCAAAGATATGAACTGTCCATGAAAAATTATAGCTTTTTGTTTATTTTTCGTTTTGGGGGAGGGTGATTTTATAATGATGTTTGTATTCAACCACACATCATTTTTTTAAATTAAAGTTTGCAGATATCAAATAATAAAAGCGGGAAGAACAAACAGTGAAATCGCAGATTAAGGTAAGACTTCAAAATAAAGCTTAAAATGCAATCATGAGAATCCCTGACAAGTCCAATTGTGGTCTATATTACTTGGGTAAACAGTAAGGTCTATTTGCCTATTATGGTAATAAAAACATTTTTATCCGAACAATGATCACATGTCCTTGACTCCCTTTATCATGAATTATTAGAAAGAAAAATATTATGCGTTTGCAATTGTTTAGCTCTTAAAGACCTTATTATCGCAAAATTGCATATATATTTTTAAATTTACCTCTAAATGAATACAAAAACAATCTCAATTTATTTAAAGCTTATATCGGACTTTTAAATGTGAAATAAATAAAACAGATAATGAATAAGCTTATTAAATATATTATTACTCTGGTCAGCCACATTAAAGCTGACAGTATTATCAAAATTTGCAAACAAAATCTAGATATGTTCCTTTGCAATTATGTGCATGTGTTTAGTTTAGAAATATATCAATTTAAAATTCAAAGAATCTTTTTGCATTCTATATGCTGAAAAAGATCTGTAATATACGATACTCACAGACAGGCATACACACAAACTGATCGAACGTTGTACGGATACACTTGGATTGTAGATTACAGGTCACACCAGTTCCACATGTTCTGTTGCTCTAAGATTTAAAAAAGGAAAGGTAGTTTTAAAAAATTATAGATTTTCGGATTAATATATGGAGCAGAATTTATAGACTTAAAGTTACCAAAAATGGTTACCAAAAAGCAACCGAACGAACTTCTTTAAAAGAGGACATTTCTTACTGGAATCACATTTTATCCTTATTTTCGGTTTCATTTGTTAGATTCTCTGAAAAATGGGAAGAGGGGCAAATCCATGATATTTCCATTTATTATCCCCCGCGCAACTTGTTGCGAGGGGGATATAGGTATGCTGCTGTGCATGTGTGTGTGTGTCCATTGTCAGCTTTTTAGCAAAATTCCCAGAAAACCCTCCAATGAATATTCATTCAACTTTTGTGCACTTTTTTCGCATGATAAAATGACAAACCCTTTCGACTTCCAAGTCAATTGATTTAATGTTTTTTTTAATTATCGTAAAAAAGCAAAGTTAAAAACATGAATTCTATGTACGACTTGACAATAGGCATTTCCGGTAATTTTATGTACGACTTTAAAAAAATCGCTACTGTGGTTCAAATCAACAACTTGATATATTTGGGATTTTAATCTAGTAAAGGTAAAAAAAGCAAACGTTTTGTAGTATTGAAGGGTTAGAAGATTGCCACAGGTAAAAGTTGAAGCGGGCAAGAAATTAAAGTCATCCGATTGACATCGAAACAAGCAGGTGACTTTCGGACAAATGTATCCGTATTACTTACAATAGAACTAGTCCAAAATTCGGAGGATACTTTGACAGATATCGCACACTTATCACGCGAAGATTGTTTCATATCAATAATAACTGCCTATCAACTATGGGTTGACATACCACAAGCAACTAGAATTGTCCATCAGAGCAGACTACAGATCGCTAGATCTTCAGCTTCATTTCATAATATACATGTATACGGATCGTTAATGTATGTTTATATCAAAATGAATGCCACTTAATGAATCTATATTATTTAACTTAAAAGCATATGTGTACATGTTTTTGAATTTCTGCTAGGAATAGGAAAACTGTGCAACCACGTACATGTAACCCCCTCCCCCAATTTATACACCACAAAGCTTGGGAATTAGGATAAAATAGAAATTATGAATTTAAAGTGGTTTTTAGTAATACTTCTATCATATTTTTTTTGATTTGATAAATTTTGATCTGATAAATATACATGTATTTTCCTAATTAATGCATTTCCCCCTACAACGAGTCATGTCGCGAGGGGATGCTCCGCTTTGCGGTGCCTTTGTTATATATAAAGTTAGAAAAAGTACCTGCTGCAAACATAGGGGGAAGCAGCTACCATTCCCCACCCCGATGCTACGTGCCTGTGATATGTACACATGGTGTGCCCTGGAGTATTCTTCTGTGATCACAATTTGGGCTCGGCCACTTATCGGCGCGCAGAAACTTTAAACGAGACATTTTGGCGCGAAGTCCTGCTTTACTATTCACGCAACGGCTGAGATCTCGATCCGATGGTTTGAATGAACTCATCCATTAAGACAGATTCCTGGGGAGGTGGCCAAATGAACTACATATATCACACTTTGGATCGAATGTTTTGGAAGAAATCTATCAAATTAACACACTTGACTAGCAATTGTTTTATGTAGTCTTAATGTGCCTGGCGTACTATATAACTTCAATTTCAATCCTAATTTCCTTATTTTAATATCAATTTTTTACATGCTCCCAAAAAAGTGGGGGCCCAACTCAATGGAAATTCAATTTTTTATATGTAAATTTTAAATAATCAGTAGCTGCGAGAAAAATTGTGTGGGGGGGGGGGGGGGCACCCCCCCCCTCCCCCTCATGCTATGTGTCTGCTCTGTAGCGATGACCCCCCCCCCCCCCCCTTTTCCACTTTTCAAAAATGGATAATCTATTTTTAAATCAGGAATACACACGTGCACAGTTTGATGAACATCCCTTTTACTTGAAAACTCTTGTTCACTGATCTTATTACATCAAATTTAACATTTCCATCAATTGTATATATAAATGCTGACACATTAAACATGCATCAGTTAATCTTTTTTGTAAAAAAAAAACACCAAATATGTAGTTTTTATGATATAATGTCGCAAAATGACGGTATTTAGAGGAAATGAACTTTAAACAGGTTTGTGTGGATTTTTTAGGGCATTAAAAATGTACATATGAATATACGAATATTTTTGCTATTTGAGGATGTCCTTGATTAAGCGGTAACCCCACTCCGAAAAAAAACACGCTAAAAAGAATACAACCAAATGCATTATATTTAGATATCGTATCATCTTGTCGTACTTTTCGCTTTTGATTTCTGTGTGTGTTTTTGTTTGTTTGTGTGTTTTTAACATTTTTATTGCATTTACAAAGAGATTAAAATCTATCTTTTACACAAGACGTACTGTGATCAAGCTCACAATTGATACCCCCCCCCCCCCCCCGCTAAGAAAAATGCATAACTCATGTGTTTTTCTATAATAGAAAATATTGGATGATTCTATTTCACCGTCCACTTTCTATAAATAACAATTGGTCTATTTTTTAAAACTGTTAATGCTAATATGAGTACACAAACCAATATGTAATCTTTAAATTCCATTTTATTTCAAGTTACATGTAACTGTTAATGCATGAGGACATTTGCATCCTTATGTTAACAAACATGACTCAAATCAAACGAAAATTCACATGTCAAGCAGCCATTTAAAATGGACATTTAGAATTATTGGTATACTGAACCCTATTTTTTTCCGAGTTGTTTTTCCCCAACCATTTAAAAAAAATACATGGGGCATGCCATTTTCAGAGAAACAGGGGATGAGAATCTAAAAAATAATTTTATGTGGCCTTAGACAAGCAACCTTTGTGTCAAATTTGAGCTTCCAATTTTTACCATTAATGCAAGATATAACACAGACAGGATTTAAGAAATTTTTAAACAATGATCTTGCACTTCCTTAATTGACCGTGAGTCAAGGTCATGACACACCCTTAGGTTACAAGCAATCGTTTTGTGAATAAAGTACTTCCAATATTAGTCCATAAGAAAATATGGACTGAACATGAATTTTGCACTTTTCTGAAAGTGACCTTGACTCTACCCAAATGACTTTGGGTCACGGTCATGACACCCGCTTGGGTTAAAAGCAATCTTTGCGTGAAGTAAGAACATTCAACATTCTTCAAAAGAAAGATTTTGACCGGACACAAATTTTGTAGTTATTCTGCCAGTGACCTTGACCTTGCCCGAATGACCTTGGGTCAAGGTCTGACATACCCTTAGTTAATAAGCAATATTTGCGTAAATTAAGAACTTCCAATGTTTCTCAATCCGAAAGATATCGAACGGACACAGACGGACGGACGGACAAGGCGATTCCTATACCCCCCCCCCCCCCCCCGCCTTCGTCCGCGGGGGATATAGTAACTGAAAAACATTGCATAGACGTGAGACATCATAAAATAGGTTAGATATATTTATCTGTTGCAGAAAAGGGAATGTCTTATCTCGAATGAAACGGTTTTTAATCACATTATGAATTTAATGAAATAGGAACTACATACCGGATGCGATATTTCGAGGTAAACATAATCTTGATCGTTGATCAAAGAAATATTTTCATCCTTCGTATGGCTGTTCAACTCACACACAAAACGTTTACGATGAAAGTTAATAGAGGAACACAAAGAAAATGCTTCACATTCTTTGAGGCACATCTGCATTCCAAAATTGTCTTGTACCATAAAAGGAACTAGTGGTAACTTCTTCCCGAACTCTTTGGTACTTTCTAATGCATTTGATAGACAAACATATGCTACTAAAATACGCTGAATATCCATTATATTCCGAAACTTCATTTTGTTCCCCTTTTTTTCACTAGATACTGTTGGGTGATTGATTGGTATTTTAATACTTAGGAGTTAAGAACGATATATCATTTGTTCTCTCTATCAAACTTCAGATTATGTGTCTCACGAAGTATTTCTTTAGATGATAAATCGAAACGCATCGAGCTGCATCGGGTTCTCTTGATTGGTTTGTTTATCACCTCCTTTCTGTAAATTATTAATTCATATTTTTTCAACTAAAAAGAAAGGACTGTCGTTAATATATTAAATATATATTCATTTATATATTGTTCGACTGAGTTATTCGTTGAAAGATTATGGATTGGTTCGGATGAACTGGGTACCTCATGAATCTTACATTGATAGAATCAAACAATTTTGCACAGGCATTATAGATTGCATTCCGGGTTCAAACAATTAAAGAGGCGTTTAGAAATACAGAATCAGTCTTCAGTGGGTCTTCTGGCTTTGATCATTCAAAAATGTTCTTTATTAGCTATAGTATAAAGAGCATTTATTACCCTTTAGTGAAAGGCCAGATAAAGGCCCATTGGCTATAAGTTTTGATTAATTTCAAAGGAGAGTATCGATTGCAACTGCCAATAAATGAAGGCAACATCATCAGTGAATAATTGCTACCGTTGGGCGCTAGCAACTACGGTAGTTTTTTTTCACTGAAATTCGTATGCCTTACTCCATGGTAGGATTCTGGGAATAATCTACTACTGTAGATAAACTGTACCATATTAATTTCGTTTGATCATCTTTACATGAAGTTTTGTGTTTTATTTTAAATGTCAAAAAGTTACAGTAGCTGAGGTCTTATAATGCAAAGTTATTTTAAATAATATAAAATATAGCTAGTTTTATCTAGTTTAAGCTCGGAAAACAAACTTCAGATATATGTTTTTCGTGCTTGCCGGATAGGCCCAAGAAGATACGATTGCTACAAAACACTAACAATGGTTCCTGAAAACTTTCACTTCGAAATTGAAGTAATAGTAGATATATAATGGTTAGGGCATAGTCAATGAGCTATGCCATTGCCGATGTGAAGCTCACTCTAGATTCACAATTCTAAATACAGACCCCACTCCAGCACAATTCCAATACACCACTGTTCCTTCTAATTGTTAATTAATTAGTTCAGAAATTTGAACCAATGTTTTAAAAATCTGCTTCTAGGATATTTGATGGCTACAGCGCTAGCTCACCAATCTTTTAAAAAGATAAGCTTGTTAATTTAATACGGTGAACTTTTATTCATTTATCAAATGTTTAGCTCAATATACGGTGGATATCACCTATGCAATATTTTTTTAAGTAACACTGTATAATCTTACGTCACATGACGTCATCATTTAACATTTCGTAGCTCGCTCTAGGCGGTTGATTGACTTAGAACAAAAGAGTAACACAATAATTCAGTGAAAAAGTGTTGAGTTATAAATGTGAAGCATTTCAAGCTGTTCGATTTTTCATAAATTAATATAAATATCTTTAAACAAATTTTTTTTTATAAATCTTCAAGGGAGTTTTTTCCATGCGTAAAATTGTTTGCGACCTAAAGTAAATTTGTTGGTTTTATGTATTCTTTTATCCAAGTCACTGTTCCTATTACCTCGACAAGGCTCGCGGAAAGAAAACACAAAACGAAGTTCCGCGAAACTCAGCTATTCAGAGCCTGAACAAGTCATTAAGTTTTAAGTCGGGTAGTGATACCTGCTTTGCTGGCATGTCTTCTGAGAGCTACTTGGTATGAACAAATTATTTATGTACTACATGTACTTCAAATTCATAATAATCACAACACTGATTTAAATGAAGAAAGATACTTTTGTAATTTTTAAAAATAATAATTTCATTAAAACAGATTAAAACACTTTACACATTTACTTCCCAGTCAATGATGTAAATATATTACTTGAAATTTTACAAATAACAATTTAATTTCAGAAAGGATTAAATCAATCATAACAGATTCTCTTCATTCCACCCCCCCCCCCCCAAACCCCCTTTCCCGAAGAACAGTGTACACATTAATGTGTAATTGACCCTCCCAAGCCACATGGAATGTTGAGCCGCAGAAAAGAGAACCAAACATAGTACTCTCAGAAACTTCCATTCATATGAGGTGGTTGCTGATGATGGAGGGGCTGGAGACGTCATATTGCGTTACATTGTAACTTGAACCCCTTGTTGCTAAGCGAAAATTAGGGCCGGTGTGTTGAGCCCTAATGTTAACATTACCGTCAATGGAATATGCAGTAGTGGACTCAGCTGTTATAGATTGATGTTCTTTATCTAACGTTTACTCGTTTCATCTTCGTTATGTTACTGAACTGAACCGAAAGTGTCGCGTGATCATGCCATACAGTTTGACATGTTAACTAATCTTGTTCGATCCTCTTTATATGCCAATACTCTATTGTACTACATGTACGAGCTATCGATTTTCTTCATTCCAAGTTCATTGTTACTTATTATTTTGACAACGATTAGTAATGCGTCAATCATTTCAATAACAAGCAATACTATATTTTAAAAAAAATAGTTTACTCATTTTTTTGTACATCTTAAATACGTCTAAACACAGCTGTTTGTGCAAAACAATTTATATATAGACATGAAATAGAGAAGCAAACATCAGTTCAATATACTGAGTATGCTATTTTAAAGCAATATGAGCTGTATTTTTTAGATTTTTATTTTGCTGCAAAAACCTGCTAGTATGATAAGTCTGCATATAAAAAAAACTTTTATGATAAAAAAGGTTTGAAAAATTCATTATTTTTTCTCAGAGGAAATATTTCTCTTCTAAGGAACATATAGCAAATAAATTTTTGTACAGGATGACAATAATTAAATTTTGCTCCAATTAAGGCTTCTTAGCAGTCTTTTCCACAAAAATTTGACTAAAAGAAATTTAAAAACCATGATATTTTTTTCATTTTGGTAGAAAAAAAAAATTTTGTAAAAAAAACAAAAATCTTCATGAAAATTGCAGCTCATATTGCTTTAAGCAAATAAAGATCAATTATTTCTTTGTTTAAAAAGATTCATTAAACTCATTAAAATACAAATATGATACATAAAAACATTCATGCACAAATATGTGATACCATGTATCAAAACAGTTAAACAACGTTAAATACATCAATTATGACAAGCTTTTTTTATCGATAGTAAAATGGATCTGTCAAATTATAATTAAAATGTTTTGTATCTTACTTATGAAAATAAAAAAAACCGCGTTGGATGTATATCAGTTCGGCAACTTATATCTCGGTGTATATTTTTAAATCCTCGTAATTGTTGGGTTTGTCCACTTCTTGAATCTCTGAGTAGTATCTCGTGGTATCTACGGTTGCAACTGTAATCAACAAAAATTGTTTGTGAGAAAACGAAACTCCATTATGATAATAGTTAATTTGATCTTACTATATCTTCAAGGAACTTTTTACATTCCTTGTTTAGAATATTTTCTTTTTAGCTATTTAAAAAAAAGAAAAGTTACCTGTTTCTCCGTTATTGTTTCTACAACAACAGGTATTATTTAGTAATAAAGTATATCATACCAGAATATAAACTCTTCCAGAACAAGGTACACAATAATTAATCAAAAAAGGACAATCAAAGCTGGTCATTTAATAAATGATTAGGTAACAGAAATAGTTTACCTTTTCCGCATAGTTTCCACTGCAACAAAATCACATCACATATGTAATAAAGTAAATAAAATAGCATTTGCTTATTCTTACTGGGTAAGTATTTTTTCTTTTAATCAGATCAATGATCAAAAGGTACAGTGTCATGCATGAAATTCATTTTAAAAAAATTACGCAAGAACTATTCTTACCATTATTTCTTTTCCAGATGACGTAGTTAGCGATGCTTCCTAGTAACACGATAACAACTGCCACAACACCACCGATAACAATAGGAATGATATCACTGCATGAATGAGGTTCTATGTCGGTATCTGAAACTCACATTTTTTGGCCAGTTACTAATAATTTTATTGCAAAATATAATTAAAAACCTATATTCGGCAGTTAAAGTCTATCATTTTTTTTTTTTTTTTTTTTTTTTTTTTTTTATCTATTCATAAAAATATTAATCAACTCATGTGTGACATTAGACCTATGGCAATATTATCTCTACATTTTTTATTTTAAGGAAAACTTGAAAAGTTTTCCTTTTTTGTTGAAGCCCAGTTTTTTGTTATGAGGAAGGTTAACGATAGAGTTAGTGCAATATTGACTTAAGAATGTTCATGCAGGGATCACCCTGGGTTTTAATGTTGATGGGCGTATGGCCCATCAATATTCAAATCAAGGGGCCATCCGCCGGGGGTATGGGGGCCGCGTTAGGCCCCCATAGGGGTCCATGGGCAACGCCCCGGTAGGAGGACCAGGGGGGCGAAGCCCCCCGGGAAAAAATTGATTTTTATGCTATTTTGTGATATATTTCAAGTAAATTTGATGGGTCTTTGAGGGTTTTTAAATGCCATTTCTGAAACAACCAATTTCAGTTTTTTTTAAATAAAATAAATAATACAAAAGAATATTTTTTTTCTATTTTCATTATTAATGATTATCAGTACTAAAATATGTCATTGGAGATTTTTTAGAGACTTCATACAACAGAATATAATTGATAAACAGAATACTAAATTCCTCTCCCTTTTGATTTTATCGATTTAATTCTTGAAAGTTGTTGAAGAGCTAAACTAAATTACTCTACTGGGGCAGTTGCAGATTAAATTTGGTTCAAATTGTAGGGACTAGTTTTGTACTCAAAGAACTCTGAGCAAAATATGACAAAAATGATTCTCAAATGAGAGAAATTTTATTTTGTAAAGTAATAGTGATCTAATAAACTAGCTCATCAATGACATTACATATACATATCACATGTATATTATTGAACAATCACTGAAAAATAATTCTTGTTTTTCTGTCTCTCCAATCTTTTAAAGCCCTATTAAAGTCAAACTCTGTATCAGTGGGCCCTTCAATCATAACTCTCATTAACTCGTCCACATGCTCTCCTGAGAGACGGCATCTCAATTTCGTGGTTATAAGATTTTGAGAGCTAAATGACCTCTCGCAATCAGCAGTATGGATAGGGTGACAAATTGCTAATCCAGCCAGCTTTTGCATGTTTGGAAACTCTTCAGAGTGATACTGACATATAATATTCCATAGTGAGGCCATTGAGGATCGAGGGTATTGTTGTGCTTTGACCACTCGTTTCAGAGTCATCCATTCCGTCTAATAAAAAAAACACAAAACAAAAACTTTGAAGTCAAGTTTGTATTAAAATGTAACAAAATTAATTTAATTTGGCTCAAAACAAATTTTTTTTTAAATTTTTAAATACTGTACCATGGTTGCTTCAGTATTGTCTATAGCCTCAGAAGTTACAGTAACCATTTCATTGGTATCTGGGTCCTTGTACAAATGGCACTGGTCTGAACCGTAGAAGATAGCGAGTTTTTGTACCTCTTCATTTCCCCACAGAGCTTATTCCGTATCATCCAGAAAGCTGATTGGTCTGAGAGCTAACACAGACATGTACCGGAGAAAATCAGTTTCTGGGAACCTGTTGAAAAGATATTTTTTAATGTTTTAATACAATGATTTCAAATTCCTGGTAGCAAAATAACAAATATTAAAAAATGACCACTTTACCTCTGATTAATATTTTCGATTACAGCATCAATAAATTTCTTGTTCAAACTTTCAAATTCTGTTCTACAGGACATCTTTGAAACTTTATGGGTTTCTTTATAAAAACCGTCTTTTAAATCATCAGACAGCTTTTGTACAAATAATGGTTTGCCAAGAGGATTGATGTCATTTTTCAGGTCACATAAGCTCTGAACACATTCATCTATGGAAACCTGCCAAATTTAGATTCAGAATTATAGTTAAACATAAATGACAATTTTAATGAAAACTTCTTTAAAAGTTTTTAAAAACTTAATCTAAAGAGCAAGGACCGTCACCAGACATGCATTTTAACAAATGTTACAGGTAGGTTAGCAAGCTTGCAGAGATTAACATGTAAGCACTAGAGCACAGGTTATTTTTCATTCGTCACTACAGGTCATTTATGAACAACAGACCAGGGTGTAGAGGTTATGATGAAGATGGATATAAACAAATATTTCATCGTTTATTAACAGACATAATGCACATTAATATGACATAGACTGTCACTGCAAGCAAATTGTTACCTGCATTTTCCCATTGCATGAAACTGAAAGTAATTAGGTCTTTCCACCTTTCAGGTGAAAGACCTTTTATATTTCTTATGTTTTTTATTAGGTCTTTCCACCTTTCAGGTGAAAGACCTTTTGTTTTTCTTATGTTTTTAGGTCTTTCCACCTTTCAGGTGAAAGACCTTTTGTTTTTCTTATGTTTTTTATTATTATTATTTTTCTTTTCTATTTTCCACGGGAAAACTTTTTTATTTCAAGAGATATTGAAACAAATTTTTCTTTATGTGATTGAACATTAAAAGTTATGGTACCAAATGACCCTGTGTCTAATGACCCCAAGAACTTAAAAAGTTATTGCCCTTGTATACGAAAAGCTTGTTAACGCTACTCCTCTGAAACCATAAGAGATAGAGACTTGAAACTTTTACTAACGTCTGTAGTTCACTTAGACGCTCTTTCAATCTATTCATACCGAAAGGTTCCGAGACCCCCTTCTATCAGTTATTGCCCCTGAAAGTATTTCAATTTCCATAAAATCACTTCTAACTTTTTTACTATTTGTCATAGAGACTTTGGACCACTTGCGATGGAAGCGTCTTCCTTGGCCAATCAAAATGACGTAAAGGTCAAAGGTCAAGGTCATCTGTAAATCTGTGTATTCATGAGTTTTCGCATCTCTTTTGTTTAGGGTGATATAGAGAAATTTTATCAAGGATGTAGTAGGACGTCTTAAGACATTTCAAAATGTAGCCCTTCAGCTCCCATCTTGTAATAGTTAGCGAGTTATTGCCCCTTTTGTACGAAACGCTTGTTATCGCTACTCCTCTGAAACCATAACAGGTAGAGACTTGAAACTTTGACCAATGTCTTCAGCACACTTAGAAGTTTCTTCAATCTATTGATCCCAAAAGGGTCCAACGTGCCCTTCTGGCAGTAATTCCCCTTTGAATTTCATTGACTTCACAAACACATTAGAAATAACACCCCCCCCCCTCTTTTTCTGTTAAATGTGTGACCTTGACCTTTGACCTTGACCTTTGACCTTAACCCTTGACATCTTATGACTGGTGTGTTATAAGTATCCGCAACATCTATAATATCAGATTCATTTATATGTACAAAAAGCTCTTTTAAACACGAATTCACACTCCCACCCCTTATATTTTTAGGTTTGACCTTGACCTTCGACCTTGACCTTTGACCTGACCATGACCTTTGACCTTGACCTTAAAGGACTGATGCGTTACAAGTATATTTTACATATACATTTCAGATTCATTTATATGTGCAATAAGCTCTTTAAAACTAACCCCCCCCCCACCCCCCCACCCCTTATTTTTAGGTTTGACCTTGACCCTTGACCTTTGACCTGGACCTTTGACCTCTTAGAACAAATGAGTAATAAGTGTATGCAACATATATATCAGGTTCAGTTATATGAACAATTTGCCCCCCCCCCTTTCTTTTATACCAGGATTGATTTCTTATATGAACATGACCCTCGATATTTGAACTTGAAATTTGATATTCCTTTTTAAAATAAAACCTTAAAAAAGTGTTACAACTGTTTGTCAGAATTTTTTAAAAAGGTGAAACACTGCCTGCCATTTGACTCCAGACCGCGTTTTAGACTACGCCTCCAAATAAAAATTCCAGCTCCAGTAAAACTCTGTAGAACTTGGCGAAAATTCATGGGACTGTTCCTCACACCTGAATCTAATTGCCTGCCAAATTTCAAACGAAATGAACCCTATTGAAGAAAGTTATCCACCTCAGCGGCATCGAACCATGGTCCCGAGAAACGAAATTTCAACGCTTCGATATTTGTATCTAATAAATTCATGCTCAAATTTCACTGAAAATCTTTGTTTACATTTCTATCGGCAACCTGTGACGACTTGTGTTGAAGTGCAACGAAAGATAACTCTTCCTTCCCAGACCCCGATTTTAGATGAATTAAATTTACATTTTCTTTCAGTTTGTTTATTTCCCGACTTGGCTGAAATACATGACTGGCCTTAATTCAGTTCCGATTTTCCGTACTTGTAATCCACGAATGCATGACAGTTAATCGATTTCTAAGCACGTGCATTTCAAATCACAGGGAGAATTCGCATCAGCTGAGCCGACGTGACGTTCCCACACCTTCAAATACCCGCCGGCGACCAGAGTTTGACCTGACCTGTTGATTTCTTAGTCAACGCTATCCGGCCACATTGTTTACAAGCAGCACTGATTTTTATGAATAAACTGGTGAACAAATACTGCCCTCCCAACCAATCGCTAAGCCCCTATCTATTCTAAAGGTTCCTCAGCGTTGGGTATCAATTTTAGATGGACAGAAGAACGCTTCGTCTCTTCTTTCTATCATCATCCAAATTCACTACACAACTCAACAAGTTTTACCTTCTATCAGATAACAAGCGAAATAGCGTAGTGGCAACACTCTCGCCTAGGAATCTATGGGTACTCGGATCGATACCACTGTGCGGAACCCATTTTTTTTTTTACTTTTTTTTTCTTCGTAAATTGATTTTTCTCTAATTACTCAATAATTATCAACATTTTCGGGAATTTTTTTGAATCATTATGGAAGGTGGAAAGGCCTCTAATTGTTCCGTGAACAATTAGTCTACTAGTTTATTATTTTTTTTCTTCTCTTTTTTTCCGGGGACAGCTTTTTTATTTCAATAGATATTGAAACAATTTTTTCTTTACGTTATTGGCCATTAAAAGTTATGGTACCAAATGACCCTTTGCTTGATAACTCCCAGAACTTACACAGTTATTGCCCTTGTGTACGAAAAGCTTGTTATCGCTACTCCTCTGAAACCATAAGAGATAGAAACTTGGAACTTTTACCAATGTCTTCAGTACACTTAGAGGGTTCTTCAATCTATTCATACCGAAAGGATCTGAGCCCCCCTTCTAGTTGTTATTGCCCCTGAAAGTATTTACATATCTATAAAATCACTTCCAACTTTTTTTTTTTTGTCATAGACACTTCGGACCACTTGGGATGGAAGCGTCTACCTTAGCCGAACAAAATGACATAAAGGTCAAAGGTCAAGGTCATCTGAAAATCTCTTAATTAATGAGTTTTTAGATCTCTTTTGTTTAGGGTAGTAGAGAAAAACTTTTTCATGGATGTAGTAGTACATCATAAGACATTTTAAAATATAACCCTTTGACCTTTTCCATATTACAATTATAGAGTTATTGCCCCTATTGCACAAAATGCTTGTTATCGCTACTCCTCATTAACCATTAAAGGTAGAGACTTGAAACTTTTACTAATGTATTTAGTACACTTAGACGCTCCTTCAATCTATTCAAACCGAAAGGGTCCAAAGTCCCTTTCTAGCAGTTATTGCCCCTGAAAGTTTCGAACATTCATTAAAAGCACAAATAACTTTTGAATCAATAATCATAGATACATCGGATCACTTGGTATTGAAGCGTCTACCTTGTCAGATCAAAATGACATAAAGGTCAAAGGTCAAGGTCAAGCAATACAAATTTGCAAACTTAATCGTTTGACACTTTTATATGGAGTAACGCAGAAAAAATATTTCATTGTATTGAAACAATCTTATTTTAAACATGAAACAATGAGGTGGAAAGACCTCTAATTGTTCGAGAACAATTAGTCTACTAGTTATTATTTTTTTTCTTCTCTTTTTTTCCAGGGACAGCTTTTTTATTTCAAGAGATATTGAAACAATTTTTTCTTTATGTTATTGAGCATTAAAAGTTATGGTACCAAATGACCCTTAGCTTGATTAATCCCAGAACTTACAAAGTTATTGCCCTTGTGTACGAAAGGCTTGTTATCGCTACTCCTCTGAAACCATAAGAGATAGAAACTTGGAACTTTTACCAATGTCTTCAGTACACTTAGAGGGTTCTCCAATCTATTCATACCGAAAGGATCTGAGGCCCCCTTCTAGTAATTATTGCCCCTTAAAATATTTACATATCTATAAAATCACTTCCAACTTTTTTATTAATAATCATAATGACTTTGGACCACTTGGGATTGAAGCGTCTACCTTGACCGAACAAAATGACATAAAGGTCAAAGGTCAAGGTCATCTGGAAATCCATTAACTAATGAGTTTTTAGATCTCTTTTGTTTAAGGTGGTAGAGAAAAACTTTTTCATGGATGTAATAGGACATCTTAAGACATTTTAAAATAAAACCCCTTGGCTTCTTCTTTTAAATAGAAACAGAGTTAATGCCCCTTTTGTACGAAAAGCTTGTTATCGCTACTCCTCTGAAACCTTAAGAGATAGAAACTTGGAACTTTTACCGATGTCTTCAGTACACTTAGAGGGTTCTTCAATCTATTCATACCGAAAGGATCTGAGCCCCCCTTCTAGTAGTTATTGCCCCTGATAGTATTTACATTTCTATAAAATCACTTCCAACTTTTTAATTACTTATCATAGAGACTTCAGACCACTTGGGATGGAAGCGTCTACCTTGGCCGAACAAAATGACATAAAGGTCAAAGGTCAAGGTCATTTGGAAATCTCTTAATCAATGAGTTTTTGTATCTCTTTTGTTTAGGACGGTAGAGAAAAAAAATTCATGGATGTAGTAGGACATCTTAAGACATTTCAAAATATAGCCCTTTGACCCTTACTATGTAACAATTAGAGAGTTATTGCCCCTATTGTACAAAATGCTTGTTATCGCTACTCCTCATTAACCGTTAGAGATGGAGACTTGAAACTTTTACTAATGTATTCAGTATACTTAGACGCTCCTTCAATATATTCATACTGACAGGGTCCAAAGTCCCTTTCTAGCAGTTATTGCCGCTGAAAGTTTCGAACATTCAATAAAAAACACAAATAACTTTAAAATCAATAATCATAGATACATCGGACCACTTGGTATTGAACCGTATACCTTGTCAAAACAAAATGACATAAAGGTCAAAGGTCAAGGTCAAGCAATAAAAAAATTGCAAACCTAATCGTTTGACACTTTTTTTAATGAAGTAACACAGAAAAAATACTTGATTCTATTGAAGCAATCTTATTTCAAACGTAAAAAACAATGAGGTGGAAAGACCTCTAATTGTTCGAGAACAATTAGTCTACTAGTTCAAAAATGGGACTCTTTTAACACAATATAACTAATACAAAATATATTTGTTTTAAAATACAATATAAGATACAATATTATACCTGTACAGTTCCAAGGTCAAGATCTTTCTTCTGCAAGGTACGGCTAAGTTTCATGACAGGTTGCAAAATGTCCATCATAGCATACGTCATGCTGACAAATATTTCAGTTCCAACCTTTTTGTGGAGACCAACAGTTTTGGGATCTTTTGCATTAGAAGCACAATAGGACAGCAAAGAGTCCAGCGTTCTATAAATCGAATCCAAGGCTTGATAAAAACTCAACCATCTGACCTACAAAAATATAATCTTTCATCAAATATGTAATACGCTTTAAAGATCTTTAAATATAAAATACAAAGTAAAATAAACCAGTAAGTTTACCTGATGAACTTCCCTGTATTTTACAGAAGGTTCATTCAGTACTTTTTGTATAGCCTCTAGTTTGTCTGCTTTGGTGGGTGAATTCTTAAAATGATAAAAAATAGTTACAAGCGTCTCTTGAAACCTCAGCATCCCAGGTACTTTCTTAGCTGCTTGTTCCGTCCACAGTGCTAGGCGATGAGCTGCACAATGCGTGTTTTGAAGATGGGGGTTATGCCGTAAAAAATGACCTGTGAGTCCCTCTCTCCGGCCAGTCATTGTCGAAGCACCGTCTGTTCCCAATCCCATAACCAATTTTACCTCTATTCCTCGTGAGTCAAGATGTTCCTTGATAGCTTCGAAAATCCCTTTACCAGTACCATTTGTTATACGAAGATCCGTAAGAAAGAGGGTAGATGGCTAAAATTAAATAACATAATGACAAATTTGACATTTATCAACTTTGCAAACATTTGACATTTTTAAAAAATGTTTATTAATGTAGAACTTCTCATATCAATTATGTCTGGTCAAGTATTTTACATGAATATATTAGATTACAATTTTAATTAGTTACTGATATCATACTTATTTTAAATTCAAAATACCTGGAGACTGGATGGATTAATAATGCGAACTGATATGGAGAGTTTGTGATGGTTTGCAATATCAGTGCTTTCGTCAGTTAAGATGGTAAGGTGAGGTGATCTCCTTAGCCTTTCTGTCGTGTCATTATTGATGACATTGGATACTGATTTGAGGAGATCATTGGCAGTATTGTATGACGAATAGTCTACATGTTTGTTGACATTCAAAGAATCAATGTCTGAAACCCATATGTCTTTCAAAAATCTTATCATACTGGAGTATTTTGATAAGGCAATACCTTCTTTTGATAACCAGTAAACCGCTTTCATAGCAATTACTATGGCTTTTTCCTCTTTGTTATGAACATTCTCGACTGTTTTTTTCAAGTTTTCCTGCTCTCGTGGGGCCATTATTGCTCGTTGATGGTCATTAGATGCTATATGCCTTGTAAGTGTGCTTGTTCGGAAATTAGTATTTCCTGTAGTAAAAATGTTTTGCATCCCAAACTGCTTACAGTGTTTGCAAAACATTTGAGTTCCATCAAATGCCAACCACGGGTGCAAAGTTAGCCACTTGGACTGGAAATGACGAACATCGTTGTCGTTGGTCTTGGTCTGTTCTTCGGAGACCTCTGCCGAGTCTGGAGATGAAAGACTTTCAGTCGATTTATTTGTAAAGAACGAAAGCTTTTGTTGTTTTGGGTCAGTTGGCCCACGTATCTTCGCCTTTGGAGGCATTTCGGGCAAGCGTCTGCATACAAAATTAGTAACTTGTACTTGTTTTGTTTCGAAATAAATAATCAAAGTTTTTATGAAAAAAAAACAATATTACGTATTAGAACATATTACATACTGAAGTATATCTTTCATATGTTTATTATTTAAATCATTACATATAATCTTAATAAATATAATTTACTCAGTATTTGGAAACAAATTTCTAGCGTAATCTAAACGAAGGAAATATTCTGTGTACAATTCCGATTTTAGTCATATTCAACCAGACGCTCTGCTGATGTAAAGAACATACGTGACTTCAAAGAGTCTGATTGAACGAAGTAACAGCCCGCTCAGTTACGTCACACGATCGGTCAGACTTCCGCCAGAGTTCGTTGAAAATAGATCTACAGAACGGTCCAAAAATGCACCAAGATATAAGGAATAAGGAATCATTCTTTGAGTATTATGAGGTGATAATTTTGGTCGGGGCGTGATCGAATCCAATAAAGCCCGAAGGGCTTTATGATAGATTTGATCACGCCCCGACCGAAATTATCACCTCATAATATTCAAAGAATGATTCCTTATTACTTATATTTATATAATTTTTAGCCATCGTACGATTAAATATTTAAATATAAATAAGCATACCCCGCTGGGGCCTCAATTTGGCGTCATTTGTATTATGGGTTATATAGTACAAAATCGATACGTAGTGTTATCACAGGCAAACACACTGGAAAATGTAAATATAAGAGTTTCGACCCACAGTTTTGCATCTTATAGCGCCATATCTGTAAGACATGCGCCAGACTGACCCCTTTCTAAATTTTCAGTGCGGCATTTACAAATATTGTGCGCCAATGGCGCAAAGGCGTAGCCCAAAGTGATCCCTGTTCATGTCATTGGTTTTAATATGAAAAACAATCCACGGCAGTACATACATTTATGTATTAAAAACAATGTTAAAATCGATTTCTCACCTGGGCTAAACCTGGTTGTTGTGGGATTCCCTTAAAAAAATCCTTATAAAATTATGATTGTTAAGTTAATCACATCTGTTTCAAACACATTTCATTGTACTTTTAAAAAAAAACCCAACACATGTTCAAGTGCACGTTTATATGAAAATGCCTACATGACCTACATGTGTATTATGTGTTATATCAACCCAAACTTGATTATTCGATGAATTAGATTACTAGTAGTAAAAGTTTCAAATCTGCATACATCATTGGTCGCAATCTAATTAAAATCAGTTCACAAAATGGTGGCGCATCACAAAAAAACTTATTAAAGTATTGGAAATTGCCAATTTCTTACCTGGACTAAAATCGGTCGTTTGATCAGACTTCCCATTCTTAGAACATACACATAACTCGGAACATTTATCACCAAAATATCCATCTCGACAATCCCCGACACAGTTACCACTGAATCTGTCACATGATCCAGTTTTACAGTTTACATTGCAAGAATTATTACAGATGTCGCCATAAAACCCCGGTTTACACCCCGTGGAGCAGATACCCGTGTCTCGGTTACAAGCTCCATGGCAGCCCGTGCTACAGTTTTTAGAACAAAAGACACCATAAAATCCGATAGGACAGTCTAATACACAGTTTCCACTTTGACGTTGACATCTGTTTTCTAAACATGTCTCTTGACATCGTATGTCGCACTGCTCGCCATAAAATCCCACTGAACATGCACCGACACAGGTGCCCTGCGTCCTATCACAGGGGCACGCTCCACATGGCGTCTCACACGGAAGACCGTAAAACCCATTGATGCATTCATTTATGCACGTGCCGTTGGTGTGAAAACACGCGTTTTCTTGGCAAAACGGACTACACGCATTTTCGCAGCGAGTTCCCCAGTACCCTTCCCGACACCCTCCAAAACAGCTTCCTGTCGTCCCGTCGCACGAACTCGCGCAGTGATCACTACACTTGTAGCACGTGTCTCCTGCCTTGTAATAGTTGCTGTCACATCTATCGCACTTTTCACCGATCCAGCCAGGCGTGCACCCTCTGGCACAGATACCGGAAGTTGAGTCACACGTGGGCCCGGATGTTACATTAACACAACCCTTGCTACAAGCCGTGCACGTGGCGAAGTATGGATAAAAACCACTGACACATCGGGTACATGTCAAGTCGCTGGACGAACAACTGTCACAATTTGGAATGTTACATTGACCTAAAGCAATCACACGATAATCATTGATACATATAGTTTGTATAAAAATTGCTGTAGATATGCCCAGAAGCAACACAATGACCAAAATGGAAACTTTGAAAAATCAATTTGTTTTCTTTTTCTTTATTTTTTTAATAATCTGTTTTTTGTTTTTGTATTTTTTTTAGGTGGGGGCTGGGGTTAAAACAATCAAATTGTCAGCATGAAATTTGTTTTAAAATGTTTCTGTCTTATTGCTTGTATGTCCCTGTCAATTTTTTTGGTGTTCTTTATCCCTTATCCACCGTTTCTTTTGTTACCAATTAATATACACTCTCAGATAAACGTTTATAACAGTAAAAAAAAAGTCTAAACAGAGTTTAAAACAATTTCTTAAGTACGTTTTTTCAATGATATCGTTTAATGATTCAAATTAATTTCAGAATATATTAGTAGAAGTTAAAAGTAAAGATAAAAATAAATGCTGTTTAAGATGCATTCTGACTGAAATCCACATTCTTATAAAAACACCATGTCTTTCCATATCGCACATTGTGTGTCTTCCCTTTCCTCCTTTGTGCATCCCCTGGTGTCAGAAGGTTAATATAAGACTTCATGAACTTTAATGTCTCTTAAAACACAAATATGTCTGGGCGAATTTTAGACAAGGCCAAACTGTTAGAAAGTAGAGAAGGGCGAAAATTACAGGGTCATAAATAACCCTGTAGACAGTAAATCGATATACCGCTTATTTCATTACATGTATTTGAACAAATGGCCGGGTTTTGAAACTTGTAAAAACAAGAGGCCCAGGGGCCACATCGCTCACCTGAGCAACATTTGCCTTAATTCTGATCAAATTAGCATTACAGTATCAAAATATCTTGACAACTAAGTACAGTAGATCTTGCTAAAAAAAAATTGAAAATCTGCCAATTTTTATCCACCTCTTTCTTTTGGTAAATACCAAGCCCCTTTTGTTGTTGTACCTGTAAGATGATTTTTCTCTTTTCCTATATACCCCCCCCCCCCCATTTTGTTGCCCCACTTTTCTTTAGGGTATCATGGTTTCATCAAACTTATATCTGCATAACCTGTGCTTTCACACTAAGTACTGAGTTTTGGACCGAAAAACTTTCCCAGAATATTTTTAAAGATTTTCTCTATATATTCCTATGTAAAAATTCAAACCGCCATCACGGCCCCGCCCTACCACTAGGGACTGTGATTTTGAATTTACACTACCCGAGGATGCCTCTACTCAAGTTAAAGCTTTTCTGGCCAAAAGGTCTTTAAAAAGAAGATTTTTAAAGATTTTCTCTATATATTCCTATGTAAAACTTTATCCCCCAATTGTGGCCCCACCCTACCCCCAGGGATCATGATTTGAACAAACTTGAATCTACACTACCTGAGGATGCTTACATTTAAATTTGAGCTTTCTGGCCTAATAGTTTTTGATGAGGAGATTTTTAATATATATTCCTGTGTAAAAATTGATCCCCCCATTGTGGCCCCGCCCTACCCCCAGGGATCATGATTTGAACAAACTTGAATCTACACTACCTGAGGATGCTTCCATTTTAATTTGATCTTTTCTGGCCTAATTGTTTTTAAGAAGAAGATTTTTAAAGATTTTCTCTATATATTCCTATGTAAAAATTCATCCCCCTATTGTGGCCCAACCCTACCCCCGGGGACCATAATTTGAACGAACTTGAATCTACACTACCTGAGGATGCTTCCACTCAAATTTGAGCTTTCCTGGCCTAATAGTTTTTGAGAAGAAGATTTTTAAAGATTTTCTCTATATATTCCTATGTAAAAATTCATCCCCCTATTATGGCCCCACCCTACCCCCGGGGACCATGATTTGAACGAACTTGAATCTACACTACCTGTGGATGCTCCCATTTTAATTTGAGCTTTTGTGGCCCAATAGTTTTTGAAAAGAAGATTTTTAAAGATTTTCTCTATATATTCCTATGTAAATCTTTATCCCCCAATTGTGGCCCCACCCTACCCCCAGGGACCATGATTTGAACAAACTTGAATCTATACTACCTGTGGATGCTTCCATTTTAATTTGAGTTTTCCTGGCCCAATAGTTTTTGAGAAGAAGATTTTTAAAGATTTTCTCTATATATTCCTATGTAAAAATTCATCCCCCCATTGTGGCCCCACCCTACCCCCGGGGACCATGATTTGAACGAACTTGAATCTACACTACCTGTGGATGCTCCCATTTTAATTTGAGCTTTTGTGGCCAAATAGTTTTTGAAAAGAAGATTTTTAAAGATTTTCTCTATATATTCCTATGTAAAAATTCATCCCCCTATTGTGGCCCCACCCTACCCCCAGGGACCATGATTTGAACAAACTTGAATCTACACTACATTTGATACTTCCATTTTAATTTGAGCTTTCCTGGCCCAATAGTTTTTGAGAAGAAGATTTTTAAAGATTTTCTCTATATATTCCTATGTAAAAATTCATCCCCCTATTGTGGCCCCACCTTACCCCCGGGGACCATGATTTGAACGAACTTGAATCTACACTACCTGTGGATGCTCCCATTTTAATTTGAGCTTTTGTGGCCCAATAGTTTTTGAAAAGAAGATTTTTAAAGATTTTCTCTATATATTCCTATGTAAAACTTTATCCCCCAATTGTGGCCCCACCCTACCCCCAGGGACCATGATTTGAACAAACTTGAATCTACACTACCTGTGGATGCTTCCATTTTAATTTGAGCTTTTCTGGCCCAATAGTTTTTGAGAAGAAGATTTTTAAAGATTTTCTCTATATATTCCTATGTAAAAATTCATCCCCCTATTGTGGCCCCACCTTACCCCCGGGGACCATGATTTGAACGAACTTGAATCTACACTACCTGTGGATGCTCCCATTTTAATTTGAGCTTTTGTGGCCCAAT